>NC_140579.1:841843758-842504758 GCF_964204655.1 Triturus cristatus
TTGGAGTGAATGGGTGAAGAGAGGCAGTAGGTGCTAGGGTGAGGAGAGGTGGTAGGTGCTGGGTTGAAGAGAGGTGCTAGGGTGAAGACAGGTGGTAGGTGCTGGGGTGAAGAGATGTGGTAGGTTCTGGGGTGAACGAGTGAAGAGAGGAGGTAGGTGCTGGGGTGAAGAGAGGTGGTAGGTTCTGGGGTGAATAGAGGTGGTAGGTGCTGGGGTGAAGAGAGGTGGTCGGTGCTGGGGTGAAGATATGTGGTAGGTGCTGGGGTGAAGAGAGGTGGTAGGTGCTGGGGTGAAGGGAGGTGGTAGGTGCTGGGGTGAAGGGAGGTGGTAGGTGCTGGGGTGAACGGGTGAAGAGAGGCGGTCGGTGCTAGGTTGAAGAGAGGCGGTAGGTGCTGGGGTGAAGAGAGGCGGTAGGTGCTGGGGTGAAGAGAGTCGTTGGTGTTGGGGTGAAAAGAGGTGGTAGGTGCTGGGGTGAAGAGAGGTGGTAGGTGCTGGGGTGAAGAGAGGTGGTAGGTGCTGGGGTGAAGAGAGGTGGTAGGTACTTGGGGTGAAGAGAGGTGGTAGGTGCTGGGGTGAAGAGAGGTGGTAGGTGCTGGGGTGAACGGGTGAAGAGAGGCGGTAGGTGCTGGGATAAAGAGAGGTTGTAGGTGCTGGGGTGAAGAGAGGTTTTAGGTGCTGGGGTGAAGAGAGGTGGTAGGTGCTGGGGTGAAGAGGTGGTAGGTGCTAGGGTGAACGGGTGAAGAGAGGCGGTAGGTGCTGGGATGAAGAGAGGTGGTAGGTGCTGGGTGAAGAGAGGTGGTAGGTGCTGGGGAGAAGGGAGGTGGCAGGTGCTGGGGTGAAGAGAGGTTGTAGGTGCTGGGGTGAAGAGAGGTTGTAGGTGCTGGGGTGAAGAGAGGTGGTAGGTGCTAGGGTGAACGGGTGAAGAGAGGCGGTAGGTGCTGGGATGAAGAGAGGCGGTAGGTGCTGGGTGAAGAGAGGTGGTAGGTGCTGGGGAGAAGGGAGGTGGCAGGTGCTGGGGTGAACGGGTGAGGAAAGGCGGTAGGTGCTGGGGTGAAGAGAGGCACTAGGTGCTGGGGTGAAGAGAGGCGGTAGGTGCTGGAGTGAAGAGAGGCGGTAGGTGCTGGGGTGAAGAGAGGTGTAGGTGCTGGGGTGTTGAGAGGTGGTAGGTGCTGGCGTGTTGAGAGGTGGTAGGTGTTGGGGTGAATGGGTGAAGAGAGGCAGTAGGTACTGGGGTGAAGAGAGGTGGTAGGTGCTGGGGTGAAGAGAGGTGGTAGGTGCTGTGGTGAACGGGTGAAGAGAGGCGGTAGGTGCTGGTGTGAAGAGGTGGTAGGTGCTGGGTGAAGAGAGGTGGTAGGTGCTGGGGTGAAGGGAAGTGGTAGGTACTGGGGTGGTGAGAGGTGGTAGGTACTGGGGTGAAGAGAGGTGGTAGGTGCTGGGGTGAAGAGAGGTGGTAGGTACTTGGGGTGAAGAGAGGTGGTAGGTACTTGGGGTGAAGAGAGGTGGTAGGTACTTGGGGTGAAGAGAGGTGGCAGGTGCTGGGGTGAAGAGAGGTGGTAGGTGCTGGGGTGAACGGGTGAAGAGAGGCGGTAGGTGCTGGTGTGAAGAGGTGGTAGGTGCTGGGTGAAGAAAGGTGGTAGGTGCTGGGGTGAAGGGAGGTGGTAGGAGCTGGGGTGAAGAGAGGTGGTAGGTGTTGGGGTGAATGAGTGAAGAGAGGCAGTAGGTACTGGGGTGAAGAGAGGTGGTAGGTGCTGGGGTGAAGAGAGGTGGTAGGTGCTGTGGTGAACGGGTGAAGAGAGGCGGTAGGTGCTGGTGTGAAGAGGTGGTAGGTGCTGGGTGAAGAGAGGTGGTAGGTGCTGGGGTGAAGGGAAGTGGTAGGTACTGGGGTGAAGAGAGGTGGTAGGTGCTGGGGTGAAGAGAGGTGGTAGGTGCTGGGGTGAAGAGAGGTGGTAGGTACTTGGGGTGAAGAGAGGTGGTAGGTGCTGGGGTGAAGAGAGGTGGTAGGTGCTGGGGTGAACGGGTGAAGAGAGGCGGTAGGTGCTGGTGTGAAGAGGTGGTAGGTGTTGGGGTGAAGAGAGGTGGTAGGTGCTGGGGTGAAGAGAGGTGGTAGATGCTGGGGTGAAGAGAGGTGGTAGGTGCTGGGGTGAACGAGTGAAGAGAGGTGGTAGGTGCTGGGGTAAAGATAGGTTGTAGGTGCTGGGGTGAAGAGAGGTTGTAGGTGCTGTGGTGAAGAGAGGTGGTAGGTGCTGGGGTGAAGAGAGGTGGTAGGTGCTGGGGTGAAGAGAGTTGGTAAGTGCTGGGGTGAAGAGAGGTGGTAGGTACTTGGGGTGAAGAGAGGTGATAGGTGCTGAGGTGAAGAGAGGTGGTAGGTGCTGGCGTGAGGAGAGGTGGTAGGTGCTGGGGTGAACGGGTGAAGAGAGGTGGTAGGTGCTGGGGTGAAGGGAGGTGCTAGGTGTTGGGGTGAACGGGTGAAGAGAGGCAGTAGGTGCTGGGGTGAAGAGAGGCGGTAGGTGCTGGGGCGAAGAGAGGCGGTAGGTGCTAGCGTGAAGAGAGGTGGTAGGTGCTGGGGTGAAAATATGTAGAAGGTTCAGCAGTGAAGAGTGGTGGTAGGTGATCGATGCTAGTGTGAGGAGAGCCCGTAGGTGCTGGGGTTAAGAGATGAGGTAGTTGCTGGGGTGAAGAGAGGTGGTAGTTGCTGGGGTGAAGAGAGGTGGTAGTTGCTGGGGTGAAGAGAGGTGGTAGGTGCTGGGGAGAAGAGAGGCGGTAGGTGTTGGGGTAAAGAGAGGCGGCAGGTGTTGGGGTAAAGAGAGGCAGTAGGTGCTGGGGTGAAGAGAGGCAGTAGGTGCTGGGGTAAAGAGAGGCGGTAGGTGCTGGGGTGAAGAGAGGCGGTAGGTGCTGGGGTGAAGAGAGGTGGTAGGTGCTGGGGTGAAGAGAGGCGATAGGTGCTGGGGTGAAGAGAGGCGGGAGGTGCTGGGGTGAAGAGAGGTGATATGTGCTGGGGTGATGAGAGGCGGTAGGTGCTGGGGTGAAGAGAGGCAGTAGGTGCTGGGGTGAAGAGAGGTGGTAGGTACTTGGGGTGAAGAGAGGTGGTAGCTGCTGGGGTTTTCAGAGGTGGTAGGTGCTGGGGTGTTGAGAGCTGATAGGTGTTGGAGTGAATGGGTGAAGAGAGGCAGTAGGTGCTAGGGTGAGGAGAGGTGGTAGGTGCTGGGTTGAAGAGAGGTGCTAGGGTGAAGACAGGTGGTAGGTGCTGGGGTGAAGAGATGTGGTAGGTTCTGGGGTGAACGAGTGAAGAGAGGAGGTAGGTGCTGGGGTGAAGAGAGGTGGTAGGTTCTGGGGTGAATAGAGGTGGTAGGTGCTGGGGTGAAGAGAGGTGGTCGGTGCTGGGGTGAAGATATGTGGTAGGTGCTGGGGTGAAGAGAGGTGGTAGGTGCTGGGGTGAAGGGAGGTGGTAGGTGCTGGGGTGAAGGGAGGTGGTAGGTGCTGGGGTGAATGGGTGAAGAGAGGCGGTCGGTGCTAGGTTGAAGAGAGGCGGTAGGTGCTGGGGTGAAGAGAGGCGGTAGGTGCTGGGGTGAAGAGAGTCGTTGGTGTTGGGGTGAAAAGAGGTGGTAGGTGCTGGGGTGAAGAGAGGTGGTAGGTGCTGGGGTGAAGAGAGGTGGTAGGTGCTGGGGTGAACGAGTGAAGAGAGGCGGTAGGTGCTGGGGTGAAAGAGTGAAGAGAGGCGGTAGTTGCTGCGTTGATGAGGGGTGGTAGGTTCTGTGGTGGTAGCTGCTGGGGTGAAGCGAGGTGGTAGGTGCTGGGGTTAACGGGTGAAGAGAGGAGGTTGGTGCTGGGGTGAAGAGCGGTGGTAGGTGCTGAGGTGAAGAGAGGCGTTGGTGTTGGGGTGAAGAGAGGTGGTAGGTGCTGGGGTGAAGAGAGGTGGTAGGTGCTGGGGTGAACGAGTGAAGAGAGGCGGTAGGTGCTGGGGTAAAGAGAGGTTGTAGGTGCTGGGGTGAAGAGAGGTTGTAGGTGCTGGGGTGAAGAGAGGTGGTAGGTGCTGGGGTGAAGAGAGGTGGTAGGTGCTAGGGTGAACGGGTGAAGAGAGGCGGTAGGTGCTGGGATGAAGAGAGGTGGTAGGTGCTGGGTGAAGAGAGGTGGTAGGTGCTGGGGAGAAGGGAGGTGGCAGGTGCTGGGGTGAACGGGTGAAGAAAGGCGGTAGGTGCTGGGGTGAAGAGAGGCGGTAGGTGCTGGGGTGAAGAGAGGTGTAGGTGCTGGGGTGTTGAGAGGTGATAGGTGCTGGGGTGTTGAGAGGTGGTAGGTGTTGGGGTGAATGAGTGAAGAGAGGCAGTAGGTACTGGGGTGAAGAGAGGTGGTAGGTGCTGGGGTGAAGAGAGGTGGTAGGTGCTGTGGTGAACGGGTGAAGAGAGGCGGTAGGTGCTGGTGTGAAGAGGTGGTAGGTGCTGGGTGAAGAGAGGTGGTAGGTGCTGGGGTGAAGGGAAGTGGTAGGTACTGGGGTGAAGAGAGGTGGTAGGTGCTGTGGTGAAGAGAGGTGGTAGGTGCTGGGGTGAAGAGAGGTGGTAGGTACTTGGGGTGAAGAGAGGTGGTAGGTGCTGGGGTGAAGAGAGGTGGTAGGTGCTGGGGTGAACGGGTGAAGAGAGGCGGTAGGTGCTGGTGTGAAGAGGTGGTAGGTGCTGGGTGAAGAAAGGGTGTAGGTGCTGGGGTGAAGGGAGGTGGTAGGTGCTGGGGTGAACGGGTGAAAAGAGGCAGTAGGTGCTGGGGTGAAGAGAGGTAGAAGGTACTTGGGGTGAAGAGAGGTGGAGGGTGCTGGGGTGAAGAGAGGTGGTAGGTGCTGGGGTGAACGGGTGAAGAGAGGCAGTAGGTGCTGGGGTGAAGAGAGGCGGTAGGTGTTGGGGTGAAGAGAGGTGGTAGGTGCTGGGGTGAAGAGAGGTGGTAGATGCTGGGGTGAAGAGCGGTGGTAGGTGCTGGGGTGAACGAGTGAAGAGAGGTGGTAGGTGCTGGGGTAAAGATAGGTTGTAGGTGCTGGGGTGAAGAGAGGTTGTAGGTGCTGTGGTGAAGAGAGGTGGTAGGTGTTGGGGTGAAGAGAGGTGGTAGGTGCTGGGGTGAAGAGAGTTGGTAGGTGCTGGGGTGAAGAGAGGTGGTAGGTACTTGGGGTGAAGAGAGGTGGTAGGTGCTGAGGTGAAGAGAGGTGGTAGGTGCTGGCGTGAGGAGAGGTGATAGGTGCTTGGGTGAATGAGTGAAGAGAGGCGGTAGGTGCTGGGGTGAAGAGAGGCGGTAGGTGCTGGGTGAAGGGAGGTGGTAGGTGCTGGGGTGAAGGGAGGTGGTAGGTGTTGGGGTGAACGGGTGAAGAGATGCAGTAGGTGCTGGGGTGAAGAGAGGCGGTAGGTGCTGGGAGGAAGAGAGGCGGTAGGTGCTAGCGTGAAGAGAGGTGGTAGGTGCTGGGGTGAAAATATGTGGAAGGTTCAGCAGTGAAGAGAGGTGGTAGGTGATCGATGCTAGTGTGAGGAGAGGCCGTAGGTGCTGGGGTTAAGAGATGAGGTAGTTGCTGGGGTGAAGAGAGGTGGTAGTTGCTGGGGTGAAGAGAGGTGGTAGTTGCTGGGGTGAAGAGAGGTGGTAGTTGCTGGGGTGAAGAGAGGTGGTAGGTGCTGGGGAGAAGAGAGGCGGTAGGTGTTGGGGTAAAGAGAGGCGGCAGGTGTTGGGGTAAAGAGAGGCGGTAGGTGCTGGGGTCAAGAGAGGCAGTAGGTGCTGGGGTCAAGAGAGGCAGTAGGTGCTGGGGTAAAGAGAGGCGGTAGGTGCTGGGGTGAAGAGAGGCGGTAGGTGCTGGGGTGAAGAGAGGTGGTAGGTGCTGGGATGAAGAGAGGCGGTAGGTGCTGGGGTGAAGAGAGGTGATATGTGCTGGGGTGATGAGAGGCGGTAGGTGCTGGGGTGAAGAGAGGCAGTAGGTGCTGGGGTGAAGAGAGGTGGTAGGTACTTGGGGTGAAGAGAGGTGGTAGCTGCTGGGGTGTTGAGAGGTGGTAGGTGCTGGGTGTTGAGAGCTGATAGGTGTTGGAGTGAATGGGTGAAGAGAGGCAGTAGGTGCTAGGGTGAGGAGAGGTGGTAGGTGCTGGGTTGAAGAGAGGTGCTAGGGTGAAGACAGGTGGTAGGTGCTGGGGTGAAGAGATGTGGTAGGTTCTGGGGTGAACGAGTGAAAAGAGGAGGTAGGTACTGGGGTGAAGAGAGGTGGTAGGTTCTGGGGTGAATAGAGGTGGTAGGTGCTGGGGTGAAGAGAGGTGGTCGGTGCTGGGGTGAAGATATGTGGTAGGTGCTGGGGTGAAGAGAGGTGGTAGGTGCTGGGGTGAAGGGAGGTGGTAGGTGCTGGGGTGAAGGGAGGTGGTAGGTGCTGGGGTGAACGGGTGAAGAGAGGCGGTCGGTGCTAGGTTGAAGAGAGGCGGTAGGTGCTGGGGTGAAGAGAGGCGGTAGGTGCTGGGGTGAAGAGAGTCGGTGGTCTTGGGGTGAAAAGAGGTGGTAGGTGCTGGGGTGAAGAGAGGTGGTAGGTGCTGGGGTGAAGAGAGGTGGTAGGTGCTGGGGTGAAAGAGTGAAGAGAGGCGGTAGTTGCTGCGTTGATGAGGGGTGCTAGGTTCTGGGGTGGTAGCTGCTGGGGTGAAGCGAGGTGGTAGGTGCTGGGGTGAACGGGTGAAGAGAGGCGGTCGGTGCTAGGTTGAAGAGAGGCGGTAGGTGCTGGGGTGAAGAGAGGCGGTAGGTGCTGGGGTGAAGAGAGTCGGTGGTCTTGGGGTGAAAAGAGGTGGTAGGTGCTGGGGTGAAGAGAGGTGGTAGGTGCTGGGGTGAAGAGAGGTGGTAGGTGCTGGGGTGAAAGAGTGAAGAGAGGCGGTAGTTGCTGCGTTGATGAGGGGTGCTAGGTTCTGGGGTGGTAGCTGCTGGGGCGAAGAGAGGTGGTAGGTGCTGGGGTGAAGAGAGGCGTTGGTGTTGGGGTGAAGAGAGGTGGTAGGTGCTGGGTTGAAGAGAGGTGGTAGGTGCTGGGGTGAACGAGTGAAGAGAGGCGGTAGGTGCTGGGGTAAAGAGAGGTTGTAGGTGCTGGGGTGAAGAGAGGTTGTAGGTGCTGGGGTGAAGAGAGGTGGTAGGTGCTGGGGTGAAGAGAGGTGGTAGGTGCTAGGGTGAACGGGTGAAGAGAGGCGGTAGGTGCTGGGATGAAGAGAGGCGGTAGGTGCTGGGTGAAGAGAGGTGGTAGGTGCTGGGGAGAAGGGAGGTGGCAGGTGCTGGGGTGAACGGGTGAAGAAAGGCGGTAGGTGCTGGGGTGAAGAGAGGCGGTAGGTGCTGGGGTGAAGAGAGGTGTAGGTGCTGGGGTGTTGAGAGGTGATAGGTGCTGGGGTGTTGAGAGGTGGTAGGTGTTGGGGTGAATGAGTGAAGAGAGGCAGTAGGTACTGGGGTGAAGAGAGGTGGTAGGTGCTGGGGTGAAGAGAGGTGGTAGGTGCTGTGGTGAACGGATGAAGAGAGGCGGTAGGTGCTTGTGTGAAGAGGTGGTAGGTGCTGGGTGAAGAGAGGTGGTAGGTGCTGGGGTGAAGGGAAGTGGTAGGTACTGGGGTGAAGAGAGGTGGTAGGTGCTGTGGTGAAGAGAGGTGGTAGGTGCTGGGGTGAAGAGAGGTGGTAGGTACTTGGGGTGAAGAGAGGTGGTAGGTGCTGGGGTGAAGAGAGGTGGTAGGTGCTGGGGTGAACGGGTGAAGAGAGGCGGTAGGTGCTGGTGTGAAGAGGTGGTAGGTGCTGTGTGAAGAAAGGGTGTAGGTGCTGGGGTGAAGGGAGGTGGTAGGTGCTGGGGTGAACGGGTGAAAAGAGGCAGTAGGTGCTGGGGTGAATTGAGGTAGAAGGTACTTGGGGTGAAGAGAGGTGCAGGGTGCTGGGGTGAAGAGAGGTGGTAGGTGCTGGGGTGAACGGGTGAAGAGAGGCGGTAGGTGCTGGGGTGAAGAGAGGCGGTAGGTGTTGGGGTGAAGAGTGGTGGTAGGTGCTGGGGTGAAGAGAGGTGGTAGATGCTGGGGTGAAGAGATGTGGTAGTTGCTGGGGTGAACGAGTGAAGAGAGGTGGTAGGTGCTGGGGTAAAGATAGGTTGTAGGTGCTGGGGTGAAGAGAGGTTGTAGGTGCTGTGGTGAAGAGAGGTGGTAGGTGTTGGGGTGAAGAGAGGTGGTAGGTGCTGGGGTGAAAAGAGTTGGTAGGTGCTGGGGTGAAGAGAGGTGGTAGGTACTTGGGGTGAAGAGAGGTGGTAGGTGCTGAGGTGAAGAGAGGTGGTAGGTGCTGGCGTGAGGAGAGGTGGTAGGTGCTGGGGTGAACGGGTGAAGAGAGGCGGTAGGTGCTGGGGTGAAGAGAGGCGGTAGGTGCTGGGTGAAGAGAGGTGGTAGGTGCTGGGGTGAAGGGAGGTGGTAGGTGTTGGGGTGAACGGGTGAAGAGAGGCAGTAGGTGCTGGGGTGAAGAGAGGCGGTAGGTGCTGGGGAAAGAGAGGCGGTAGGTGCTAGCGTGAAGAGAGGTGGTAGGTGCTGGGGTGAAAATATGTGGAAGGTTCAGCGGTGAAGAGAGGTGGTAGGTGATCGATGCTAGTGTGAGGAGAGGCCGTAGGTGCTGGGGTTAAGAGATTCGGTAGTTGCTGGGGTGAAGAGATGCGGTAGTTGCTGGGGTGAAGAGAGGTGGTAGTTGCTGGGGTGAAGAGAGGTGGTAGTTGCTGGGGTGAAGAGAGGTGGTAGGTGCTGGGGAGAAGAGGGGCGGTAGGTGTTGGGGTAAAGAGAGGCGGCAGGTGTTGGGGTAAAGAGAGGCGGTAGGTGCTGGGGTCAAGAGAGGCAGTAGGTGCTGAGGTGAAGAGAAGCAGTAGGTGCTGGGGTGAAGAGAGGTGGTATGTGTTGGGGTAAAGAGAGGCGGCAGGTGTTGGGGTAAAGAGAGGCGGTAGGTGCTGGGGTGAAGAGAGGCGGTAGGTGCTGGGGTGAAGAGAGGTTGTAGGTGCTGGGGTGAAGAGAGGCGATAGGTGCTGGGGTGAAGAGAGGCGGTAGGTGCTGGGGTGAAGAGAGGTGATATGTGCTGGGGTGATGAGAGGCGGTAGGTGCTGGGGTGAAGAGAGGCAGTAGGTGCTGGGGTGAAGAGAGGTGGTAGGTACTTGGGGTGAAGAGAGGTGGTAGCTGCTGGGGTGAAGATAGCCGGTAGGTGCTGGGGCGAAGAGAGGCGGTAGGTGCTGGGGCGAAGAGAGGCGGTAGGTGCTGGGGTGAAGACAGGTGGTAGGTGCTGGGGTGAAGAGAGGTGGTAGGTGCTGGGGTGAAGAGAGGTGGTAGGTGCTGTGGTGAAGAGAGGTGGTAGGTGCTGGGGTGAAGAGAGGTGGTTAGTGCTGGGGTGAAGAAATGTGGTAAGGGCTGGGGTGAAGAGAGGTTGTAGGCGCTGGGGTGAAGAGAGGTGGTAGGTGGTAGGTGCTATGGTGAAGAGAGGTTGCAGGTGCTGGGGTGAGGAGAGTTGGTAGATGCTGGAGGTGCTGGGGTGAAGAAAGGCGGTAGGTGCTGGGGTGAAGATAGGCGGTAGGTGCTGGGGTGAAGAGAGGCGGTAGGTGCTGAGGTGAAGAGAGGTGGTAGGTGCTGCGGTGAAGAGAGGCCGTAGGTGCTGGGGTGAAGAGAGGGGGTAGGTGCTGGGGTGAAGAGAGGTGGTAGGTGCCTGGGGAAAGAGATGGTAGGTGCTGGTGTAAAGATAGGTGGTAGCTGCTAGGGCGAGGAGAGGTAGTAGGAGCTGGGGTGAAGAGAGGCGGTAGGTGCTGAGGTAAAGAGAGGCAGTAGGTGCTGGGGTGAAGAGAGGCGGTAGGTGCTGGGGTGAAGAGAGGTGGTAGGTGCTGGGGTGAAGAGAGGGGGTAGGAGCTGGGGTGAAGAGAGGCGGTAGGTGCATGGGGAAATAGGTGGTAGGTGCTGGGGTAAAGAGAGGTGGTAGGTGCTGGGGTAAAGATAGGTGGTAGGTGCTAGGGCGAGGAGAGGTGGTAGGAGCTGGGGTGAAGAGAGGTGGTTGGTGCTGGGGCGAAGAGAGGCAGTAGTTGCTGGGGTCATGAGAGGCGGTAGGTGCTGGGGTAAAGAGAAGTGGTAGGTGCTGGGGTAAAGAGAGGTGGTAGGTGTTGGGGTAAAGAGAGGCAGCAGGTGCTGGGGTGAAGAGAGGCGGTAGGTGCTGGGGTGTTGAGAGGCGGTAGGTGCTGGGGTAGGTGCTGGGGTAAAGATAGGTGGTAGGTGCTAGGGCGAGGAGAGGTGGTAGGTGCTGGGGTGAAGAGAGGTGGTAGGAGATGCGGTGAAGAGAAGTGGTAGGTGGTAGGTGCTAGGGTAAAGAGAAGTGGTAGGTGCTGGGGTAAAGAGAGATGGTAGGTGCTAGGGCGAGGAGAGGTGGTAGGTGCTGGGGTGAAGAGAGGAGGTAGGTGCTGCGGTGAAGAGAAGTGATAGGTGGTAGATGCTGGGGTGAAGAGAGGTGGTAGGTGCTGGGGTGAAGAGAGGTGGTAGATGCTGGAGGTGCTGGCGTGAAGAGAGGCGGTAGGTGCTGGGGTAAAGAGAGGCAGTAGGTGCTGTGGTGAAGAGAGGCGGTAGGTGCTGGGGTGAAGAGAGGTGGTAGATGCTGGGGTGAGGAGAGGTGGAAGGTGCTAGGGCGAGGAGAGGTAGTAGGAGCTGGGGTGAAGAGAGGCGGTAGGTGCTGAGGTAAAGAGAGGCAGTAGGTGCTGGGGTGAAGAGAGGCGGTAGGTGCTGGGGTGAAGAGAGGTGGTAGATGCTGGGGTGAAGAGAGGTGGTAGGTGCTGGGGTGAAGAGAGGTGGTAGATGCTGGAGGTGCTGGGGTGAAGAGAGGCGGTAGGTGCTGGGGTAAAGAAAGGCGGTAGTTGCTGGGGTGACGAGAGGTGGTAGGTGCTGGGGTGAAGAGAGGCGGTACATGCTGGGGTGAAGAGAGGCGGTAGGTGCTGGGGTAAAGAGAGGCGGTAGGTGCTGGGGTGAAGAGAGGCGGTAGGTGCTGGGGTGAAGAGAGGGGATAGGTGCTGGGGTGAAGAGAGGCTGTAGGTGCCTGGGGAAAGAGGTGGTAGGTGCTGGGGTAAAGAGAGGTGGTTGGTGCTGGGGTAAAGATAGGTGGTATGTACTAGGGCGAGGAGAGGTGGTAGGAGCTGGGGTGAAGAGAGGTGGTTGGTGATGGGTGCTAGGGTGAGGAGAGGTGGTAGGTGCTGGCTTGAAGTGAGGCGGTAGGTGCTGGGGTGAGGAGAGGTGGTAGGTGCTGGGGTGAAGAGAGGCAGAAGGTGCTGGGGTGAAGAGAGGCGGAAGATGCTGCGCTGAAGAGAGGCGGAAGTTGCTGGGGTGAAGAGAGATGGTAGGGTCTAGGGCGAAGAGAGGTGGTAGGTGCTGGGGTGAAGAGAGGTGGTAGGTGCTGGCGTGAACGGGGATGGTAGGTGATGGCGTGAACAGGGGTGGTAGGTGCTGGCGTGAACAGGGGTGGAAGGTGCTGGGGTGAACAGGGGTGGAAGGTGCTGGGGTGAACAGAGGTGGAAGGTGCTGGGGTGAAGAGAGGCGGAAGATGCTCCGCTGAAGAGAAGCGGAAGTTGCTGGGGTGAAGAGAGATGGTAGGGTCTATGGCGAAGAGAGGTGGTAGGTGCTGGGGTGAAGAGAGGTGGTAGGTGCTGGCGTGAACGGGGGTGGTATGTGCTGGCGTGAACAGGGGTGGTAGGTGCTGGCGTGAACAGGGGTGGAAGGTGCTGGGGTGAAGAGAGGTGGTAGGTGCCTGGGTAAAGAAGTGGTAGGTGCCTGGGTAAAGAGGTGGTATATGTTGGGGTGAAGAGAGGCGGTAGGTGCTGGGGTGAAGAGAGGCGGTAGGTGCTGGGGTGAAGAGAGGTGGTAGGTGCCTGGGTAAAGAGGTGGTAGGTGCGTGGGTAAAGAGGTGGTAGGTGCTGGTGTAAAGAGAGGTGGTAGGTGCTGGGGTAAAGATAAGTGGTAGGTGCTAGGGCGAGGAGAGGTGGTAGGAGATGGGGTGAAGAGAGGTGGTTGGTGCTGGGGTGAAGAGAGGCAGTAGTTGCTGGGGTCATGAGAGGCGGTAGGTGCTGGGGTAAAGAGAAGTGATAGGTGCTGGGGTATAGAGAGGTGGTAGGTGCTAGGGCGAGGAGAGGTGGTAGGTGCTGGGGTGAAGATATGTGGTAGGTTCTGAGGTGAAGAGAGGTGGTAGGTGATAGGTGCTAGGGTGAGGAGAGGTGGTAGGTGCTGGCTTGAAGTGAGGCGGTAGGTGCTGTGGTGAAGAGAGGTGGTAGGTGCTGGGGTGAAGAGAGGCAGAAGGTGCTGGGGTGAAGAGAGGCGGAAGATGCTGCGCTGAAGAGAGGTGGAAGTTGCTGGGGTGAAGAGAGATGGTAGGGTCTAGGGCGAAGAGAGGTGGTAGGTGCGGGGGTGAAGAGAGGTGGTAGGTGCTGGCGTGAACGGGGGTGGTAGGTGCTGGCGTGAACAGGGGTGGTAGGTGCTGGCGTGAACAGGGGTGGAAGGTGCTGGGGTGAATGGAGGTGGAAGGTGCTGGGGTGAAGGGAGGTGGCAGGTGCTGCTGGAGGTGCTGGGGTGAAGAAAGGTGGTAGGTGCTGGGGTGAAGATAGCCGGTAGGTGCTGGGGCGAAGAGAGGCGGTAGGTGCTGGGGTGAAGAGAGGTGGTAGGTGCTGGGGTGAAGAGAGGTGGTAGGTGCTGGGGTGAAGAGAGGTGGTAGGTGCTGTGGTGAAGAGAGGTGGTAGGTGCTGGGGTGAAGAGAGGTGGTTAGTGCTAGGGTGAAGAAATGTGGTAAGTGCTGGGGTGAAGAGAGGTTGTAGGCGCTGGGGTGAAGAGAGGTGGTAGGTGGTAGGTGCTATGGTGAAGAGAGGTTGCAGGTGCTGGGGTGAAGAGAGTTGGTAGATGCTGGAGGTGCTGGGGTGAAGAAAGGCGGTAGGTGCTGGGGTGAAGAAAGGCAGTAGGTGCTGGGGTGAAGATAGGCGGTAGGTGCTGGGGTGAAGATAGGCGGTAGGTGCTGGGGTGAAGAGAGGCGGTAGGTGCTGGGGTGAAGAGAGGTGGTAGGTGCTGCGGTGAAGAGAGGCCGTAGGTGCTGGGGTGAAGAGAGGGGGTCGGTGCTGGGGTGAAAAGAGGTGGTAGGTGCCTGGGGAAAGAGGTGGTAGGTGCTGGTGTAAAGAGAGGTGGTAGGTGCTGGGGTAAAGATAGGTGGTAGGTGCTAGGGTGAGGAAAGGTAGTAGGAGCTGGGGTAAAGAGAGGCGGTAGGTGCTGAGGTAAAGAGAGGCAGTAGGTGCTGGGGTGAAGAGAGGCGGTAGGTACTGGGGTGAAGAGAGGCGGTAGGTGCCTGGGGTGAAGAGAGGGGGTAGGAGCTGGGGTGAAGAGAGGCGGTAGGTGCCTGGGGAAAGAGGTGGTTTGTGCTGGGGTATAGAGAGGTCGTAGGTGCTGGGATAAAGATAGGTGGTACGTGCTAGGGCGAGGAGAGGTGGTAGGAGCTGGGGTGAAGAGAGGTGGTTGGTGCTGGGGTGAAGAGAGGCAGTAGTTGCTGGGGTCATGAGAGGCGGTAGGTGCTGGGGTAAAGAGAAGTGGTAGGTGCTGGGGTAAAGAGAGGTGGTAGGTGTTGGGGTAAAGAGAGGCAGCAGGTGCTGGGGTGAAGAGAGGTGGAAGGTGCTGGGGTGAAGATATGTGGTTGGTTCTGCGGTGAAGAGAGGTGGTATGTGCTAGGGTGAGGAGAGGTGGTAGGTGCTGGCTTGAAGTGAGGCGGTAGGTGCTGGGGTGAAGAGAGGTGGTAGGTGCTGGGGTGAAGAGAGTCGGAAGGTGCTGGGGTGAAGAGAGGCGGAAGATGCTGCGCTGAAGAGAGGCGGAAGTTGCTGGGGTGAAGAGAGATGGTAGGGTCTAGGGCGAAGAGAGGTGGAAGGTGCTGGGGTGAAGAGAGGCGGAAGATGCTGCGCTGAAGAGAGGCGGAAGTTGCTGGGGTGAAGAGAGATGGTAGGGTCTAGGGCGAAGAGAGGTGGTAGGTGCTGGGGTGAAGAGAGGTGGTATGTGCTGGCGTCAACGGGGGTGGTAGGTGCTGGCGTGAACAGGGGTGGTAGGTGCTGGCGTGAACAGGGGTGGTAGGTGCTGGCGTGAACAGGGGTGGAAGGTGCTGGGGTGAAGAGAGGTGGTAGGTGCCTGGGTAAAGAAGTGGTAGGTGCCTGGGTAAAGAGGTGATATGTGCTGGGGTGAAGAGAGGCGGTAGGTGCTGGGGTGAAGAGAGGCGGTAGGTGCTGGGGTGAAGAGAGGTGGTAGGTGCCTGGGTAAAGAGGTGGTAGGTGCGTGGGTAAAGAGGTGGTAGGTGCTGGGGTAAAGAGAGGTGGTATGTCCTAGGGCAAGGAGAGTTGGTTGGTGCTGGGGTGAAGAGAGGCAGTAGTTGATGGGGTCATGAGAGGTGGTAGGTGCTGGGGTGAAGAGAAGTGGTATGTGCTGGGGTAAAGAGAAGTGGTAGGTGTTGGGGTAAAGAGAAGTGGTAGGTGCTGGGGAAAAGAGAAGTGGTAGGTGCTGGGGTAAAGAGAAGTGGTAGGTGCTAGGGCGAGGAGAGGTGGTATGTGCTGGGGTGTAGAGAGGTGGTAGGTGCTGTGGTGAAGAGAGGTGGTAGGTGCTGGGGTGAAGAGAGGCCGTAGGTGCTGGGGTGAAGAGAGGGGATAGGTGCTGGGGTGAAGATAGGCGGTAGGTGCCTGGGGAAAGAGGTGGTAGGTGCTGGTGTAAAGAGAGGTGGTAGGTGCTGGGGTAAAGATAGGTGGTAGGTGCTAGGGTGAGGAGAGGTTGTAGGAGCTGGGGTGAAGAGAGGTGGTTGGTGCTGGGGTGAAGAGAGGCAGTAGTTGCTGGGGTCATGAGAGGCGGTAGGTGCTGGGGTAAAGAGAAGTGATAGGTGCTGGGGTAAAGAGAGGTGGTAGGTGCTAGGGCGAGGAGAGGTGGTAGGTGCTGGGGTGAAGAGAGGCGATAGGTGCCTGGGGAAAGAGGTGGTAGGTGCTGGGGTAAAGAGAGGTGGTAGGTGCTGGGGTAAAGATAGGTGGTAGTTGCTAGGGTGAGGAGAGGTGGTAGGAGCTGGGGTGAAGAGAGGTGGTTGGTGCTGGGGTGAAGAGAGGCAGTAGTTGCTGGGGTCATGAGAGGCGGTAGGTGCTGGGGTAAAGAGAAGTCATAGGTGCTGGGGTAAAGAGAGGTGGTAGGTGCTAGGGCGAGGAGAGGTGGTAGGTGCTGGGGTGAAGAGAGGCGGTAGGTGGCTGGGGAAAGAGGTGGTAGGTGCTGGGGTAAAGAGAGGTGGTAGGTGCTGGGGTAAAGATAGGTGGTAGGTGCTAGGGCGAGGAGAGGTGGTAGATGCTGGGGTGAAGAGAGGTAGTAGGTGCTGGGGTGAAGAGAGGTGGTAGATGCTGGAGGTGCTGGGGTCATGAGAGGCGGTAGGTGCTGGGGTAAAGAGAAGTGATAGGTGCTGGGGTATAGAGAGGTGGTAGGTGCTAGGGCGAGGAGAGGTGGTAGGTGCTGGGGTGAAGATATGTGGTAGGTTCTGAGGTGAAGAGAGGTGGTAGGTGATAGGTGCTAGGGTGAGGAGAGGTGGTAGGTGCTGGCTTGAAGGGAGGCGGTAGGTGATGTGGTGAAGAGAGGTGGTAGGTGCTGGGGTGAAGAGAGGCAGAAGGTGCTGGGGTGAAGAGAGGCGGAAGATGCTGCGCTGAAGAGAGGTGGAAGTTGCTGGGGTGAAGAGAGATGGTAGGGTCTAGGGCGAAGAGAGGTGGTAGGTGCGGGGGTGAAGAGAGGTGGTAGGTGCTGGCGTGAACAGGGGTGGTAGGTGCTGGCGTGAACAGGGGTGGTAGGTGCTGGCGTGAACAGGGGTGGAAGGTGCTGGGGTGAATGGAGGTGGAAGGTGCTGGGGTGAAGGGAGGTGGCAGGTGCTGCTGGAGGTGCTGGGGTGAAGAAAGGTGGTAGGTGCTGGGGTGAAGATAGCCGGTAGGTGCTGGGGCGAAGAGAGGCGGTAGGTGCTGGGGTGAAGAAAGGTGGTAGGTGCTGGGGTGAAGAGAGGTGGTAGGTGCTGTGGTGAAGAGAGGTGGTAGGTGCTGGGGTGAAGAGAGGTGGTTAGTGCTGGGGTGAAGAAATGTGGTAAGTGCTGGGGTGAAGAGAGGTTGTAGGTGCTGGGGTGAAGAGAGGTGGTAGGTGGTAGGTGCTATGGTGAAGAGAGGTTGCAGGTGCTGGGGTGAAGAGAGTTGGTAGATGCTGGAGGTGCTGGGGTGAAGAAAGGCGGTAGGTGCTGGGGTGAAGAAAGGCAGTAGGTGCTGGGGTGAAGATAGGCGGTAGGTGCTGGGGTGAAGAGAGGCGGTAGGTGCTGGGGTGAAGAGAGGTGGTAGGTGCTGCGGTGAAGAGAGGCCGTAGGTGCTGGGGTGAAGAGAGGGGGTCGGTGCTGGGGTGAAAAGAGGTGGTAGGTGCCTGGGGAAAGAGGTGGTAGGTGCTGGTGTAAAGAGAGGTGGTAGGTGCTGGGGTAAAGAGAGGCAGTAGGTGCTGGGGTGAAGAGAGGCGGTAGGTTCTGGGGTGAAGGGAGGCGGTAGGTGCCTGGGGTGAAGAGAGGGGGTAGGAGCTGGGGTGAAGAGAGGCGGTAGGTGCCTGGGGAAAGAGGTGGTAGGTGCTGGGGTATAGAGAGGTGGTAGGTGCTGGGATAAAGATAGGTGGTACGTGCTAGGGCGAGGAGAGGTGGTAGGAGCTGGGGTGAAGAGAGGTGGTTGGTGCTGGGGTGAAGAGAGGCAGTAGTTGCTGGGGTCATGAGAGGCGGTAGGTGCTGGGGTAAAGAGAAGTGGTAGGTGCTGGGGTAAAGAGAGGTGGTAGGTATTGGGGTAAAGAGAGGCAGCAGGTGCTGGGGTGAAGAGAGGTGGAAGGTGCTGGGGTGAAGATATGTGGTTGGTTCTGCGGTGAAGAGAGGTGGTATGTGCTAGGGTGAGGAGAGGTGGTAGGTGCTGGCTTGAAGTGAGGCGGTAGGTGCTGGGGTGAAGAGAGGTGGTAGGTGCTGGGGTGAAGAGAGGCGGAAGGTGCTGGGGTGAAGAGAGGCGGAAGATGCTGCGCTGAAGAGAGGCGGAAGTTGCTGGGGTGAAGAGAGATGGTAGGGTCTAGGGCGAAGAGAGGTGGAAGGTGCTGGGGTGAAGAGAGGCGGAAGATGCTGCGCTGAAGAGAGGCGGAAGTTGCTGGGGTGAAGAGAGATGGTAGGGTCTAGGGCGAAGAGAGGTGGTAGGTGCTGGGGTGAAGAGAGGTGGTATGTGCTGGCGTCAACGGGGGTGGTAGGTGCTGGCGTGAACAGGGGTGGTAGGTGCTGGCGTGAACAGGGGTGGTAGGTGCTGGCGTGAACAGGGGTGGAAGGTGCTGGGGTGAAGAGAGATGGTAGGTGCCTGGGTAAAGAAGTGGTAGGTGCCTGGGTAAAGAGGTGATATGTGCTGGGGTGAAGAGAGGCGGTAGGTGCTGGGGTGAAGAGAGGCGGTAGGTGCTGGGGTGAAGAGAGGTGGTAGGTGCCTGGGTAAAGAGGTGGTAGGTGCGTGGGTAAAGAGGTGGTAGGTGCTGGGGTAAAGAGAGGTGGTATGTCCTAGGGCAAGGAGAGTTGGTTGGTGCTGGGGTGAAGAGAGGCAGTAGTTGATGGGGTCATGAGAGGTGGTAGGTGCTGGGGTGAAGAGAAGTGGTATGTGCTGGGGTAAAGAGAAGTGGTAGGTGCTGGGGAAAAGAGAAGTGGTAGGTGCTGGGGTAAAGAGAAGTGGTAGGTGCTAGGGCGAGGAGAGGTGGTATGTGCTGGGGTGTAGAGAGGTGGTAGGTGCTGTGGTGAAGAGAGGTGGTAGGTGCTGGGGTGAAGAGAGGCCGTAGGTGCTGGGGTGAAGAGAGGGGATAGGTGCTGGGGTGAAGATAGGCGGTAGGTGCCTGGGGAAAGAGGTGGTAGGTGCTGGTGTAAAGAGAGGTGGTAGGTGCTGGGGTAAAGATAGGTGGTAGGTGCTAGGGCGAGGAGAGGTTGCAGGAGCTGGGGTGAAGAGAGGTGGTTGGTGCTGGGGTGAAGAGAGGCAGTAGTTGCTGGGGTCATGAGAGGCGGTAGGTGCTGGGGTAAAGAGAAGTGATAGGTGCTGGGGTAAAGAGAGGTGGTAGGTGCTAGGGCGAGGAGAGGTGGTAGGTGCTGGGGTGAAAAGAGGCGATAGGTGCCTGGGGAAAGAGGTGGTAGGTGCTGGGGTAAAGAGAGGTGGTAGGTGCTGGGGTAAAGATAGGTGGTAGTTGCTAGGGTGAGGAGAGGTGGTAGGAGCTGGGGTGAAGAGAGGTGGTTGGTGCTGGGGTGAAGAGAGGCAGTAGTTGCTGGGGTCATGAGAGGCGGTAGGTGCTGGGGTAAAGAGAAGTCATAGGTGCTGGGGTAAAGAGAGGTGGTAGGTGCTAGGGCGAGGAGAGGTGGTAGGTGCTGGGGTGAAGAGAGGCGGTAGGTGGCTGGGGAAAGAGGTGGTAGGTGCTGGGGTAAAGAGAGGTGGTAGGTGCTGGGGTAAAGATAGGTGGTAGGTGCTAGGGCGAGGAGAGGTGGTAGGTGCTGGGGTGAAGAGAGGTGGTGGGTGCTGCGGTGAAGAGAAGTGGTAGGTGGTAGGTGCTAGGGTGAAGAGAGGCGGTAGATGCTGGGGTGAAGAGAGGTAGTAGGTGCTGGGGTGAAGAGAGGTGGTAGATGCTGGAGGTGCTGTGGTGAAGAGAGGCGGTTGGTGCTGGGGTAAAGAGAGGTGGTATGTCCTAGGGCAAGGAGAGTTGGTTGGTGCTGGGGTGAAGAGAGGCAGTAGTTGATGGGGTCATGAGAGGTGGTAGGTGCTGAGGTGAAGAGAAGTGGTATGTGCTGTGGTAAAGAGAAGTTGTAAGTGTTGGGAGAAGTGGTAGGTGCAGGGGAAAAGAGAAGTGCTAGGTGCTGGGGTAAAGAGAAGTGGTAGGTGCTAGGGCGAGGAGAGGTGGTATGTGCTGGGGTGTAGAGAGGTGGTAGGTGCTGCGGTGAAGAGAGGTGGTAGGTGCTGGGGTGAAGAGAGGCCGTAGGTGCTGGGGTGAAGAGAGGGGGTAGGTGCTGGGGTGAAGAGAGGCGGTAGGTGCCTGGGGAAAGTGGTGGTAGGTGCTGGTGTAAAGAGAGGTGGTAGGTGCTGGGGTAAAGATAGGTGGTAGGTGCTAGGGCGAGGAGAGGTGGTAGGAGCTGGGGTGAAGAGAGGTGGTTGGTACTGGGGTGAAGAGAGGCAGTAGTTGCTGGGGTCATGAGAGGCGGTATGTGCTGGGGTAAAGAGAAGTGATCGGTGCTGGGGTAAAGAGAGGTGGTAGGTGCTAGGGCGATGTTGGACTTGGCCCTTCTGGCAGGTTTACCCCTGGACTTTTTTGGCTTTTTATTGGTGACTTGGTGTGGTAATTTTTATGGTTTCTGCGCACTTTCCCTGTGTCCCAGGGTAAAGTGCGTGCGTGCTCTGAGTGCATGTGGTGAGATAGGCCTGCCCTCCCATAGGAATGCATGGGGAATGTAGGTGTCCCTAGTAGTTCCTGATGCGTGGGGTGTGCAGGCCCGAGTTTGGTATGTGCGGACTCGTGGGAGTGAATGCTGCGCGATGATGTGTGCGGCGTGCATGTACCTAGTGTGGAAGTGCCACTTCTAGAGGTGGGCACTTCTGTGTGCAGTGTGTCTGTCGCGTGATTGGCTGGTCATGTCATGTGACGGGCTAGGGATTCCCCAGAGTCAGGATGAGTCACCCAGTGGTGAATGGGGAGATCAGCAGCTAGATGGGTGGGAGGAGTACACCTGGGTCCTGAATAGGACAGGGTTTTCCACACACAATGCTGGCCCCGCCCCCTGTGGTGCGACTGACGACCCTAGCCCTGCCAGTGAATAGAGTGAGGGGCTGAGCACATCAAGGGTGCTCCCCAACCAGCTGCGACTGGTTTTCCCCCTCACCCTGAACCAAGAACAAAGACTTTTACTGTATAAAAAGGGGCTGTGTCCCCTTACAGGTTGTTCTCTGCCAGGATCTTACCTGAGGGGGGCTGCTGCTGCTGCTGGACCAGAGGACCGCCACTTGGACTACCTCCCTGCCTGGAGGCCCAGTGAGCTGGCTCTGGGTCCAGCCTTGCCCCCCACCCCTGCCCTGCTGCATGCAGGGAAGAACTTTGCTGGACTTGGCTTGGATCCTACTCTAGGCGCTGGGAGCGCTTTATTTTCCCCCTAGGGCGCCTGGAAGCGCCTTTCATTCACTTATAGCGCCAGAAGCGCTTTAATTGGGGCCAGCAGCGCAACGCTGCGATTATCAGCGAGGGAACCCCGACGTAGGGATTCCCTGCTATTGTGCTATATTCGAAGCGGGTGCCCACCCCGCATTGTGTGCTTGTTGGCGGGTGCCCACCCCGCTTATTGAAGTATTCCTACGGCGGGTGCCCACCCCGCCATGTACTGCATATCGAGGGAGCCCACCCCTCTTATCCCCGGAGAAATCACCGCGGCGGCCCGGTTCTCAAACCGGAAGTCAGGCAACGGCTCGTAGGACGGGGGCGGAGCCTCGGCCTGCAACGGAAGTCCAGGCGGGAGCCCACTCCGCACTGGACGGCTTCCTGGAGGAGCGAGAGGAGGCTGCCGGGGAAGAGAGAGAGAGCCCCCGAGGAGCGGGAGCTCTCTAGTGCCGGCCGCCCTGACCCCGACGCGTCCAGTGAGCCTCGGAGGCTCCACGAGAAGCATCGCCGGAGTCCTGGTGAGTGAGGCTCTGAGTGTGGGGGTGATTTTAGTGGCAAGGGCCCCAGAGAGGGGGTCCCCACCTCCTCTGCAGCGCCCCGTGCTTGTCCTGCTGCTCGGCCCGCCGGGGCCACTCTAAACGGCAGGAGCATTACCATCGAGAGCCTTGGTTGGTTCGGAGCCGCGCTCGGCTCTACAACGCATACGGGGGCATTTCTTTTGGTACTCAGAGCGGCCTCGGAAGGCAGCGGGCTGCTCCAACGTTACAGGGCATTATTCCTGGTGATTTCTCGAGTCCCTGATCGGGACTCCAACGAGGAGGGCAATCGTTGTTCTAGAGCACTAGAACGCTCTAGGGGGCACATCATTGAAAGAGCCTAGAAGGCGCCCAAAAAGGCACATTATTCATTTTAGAGCCCAGGAGAGGCTCCACGTGAGTGCTGCAGATTTGTGTTTAACAAGGCACAGTGGTGCCACAGCATCTCTCCAGTTGCCCAGCACTTAGTGGGCAACTGCTACGTGTAGGTTGTGCTTTGTGCGCCCTGACTTTGCTGGGACATAGGGCGTCCTAGCCCCGACAAGGCCAGTTGGCCTAGGGACTGCCACAGGTGGTGGCGAATGTGAGTTTTGCGCTATTGTTCCTTTCCTGCACCTCTGAATGTGTTTATGCGTCATGTGCTTTGCTTTACACCGCTGAATGTATTTTATGCATCATGTGTTTCCCTTGTTCTACACCTCTGAATGTGATGCATCATGTGTAAAGTGCGTTTACCCCTACAGGTATTGTGATACTTAGGTGGTTGTTTTCTCCCTAGTACAGGTGGTGCTAGTGAGGTCCTGATTCCCTGCGCAATATTTTCCTAAGGTGGTTAGGGTTGCGTAGGTGGTACTTACCTGATACCAGTAGTTACATGTTGTGTGCTACATATGTTATTTTGTACTACAGTATTATTCCTATGTTCTAAAAAGTGCTAATTCCTGACAGTGGTCCAGGTGGCCCTGTCCCCTGTATATATAATCCCTTGTAAATTCTGCCCGTGCCTGTTGGCACATTGTAGAGTGTGTGTTTTTATCTAATGTGTTGTGTATAATACAAAGGCTATTTTTATAGAATACCTTGTGTGGAGTTTCCTTTGTGGTGGGCCTTGGGTGTTGTTGCTGGGTGCGCGCGCAAACGCTTTACACATCGCCTCAGGGATAAGCCTGACTGCTCGTGCCAAGCTACCAAGGGGGTGAGCAGGGGTTATCTTTGGCGTGTAACTCCCCAGCCCTGACTAGAGTGGTGGTTTCTGTCTGGCTTTGGCGCAAGCCCTAGCCAACCAGAAATCCCATTTCTAACAGGCGAGGAGAGGTGGTAGGTGCTGGGGTGAAGAGAGGCGGTAGGTGCCTGGGGAAAGAGGTGGTAGGTGCTGGGGTAAAGAGAGGTGGTAGGTGCTGGGGTAAAGATAGGTGGTAGGTGCTAGGGCGAGGAGAGGTGGTAGGTGCTGGGGTGAAGAGAGGTGGTAGGAGATGCGGTGAAGAGAAGTGGTAGGTGGTAGGTGCTAGGGTAAAGAGAAGTGGTAGGTGTTGGGGTAAAGAGAGATGGTTGGTGCTAGGGCGAGGAGAGGTGGTAGGTGCTGGGGTGAAGAGAGGAGGTAGGTGCTGCGGTGAAGAGAAGTGGTAGGTGGTAGATGCTGGGGTGACGAGAGGTGGTAGGTGCTGGGGTGAAGAGAGGTGGTAGATGCTGGAGGTGCTGGGGTGAAGAGAGGCGGTAGGTGCTGGGGTAAAGAGAGGCAGTAGGTGCTGGGGTGAAGAGAGGCGGTAGGTGCTGGGGTGAAGGGAGGTGGTAGATGCTGGGGTGAAGAGAGGGGGTAGGAGCTGGGGTGAAGAGAGGCGGTAGGTGCCTGGGGAAAGAGGTGGTAGGTGCTGGGGTATAGAGAGGTGGTAGGTGCTGGGATAAAGATAGGTGGTACGTGCTAGGGCGAGGAGAGGTGGTAGGAGCTGGGGTGAAGAGAGGTGGTTGGTGCTGGGGTGAAGAGAGGCAGTAGTTGCTGGGGTCATGAGAGGCGGTAGGTGCTGTGGTAAAGAGAAGTGGTAGGTGCTGGGGTAAAGAGAGGTGGTAGGTGCTGGCTTGAAGTGAGGCGGTAGGTGCTGGGGTGAAGAGAGGTGGTAGGTGCTGGGGTGAAGAGAGGCGGAAGGTGCTGGGGTGAAGAGAGGCAGAAGATGCTGCGCTGAAGAGAGGCGGAAGTTGCTGGGGTGAAGAGAGATGGTAGGGTCTAGGGCGAAGAGAGGTGGAAGGTGCTGGGGTGAAGAGAGGCGGAAGATGCTGCGCTGAAGAGAGGCGGAAGTTGCTGGGGTGAAGAGAGATGGTAGGGTCTAGGGCGAAGAGAGGTGGTATGTGCTGGCGTCAACGGGGGTGGTAGGTGCTGGCGTGAACAGGGGTGGTAGGTGCTGGCGTGAACAGGGGTGGTAGGGGCTGGCGTGAACAGGGGTGGTAGGTGCTGGCGTGAACAGGGGTGGAAGGTGCTGGGGTGAAGAGAGGTGGTAGGTGCCTGGGTAAATACGTGGTAGGTGCCTGGGTAAAGAGGTGATATGTGCTGGGGTGAAGAGAGGCGGTAGGTGCTGGGGTGAAGAGAGGCGGTAGGTGCTGGGGTGAAGAGAGGTGGTAGGTGCCTGGGTAAAGAGGTGGTAGGTGCGTGGGTAAAGAGGTGGTAGGTGCTGGGGTAAAGAGAGGTGGTATGTCCTAGGGCAAGGAGAGTTGGTTGGTGCTGGGGTGAAGAGAGGCAGTAGTTGATGGGATCATGAGAGGTGGTAGGTGCTGGGGTGAAGAGAAGTGGTATGTGCTGGGGTAAAGAGAAGTGGTAGGTGTTGGGGTAAAGAGAAGTGGTAGGTGCTGGGGAAAAGAGAAGTGGTAGGTGCTGGGGTAAAGAGAAGTGGTAGGTGCTAGGGTGAGGAGAGGTGGTATGTGCTGGGGTGTAGAGAGGTGGTAGGTGCTGTGGTGAAGAGAGGTGGTAGGTGCTGGGGTGAAGAGAGGCCGTAGGTGCTGGGGTGAAGAGAGGGGATAGGTGCTGGGGTGAAGATAGGCGGTAGGTGCCTGGGGAAAGAGGTGGTAGGTGCTGGTGTAAAGAGAGGTGGTAGGTGCTGGGGTAAAGATAGGTGGTAGGTGCTAGGGCGAGGAGAGGTTGTAGGAGCTGGGGTGAAGAGAGGTGGTTGGTGCTGGGGTGAAGAGAGGCAGTAGTTGCTGGGGTCATGAGAGGCGGTAGGTGCTGGGGTAAAGAGAAGTGATAGGTGCTGGGGTAAAGAGAGGTGGTAGGTGCTAGGGCGAGGAGAGGTGGTAGGTGCTGGGGTGAAGAGAGGCGATAGGTGCCTGGGGAAAGAGGTGGTAGGTGCTGGGGTAAAGAGAGGTGGTAGGTGCTGGGGTAAAGATAGGTGGTAGGTGCTAGGGCGAGGAGAGGTGGTAGGTGCTGGGGTGAAGAGAGGCGGTAGGTGCTGGGGTGAAGAGAGGTGGTAGGTGCTGCGGTGAAGAGAGGCCGTAGGTGCTGGGGTGAAGAGAGGGGGTCGGTGCTGGGGTGAAGAGAGGTGGTAGGTGCCTGGGGAAAGAGGTGGTAGGTGCTGGTGTAAAGAGAGGTGGTAGGTGCTGGGGTAAAGATAGGTGGTAGGTGCTAGGGTGAGGAGAGGTAGTAGGAGCTGGGGTGAAGAGAGGTGGTAGATGCTGGAGGTGCTGGGGTGAAGAGAGGTGGTATGTCCTAGGGCAAGGAGAGTTGGTTGGTGCTGGGGTGAAGAGAGGCAGTAGTTGCTGGGGTCATGAGAGGTGGTAGGTGCTGGGGTGAAGAGAAGTGGTAGGTGCTGGGGTAAAGAGAAGTGGTAAGTGTTGGGGTAAAGAGAAGTGGTAGGTGCTGGAGAAAAAAGAAGTGGTAGGTGCTGGGGTAAAGAGAAGTGGTAGGTGCTAGGGCGAGGAGAGGTGGTATGTGCTGGGGTGTAGAGAGGTGGTAGGTGCTGCGGTGAAGAGAGGTGGTAGGTGCTGGGGTGAAGAGAGGCCGTAGGTGCTGGGGTGAAGAGAGGGGGTAGGTGCTGGGGTGAAGAGAGGCGGTAGGTGCCTGGGGAAAGAGGTGGTAGGTGCTGGTGTAAAGAGAGGTGGTAGGTGCTGGGGTAAAGATAGGTGGTAGGTGCTAGGGCGAGGAGAGGTGGTAGGAGCTGGGGTGAAGAGAGGTGGTTGGTGCTGGGGTGAAGAGAGGCAGTAATTGCTGGGGTCATGAGAGGCGGTAGGTGCTGGGGTAAAGAGAAGTCATAGGTGCTGGGGTAAAGAGAGGTGGTAGGTGCTGGGGTGAAGAGAGGCGGAAGGTGCTGGGTTGAAGAGAGGCGGAAGATGCTGCGCTAAAGAGAGGCGGAAGTTGCTGGGGTGAAGAGAGATGGTAGGGTCTAGGGCGAAGAGAGGTGGTAGGTGCTGGGGTGAAGAGAGGTGGTAGGTGCTGGCGTGAACGGGGCTAGTAGGTGCTGGCGTGAACAGGGGTGGTAGGTGCTGGCGTGAACAGGGGTGGAAGGTGCTGGGGTGAACAGAAGTGGAAGGTGCTGGGATGAAGAGAGGCGGAAGATGCTGCGCTGAAGAGAGGCGGAAGTTGCTGGGGTGAAGAGAGATGGTAGGGTCTAGGGCGAAGAGAGGTGGTAGGTGCTGGGGTGAAGAGAGGTGGTAGGTGCTGGTGTGAATGGGGGTGGTAGGTGCTGGCATGAACAGGGGTGGTAGGTGCTGGCGTGAACAGGGGTGGAAGGTGCTGGGGTGAAGAGAGGTGGTAGGTGCCTGGGTAAAGAAGTGGTAGGTGCCTGGGTAAAGAGGTGGTATGTGCTGGGGTGAAGAGAGGCGGTAGGTGCTGGGCTGAAGAGAGGCGGTAGGTGCTGGGGTGAAGAGAGGTGGTAGGTGCCTGGGTAAAGAGGTGGTAGGTGCGTGGGTAAAGAGTTGGTAGGTGCTGGGGTAAAGAGAGGTGGTATGTCCTAGGGCAAGGAGAGTTGGTTGGTGCTGGGGCGAAGAGAGGCAGTAGTTGCTGGGGTAATGACAGGTGGTAGGTGCTGGGGTGAAGAGAAGTGGTAGGTGCTGGGGTAAAGAGAAGTGGTAGGTGTTGGGGTAAAGAGAAGTGGTAGGTGTTGGGGAAAAGAGAAGTGGTAGGTGCTGGGGTAAAGAGAAGTGGCAGGTGCTAGGGCGAGGAGAGGTGGTATGTGCTGGGGTGTAGAGAGGTGGTAGGTGCTGCGGTGAAGAGAGGTGGTAGGTGCTGGGGTGAAGAGAGGCCGTAGGTGCTGGGGTGAAGAGAGGGGGTAGGTGCTGGGGTGAAGAGAGGCGGTAGGTGCCTGGGGAAAGAGGTGGTAGGTGCTGGTGTAAAGAGAGGTGGTAGGTGCTGGGGTAAAGATAGGTGGTAGGTGCTAGGGCGAGGAGAGGTGGTAGGAGATGGGGTGAAGAGAGGCGGTAGGTGCTGGGGTAAAGAGAAGAGGTAGGTGCTAGGGCGAGGAGAGGTGGTAGTTGCTGGGGTGAAGAGAGGCGGTAGGTGCCTGGGGAAAGAGGTGGTAGGTGCTGGGGTAAAGAAAGGTGGTAGGTGCTGGGGTAAAGATAGGTGGTAGGTGCTAGGGCGTGGAGAGGTGGTAGGTGCTGGGGTGAAGAGAGGTGGTAGGTGCTGCGGTGAAGAGAAGTGGTAGGTGCTAGGTGCTAGGGTAAAGAGAAGTGGTTGGTGCTGCGGTAAAGAGAGATGGTAGGTGCTAGGGCGAGGAGAGGTGGTAGGTGCTGGGGTGAAGAGAGGTGGTAGGTGCTGCGGTGAAGAGAAGTGGTAGGTGCTAGGGTGAAGAGAGGTGGTAGGTGCTGGGGTGAAGAGAGGTGGTAGGTGCTGGGGTGAAGAGAGGTGGTAGATGCTGGGGTAAAGAGAGGCGGTAGGTGCTGGGGTGAAGAGAGGCGGTAGGTGCTGGGGTGAAGAGAGGGGGTAGGTGCTGGGGTGAAGAGAGGCTGTAGGTGCCTGGGGAAAGAGGTGGTAGGTGCTGGGGTAAAGAGAGGTGGTTGGTGCTGGGGTAAAGATAGGTGGTAGGTACTAGGGCGAGGAGAGGTGGTAGGAGCTGGGATGAAGAGAGGTGGTTGGTGATGGGGTGAAGAGAGGCGGTAGTTGCTGGGGTCATGAGAGGCGGTAGGTGCTGGGGTAAAGAGAAGTGGTAGGTGCTGGGGTAAAGAGAGGTGGTAGGTGCTAGGGCGAGGAGAGGTGTTAGGTGCTGGGGTGAAGAGAATTGGTAGGTGCTGTGGTGAAGAGAAGTGGTAGGTGGTAGGTGCTAGAGTGAAGAGAGGTGGTAGGTGCTGGGGTGAAGAGCGTTTGTAGGTGCTGGGGTGAAGAGAGGTGGTAGGTGCTTGGGTGAAGAGTGGTGTTAGTTGTTGGGGTGAATGGGTGAAGAGAAGCAGTAAGTGCTGGGGTGAAGAGAGGTGGTAGGTGCTGGGGTGTAGAGAGGTGGTAGATGCTGGGTTGAACGGGTAAGGAGTGGCAGTAGGTGCTGGGGTGAAGAGAGGCGGTAGGTGCTGGGGAGAAGAGAGGTGGTTGGTGCTGAGGTGTAGAGGTGGTAGGTGCTGGGGTGAAGAGAGGTGGAAGGTGCTGGGGTGAAGATATGTGGTAGGTTCTGCGGTGAAGAGAGGTGGTAGGTGCTAGGGCGAGGAGAGGTGGTAGGTGCTGGGGTGAAGAGAGGTGGTAGGTGCTGCAGTGAAGAGAAGTGGTAGGTGGTAGGTGCTAGGGTAAAGAGAAGTGGTAGATGCTGGGGTAAAGAGAGATGGTAGGTGCTAGGGCGAGGAGAGGTGGTAGGTGCTGGGGTGAAGAGAGTTGGTAGGTGATGCAGTGAAGAGAAGTGGTAGGTGCTAGGGTGAAGAGAGGTGGTAGGTGCTGGGGTGAAGAGAGGTGGTAGGTGCTGGGGTGAAGAGAGGTGGTAGGTGCTGGGGTGAAGAGAGGTGGTAGATGCTGGAGGTGCTGGGGTGAAGAGAGGCGGTACGTGCCGGGGTAAAGAGAGGTGGTAGGTACTGGGGTGACGAGAGGCGGTAGGTGCTGGGGTGAAGAGAGGCGGTAGGTGCTGGGGTGAAGAGAGGCGGTAGGTGTTGGGGTAAAGAGAGGCGGTAGGTGCTGGGTTGAAGAGAGGTGGTAGGTGCTGCGGTGAAGAGAAGTGGTAGGTGGCAGGTGCTAGGGTAAAGAGAGATGGTAGGTGCTAGGGCGAGGAGAGGTGGTAGGTGCTGGGGTGAAGAGAGGTGGTAGGTACTGCGGTGAAGAGAAGTGGTAGGTGGTAGGTGCTAGGGTGAAGAGAGGTGGTAGATGCTTGGGTGAAGAGAGGTGGTAGGTGCTGGGGTGAAGAGAGGTGGTAGATGCTGGAGGTGCTGGGGTGAAGAGAAGCGGTAGGTGCTGGGGTAAAGAGAGGCAGTAGGTGCTGGGGTAACGAGAGGCGGTAGGTGCTGGGGTGAAGAGAGGCGGTAGGTGCTGGGGTGAAGAGAGGCGGTAGGTGCTGGGGTGAAGAGAGGCGGTAGGTGCTGGGGTGAAGAGAGGGGGTAGGTGCTGGGGTGAAGAGAGGCAGTAGGTGCCTGGGTAAAGAGGTGGTAGGTGCTGGGGTAAAGAGAGGTGGTAGGTGCTGGGGTAAAGATAGGTGGTAGGTGCTAGGGCGAGGAGAGGTCGTAGGAGCTGGGGTGGAGAGAGGTGGTTGGTGATGGGGTGAAGAGAGGCAGTAGTTGCTGGGGTCATGAGAGGCGGTAGGTGCTGGGGTAAAGAGAAGTGGTAGTTGCTGGGGTAAAGAGAGGTGGTAGGTGCTAGGGCGAGGAGAGGTGGTAGGTGCTGGGGTGAAGAGAAGTGGTAGGTGCTGCGGTGAAGAGAAGTGGTAGGTGCTGCGGTGAAGAGAAGTGGTAGGTGCTAGGTGCTAGAGTGAAGAGAGGTGGTAGGTGCTGGGGTGAAGAGAGTTTGTAGGTGCTGGGGTGAAGAGAGGTGGTAGGTGCTTGGGTGAAGAGTGGTGGTAGTTGTTGGGGTGAATGGGTGAAGAGAAGCAGTAAGTGCTGCGGTGAAGAGAGGTGGTAGGTGCTGGGGCGTAGAGAGGTGGTAGATGCTGGGTTGAACGGGTAAGGAGTGGCGGTAGGTGCTGGGGTGAAGAGAGGCAGTCGGTGTTGGGGTAAAGAGAGGCAGCAGGTTTGGGGTAAAGAGAGGCGGTAGGTGCTGGGGTGAAGAGAGGTGGTATGTGCTGCGGTGAAGAGAGGTGGTAGGTGCTGGGTTGAAGAGAGGTGGTAGGTGCTGGGGTGAAGAGAGGTGGTAGATGCTGGAAGTGCTGGGGTGAAGAAAGGCGGTAGGTGCTGGGGTGAAGAAAGGCAGTAGGTGCTGGGGTGAAGATAGGCGGTAGGTTCTGCGGTGAAGAGAGGTGGTAGGTGGTAGGTGCTAGGGCGAGGAGAGGTGGTGGGTGCTGGGGTGAAGAGAGGTGGTAGGTGCTGCAGTGAAGAGAAGTGGTAGGTGGTAGGTGCTTGGGTAAAGAGAAGTGGTAGGTGCTGGGGTAAAGAGAGATGGTAGGTGCTAGGGTGAGGAGAGGTGGTAGGTGCTGGGGTGAAGAGAGGTGGTAGGTGATGCGGTGAAGAGAGGCGGTAGGTGCTGGGATAAAGAGAGGCGGTCGGTGCTGGGGTGAAGAGAGGCGGTAGGTGCTGGGATAAAGAGAGGCGGTAGGTGCTGGGGTGAAGAGAGGCGGTAGGTGCTGGGGTAAAGAGAGGTGGTAGGTGCTGGGGTAAAGATAGGCGGTAGGTGCTAGGGCGAGGAGAGGTGGTAGGAGCTGGGGTGAAGAGAGGTGGTTGATGCTGGGGTGAAGAGAGGCAGTAGTTGCTGGGGTCATGAGAGGCGGTATGTGCTGGGGTAAAGAGAAGTGGTAGGTGCTGGGGTAAAGAGAGGTGGTAGGTGCTAGGGCGAGGAGAGGTGGAAGGTTCTGGCGTGAAGATATGTGGTAGGTTCTGCGGTGAAGAGAGGTCGTAGGTGATAGGTGCTAGGGTGAGGAGAGGTGGTAGGTGCTAGGGTGAAGAGAGGTGGTAGGTGCTGGGGTGAAGAGAGGCGGAAGGTGCTGGGGTGAAGAGGGGCGGAAGATGCTGCGCTGAAGAGAGGCGGAAGGTGCTGGGGTGAAGAGAGATGGTAGGTGCTGGGGTGAAGAGAGGTGGTAGGTGCTGGGGTGAACTTGGGTGGTAGGTGCTGGCATGAACAGGGGTGGTAGGTTCTGGCGTGAACAGGGGTGGAAGGTGCTGGGGTGAACAGAGGTGGAAGGTGCTGGGGTGAATGGAGGTGGAAGGTGCTGGGGTGAATGGAGGTGGAAGGTGCTGGGGTGAATGGAGGTGTTAGGTGCTGGGGTGAATGGAGGTGGAAGGTGCTGGGGTGAATGGAGGTGGAAGGTGCTGGGGTGAAGGGAGATGGAAGGTGCTGGGGTGAAGAGGGGCGGAAGATGCTGCGCTGAAGAGAGGCGGAAGGTGCTGGGGTGAAGGGAGATGGTAGGGTCTAGGGCGAAGAGAGGTGGTAGGTGCTGGGGTGAAAAGAGGTGGTAGGTGCTGGGGTGAACTGGGGTGGTAGGTGCTGGCATGAACAGGGGTGGTAGGTGCTAGTGTGAACAGGGGTGGAAGGTGCTGCGGTGAACAGAGGTGGAAGGTGCTGGGGTGAATGGAGGTGGAAGGTGCTGGGGTGAAGGGAGATGGAAGGTGCTGGGGTGAAGAGAGGTGGTAGGTGCTGGAGGTGCTGGGGTGAAGAAAGGTGGTAGGTGCTGGGGTGAAGATAGCCGGTAGGTGCTGGGGTGAAGAGAGGCAGTAGTTGCTGGGGTGAAGAGAGGTGGTAGGTGCTGGGGTGAAGAGAGGAGGTAGGTGCTGGGGTGAAGAGAGGTGGTTAGTGCTGGGGTGAAGAAATGTGGTAAGTGCTGGGGTGAAGAGAGGTTGTAGGTGCTGGGGTGAAGAGAGGTGGTCGGTGGTTGGTGCTATGGTGAAGAGAGGTTGCAGGTGCTGGGGTGAAGAGAGTTGGTAGATGCTGGAGGTGCTGGGGTGAAGAAAGGCGGTAGGTGCTGGGGTGAAGATAGGCGGTAGGTGCTGGGGTGAAGAGAGACGGTAGGTGCTGGGGTGAAGAGTGGTGGTAGGTGCCTGGGTAAAGAAGTGGCAGGTGCCTGGGTAAAGAGGTGGTATGTGCTGGGGTGAAGAGAGGCGGTAGGTGCTGAGGTGAAGAGAGGCGGTAGGTGCTGGGGTGAAGAGAGGTGGTAGGTGCCTGGGTAAAGAGGTGGTAGGTGCGTGGGTAAAGAGGTGGTAGTTGCTATGGTAAAGAGAGGTGGTAGGTCCTAGGGCATGGAGAGTTGGTTGGTGCTGGGGTGAAGAGAGGCAGTAGTTGCTGGGGTCATGAGAGGTGGTAGGTGCTGGGGTGAAGAAAAGTGGTAGGTGCTGGGGTAAAGAGAAGTGGTAGGTGTTGGGGTAAAGAGAAGTGGTAGGTGCTGGGGAAAAGAGAAGTGGTAGGTGCTGGGATAAAGAGAAGTGGTAGGTGCTAGGGCGAGGAGAGGTGGTATGTGCTGGGGTGTAGAGAGGTGGTAGGTGCTACGGTGAAGAGAGGTGGTAGGTGCTGGGGTGAAGAGAGGCAGTAGGTGCTGGGGTGAAGAGAGGGGGTAGGTGGTGGGGTGAAGAGAGGCAGTAGGTGCCTGGGGAAAGAGGTGGTGGTGCTGGTGTAAAGAGAGGTGGTAGGTGCTGGGGTAAAGATAGGTGGTAGGTGCTAGGGCGAGGAGAGGTAGTAGGAGCTGGGGTGAAGAAAGGCGGTAGGTGCTGGGGTAAAGAGAGGCAGTAGGTGCTGGGGTGAAGAGAGGCGGTAGGTGCTGGGGTGAAGAGAGGCAGTAGGTTCTGGGGTGAAGAGAGGGGGTAGGTGCTGGGGTGAAGAGAGGCGGTAGGTGCCTGGGGAAAGAGGTGGTAGGTGCTGGGGTAAAGAGAGGTGGTAGGTGCTGGGGTAAAGATTGGTGGTAGGTGCTAGGGCGAGGAGAGGTAGTAGGAGCTGGGGTGAAGAGAGGTGGTTGGTGCTGGGGTGAAGAGAGGCAGTAGTTGCTGGGGTCATGAGCGGCGGTAGGTGCGGGGGTAAAGAGAAGTGATAGGTGCTGGGGTGAAGAGAGGTGGTAGGTGCTAGGGCGAGGAGAGGTGGAAGGTGCTGGGGTGAAGATATGTGGTAGGTTCTGCGGTGAAGAGAGGTGGTAGGTGATAGGTGCTAGGGTGCGGAGAGGTGGTAGGTGCTGGCTTGAAGTGAGGCGGTAGGTGCTGGGGTGAAGAGAGGTGGTAGGTGCTGGGGTGAAGAGAGGCGGAAGGTGCTGGGGTGAAGAGAGGCAGAAGATGCTGCGCTGAAGAGAGGCGGAATGTGCTGGGGTGAAGAGAGATGGTAGGGTCTAGGGCGAAGAGAGGTGGTAGGTGCTGGGGTAAAGAGAGGTGGTATGTCCTAGGGCAAGGAGAGTTGGTTGGTGCTGGGGCGAAGAGAGGCAGTAGTTGCTGGGGTAATGACAGGTGGTAGGTGCTGGGGTGAAGAGAAGTGGTAGGTGCTGGGGTAAAGAGAAGTGGTAGGTGTTGGGGTAAAGAGAAGTGGTAGGTGTTGGGGAAAAGAGAAGTGGTAGGTGCTGGGGTAAAGAGAAGTGGCAGGTGCTAGGGCGAGGAGAGGTGGTATGTGCTGGGGTGTAGAGAGGTGGTAGGTGCTGCGGTGAAGAGAGGTGGTAGGTGCTGGGGTGAAGAGAGGCCGTAGGTGCTGGGGTGAAGAGAGGGGGTAGGTGCTGGGGTGAAGAGAGGCGGTAGGTGCCTGGGGAAAGAGGTGGTAGGTGCTGGTGTAATGAGAGGTGGTAGGTGCTGGGGTAAAGATAGGTGGTAGGTGCTAGGGCGAGGAGAGGTGGTAGGAGATGGGGTGAAGAGAGGCGGTAGGTGCTGGGGTAAAGAGAAGAGGTAGGTGCTAGGGCGAGGAGAGGTGGTAGTTGCTGGGGTGAAGAGAGGCGGTAGGTGCCTGGGGAAAGAGGTGGTAGGTGCTGGGGTAAAGAGAGGTGGTAGGTGCTGGGGTAAAGATAGGTGGTAGGTGCTAGGGCGTGGAGAGGTGGTAGGTGCTGGGGTGAAGAGAGGTGGTAGGTGCTGCGGTGAAGAGAAGTGGTAGGTGCTAGGTGCTAGGGTAAAGAGAAGTGGTTGGTGCTGCGGTAAAGAGAGATGGTAGGTGCTAGGGCGAGGAGAGGTGGTAGGTGCTGGGGTGAAGAGAGGTGGTAGGTGCTGCGGTGAAGAGAAGTGGTAGGTGCTAGGGTGAAGAGAGGTGGTAGGTGCTGGGGTGAAGAGAGGTGGTAGGTGCTGGGGTGAAGAGAGGTGGTAGATGCTGGGGTAAAGAGAGGCGGTAGGTGCTGGGGTGAAGAGAGGCGGTAGGTGCTGGGGTGAAGAGAGGGGGTAGGTGCTGGGGTGAAGAGAGGCTGTAGGTGCCTGGGGAAAGAGGTGGTAGGTGCTGGGGTAAAGAGAGGTGGTTGGTGCTGGGGTAAAGATAGGTGGTAGGTACTAGGGCGAGGAGAGGTGGTAGGAGCTGGGATGAAGAGAGGTGGTTGGTGATGGGGTGAAGAGAGGCGGTAGTTGCTGGGGTCATGAGAGGCGGTAGGTGCTGGGGTAAAGAGAAGTGGTAGGTGCTGGGGTAAAGAGAGGTGGTAGGTGCTAGGGCGAGGAGAGGTGTTAGGTGCTGGGGTGAAGAGAATTGGTAGGTGCTGTGGTGAAGAGAAGTGGTAGGTGGTAGGTGCTAGAGTGAAGAGAGGTGGTAGGTGCTGGGGTGAAGAGCGTTTGTAGGTGCTGGGGTGAAGAGAGGTGGTAGGTGCTTGGGTGAAGAGTGGTGTTAGTTGTTGGGGTGAATGGGTGAAGAGAAGCAGTAAGTGCTGGGGTGAAGAGAGGTGGTAGGTGCTGGGGTGTAGAGAGGTGGTAGATGCTGGGTTGAACGGGTAAGGAGTGGCAGTAGGTGCTGGGGTGAAGAGATGCGGTAGGTGCTGGGGAGAAGAGAGGTGGTTGGTGCTGAGGTGTAGAGGTGGTAGGTGCTGGGGTGAAGAGAGGTGGAAGGTGCTGGGGTGAAGATATGTGGTAGGTTCTGCGGTGGAGAGAGGTGGTAGGTGCTAGGGCGAGGAGAGGTGGTAGGTGCTGGGGTGAAGAGAGGTGGTAGGTGCTGCAGTGAAGAGAAGTGGTAGGTGGTAGGTGCTAGGGTAAAGAGAAGTGGTAGATGCTGGGGTAAAGAGAGATGGTAGGTGCTAGGGCGAGGAGAGGTGGTAGGTGCTGGGGTGAAGAGAGTTGGTAGGTGATGCAGTGAAGAGAAGTGGTAGGTGCTAGGGTGAAGAGAGGTGGTAGGTGCTGGGGTGAAGAGAGGTGGTAGGTGCTGGGGTGAAGAGAGGTGGTAGATGCTGGAGGTGCTGGGGTGAAGAGAGGCGGTACGTGCTGGGGTAAAGAGAGGTGGTAGGTACTGGGGTGACGAGAGGCGGTAGGTGCTGGGGTGAAGAGAGGCGGTAGGTGCTGGGGTGAAGAGAGGCGGTAGGTGTTGGGGTAAAGAGAGGCGGTAGGTGCTGGGTTGAAGAGAGGTGGTAGGTGCTGCGGTGAAGAGAAGTGGTAGGTGGCAGGTGCTAGGGTAAAGAGAGATGGTAGGTGCTAGGGCGAAGAGAGGTGGTAGGTGCTGGGGTGAAGAGAGGTGGTAGGTACTGCGGTGAAGAGAAGTGGTAGGTGGTAGGTGCTAGGGTGAAGAGAGGTGGTAGATGCTTGGGTGAAGAGAGGTGGTAGGTGCTGGGGTGAAGAGAGGTGGTAGATGCTGGAGGTGCTGGGGTGAAGAGAAGCGGTAGGTGCTGGGGTAAAGAGAGGCAGTAGGTGCTGGGGTAACGAGAGGCGGTAGGTGCTGGGGTGAAGAGAGGCGGTAGGTGCTGGGGTGAAGAGAGGCGGTAGGTGCTGGGGTGAAGAGAGGCGGTAGGTGCTGGGGTGAAGAGAGGGGGTAGGTGCTGGGGTGAAGAGAGGCAGTAGGTGCCTGGGTAAAGAGGTGGTAGGTGCTGGGGTAAAGAGAGGTGGTAGGTGCTGGGGTAAAGATAGGTGGTAGGTGCTAGGGCGAGGAGAGGTCGTAGGAGCTGGGGTGGAGAGAGGTGGTTGGTGATGGGGTGAAGAGAGGCAGTAGTTGCTGGGGTCATGAGAGGCGGTAGGTGCTGGGGTAAAGAGAAGTGGTAGTTGCTGGGGTAAAGAGAGGTGGTAGGTGCTAGGGCGAGGAGAGGTGGTAGGTGCTGGGGTGAAGAGAAGTGGTAGGTGCTGCGGTGAAGAGAAGTGGTAGGTGCTGCGGTGAAGAGAAGTGGTAGGTGCTAGGTGCTAGAGTGAAGAGAGGTGGTAGGTGCTGGGGTGAAGAGAGTTTGTAGGTGCTGGGGTGAAGAGAGGTGGTAGGTGCTTGGGTGAAGAGTGGTGGTAGTTGTTGGGGTGAATGGGTGAAGAGAAGCAGTAAGTGCTGGGGTGAAGAGAGGTGGTAGGTGCTGGGGCGTAGAGAGGTGGTAGATGCTGGGTTGAACGGGTAAGGAGTGGCGGTAGGTGCTGGGGTGAAGAGAGGCGGTAGGTGCTGGGGAGAAGAGAGTTGGTAGGTGCTGAGGTGTAGAGGTGGTAGGTGCTGGGGTGAAGAGAGGCAGTCGGTGTTGGGGTAAAGAGAGGCAGCAGGTTTGGGGTAAAGAGAGGCGGTAGGTGCTGGGGTGAAGAGAGGTGGTATGTGCTGCGGTGAAGAGAGGTGGTAGGTGCTGGGTTGAAGAGAGGTGGTAGGTGCTGGGGTGAAGAGAGGTGGTAGATGCTGGAAGTGCTGGGGTGAAGAAAGGCGGTAGGTGCTGGGGTGAAGAAAGGCAGTAGGTGCTGGGGTGAAGATAGGCGGTAGGTTCTGCGGTGAAGAGAGGTGGTAGGTGGTAGGTGCTAGGGCGAGGAGAGGTGGTGGGTGCTGGGGTGAAGAGAGGTGGTAGGTGCTGCAGTGAAGAGAAGTGGTAGGTGGTAGGTGCTTGGGTAAAGAGAAGTGGTAGGTGCTGGGGTGAAGAGAGGTGGTAGGTGATGCGGTGAAGAGAGGCGGTAGGTGCTGGGATAAAGAGAGGCGGTCGGTGCTGGGGTGAAGAGAGGCGGTAGGTGCTGGGATAAAGAGAGGCGGTCGGTGCTGGGGTGAAGAGAGGCGGTAGGTGCTGGGATAAAGAGAGGCGGTAGGTGCTGGGATAAAGAGAGGCGGTAGGTGCTGGGGTGAAGAGAGGCGGTAGGTGCTGGGGTAAAGAGAGGTGGTAGGTGCTGGGGTAAAGATAGGCGGTAGGTGCTAGGGCGAGGAGAGGTGGTAGGAGCTGGGGTGAAGAGAGGTGGTTGATGCTGGGGTGAAGAGAGGCAGTAGTTGCTGGGGTCATGAGAGGCGGTATGTGCTGGGGTAAAGAGAAGTGGTAGGTGCTGGGGTAAAGAGAGGTGGTAGGTGCTAGGGCGAGGAGAGGTGGAAGGTGCTGGCGTGAAGATATGTGGTAGGTTCTGCGGTGAAGAGAGGTCGTAGGTGATAGGTGCTAGGGTGAGGAGAGGTGGTAGGTGCTAGGGTGAAGAGAGGTGGTAGGTGCTGGGGTGAAGAGAGGCGGAAGGTGCTGGGGTGAAGAGGGGCGGAAGATGCTGCGCTGAAGAGAGGCGGAAGGTGCTGGGGTGAAGAGAGATGGTAGGTGCTGGGGTGAAGAGAGGTGGTAGGTGCTGGGGTGAACTTGGGTGGTAGGTGCTGGCATGAACAGGGGTGGTAGGTGCTGGCGTGAACAGGGGTGGAAGGTGCTGGGGTGAACAGAGGTGGAAGGTGCTGGGGTGAATGGAGGTGGAAGGTGCTGGGGTGAATGGAGGTGGAAGGTGCTGGGGTGAATGGAGGTGTTAGGTGCTGGGGTGAATGGAGGTGGAAGGTGCTGGGGTGAATGGAGGTGGAAGGTGCTGGGGTGAAGGGAGATGGAAGGTGCTGGGGTGAAGAGGGGCGGAAGATGCTGCGCTGAAGAGAGGCGGAAGGTGCTGGGGTGAAGGGAGATGGTAGGGTCTAGGGCGAAGAGAGGTGGTAGGTGCTGGGGTGAAAAGAGGTGGTAGGTGCTGGGGTGAACTGGGGTGGTAGGTGCTGGCATGAACAGGGGTGGTAGGTGCTAGTGTGAACAGGGGTGGAAGGTGCTGGGGTGAACAGAGGTGGAAGGTGCTGGGGTGAATGGAGGTGGAAGGTGCTGGGGTGAAGGGAGATGGAAGGTGCTGGGGTGAAGAGAGGTGGTAGGTGCTGGAGGTGCTGGGGTGAAGAAAGGTGGTAGGTGCTGGGGTGAAGATAGCCGGTAGGTGCTGGGGTGAAGAGAGGCAGTAGTTGCTGGGGTGAAGAGAGGTGGTAGGTGCTGGGGTGAAGAGAGGAGGTAGGTGCTGGGGTGAAGAGAGGTGGTTAGTGCTGGGGTGAAGAAATGTGGTAAGTGCTGGGGTGAAGAGAGGTTGTAGGTGCTGGGGTGAAGAGAGGTGGTCGGTGGTTGGTGCTATGGTGAAGAGAGGTTGCAGGTGCTGGGGTGAAGAGAGTTGGTAGATGCTGGAGGTGCTGGGGTGAAGAAAGGCGGTAGGTGCTGGGGTGAAGATAGGCGGTAGGTGCTGGGGTGAAGAGAGACGGTAGGTGCTGGGGTGAAGAGTGGTGGTAGGTGCCTGGGTAAAGAAGTGGCAGGTGCCTGGGTAAAGAGGTGGTATGTGCTGGGGTGAAGAGAGGCGGTAGGTGCTGAGGTGAAGAGAGGCGGTAGGTGCTGGGGTGAAGAGAGGTGGTAGGTGCCTGGGTAAAGAGGTGGTAGGTGCGTGGGTAAAGAGGTGGTAGTTGCTATGGTAAAGAGAGGTGGTAGGTCCTAGGGCATGGAGAGTTGGTTGGTGCTGGGGTGAAGAGAGGCAGTAGTTGCTGGGGTCATGAGAGGTGGTAGGTGCTGGGGTGAAGAAAAGTGGTAGGTGCTGGGGTAAAGAGAAGTGGTAGGTGTTGGGGTAAAGAGAAGTGGTAGGTGCTGGGGAAAAGAGAAGTGGTAGGTGCTGGGATAAAGAGAAGTGGTAGGTGCTAGGGCGAGGAGAGGTGGTATGTGCTGGGGTGTAGAGAGGTGGTAGGTGCTGCGGTGAAGAGAGGTGGTAGGTGCTGGGGTGAAGAGAGGCAGTAGGTGCTGGGGTGAAGAGAGGGGGTAGGTGGTGGGGTGAAGAGAGGCAGTAGGTGCCTGGGGAAAGAGGTGGTGGTGCTGGTGTAAAGAGAGGTGGTAGGTGCTGGGGTAAAGATAGGTGGTAGGTGCTAGGGCGAGGAGAGGTAGTAGGAGCTGGGGTGAAGAAAGGCGGTAGGTGCTGGGGTAAAGAGAGGCAGTAGGTGCTGGGGTGAAGAGAGGCGGTAGGTGCTGGGGTGAAGAGAGGCAGTAGGTTCTGGGGTGAAGAGAGGGGGTAGGTGCTGGGGTGAAGAGAGGCGGTAGGTGCCTGGGGAAAGAGGTGGTAGGTGCTGGGGTAAAGAGAGGTGGTAGGTGCTGGGGTAAAGATTGGTGGTAGGTGCTAGGGCGAGGAGAGGTAGTAGGAGCTGGGGTGAAGAGAGGTGGTTGGTGCTGGGGTGAAGAGAGGCAGTAGTTGCTGGGGTCATGAGCGGCGGTAGGTGCGGGGGTAAAGAGAAGTGATAGGTGCTGGGGTGAAGAGAGGTGGTAGGTGCTAGGGCGAGGAGAGGTGGAAGGTGCTGGGGTGAAGATATGTGGTAGGTTCTGCGGTGAAGAGAGGTGGTAGGTGATAGGTGCTAGGGTGCGGAGAGGTGGTAGGTGCTGGCTTGAAGTGAGGCGGTAGGTGCTGGGGTGAAGAGAGGTGGTAGGTGCTGGGGTGAAGAGAGGCGGAAGGTGCTGGGGTGAAGAGAGGCAGAAGATGCTGCGCTGAAGAGAGGCGGAATGTGCTGGGGTGAAGAGAGATGGTAGGGTCTAGGGCGAAGAGAGGTGGTAGGTGCTGGGGTGAAGAGAGGTGGTAGGTGCTGGGGTCAACGGGGGTGGTATGTGCTGGCATGAACAGGGGTGGTAGGTGCTGGCGTGAACATGGGTGGAAGGTGCTGGGGTGAACAGAGGTGGAAGGTGCTGGGGTGAATGGAGGTGGAAGGTGCTTGGGTGAAGGGAGGTGGAAGGTGCTGGAGTGAAGAGAGGTGGTAGGTGCTGGAGGTGCTGGGGTGAAGAAAGGTGGTAGATGCTGGAGGTGCTGGGGTGAAGAAAGGCGGTAGGTGCTGGGGTGAAGAGAGGCAGTAGTTGCTGGGGTCATGAGAGGTGGTAGGTGCTGGGGTGAAGAGAGGCGGTAGCTGCTGGGGTGAAGAGAGGCGGTAGGTGCTGGGGTGAAGAGAGGTGGTAGGTGCTGGGGTGAAGAGAGGTGGTAGGTGCTGTGGTGAAGAGAGGTGGTAGGTGCTGGGGTGAAGAGAGGTGGTTAGTGCTGGGGTGAAGAAATGTGGTAAGTGCTGGGGTGAAGAGAGGTTGTAGGCGCTTGGGTGAAGAGAGGTGGTAGGTGGTAGGTGCTATGGTGAAGAGAGGTTGCAGGTGCTGGGGTGAAGAGAGTTGGTAGATGCTGGAGGTGCTGGGGTGAAGAAAGGCGGTAGGTGCTGGGGTGAAGAGAGGCGGTAGGTGCTGGGGTGAAGAGAGGTGGTAGGTGCTAGGGCGAGGAGAGGTGGTATGTGCTGGGGTGTAGAGAGGTGGTAGGTGCTGCGGTGAAGAGAGGTGGTAGGTGCTGGGGTGAAGAGAGGCAGTAGGGCTGGGGTGAAGAGAGGGGGTAGGTGCTGGGGTGAAGAGAGGCAGTAGGTGCCTGGGGAAAGAGGTGGTAGGTGCTGGTGTAAAGAGAGGCGGTAGGTGCTGGGGTAAAGAGAGGCATTAGGTGCTGGGGTGAAGAGAGGCGGTAGGTGTTGGGGTGAAGAGAGGCAGTAGGTTCTGGGGTGAAGAGAGGGGGTAGGTGCTGGGGAAAGAGGTGGTAGGTGCTGGGGTAAAGATTGGTGGTAGGTGCTAGGGCGAGGAGAGGTAGTAGGAGCTGGGGTGAAGAGAGGTGGTTGGTGCTGGGGTGAATAGAGATGGTAGGGTCTAGGGCGAAGAGAGGTGGTAGGTGCTGGGGTGAAGAGAGGTGGTAGGTGCTGGGGTCAACGGGGGTGGTAGGTGGTGGCGTGAACAGGGGTGGTAGGTGCTGGCGTGAACATGGGTGGAAGGTGCTGGGGTGAACAGAGGTGGAAGGTGCTGGGATGAATGGAGGTGGAAGGTGCTGGGGTGAAGGGAGGTGGAAGGTGCTGGGGTGAAGAGAAGTGGTAGGTGCTGGGGAAAAGAGAAGTAGTAGGTGCTGGGATAAAGAGAAGTGGTAGGTGCTAGGGCGAGGAGAGGTGGTATGTGCTGGGGTGTAGAGAGGTGGTAGGTGCTGCGGTGAAGAGAGGTGGTAGGTGCTGGGGTGAAGAGAGGCAGTAGGTGCTGGGGTGAAGAGAGGGGGTAGGTGCTGGGGTGAAGAGAGGCAGTAGGTGCCTGGGGAAAGAGGTGGTGGTGCTGGTGTAAAGAGAGGTGGTAGGTGCTGGGGTAAAGATAGGTGGTAGGTGCTAGGGCGAGGAGAGGTAGTAGGAGCTGGGGTGAAGAGAGGCGGTAGGTGCTGGGGTAAAGAGAGGCAGTAGGTGCTGGGGTGAAGAGAGGCGCTAGGTGCTGGGGTGAAGAGAGGCAGTAGGTTCTGGGGTGAAGAGAGGGGGTAGGTGCTGGGGTGAAGAGAGGCGGTAGGTGCCTGGGGAAAGAGGTGGTAGGTGCTGGGGTAAAGAGAGGTGGTAGGTGCTGGGGTAAAGATAGGTGGAAGGTGCTAGGGCGAGGAGAGGTAGTAGGAGCTGGGGTGAAGAGAGGTGGTTGGTGCTGGGGTGAAGAGAGGCAGTAGTTGCTGGGGTCATGAGAGGCGGTAGGTGCTGGGGTAAAGAGAAGTGGTAGGTGCTGGGGTAAAGAGAGGCAGTAGGTTCTGGGGTGAAGAGAGGGGGTAGGTGCTGGGGTGAAGAGAGGCGGTAGGTGCCTGGGGAAAGAGGTGGTAGGTGCTGGGGTAAAGAGAGGTGGTAGGTGCTGGAGTAAAGATTGGTGGTAGGTGCTAGGGCGAGGAGAGGTAGTAGGAGCTGGGGTGAAGAGAGGTGGTTGGTGCTGGGGTCAAGAGAGGCAGTAGTTGCTGGGGTCATGAGCGGCGGTAGGTGCGGGGGTAAAGAGAAGTGATAGGTGCTGGGGTAAAGAGAGGTGGTAGGTGCTAGGGCGAGGAGAGGTGGAAGGTGCTGGGGTGAAGATATGTGGTAGGTTCTGCAGTGAAGAGAGGTGGGAGGTGATAGGTGCTAGGGTGCGGAGAGGTGGTAGGTGCTGGCTTGAAGTGAGGCGGTAGGTGCTGGGGTGAAGAGAGGTGGTAGGTGCTGGAGTGAAGAGAGGCGGAAGGTGCTGGGGTGAAGAGAGGCGGAAGATGCTGCGCTGAAGAGAGGCGGAATGTGCTGGGGTGAAGAGAGATGGTAGGGTCTAGGGCGAAGAGAGGTGGTAGGTGCTGGGGTGAAGAGAGGTGGTAGGTGCTGGGGTCATCGGGGGTGGTATGTGCTGGCGTGAACAGGGGTGGTAGGTGCTGGCGTGAACATGGGTGGAAGGTGCTGGGGTGAACAGAGGTGGAAGGTGCTGGGGTGAATGGAGGTGGAAGGTGCTGGGGTGAAGGGAGGTGGAAGGTGCTGGAGTGAAGAGAGGTGGTAGGTGCTGGAGGTGCTGGGGTGAAGAAAGGTGGTAGATGCTGGAGGTGCTGGGGTGAAGAAAGGCGGTAGGTGCTGGGGTGAAGAGAGGCAGTAGTTGCTGGGGTCATGAGAGGTGGTAGGTGCTGGGGTGAAGAGAGGCGGTAGCTGCTGGGGTGAAGAGAGGCGGTAGGTGCTGGGGTGAAGAGAGGTGGTAGGTGCTGGGGTGAAGAGAGGTGGTAGGTGCTGTGGTGAAGAGAGGTGGTAGGTGCTGGGGTGAAGAGAGGTGGTTAGTGCTGGGGTGAAGAAATGTGGTAAGTGCTGGTGTGAAGAGAGGTTGTAGGCGCTTGGGTGAAGAGAGGTGGTAGGTGCTATGGTGATGAGAGGTTGCAGGTGCTAGGGTGAAGAGAGTTGGTAGATGCTGGAGGTGCTGGGGTGAAGAAAGGCGGTAGGTGCTGGGGTGAAGAGAGGCGGTAGGTGCTGGGGTGAAGAGAGGTGGTAGGTGCTAGGGCGAGGAGAGATGGTATGTGCTGGGGTGTAGAGAGGTGGTAGGTGCTGCGGTGATGAGAGGTGGTAGGTGCTGGGGTCAACGGGGGTGGTATGTGCTGGCGTGAACATGGGTGGAAGGTGCTGGGGTGAACAGAGGTGGAAGGTGCTGGGGTGAATGGAGGTGGAAGGTGCTTGGGTGAAGGGAGGTGGAAGGTGCTGGAGTGAAGAAAGGTGGTAGATGCTGGAGGTGCTGGGGTGAAGAAAGGCGGTAGGTGCTGGGGTGAAGAGAGGCAGTAGTTGCTGGGGTCATGAGAGGTGGTAGGTGCTGGGGTGAAGAGAGGCGGTAGCTGCTGGGGTGAAGAGAGGCGGTAGGTGCTGGGGTGAAGAGAGGTGGTAGGTGCTGGGGTGAAGAGAGGTGGTAGGTGCTGTGGTGAAGAGAGGTGGTAGGTGCTGGGGTGAAGAGAGGTGGTTAGTGCTGGGGTGAAGAAATGTGGTAAGTGCTGGGGTGAAGAGAGGTTGTAGGCGCTTGGGTGAAGAGAGGTGGTAGGTGGTAGGTGCTATGGTGAAGAGAGGTTGCAGGTGCTGGGGTGAAGAGAGTTGGTAGATGCTGGAGGTGCTGGGGTGAAGAAAGGCGGTAGGTGCTGGGGTGAAGAGAGGCGGTAGGTGCTGGGGTGAAGAGAGGTGGTAGGTGCTAGGGCGAGGAGAGGTGGTATGTGCTGGGGTGTAGAGAGGTAGTAGGTGCTGCGGTGAAGAGAGGTGGTAGGTGCTGGGGTGAAGAGAGGCAGTAGGGCTGGGGTGAAGAGAGGGGGTAGGTGCTGGGGTGAAGAGAGGCAGTAGGTGCCTGGGGAAAGAGGTGGTAGGTGCTGGTGTAAAGAGAGGCGGTAGGTGCTGGGGTAAAGAGAGGCATTAGGTGCTGGGGTGAAGAGAGGCGGTAGGTGCTGGGGTGAAGAGAGGCAGTAGGTTCTGGGGTGAAGAGAGGGGGTAGGTGCTGGGGTGAAGAGAGGTCGTAGGTGCCTGGGGAAAGAGGTGGTAGGTGCTGGGGTAAAGATTGGTGGTAGGTGCTAGGGCGAGGAGAGGTAGTAGGAGCTGGGGTGAAGAGAGGTGGTTGGTGCTGGGGTGAATAGAGATGGTAGGGTCTAGGGCGAAGAGAGGTGGTAGGTGCTGGGGTGAAGAGAGGTGGTAGGTGCTGGGGTCAACGGGGGTGGTAGGTGCTGGCGTGAACAGGGGTGGTAGGTGCTGGCGTGAACATGGGTGGAAGGTGCTGGGGTGAACAGAGGTGGAAGGTGCTGGGATGAATGGAGGTGAAAGGTGCTGGGGTGAAGGGAGGTGGAAGGTGCTGGGGTGAAGAGAAGTGGTAGGTGCTGGGGACAAGAGAAGTAGTAGGTGCTGGGATAAAGAGAAGTGGTAGGTGCTAGGGCGAGGAGAGGTGGTATGTGCTGGGGTGTAGAGAGGTGGTAGGTGCTGCGGTGAAGAGAGGTGGTAGGTGCTGGGGTGAAGAGAGGCAGTAGGTGCTGGGGTGAAGAGAGGGGGTAGGTGCTGGGGTGAAGAGAGGCAGTAGGTGCCTGGGGAAAGAGGTGGTGGTGCTGGTGTAAAGAGAGGTGGTAGGTGCTGGGGTAAAGATAGGTGGTAGGTGCTAGGGCGAGGAGAGGTAGTAGGAGCTGGGGTGAAGAGAGGCGGTAGGTGCTGGGGTGAAGAGAGGCGCTAGGTGCTGGGGTGAAGAGAGGCAGTAGGTTCTGGGGTGAAGAGAGGGGGTAGGTGCTGGGGTGAAGAGAGGCGGTAGGTGCCTGGGGAAAGAGGTGGTAGGTGCTGGGGTAAAGAGAGGTGGTAGGTGCTGGGGTAAAGATAGGTGGAAGGTGCTAGGGCGAGGAGAGGTAGTAGGAGCTGGGGTGAAGAGAGGTGGTTGGTGCTGGGGTGAAGAGAGGCAGTAGTTGCTGGGGTCATGAGAGGCGGTAGGTGCTGGGGTAAAGAGAAGTGGTAGGTGCTGGGGTAAAGAGAGGCAGTAGGTTCTGGGGTGAAGAGAGGGGGTAGGTGCTGGGGTGAAGAGAGGCGGTAGGTGCCTGGGGAAAGAGGTGGTAGGTGCTGGGGTAAAGAGAGGTGGTAGGTGCTGGAGTAAAGATTGGTGGTAGGTGCTAGGGCGAGGAGAGGTAGTAGGAGCTGGGGTGAAGAGAGGTGGTTGGTGCTGGGGTCAAGAGAGGCAGTAGTTGCTGGGGTCATGAGCGGCGGTAGGTGCGGGGGTAAAGAGAAGTGATAGGTGCTGGGGTAAAGAGAGGTGGTAGGTGCTAGGGCAAGGAAAGGTGGAAGGTGCTGGGGTGAAGATATGTGGTAGGTTCTGCGGTGAAGAGAGGTGGTAGGTGATAGGTGCTAGGGTGCGGAGAGGTGGTAGGTGCTGGCTTGAAGTGAGGCGGTAGGTGCTGGGGTGAAGAGAGGTGGTAGGTGCTGGAGTGAAGAGAGGCGGAAGGTGCTGGGGTGAAGAGAGGCGGAAGATGCTGCGCTGAAGAGAGGCGGAATGTGCTGGGGTGAAGAGAGATGGTAGGGTCTAGGGCGAAGAGAGGTGGTAGGTGCTGGGGTGAAGAGAGGTGGTAGGTGCTGGGGTCATCGGGGGTGGTATGTGCTGGCGTGAACAGGGGTGGTAGGTGCTGGCGTGAACATGGGTGGAAGGTGCTGGGGTGAACAGAGGTGGAAGGTGCTGGGGTGAATGGAGGTGGAAGGTGCTGGGGTGAAGGGAGGTGGAAGGTGCTGGAGTGAAGAGAGGTGGTAGGTGCTGGAGGTGCTGGGGTGAAGAAAGGTGGTAGATGCTGGAGGTGCTGGGGTGAAGAAAGGCGGTAGGTGCTGGGGTGAAGAGAGGCAGTAGTTACTGGGGTCATGAGAGGTGGTAGGTGCTGGGGTGAAGAGAGGCGGTAGCTGCTGGGGTGAAGAGAGGCGGTAGGTGCTGGGGTGAAGAGAGGTGGTAGGTGCTGGGGTGAAGAGAGGTGGTAGGTGCTGTGGTGAAGAGAGGTGGTAGGTGCTGGCGTGAAGAGAGGTGGTTAGTGCTGGGGTGAAGAAATGTGGTAAGTGCTGGTGTGAAGAGAGGTTGTAGGCGCTTGGGTGAAGAGAGGTGGTAGGTGCTATGGTGATGAGAGGTTGCAGGTGCTAGGGTGAAGAGAGTTGGTAGATGCTGGAGGTGCTGGGGTGAAGAAAGGCGGTAGGTGCTGGGGTGAAGAGAGGCGGTAGGTGCTGGGGTGAAGAGAGGTGGTAGGTGCTGCGGTGATGAGAGGTGGTAGGTGCTGGGGTGAAGAGAGGCAGTAGGTGCTGGGGTGAAGAGAGGGGGTAGGTGCTGGGGTGAAGAGAGGTCGTAGGTGCCTGGGGAAAGAGGTGGTAGGTGCTGGGGTAAAAATTGGTGGTAGGTGCTAGGGCGAGGAGAGGTAGTAGGAGCTGGGGTGAAGAGAGGTGGTTGGTGCTGGGGTGAAGAGAGATGGTAGGGTCTAGGGCGAAGAGAGGTGGTAGGTGCTGCGGTGAAGAGAGGTGGTAGGTGCTGGGGTCAACGGGGGTGGTAGGTGCTGGCGTGAACATGGGTGGAAGGTGCTGGGGTGAACAGAGGTGGAAGGTGCTGGGGTGAATGGAGGTGGAAGGTGCTGGGGTGAAGGGAGGTGGAAGGTGCTGGGGTGAAGAGAGGTGGTAGGTGCTGGAGGTGCTGGGGTGAAGAAAGGTGGTAGATGCTGGAGGTGCTGGGGTGAAGAAAGGCGGTAGGTGCTGGGGTGAAGAGAGGCAGTAATTGCTGGGGTCATGAGAGGTGGTAGGTGCTGGGGTGAAGAGAGGCGGTAGGTGCTGGGGTGAAGAGAGGCGGTAGGTGCTGGGGTGAAGAGAGGTGGTAGGTGCTGTGGTGAAGAGGTGGTAGGTGCTGGGGTGAAGAGAGGTGGTTAGTGCTGGGGTGAAGAAATGTGGTAAGTGCTGGGGTGAAGAGAGGTTGTAGGTGCTGGGGTGAAGAGAGGTGGTCGGTGGATGGTGCTATGGTGAAGAGAGGTTGCAGGTGCTGGGGTGAAGAGAGTTGGTAGATGCTGGGGTGAAGAAAGGCGGTAGGTGCTGGGGTGAAGAGAGGCGGTAGGTGCTGGGGTGAAGAGAGGCAGTAGGTTCTGGGGTGAAGAGAGGGGGTAGGTGCTGGGGTGAAGAGAGGTCGTAGGTGCCTGGGGAAAGAGGTGGTAGGTGCTGGGGTAAAGATTGGTGGTAGGTGCTAGGGCGAGGAGAGGTAGTAGGAGCTGGGGTGAAGAGAGGTGGTTGGTGCTGGGGTGAATAGAGATGGTAGGGTCTAGGGCGAAGAGAGGTGGTAGGTGCTGGGGTGAAGAGAGGTGGTAGGTGCTGGGGTCAAAGGGGGTGGTAGGTGCTGGCGTGAACAGGGGTGGTAGGTGCTGGCGTGAACATGGGTGGAAGGTGCTGGGGTGAACAGAGGTGGAAGGTGCTGGGATGAATGGAGGTGAAAGGTGCTGGGGTGAAGGGAGGTGGAAGGTGCTGGGGTGAAGAGAAGTGGTAGGTGCTGGGGAAAAGAGAAGTAGTAGGTGCTGGGATAAAGAGAAGTGGTAGGTGCTAGGGCGAGGAGAGGTGGTATGTGCTGGGGTGTAGAGAGGTGGTAGGTGCTGCGGTGAAGAGAGGTGGTAGGTGCTGGGGTGAAGAGAGGCAGTAGGTGCTGGGGTGAAGAGAGGGGGTAGGTGCTGGGGTGAAGAGAGGCAGTAGGTGCCTGGGGAAAGAGGTGGTGGTGCTGGTGTAAAGAGAGGTGGTAGGTGCTGGGGTAAAGATAGGTGGTAGGTGCTAGGGCGAGGAGAGGTAGTAGGAGCTGGGGTGAAGAGAGGCGGTAGGTGCTGGGGTAAAGAGAGGCAGTAGGTGCTGGGGTGAAGAGAGGCGCTAGGTGCTGGGGTGAAGAGAGGCAGTAGGTTCTGGGGTGAAGAGAGGGGGTAGGTGCTGGGGTGAAGAGAGGCGGTAGGTGCCTGGGGAAAGAGGTGGTAGGTGCTGGGGTAAAGAGAGGTGGTAGGTGCTGGGGTAAAGATAGGTGGAAGGTGCTAGGGCGAGGAGAGGTAGTAGGAGCTGGGGTGAAGAGAGGTGGTTGGTGCTGGGGTGAAGAGAGGCAGTAGTTGCTGGGGTCATGAGAGGCGGTAGGTGCTGGGGTAAAGAGAAGTGGTAGGTGCTGGGGTAAAGAGAGGCAGTAGGTTCTGGGGTGAAGAGAGGGGGTAGGTGCTGGGGTGAAGAGAGGCGGTAGGTGCCTGGGGAAAGAGGTGGTAGGTGCTGGGGTAAAGAGAGGTGGTAGGTGCTGGAGTAAAGATTGGTGGTAGGTGCTAGGGCGAGGAGAGGTAGTAGGAGCTGGGGTGAAGAGAGGTGGTTGGTGCTGGGGTCAAGAGAGGCAGTAGTTGCTGGGGTCATGAGCGGCGGTAGGTGCGGGGGTAAAGAGAAGTGATAGGTGCTGGGGTAAAGAGAGGTGGTAGGTGCTAGGGCGAGGAGAGGTGGAAGGTGCTGGGGTGAAGATATGTGGTAGGTTCTGCGGTGAAGAGAGGTGGTAGGTGATAGGTGCTAGGGTGCGGAGAGGTGGTAGGTGCTGGCTTGGAGTGAGGCGGTAGGTGCTGGGGTGAAGAGAGGTGGTAGGTGCTGGAGTGAAGAGAGGCGGAAGGTGCTGGGGTGAAGAGAGGCGGAAGATGCTGCGCTGAAGAGAGGCGGAATGTGCTGGGGTGAAGAGAGATGGTAGGGTCTAGGGCGAAGAGAGGTGGTAGGTGCTGGGGTGAAGAGAGGTGGTAGGTGCTGGGGTCATCGGGGGTGGTATGTGCTGGCGTGAACAGGGGTGGTAGGTGCTGGCGTGAACATGGGTGGAAGGTGCTGGGGTGAACAGAGGTGGAAGGTGCTGGGGTGAATGGAGGTGGAAGGTGCTGGGGTGAAGGGAGGTGGAAGGTGCTGGAGTGAAGAGAGGTGGTAGGTGCTGGAGGTGCTGGGGTGAAGAAAGGTGGTAGATGCTGGAGGTGCTGGGGTGAAGAAAGGGGGTAGGTGCTGGGGTGAAGAGAGGCAGTAGTTGCTGGGGTCATGAGAGGTGGTAGGTGCTGGGGTGAAGAGAGGCGGTAGCTGCTGGGGTGAAGAGAGGCGGTAGGTGCTGGGGTGAAGAGAGGTGGTAGGTGCTGGGGTGAAGAGAGGTGGTAGGTGCTGTGGTGAAGAGAGGTGGTAGGTGCTGGGGTGAAGAGAGGTGGTTAGTGCTGGGGTGAAGAAATGTGGTAAGTGCTGGGGTGAAGAGAGGTTGTAGGCGGTTGGGTGAAGAGAGGTGGTAGGTGCTATGGTGATGAGAGGTTGCAGGTGCTAGGGTGAAGAGAGTTGGTAGATGCTGGAGGTGCTGGGGTGAAGAAAGGCGGTAGGTGCTGGGGTGAAGAGAGGCGGTAGGTGCTGGGGTGAAGAGAGGTGGTAGGTGCTAGGGCGAGGAGAGGTGGTATGTGCTGGGGTGTAGAGAGGTGGTAGGTGCTGCGGTGATGAGAGGTGGTAGGTGCTGGGGTGAAGAGAGGCAGTAGGTGCTGGGGTGAAGAGAGGGGGTAGGTGCTGGGGTGAAGAGAGGCAGTAGGTGCCTGGGGAAAGAGGTGGTAGGTGCTGGTGTAAAGAGAGGCGGTAGGTGCTGGGGTAAAGAGAGGCAGTAGGTGCTGGGGTGAAGAGAGGCGGTAGGTGCTGGGGTGAAGAGAGGCAGTAGGTTCTGGGGTGAAGAGAGGGGGTAGGTGCTGGGGTGAAGAGAGGTCGTAGGTGCCTGGGGAAAGAGGTGGTAGGTGCTGGGGTAAAAATTGGTGGTAGGTGCTAGGGCGAGGAGAGGTAGTAGGAGCTGGGGTGAAGAGAGGTGGTTGGTGCTGGGGTGAAGAGAGATGGTAGGGTCTAGGGCGAAGAGAGGTGGTAGGTGCTGCGGTGAAGAGAGGTGGTAGGTGCTGGGGTCAACGGGGGTGGTAGGTGCTGGCGTGAACAGGGGTGGTAGGTGCTGGCGTGAACATGGGTGGAAGGTGCTGGGGTGAACAGAGGTGGAAGGTGCTGGGGTGAATGGAGGTGGAAGGTGCTGGGGTGAAGGGAGGTGGAAGGTGCTGGGTTGAAGAGAGGTGGTAGGTGCTGGAGGTGCTGGGGTGAAGAAAGGTGGTAGATGCTGGAGGTGCTGGGGTGAAGAAAGGCGGTAGGTGCTGGGGTGAAGAGAGGCAGTAATTGCTGGGGTCATGAGAGGTGGTAGGTGCTGGGGTGAAGAGAGGTGGTAGGTGCTGTGGTGAAGAGGTGGTAGGTGCTGGGGTGAAGAGAGGTGGTTAGTGCTGGGGTGAAGAAATGTGGTAAGTGCTGGGGTGAAGAGAGGTTGTAGGTGCTGGGGTGAAGAGAGGTGGTCGGTGGATGGTGCTATGGTGAAGAGAGGTTGCAGGTGCTGGGGTGAAGAGAGTTGGTAGATGCTGGGGTGAAGAAAGGCGGTAGGTGCTGGGGTGAAGAGAGGCGGTAGGTGCTGGGGTGAAGAGAGGCAGTAGGTTCTGGGGTGAAGAGAGGGGGTAGGTGCTGGGGTGAAGAGAGGTCGTAGGTGCCTGGGGAAAGAGGTGGTAGGTGCTGGGGTAAAGATTGGTGGTAGGTGCTAGGGCGAGGAGAGGTAGTAGGAGCTGGGGTGAAGAGAGGTGGTTGGTGCTGGGGTGAATAGAGATGGTAGGGTCTAGGGCGAAGAGAGGTGGTAGGTGCTGGGGTGAAGAGAGGTGGTAGGTGCTGGGGTCAACGGGGGTGGTAGGTGCTGGCGTGAACAGGGGTGGTAGGTGCTGGCGTGAACATGGGTGGAAGGTGCTGGGGTGAACAGAGGTGGAAGGTGCTGGGATGAATGGAGGTGAAAGGTGCTGGGGTGAAGGGAGGTGGAAGGTGCTGGGGTGAAGAGAAGTGGTAGGTGCTGGGGAAAAGAGAAGTAGTAGGTGCTGGGATAAAGAGAAGTGGTAGGTGCTAGGGCGAGGAGAGGTGGTATGTGCTGGGGTGTAGAGAGGTGGTAGGTGCTGCGGTGAAGAGAGGTGGTAGGTGCTGGGGTGAAGAGAGGCAGTAGGTGCTGGGGTGAAGAGAGGGGGTAGGTGCTGGGGTGAAGAGAGGCAGTAGGTGCCTGGGGAAAGAGGTGGTGGTGCTGGTGTAAAGAGAGGTGGTAGGTGCTGGGGTAAAGATAGGTGGTAGGTGCTAGGGCGAGGAGAGGTAGTAGGAGCTGGGGTGAAGAGAGGCGGTAGGTGCTGGGGTAAAGAGAGGCAGTAGGTGCTGGGGTGAAGAGAGGCGCTAGGTGCTGGGGTGAAGAGAGGCAGTAGGTTCTGGGGTGAAGAGAGGGGGTAGGTGCTGGGGTGAAGAGAGGCGGTAGGTGCCTGGGGAAAGAGGTGGTAGGTGCTGGGGTAAAGAGAGGTGGTAGGTGCTGGGGTAAAGATAGGTGGAAGGTGCTAGGGCGAGGAGAGGTAGTAGGAGCTGGGGTGAAGAGAGGTGGTTGGTGCTGGGGTGAAGAGAGGCAGTAGTTGCTGGGGTCATGAGAGGCGGTAGGTGCTGGGGTAAAGAGAAGTGGTAGGTGCTGGGGTAAAGAGAGGGGGTAGGTGCTGGGGTGAAGAGAGGGGGTAGGTGCTGGGGTGAAGAGAGGCGGTAGGTGCCTGGGGAAAGAGGTGGTAGGTGCTGGGGTAAAGAGAGGTGGTAGGTGCTGGAGTAAAGATTGGTGGTAGGTGCTAGGGCGAGGAGAGGTAGTAGGAGCTGGGGTGAAGAGAGGTGGTTGGTGCTGGGGTCAAGAGAGGCAGTAGTTGCTGGGGTCATGAGCGGCGGTAGGTGCGGGGGTAAAGAGAAGTGATAGGTGCTGGGGTAAAGAGAGGTGGTAGGTGCTAGGGCGAGGAGAGGTGGAAGGTGCTGGGGTGAAGATATGTGGTAGGTTCTGCGGTGAAGAGAGGTGGTAGGTGATAGGTGCTAGGGTGCGGAGAGGTGGTAGGTGCTGGCTTGAAGTGAGGCGGTAGGTGCTGGGGTGAAGAGAGGTGGTAGGTGCTGGAGTGAAGAGAGGCGGAAGGTGCTGGGGTGAAGAGAGGCGGAAGATGCTGCGCTGAAGAGAGGCGGAATGTGCTGGGGTGAAGAGAGATGGTAGGGTCTAGGGCGAAGAGAGGTGGTAGGTGCTGGGGTGAAGAGAGGTGGTAGGTGCTGGGGTCATCGGGGGTGGTATGTGCTGGCGTGAACAGGGGTGGTAGGTGCTGGCGTGAACATGGGTGGAAGGTGCTGGGGTGAACAGAGGTGGAAGGTGCTGGGGTGAATGGAGGTGGAAGGTGCTGGGGTGAAGGGAGGTGGAAGGTGCTGGAGTGAAGAGAGGTGGTAGGTGCTGGAGGTGCTGGGGTGAAGAAAGGTGGTAGATGCTGGAGGTGCTGGGGTGAAGAAAGGCGGTAGGTGCTGGGGTGAAGAGAGGCAGTAGTTGCTGGGGTCATGAGAGGTGGTAGGTGCTGGGGTGAAGAGAGGCGGTAGCTGCTGGGGTGAAGAGAGGCGGTAGGTGCTGGGGTGAAGAGAGGTGGTAGGTGCTGGGGTGAAGAGAGGTGGTAGGTGCTGTGGTGAAGAGAGGTGGTTGGTGCTGGGGTGAAGAGAGGTGGTTAGTGCTGGGGTGAAGAAATGTGGTAAGTGCTGGTGTGAAGAGAGGTTGTAGGCGCTTGGGTGAAGAGAGGTGGTAGGTACTATGGTGATGAGAGGTTGCAGATGCTAGGGTGAAGAGAGTTGGTAGATGCTGGAGGTGCTGGGGTGAAGAAAGGCGGTAGGTGCTGGGGTGAAGAGAGGCGGTAGGTGCTGGGGTGAAGAGAGGTGGTAGGTGCTAGGGCGAGGAGAGGTGGTATGTGCTGGGGTGTAGAGAGGTGGTAGGTGCTGCGGTGATGAGAGGTGGTAGGTGCTGGGGTGAAGAGAGGCAGTAGGTGCTGGGGTGAAGAGAGGGGGTAGGTGCTGGGGTGAAGAGAGGCAGTAGGTGCCTGGGGAAAGAGGTGGTAGGTGCTGGTGTAAAGAGAGGCGGTAGGTGCTGGGGTAAAGAGAGGCAGTAGGTGCTGGGGTGAAGAGAGGCGGTAGGTGCTGGGGTGAAGAGAGGCAGTAGGTTCTGGGGTGAAGAGAGGGGGTAGGTGCTGGGGTGAAGAGAGGTCGTAGGTGCCTGGGGAAAGAGGTGGTAGGTGCTGGGGTAAAAATTGGTGGTAGGTGCTAGGGCGAGGAGAGGTAGTAGGAGCTGGGGTGAAGAGAGGTGGTTGGTGCTGGGGTGAAGAGAGATGGTAGGGTCTAGGGCGAAGAGAGGTGGTAGGTGCTGCGGTGAAGAGAGGTGGTAGGTGCTGGGGTCAACGGGGGTGGTAGGTGCTGGCGTGAACAGGGGTGGTAGGTGCTGGCGTGAACATGGGTGACAGGTGCTGGGGTGAACAGAGGTGGAAGGTGCTGGGGTGAATGGAGGTGGAAGGTGCTGGGGTGAAGGGAGGTGGAAGGTGCTGGGGTGAAGAGAGGTGGTAGGTGCTGGAGGTGCTGGGGTGAAGAAAGGTGGTAGATGCTGGAGGTGCTGGGGTGAAGAAAGACGGTAGGTGCTGGGGTGAAGAGAGGCAGTAATTGCTGGGGTCATGAGAGGTGGTAGGTGCTGGGGTGAAGAGAGGCGGTAGGTGCTGGGGTGAAGAGAGGCGGTAGGTGCTGGGGTGAAGAGAGGTGGTAGGTGCTGTGGTGAAGAGGTGGTAGGTGCTGTGGTGAAGAGAGGTGGTTAGTGCTGGGGTGAAGAAATGTGGTAAGTGCTGGGGTGAAGAGAGGTTGTAGGTGCTGGGGTGAAGAGAGGTGGTCGGTGGATGGTGCTATGGTGAAGAGAGGTTGCAGGTGCTGGGGTGAAGAGAGTTGGTAGATGCTGGGGTGAAGAAAGGCGGTAGGTGCTGGGGTGAAGATAGGCGGTAGGTGCTGGGGTGAAGAGAGACGGTAGGTGCTGGGGTGAAGAGTGGTGGTAGGTGCCTGGGTAAAGAAGTGGTAGGTGCCTGGGTAAAGAGGTGGTATGTGCTGGGGTGAAGAGAGGCGGTAGGTGCTGGGGTGAAGAGAGGCGGTAGGTGCTGGGGTGAAGAGAGGAGGTAGGTGCCTGGGTAAAGAGGTGGTAGGTGCGTGGGTAAAGAGGTGGTAATTGCTATGGTAAAGAGAGGTGGTAGGTCCTAGGGCATGGAGAGTTGGTTGGTGCTGGGGTGAAGAGAGGCAGTAGTTGCTGGGGTCATGAGAGGTGGTAGGTGCTGGGGTAAAGAGAAGTGGTAGGTGCTGGGGTAAAGAGAAGTGGTAGGTGCTGGGGTAAAGAGAAGTGGTGGGTGTTGGGGTAAAGAGACGTGGTAGGTGCTGGGGAAAAGAGAAGTGGTAGGTGCTGGGATAAAGAGAAGTGGTAGGTGCTAGGGCGAGGAGAGGTGGTATGTGCTGGGGTGTAGAGAGGTGGTAGGTGCTGCGGTGAAGAGAGGTGGTAGGTGCTGGGGTGAAGAGAGGCAGTAGGTGCTGGGGCGAAGAGAGGGGGTAGGTGCTGGGGTGAAGAGAGGCAGTAGGTGCCTGGGGAAAGAGGTGGTAGGTGCTGGTGTAAAGAGAGGTGGTAGGTGCTGGGGTAAAGATAGGTGGTAGGTGCTAGGGCGAGGAGAGGTGGTAGGAGCTGGGGTGAAGAGAGGCGGTAGGTGCTGGGGTAAAGAGAGGCAGTAGGTGCTGGGGTGAAGAGAGGCGGTAGGTGCTGGGGTGAAGAGAGGCGGTAGGTGCTGGGGTGAAGAGAGGCAGTAGGTTCTGGGGTGAAGAGAGGGGGTAGGTGCTGGGGTGAAGAGAGGCGGTAGGTGCCTGGGGAAAGAGGTGGTAGGTGCTGGGGTAAAGAGAGGTGGTAGGTGCTGGGGTAAAGATTGGTGGTAGGTGCTAGGGCGAGGAGAGGTAGTAGGAGCTGGGGTGAAGAGAGGTGGTTGGTGCTGGGGTGAAGAGAGGCAGTAGTTGCTGGGGTCATGAGAGGCGGTAGGTGCTGGAGTAAAGAGAAGTGGTAGGTGCTGGGGTAAAGAGAGGCAGTAGGTTCTGGGGTGAAGAGAGGGGGTAGGTGCTGGGGTGAAGAGAGGCGGTAGGTGCCTGGGGAAAGAGGTGGTAGGTGCTGCGGTAAAGAGAGGTGGTAGGTGCTGGGGTAAATATTGGTGATAGGTGCTAGGGCGAGGAGAGGTAGTAGGAGCTGGGGTGAAGAGAGGTGGTTGGTGCTGGGGTGAAGAGAGGCAGTAGTTGCTGGGGTCCTGAGAGGCGGTAGGTGCTGGGGTAAAGAGAAGTGGTAGGTGCTGGGGTGAAGAGAGGCGACAGGTGCTGGGGTGAGGAGAGGCGGTAGGTGCTGGGGTGAAGAGAGGCAGTAGGTGCTGGGGTGAAGAGAGGTGGAAGGTGCTGGGGTGAAGAGAGGCGGTAGGTGCTGGGGTGAAGAGAGGCGGTAGGTGCTGGGGTGAAGAGAGGTGATATGTGCTTGGGTGAAGAGAGGCGGTAGGTGCTGGGGTGAAGAGAGGCGGTAGGTGCTGGGGTGAAGAGAGGTGGTAGGTACTTGGGGTGAAGAGAGGTGGTAGGTACTTGGGGTGAAGAGAAGTGGTAGCTGCTGGGGTGTTGAGAGGTGGTAGGTGCTGGTGAGGTTCTGTAATTCTCGAGTCTGACTCCATTTTGTTCTGTGCCACCATTTTGTGTTGCCCTCACGTAGGCCTGTGAAGGTATCCTGGCGAATAAAGTGGCCTGGCCTTCTTAGTTCATGTATTCATTAACTAGGTTTCTTTTTGACTCTGAAATGAACTGTAAGAAACTGATCTCTGCACCTGAAACTGACCCCGCAAAGCCAATTTCCCTGATCGATCTTTGTCTGAGATTGCCAATCAATGTTCAGGACATCGTTAACTTTTAGTTTCCTTGCACATGCCTTATCTTGTTCAGCATTGTTGGACTTGGCCCTTTTTGCAGGGTCATCCCTAAACTTTTTGCCTTCCTCCTGTATTTTTTCTGACCTGTTGTTGGCTTTTTTTGACTCTGGGCACCTTACCACTGCTGACCAGTGCTAAGGTGCATATGCTCTCCCTACGGTAAAATGTTGATGTTCATTGGATTCCATGTTTGGCTTATTTGGTTTACTATCAGCCCCTAGTAAAGTGCACCAGGAGTGCCAGGGCTTGTAAATACAAATGCTGTTGGTGGGCTTGCAGCACTGGTTGTGCCACCCACAGAAGCGGCCTAGTAAAATGTGTCTTAGGTCTGCCACTGCAGAACCTGCGTGCAGTCTGGTACTGTCGCGCTGACTGCGCAAGTGCACCCACTTGCCAGTCCCTAAACCTTCCCTTAACTACATATTAGTCACCCCTCTGATAGGCCCAAGGGCAGGGTGCATTGTAGGCATAAGGTAGGACATGCCCTGATGTGTGTGGCATGTCTTAATAGTGAATTACAGCCATTTTCGGTTTTCACTATTGAAGGCTACCTGCTCTCCTTAGGCCAGAATGGGCTGCTGGAATTACTACACGCTGTAATCCCAGTGGACTCATAGAGCATGGTAGAAAGTCAAGTTTAGTATGCCTGAACTCAGAATAATAAAATACTTCTTTTAGTAAAGTTTATTTTAATATCCTGTGTTTGTAAATACTACTTTTAGAAAGTTAGTATTTACTTGCTTAGCCATTTCAGTCCGCCTCTGCTGTGTGTGTGTGCTGCCTAGTTTCAGTGAGGGGCAGGGCTGGCGAATTCCAGGAGACAGGCTGGCTGCCAGGTGGTGGGTAGAGAGATTACACCAGGATGGGTGGGAGGAGTACACCTTGACTCTGAATAGACCTGTGCTCTGCCACCACAATTCCGGCTCCGCCCCCTGTGGAGCGGCTAATGTCCCTGCACTGCTGCTGAAAGGAAAGAGTAGAGTCACTACAACAAAGTGCTCCAAAACCGGACTGAGCCAGGCCTAGGCCCCATGGCGACAAAGAACAAAAGAATTGCTGTATAAAAGAAGGATCCTTGCTCCTAAGAAATCAGATCCTGTTTGCGCCAAGAAGAAACTCTGCCTGAAGAGAAGGACCTGGAAAAGCTGCATGGAGGAGTACTGTCTCTAAGCCTGAGAGACTGGCCTGTGGTGGGTGCCTTGCTGCTGGAAGGAGAGGAAAAGACTGAAGAAAAGACTTTTATTCAACTTGTGCTTTACAAACAATCTCCAAGGGCTTGCTTGTGAACTTGCCCCCTGAACTGCGCCCCAGGAACAGTGGGTGCTACCTTTCCCCTGGAAGAAGAGGAAGCTGCTGTGGGTGACCCTGCAACGCTGACCCCAGAGAACCTGTGTGCCCCCATCTCACTGAGCACCGTGACTTCTGGTTGCCAGGGCTGCTGTGAGCACCGTGAAAACCAGCCCGCCTGGTCTGACCAAAGCAAGCAACTGCCCCCTCGAGCTGTAGCTTGCAACGTGAAGGGAGACGACCTGCGTCCAAGCGCCGAGCCTCTGCGACCCTGAGCCGCCGAGACCACTGTAAGGACCCAAGGTGCACTGTTCGCCGATCCTGGTGTCAGCCGACAGCGCGACGCGCTGAGAATCACCCCCGGGGCTGCCCCTTTTCCTCCTGACCTCCGTAGTGTGCTGAGACGTCCCCGAGCGCCCCACGAAGCATCGCCGTCCACTGAAGAGCCGGGACTGCAACGCGACGCGGGACGCCCTTTGCGGGACTGCTGAGGCCGCCACGAACTTCCTACCAAGATTCAAGGTACTGTGCATTGAAAGCGCCCCCGTACGAACCGTACTTGCCTTTGTACGGTCTGTACCAACAATGGCGTCGCGCTACGCTATTCCCGCGTGAAGTGTGAGCTTTTGTACGGGTCGCACCAGCTGATCGAAGTGTCCCAGCGAAGGTACGGTCCGTACCGTTGGAAATACATAGACGTTGCTCACGCGGGAAGCGTGAGGATTGGCAAGAGGCGTACCGGACTTGTACGACGCGTACCTACGAGGGTACGGTCCGTACGGCTTAAGTACTAGTACGCGTGCTCACGCGAGAAGTGTGAGAAACGGCACGACGCGTCTAAAAACTCGTACAGAGCGTACGCAAGGCACTACGAAGCGCACAGACCTCAAATACGTATATTTTGAGCCAAACATTGCCATTTAAAGAACTGTGGACTGCTGAAAAGTATTACAAGTAACTGGAACCTACTTTGAAGTGAAGAACTGTATTTTTAAAGCCTGCTTGAAGAAATCTTTTTATATAAAGAGTTTATTTTTACAAAAATGCAGTCTTGTGTCTCTGTGTGGTGGGTTGGTGGCTGTTGTGTGGGACATCTTGAATGCTTAACCTAATGCCCTCTGGAATCTAGCCTGACTGCTTGCGCCACGTTACCTAGAGGGTGAGCAGGGGTTATTTTCCCAGAGTAATCCTTCGCCCTGACTTAGAGGAAAGGGTCCCTGCTTGTCGCAAGTGCATACCTGCGCCAACCAGAGACCCCGGATTCTAACAAGCATCTGTTACCGTTTCTTTTTTTTATGTTTCTTCATTACATGGGTTATTGTTAGAAATGGGATTTCTGGTTGGCTAGGGCTTGCGCCAAAGCCAGGCAGAAACCACCACTCTAGTCAGGGCTGGGGAGTTACACGCTCAAGATAACCCCTGCTCACCCCCTTGGTAGCTTGGCACGAGCAGTCAGGCTTATCCCGGAGGCAATGTGTAAAGCGTTTGCGCGCGCACCCAGCAACAACACCCAAGGCCCACCACAAAAGAAACTCCACACAAGGTATTACATAAAAATAGCCTTTGTATTATACCAAAACACATTAGATAATATTCACACAATTTAGACTGTGCCAACTGGCACGGGCAGAATTTAAAGTCGGATTATCTACATGGGACAGGGCCTCATGGACCACTGTCAGGAATAAGCACTTTTAGAACTAACACTTGGTAGGAATAACACTTTAGAACATAGCACATACAATCACTGTAGCACCAATTAGAAAATGTAGCGCACAACCAGTAACCACTGGTAACAGGTAAGTACCACCTACGCAACCCTAACCACCTTAGGAAAATATTACGCAGGGAACCATGAACTTACTAGTTGTAACCTATGCTACGAAAAACCCTCTTCTACGCATAGGCACAGTTAGCAATAAACATAGCGTAAAATAACCATGTACCCTAGGTGAGGGCACGACACAAGAAAACTGTCCCTAGGCCAACTTGGCCTCTCAGGGGCTCAAACGCCCTTTGTCCACAGAGTCAGGGCTGGACTGCGCAGGCTGCGCAAGCCAACGCGCACAGGGGCACAACCTAAACGTTGCAGCTGCCCACTAAGTGCTGGGCAGCTGTGGGGACTGGGGCCTGGGGACCTCGAGGCCCTCACGTTGGAGCCTCACAGGCTCTGCTAAATATTGCCCCCGACGTTGGAGCCTCTATGGGGCTCGAGAACACTGCCCCCGACGTTGGAGCGGCCCACTGCCTTCCGGGGACGCTCTTATTACCAAAAGAATGCCCCCGTACGTTGGAGCCCTCTAGGCTCTGCAATACTAATGCCCCCGACGTTGGAGCCCTCTAGGCTCGAAGAACAATCTGGGGCACCGGTGGAGCGGCCCGCTGCCAGGTGCGGGACCGCTCAGTCAGCTTGGGCACCACGGGCCCTCAGGACCACTACAAAACAACGTGGGGTAGACTCGCATGTGGGAGGTAGCTGCCGGCCTGAGTATCCCGCCCCAGCCCTCACTCACCAGCTCGGGCGGCTCTTCAGGTCTCCGGGCTCCTCGCGGCGGGGTAGGCTCCCGCCTGTAGGTCGACTTCTGCTGGGCCGACGATGGAAACGGAGCATACAATGCTCCGCTTTCTCTGGGGCGGCGGGGCTCTCTCACTTCACGAGAGCTCCGCTGGGGGATCGACGCACCTCTCTCTGTGCCGGCTTCGGGGGTTTCCGTGGGCGCAGGGCTTCCTTTGGAAAGCGGAAGTTCCGCCCCACGTCAGGCAACACGCGACCTGACTTCCGGTTCTCCCCGGCCGCGGCGGTGAATTCTATTTGGCGATTTCTCCGTGCGGGGTGGGAACCCGCTGCAGAAAGCAATTGCCGGCGGGGTGGGCACCCGCGTCAATGACGGCAATGTCGCGGGGTGGGCTCCCGCTTGCAAGCAAAAACAACCAAATAAGCGGGGTGGGCACCCGCCAACGAGCACCAGAATGCGGGGTGGGCACCCGCCACAAAACGCGGCAAAAGGCGGGGGAATCCCTACGTCGGGGTCCCCCGTTAAATTATCGCAGCTCAGCGCTGCTGGCCACAAATGAAGGCGCTTCTCAACAAATAGGGGTATAGCGCTTCCCAGGCGCTTGAAAGCAAGGTCCAGGGAAAAGTCTTTCAGGGGGGGCAAGGGCTGGGCCCAGGGGCCAGCTCACAGGGCCCTCCAGGCAGGGAGGCAGTCCCCAGTGGCGGTCTCTCCTGGCACCCAGCAGCAGCAGGCCCCCCCAGTTAGGATCAGCAGAGAACATCTTGTAAAGGGACACAGCACCTTTTTATACACATAATACCTTTGTCTCAAGGTGCAGGGGAGGGGCGAACCAGATGCAACTGGTTCTTGAGTACTTTGTTTTGCTCAGCCCCTCTCCCTATTCACAGGACAGGCCAGGGTCATCAGTCGCACCACAGGGGGCGGAGCCAGCATTGTGTGGGGAAAGCCCAGCCCTATTCAGGTCCCAGGTGTACTCCTCCCACCCATCTGGCTGCTGATCTCCCCATTCACCACTAGGTGACTCCTCCTGACTCTGGGGATTCCCTAGCCCGTCACATGACCTCAGCCAGCCAATCGCCGGACAAGGCACTCATTTCACACTGCACACAGAAGTGCCCACTTCTAGAAGTGGCACTTCCACACTAGGTACATTGACGGAACACACATCATCGCGCAGCATTTCATCACACGAGTCCGTACATACCAAACTCGCACCTGCACTCCCCACGCATCAGGAATTACCAGGGACACATACATTCCCCCATGTATTCCTATGGGAGGGCAAGCCAACCTCAATACATGCACGCACTTTACCCTGGGACACAGTGGTAAAGTGCGCAGAAGCCAAAAATCACTACACCAGGTCACAATAAAAAGCAAAAAGTTTTAGGGGTGAACCTGCCAGAAGGGCCAAGTCCAACACAACCCCCCCTCAAATGGACTAACAGGACAGCCTAGGCCCCCAACCTGGTGTTCCCTGAAGAAACCATCCAGGTTCTGAGACTGGGTTTCGGGCCTCTGGGGACTCGAAGTCACCCACTCACTCCTACTCCACTGAGACAGGACGTGAGCCCCTACACCCCTCTCACTACTCTGGGAACTAGCTGGGCTACTCTGAGCCTCTTCCCCCATACTGGACGGGAAGATACCTGAGCCACTACTGTTGGAAGTACTCTCCCATACCTCATCAGAACCTTGGGCCCTTTCCCAATGGTCCGCTTCTACTACCAATGGCTATATATCAGAAAACCCACACCCCAACAGGTGTTGGCGCAACTCCGGCAAACAACAACTGAGCAGGTGCTCTTTGAGAACCAGGTCAAACAGTTCAAGATATTCAGGTTCCGTGTTACCCGTCACCCAATTAGTCAGTGCCTCCTCACATTCTTCTGAAAAATCCTTCCAAGTCTGGTGAGGCAGTTTCTTACTGGCCCTAAACTTCAACCTGTACTCCTCCTCTCGGGAACAAGGTACCATACTCGGGGACCTGGGAATGGGACGTCCTGCACTGGACTCTATATCGCTGCCACCACTGGACTCTACCCTCCCTGGGGAATCCAGACAACTACAACTGCGCTCAGGGGACAACTTACCCTCCAGAGCTAGTTTCTCTCTGGCAAAGGCCCTCTCAGCCTCCGCCATCTGCTTCTGAGCTAAGACCCTCTCGGTCTCAAACTTTTTCTCCTCCACATTCAGCTGCGCTATCTCCTTGGCATGCTCTAACCTGAGCTTCTCCAAAGCCAGCTGATGCTCCCTTTCTTCCCTCCTATCTACCCACTCCTCTGGGGACAGGGAAAGGGATGGGGTGCTGCTCCTGACACTGGACCCAGCAAGGGACTCCCTATCTATGGGGTCTTCACTATCTACTGGCGTCCCTGTCCTGTCACTTTCTTCCTCCTCTTCAGACTCCTCAGGGTTCCCCTCAGACCCACCACCCTCCTGGCGTGTGGCCCGGGCCCTCTCCTCCTCACTGCGCTCACGTTCCCATTCATCCTTCTGCCATTGGATCAGGTTTTCCCTGAGTTTTGACTGGGAGTCTGACACACTCACTGCTATATCTCTCTCCTCACAAAACTCAACCAACTCCCCCATACTGTATCTAAACAGACCACAAAAATTAAAAGCAGACTCCATTTTGGCAGGACGCTTAGGGACACGTGCAACACAAGGGACCTAAGAGTCTGAGCTGAAGCAAAAGTACACAATTCAAAAATGACACTTTTAGGAGAAGAAATAATTGAACTCAAAACAATAATTGTTAGAAATGGGATTTCTGGTTGGCTAGGGCTTGCGCCAAAGCCAGGCAGAAACCACCACTCTAGTCAGGGCTGGAGAGTTACACGCCAAAGATAACCCCTGCTCACCCCCTTGGTAGCTTGGCACGAGCAGTCAGGCTTATCCCGGAGGCAATGTGTAAAGCGTTTGCACGCGCACCCAGCAACAACACCCAAGGCCCACCACAAAAGAAACTCCACACAAGGTATTATATAAACATAGCACACTGTGCCAACTGGCACGGGCAGAATTTACAGGGGGATTATCTACATGGGACAGGGCCTCATGGACCACTGTCAGGAATAAGCACTTTTAGAACTAACAGTTGGTAGGAATAACACTTTAGAACATAGCACATACAATCACTGTAGCACCAATTAGAAAATGTAGCGCACAACCAGTAACCACTGGTAACAGGTAAGTACCACCTACGCAACCCTAACCACCTTAGGAAAATATTACGCAGGGAACCATGAACTTACTAGTTGTAACCTATACTAGGAAAAACCCTCTCCTACGCATAGGCACAGTCAGCAATAAACATAGCGTAAAGGAAAGGCACATTGCGCAAAAGTACACCGGTAAACATAACCATGTACCCTAGGTGAGGGCACGACACAAGAAAACTGTCCCTAGGCCAACTTGGCCTCTCAGGGGCTCAAACGCCCTTTGTCCACAGAGTCAGGGCTGGACTGCGCAGGCTGCGCAAGCCAACGCGCACAGGGGCACAACCTAAACGTTGCAGCTGCCCACTAAGTGCTGGGCAGCTGTGGGGACCGGGGCCTGGGCACCTCGAGGCCCTCACGTTGGAGCCTCACAGGCTCTGCAAAATTTTGCCCCCGACGTTGGAGCCTCTATGGGGCTCGAGAACACTGCCCCCGACGTTGGAGTGGCCCACTGCCTTCTGGGGCCGCTCTTATTACCAAAAGAATGCCCCCGTACGTTGGAGCCCTCTAGGCTCTGCAATACTAATGCCCCCGACGTTGGAGCCCTCTAGGCTCGAAGAACAATCTGGGGCACCGGTGGAGCGGCCCGCTGTCAGGTGCGGGACCGCTCAGTCAGCTTGGGCACCACGGGCCCTCAGAACCACTACAAAACAACGTGGGGCAGGCTTGCATGTGGGAGGTAGCTGCCGGCCTGAGTATCCCGCCCCAGCCCTCACTCACCAGCTCGGGCGGCTCTTCGGGTCTCCGGGCTCCTCACGGCGGGGTAGGCTTCCGCCTGTAGGTCGACTTCTGCTGGGCCGACGATGGAAACGGAGCATACAACGCTCCGCTTTCTCTGGGGCGGCGGGGCTCTCTCACTTCACGAGAGCTCCGCTGGGGGATCGACGCACCTCTCTCTGTGCCGGCTTCCGGGGGATTCCGTGGGCGCGGGGCTTCCTTTGGAAAGCGGAAGTCCCGCCCCACGTCAGGCAACACGCGACCTGACTTCCGGTTCTCCCCGGCCGCGGCGGTGAATTCTATTTGACGATTTCTCCGTGCGGGGTGGGCACACGCCGCAGAAAGCAATTACCGGCGGGGTGGGCACCCGCGTCAATGACGGCAAAGTCGCGGGGTGGGCTCCCGCTTGCAAGCAAAAACAACCAAATAAGCGGGGTGGGCACCCGCCAACGAGCACCACAATGCGGGGTGGGCACCCGCCACAAAACACGGCAAAAAGCGGGGGAATCCCTACGTCGGGGTCCCCCCGTAAATTATCGCAGCTCAGCGCTGCTGGCCACAAATGAAGGCGCTTCTCAGCAAATAGGGGTATAGCGCTTCCCAGGTGCTTGAAAGCAAGGTCCAGGGAAAAGTCTTTGTAGGAATGCAGGGGGGGGCAAGGGCTGGGCCCAGGGGCCAGCTCACATGGCCCTCCAGGCAGGGAGGCAGTCCCCAGTGGCGGTCTCTCCTGGCGCCCAGCAGCAGCAGCAGGCCCCCCCAGTTAGGATCAGCAGAGAACATCTTGTAAGGGGACACAGCCCCTTTTTATACACATAATACCTTTGTCTCAAGGTGCAGGGGAGGGGCGAACCAGATGCAACTGGTTCTTGAGCACTTTGTTTTGCTCAGCCCCTCTCCCTATTCACAGGACAGGCCAGGGTCATCAGTCGCACCACAGGGGGCGGAGCCAACATTGTGTGGGGAAAGCCCAGCCCTATTCAGGTCCCAGGTGTACTCCTCCCACCCATCTGGCTGCTGCTCTCCCCATTCACCACTGGGTGACTCCTCCTGACTCTGGGGATTCCCTAGCCCGTCACATGACCTCAGCCAGCCAATCGCCGGACAAGGCACTCATTTCACACTGCACACAGCAGTGCCCACTTCTAGAAGTGGCCCTTCCACACTAGGTACATTGACGCCGCACACATCATCGCGCAGCATTTCATCACACGAGTCCGTACATACCAAACTCGCACCTGCACTCCCCACGCATCAGGAACTACCAGGGACACATACATTCCCCCATGCATTCCTATGGGAGGACAGGCCAACCTCAATACACGCACGCACTTTACCCTGGGACACAGTGGTAAAGTGCGCAGAAGCCAAAAATCACTACACCAGGTCACAATAAAAAACAAAAAGTTTTAGGGGTGAACCTGCCAGAAGGGCCAAGTCCAACAGTTATGCTTTAAATTATAGGTTTGTCCGGCTTGTGGAGATTGAATTTGGGACATTCCTAATAATTAACTTTTGGGTTGGGATACTGTAAATTGAGTTTTTGTTATGTGACACTTTGTTTGAAAATGTAATTTATTGGCTAGAATTTTGTGCAGTGGGTGTACATTTATAATGTGAATATTGGGTATAAAAGGAGACGTCTCGCCTTAGTAAAATGAGTAGTCTCCTGAGAATTTACACCGTGATGTATTTCTAGGATCACTGTTACTAGCTGCAGCTAATAAACTTGGTCTCTGATGCCATCCAGAAGTATTCCGTGTCTCTGTATACCAAGACAGGTGAACTCGAAGATCTTAGGCGTGCCCCTGACGTCGCTGGGTTAAACCCCGGTTCTTCAACTGGCGCCCAACGTGGGGCGACTTCAGCGGTACTGGTCCAAGCCCGAAGATTGTGAGGAGCCCAGTGAGGAAATTCTGGAGGACGGCCGCCACTTCATCGACCCCTGCATGTCAACGTGGACCGAAGGTTTTTTTCTGCGAGGCTTCCCCGACGGCTGCGAAGGACTGCTGCCCTGACTGTCGCCCTGTCTTGGACCCTCTTGTGATGATTTGTAAGGCGAGACGTTAGACGGTCTTCTGGTGGCGTGACAGACATTTTGGTTAAGTATAAGTGGGTCGCTCCCACGACTTTGTTTTGTTTCTTGGTATTGATTCAGCCATTGCAATAGTCGGAGCCGGGGGGTTTGTATATTTGTGAGTGTATCATTTTTGATAACCCCTTGAAGTTTGAAGCAAGACTAGGGAGCTAAAAGATGCCTGGTTTTAGCAAATTTAGGAAATGGTTTTGTTGTAGTTGTAACAGGGATTCCCAATTGGAGGACTCGTGTCCGATACCTCCGGTTGGAACTCCAACTTATGAGCTCTATTCAAAGCATGGTGCAGGTCCCATTACCTTTAATGAAGTATGGGTCCGTTATACAAGGAAAGATGGTGTTTTACGGTGGCCCCAACATGGTAGTTTTGAATCAGATGTTTTAGATAACCTAGAAGTTGCACTATTTAAGAAGAAAGCCCGGCCGGCGATGATTGACTCTTTCCACCTTTGGCGTAAGGAAGCCAAACAGCGAGAAATTAAGCAAGCTAAGAGAGATAGGAAGGAAAGGAATATATCGGAAATGCAAGCTGCTAGGCAGTTTAAGGAAGATGAAGAAGATCGTGCGATTGAAGTGTCAGATAGACAACATTGCATGGCCATTGACAAATGTTACCCGGCTTTGCCACCTCCCCTTTCAAATGTGACTATAGACCCTGAAAAGGATCCTTTGATGTCACATTTACTGAGATTACCACCCCCTTATGTGCAGGGTGCTACTGCACCTCCGTTACCTCCAGTTGTTGCACCCCTTGTTGTCGTTCAACCCCCTGTTGTTGTTCAGTCACCCGTTGCTTCACAGGTGGTTCTTCCTCCCCCGGTGCAGCCCCCTCCAGGGCCGCCAGCCTTGCCTCAAACTCCTTTGTCTTCGACTTCTCTTATTTCTGTCCCTACGTCTCTGTCACCTCAAAACACTTTGTCTCCTGTCCTCATGTCAACTTCTTCTCCTTCTGCTCGGCAACGAATGACTGAGACTGTCACTAGTCTTTTGTCTCCTTTCTTTGGATCACTGAATATGACCCCTGTTTCTGAACGTAAGCAGAGACGTAGTCAGCTCCCTGGTCCCGAAGAGCGGGCAGTGTTAGATCTCCTTGCTCGTAGATGGGTTTCGAATACCTCCAAGTACAGTCCACAAGTGGTTATGGATATCTTCCTACAGTGGGAGGCACCAAAACAAAGGCATGTTTTTGATGTCATGTGTACCTTCCTTCATCAGGAGTGGGAAGATAATGAGTTGGGTTCAATTCCACTGGAATTGCTTAATGTTCAGTCTGAATTTGCTAAAGGGACGATAGTGGGTTCCGATGTTGAGGAAGCGGTAGAGACACTACTCACTTTTAGGTCTAGACTTCCACCTCAGTCATTGTTCGAACCTGACCCTTCTATTAGGAGAAAAGTGAAGCAGTATCCTATGAGAGAGGTTCCCCCTGTATGGAGAGAGGCAGTTGTGGCTGATGCCGCTCATGGTATTGCGGCTGCACCGGCTCATTTTCAGTGAGGGTGGGTGCATGTCCCTTGGAAGAGAGCTGAGGTCCTGGCTCTTAAGCAGATTTTGCCTAACCCCCGTAAAAATCCTGCTGGTTATTATAAGGAGTTGTCTCAGACAGTTGATGCGTGTGTTATGAATTTAGCTGACATAGATATGTTGATGGGTAATGTAGTTCCTCAACCCTTGTGGGCGAAGATCCGTCACGAGGATCACGCGCCAGAGTTAGGAGATACGTGGGTTAATATTACTGCTGCAGATGGTCGGCAGGTAGGAGGTGCCAAACCTGAACCCTTAGTTGCAGAACTACCTGGTAGGATTATTAATTTAATGAAAACTATGATGCCTCCTCTGCGGGTGAATTGGGACAAGTTAGCAGCATGCAAACAAAAGAAAGACGAGAGTGTGTCTGATTTCTTCACTAGGTTTGAGGAAACATTCATTGATTATAGTGGTCAGGATAGGAGTACAGAAGGTGGTCAGAGGTTGTTTGTAGATAAGTTTGTTTTTAATTTACTTCCTGAACTTTCTAATAAGTTAAAGGACTCTGAGAGTTCATGGGCTGTTTCTTCTTCGGCTCAGATTTTGGCTACTGCACAATACTATGAGAATAGAGATAGAGATGAGAAGGATAAAGTAGAGAAGAAGACTAGAGAATTAAAAACGAAAGTTCTTCTGCAGCAGGCTTATCCGCCTCGCCCTAATCAGCGTCAGTTTCAGCAACCTTCCCAGTTTCAGCAACCCCCCCCAGTTTCAGCAACCCCCACAGTTTCAGAAACTGTTGCAGAAGCCTGAGTCTTTTGCTTCGCGACTCCCGCTAGGCCCTAATCAGTGTGCTTATTGTAAAGAAGAAGGTCACTTCAAGAATAGTTGCCCGATCTTGCTACAGCGTGCGAATGGTATGTCTGGTCTGAGAGTTCGTGGTGGTTTCCAACAAGTACCTAGGGGTAGGGGACGTGGTACGTTTCTCCAGAATGAACGTTCCTTTTCCCCTCAGAATTCTATGAATTATTTTGACCAACAGAATGTTCCGACCGTCCAGTCCGCTCAGTACTACACTGATGATTATTATGTTGGAAGTGAGAGTGCTGGTTTTAATGATAGTTAGGACAGCCATGGACAAAGGGAGGGAGTAGTGTCAGTTCCAGTAGACCAGAGTGGACCTTATGTTGAAGTGATTACATCAGGTGTGGCAGAACCTTTTCTTTTGGATACTGGTGCAGCAAAGAGTTCTATCATGCACTCTAAACTCCCCGGCGCACCTTTGTCTGGCTTGACCAATGTTTCATTAGGATTTTCTGGTGCCCCAGTTCGTAATCCGGTTTCTTGTCCTTTGCCCCTTTCTATTGGTCCCTGTGAATTGGAGGCTCCCCTTATTCTAACGACGGGCTGTGGCGAGAATCTGTTGGGTTTGGACTTGTTGAAAAGATTGCATGCAGCATTACATTGTTCTCCTTCGGGAGTACATCTTACGGTGGGTAAGAAAGTGATTTCCCCGATGTATCTGTCTAAGGATCGCCTTCCAGTGGAACTGCGTTCTCTCCCTGATACACTTTGGGCTACAGGTCCCAATGATGTTGGTCTCTTGCAGATTCCACCCTACGTTGTTACCCTTAAGTTGAATGCTAAATTACCTCGCATTCCCCAGTACAAAATTTCCAGTGATGGCAAAAGAGCTCTTTTAGCGATTATCTATGATTTGGTTGAGAAAGGTGTGGTTGAAGAAACGAGAGGTAATGTGTGTAACAGTCCTGTTCTGCCTGTCCTTAAGCGTACTGACTCTTCTCAGCCACCTGTGTATCGGTTTGTGATCAACCTTCGAGAGGTCAATAAGATCGTTGTGCCACAGGTTCCTGTTGTCCCGGACATTACTGCTTTATTGACTATGATCCCTGCCTCAGCTGCTTGGTTTTCTGTTATTGATCTGAAGAACGCTTTCTTCAGTATTCCGATTGCTGAGGAAAGTAGGGATATTTTTGGCTTCTCTTTAGGAGGCCGCAGTTTCCGGTTTAAGCGCGCTCCTCAAGGTTATTGTGAGAGTCCCTCCATTTACAGTCAGGCTTTGAAAACTCAGCTTGATACTCTTGCATTGCCTTCTGGTGTTACTCTTATCCAGTATGTTGATGATCTGTTGGTTGCTGCTGATGATGAAGAGATTTGTAAAGAAGTTACTCTTTCTTTGTTGCGACACCTGTCTGACCTTCATCATAAAGTGTCACCTTCGAAGTTGCAGTATTGCCGCCAAGAAGTGACCTACTTAGATCATCTCTTGTCGAATGAGGGAAGGCGATTGACCCCAGAGCGTATTCAAGCGATTGCCCAAATGACTGTGCCATGTACACAGAGAGAGGTGCGTGCCTTCTTAGGTATCACCTCGTATTGTAGACAGTGGATTCCGAATTTTTCTTTGCTAGCGAAACCTTTATTGGCACTTACTCTTAAGGACACACCACACCCTCTTCCTTGGTCTGAAGAATGTCAGAAGAGTTTTTCCGAATTGCGTGATGCATTGTGTTCTGCTCCGGTGTTGGGTACCCCCGACTACAGTAAACCTTTTACACTTTATGTACACGAGAGAGAAGGTTGTGCGTTGTCAGTGTTGACGCAACAATTTGGAGACAAGCAGCGCCCATGTGCGTATTTTTCAGCTACTTTAGATCCGGTAGCTAGGGCGTTGCCTAGTTGTCTAAGAGCTACAGTGGCAGCGGCTGTTTCTATCCGACAGTCTGCTGGTTTGGTATTGGATAATACATTGATTGTGATGGTCCCACATGCAGTGGATACCCTATTGAATAGAAGGAAGACTCAACATCTTACCAGTGCACGTTTGTCAGGTTATGAGTTGACGCTTTTGGCTAGCCATGTGCACATCAAGCGGTGCAACACATTGAATCCAGCTACATTGTTGCCGATTTTTGTAGAGACAGATGCTCAGGAACAGCATGACTGTTTTCTCCGGACAGAGGAGGAAACGAAGGGTAGAGTTGATCTGAAAGATACTCCTCTTTCAAATCCTGATGGTACCCTATGGGTAGATGGTTCGTGCTTTAAGCTTCCGAATGGAGAGACGACTGCAGCATATGCTGTCACAACTTTGCACACGATTGTTGAAACAGCACGTATTGCACAGAATTCAGCTCAAGCAGCGGAGTTGATAGCATTGACTAGAGCGTGTGTGTTGTCAAAAGGAAAGTGAGTGAATGTTTATACTGATAGCCAATACACATTTGGCGTGGCTCACAGTTTTGGTCGCTTGTGGAAAGAGAGAGGATTTCTTACTTCCCATGGTACGAAAATTCAGCATGGACAATTAGTGAGTGAACTTCTTGAATCACTTACTTTGCCGACCCAAATTGCGATAGTGAAGTGTAGTGCGCATAAGAAGGTTACGGATGATGTGGGTCAAGGGAATGCGTTTACAGATGAAGTAGCGAGAGAAACGGCGAAAGATGTGACGAGTCGGATGTATGTTGCAGGTCCTGCCAGATGGGTTGTGGAAGGAGGAATGTGTGAAGATACAACAGAAAGTGCGAAGATGATTCAGGCAGAAGCTACTGAGAAAGAATTGAGTATGTGGAGAGAGAGTACGGGAATGTTGGATTCAACAGGCTGTTGGGTTGAGTTGTCAGAGCACCAGCGATGGTTGTTGCCGGATGCATATGTGCTTCCGGTGGTTACTATGGCTCATGGGTTGCCTCACATTAGTTCGAAAGGGATATGTAAATTGTTGGCTCCGGTATGGCAGAATGGTGGAATTCCTAAGTGTTAGAAATGGGATTTCTGGTTGGCTAAGGCGTGCGCGAAAGCCAGGCAGAAACCCCCACTCTAAGTCAGGGCTGGGGAGTTACACGCCAAAGATAACCCCTGCTCACCCCCTTGGTAGCTTGGCACGAGCAGTCAGGCTGATCCCGGAGGCAATGTGTAAAGCGTTTGCGCGCGCACACAGCAACAACACCCTAGGCCAACCACAAAAGAAACTCCACACAAGGTTATGTATAAAAAAAATAGCCTTTGTATTATAATAAACACATTAGATGATAATCACATAATTTACACTGTGCCAACTGGCACTGGGCATAATTTTACAGGGGACTATTTACACAAGACTGGGCCACATGGACCACTGTCAGAATTAGCACAAATCACCAATTGTAAATGTAGAACATATACCAACTGGAACACAAATTATAACTGTAGAGCACAACCAGTAACTACTGGCGCAATAATGACCTCAGCATTATCACAATAGAATCAGGTATAAAACCTATCCTGCATCCATCACAGGGGCATAAACACATTATGCAATTTCTCATTAGTCTAACGCATTAGACCTAACCACCTAAGTATAACTACACTAGGGGCGTACATCACACAGGGAGACATAGTCTCACTAGCAAGAACAACCTCATAATCAGAAAAAAACACATTTAGAGGTATAACACAGGGTGCGCAAAACATGCTATACACAGTACATTTCCTAACACCCAATCACGTTAGCACATAAATCACATTGGGGTCCAGGTTGCGCCAGAACCTAAACGTAGCAGCTGCCCACTACTTGCTGGGCAGCTGGGGACAAGAGTAGGGCCTAAACGCTGCCGCTGGCACTAAGTGCTGCGCAGCTGTGGAAGGCCAATGATGAGGCATGGGCTTTCAAAGGGTCCTTGACACAATATCAAAACGTTGGAGCCACCTAGGCTCTAAAACAACATGTCCCCCAGTACTGTGGAGCCACACGGGGCTCCTAAAATTAATCTGCGCCAAACGTCGGAGCCATCTAGGCTCTAAGCATACACATGTCCCCCTAGAGCACACTGCCTCCTGAAATAATCCTGCCATAAAGAAGAGAAAGCACCTGCTCCCTCGGTGGAGCCATCAGGCTCTAGATGCGGAGGCCAATCATTGGAGCCTCCTAGGCTCTAAGAACAAACGTGCCCACAAGCGTTGGGGCCATCTAGGCCCTGGAAATGACTATGCCCATGATGGAGCGGCCCACTGTCATACGGGGCCGCTCTGACTCGGGGCCCCACACTGGCACTAAAGACAATACATTCTCCCTCGCAGTGGGGGAGTAAACTTATGGCCACATCCCCCTCCTCAGCCCTCACTCAGCGGGCTCTGGGGAATCGCGGGAATCCTCTTCACCCGGTCCCTCTTCTGGGACCGGGACTTTCACAAGCTTCTCCCAGTCCGCGGGGCTTCCTTTCGCCCCGCGCTGCTACTGGCGGACTCGGCCGCCTATCCTGTTCACCCGGGCCGCTTCCTGGAACCCGGGACTCCTGCGGCAAAGGCGGGGCTTTCCCTTGCACATGGGAGCCCCGCCGAACATTGCAACATTTCCCTGCCTTCACCCGGGCCCCCACCTGGGACCCGGGACTTAGCTCCTCACAACTCGTGGAGGCGGGGTGAGCTCCCGTTCTCCCCGCATGCGGCCATTCCGTCTGGCAGCATTTCCGCCTGGCGCCCCGCCCCGCCCTTTGTCCCGGGCAAGGCTCGCCTGACTTTCGGGTTGCGCTGAGCACGGCCCGGTGAGGGATTTGTTAGCGGCTCGGGCCGCAGCGGTGAAACGCGGGGTGGGCTCCCGCTAAAGGCACAGATAAGCGGGGTAGGCACCCGTATTGGACTCCAATAAGCGGGTGGGTACCCGCATTAGTTATGAAATGAAAACGAAGACGCAGGGTGGGCACCTACATAACATTAAAGCAAAAGCAGCGGGGTGGGCACCCGCAAGGCTCACGAGGCGGGGGAATCCCTACGAGGGGGATTCCCTCTGCAAGGGCTGCTGCTTATCAGCCCCACAGGCTCCAAGACGACACCAAGCCTTGGCAAAAGCAACACAATAGGTCCAAGAAGTCCTGGGCATAAAGAAATGGAGCAAAAAAAAAAAGCTCCAAGCAAAGAAAAAGTCCTCCAGTATCCAGGGCATCCAGGGGTTGGGCAGGGCCCAGGGAGGCAAGCCTTCCCCTGGGCCCCAGCAGCAGCACGCCCCTGGCAGATTCAAGTCAGAACGCAAGAACATTTTCATGGGGTCACAGCCCCTCTTTTATACACCAAATCCTTTGTTTCCAAAGGTGCAGGGAAGGGGCGAACCAGATGCAACTGGTTCTTGAGCTATTTGTTTTGCTCAGCCCCTCTCCCTATTCACAGAACAGGCCAGGGTCATCAGTCGCACCATAGGGGGCGGAGCCAGCATTGTGTGGGGAAAGCCCAGCCCTATTCAGGTCCCAGGTGTACTCCTCCCACTCATCAACGTGCAGCTCTCTCCACCCACCACTGGGGCAGACCCATCCTGACTCCTGGAGCCAGGCTCACCAGCCAATCACACGCCAGACAGTCACTGCACATTTATGCCAGCGTCTAGAAGTGGCACTTCTACACTAGCTACAGTAACGCCGCACACATCATCGCGCAGCATTCACTCTCACGAGTTCGTACATACCAAACTCGACCCTGCACTCCTCTCACATCAGGAACTACCACGGTCACTCAGATCCCCCATGCATTCCTATGGGAGGGCAGGTCAGTCTCACTAAACCATACACAGAGCGCACGCGCTTTCCACTGGGACACAGTGTGAAAGCGCCTAGAGGCCTAAAACCACTAGTACAACACAGGAAAAAGGCTAGGATAATGCAAAAAGTTCTAGGGGTGAACTTGTCAGAAGGGCCAAGTCCAACACTAAGTGTGCTGAGAATTTGGTTAAACACTGCATGATTTGCTTGATGCATAATCCTGGAAAGGGAACCCCAACTCCAGCGGGTCATTTTGCTCCTCCAACGTATCCGTTCGAGGTGCTGCAGATAGACTATATTCATATGGAAAGATGCAATAACTTGAAGTATGTCCTTATGGTTGTTTGTGCCTTTTCCAGATGGATAGAGGCCTACCCCCTAAAGGATAATCCTGCCTTGTCTACAGCCAAGGTTTTGCTCAAAGAATTCTTTCCCAGATATGGCTTGCCGAGGATGGTATGGAGTGATAATGAAAGTGAATTTGTGGGTCAGATTATGAAAAAAGTATGTGCGGGTCTGGGTATTAAACAGAAATTTCACGCTGCGAATCACCCCCAGTCAGCAGGCCTGGTCGAGTGCTATAATGACACTCTGCAGCTGAAGTTGGCCAAGGTGCAAGAAAGCTCTGGTCTTACATGGCCCGATGCCTTACCATTGGCACTTTTGTCCACGAGAACGACAGTACATTCTTGCGTGGGACTTAGCCCATACAAGATTGTTTTTGGACGCCCGGCGAAAATCTGGGGTGTGCCGAGGCCTAAGAAGTACAGTGATATCGAGTACCCTATGTTGGTTGACTACTTACATGATTTGACTGCTAAATTGCGTGTTCTTCACCAACAGGTCCATGACACTTTGCCTTCAGTTTCTGTAGATGCAGGCCACACGATTCAACCTGGCGACTGGGTTCTAACCAAGAATTTCCAGAGGTCAAAGAACTTGGAACCAAGATGGACCGGTCCATACCAAGTCCTGTTATCAACTCGGACTGCTATTAAGGTGTTCGGCAAGAAAAACTGGGTACATGGTACCCATTGTAAGAAGATACCTTTGCCCTTACCGTACGATAAATGGGTCCGGGAAGGTGTTGCCGATTCCGAGAGTGAAAGGGTTCTGAGATTTATACCTTTTAGCGATGCACATCTGGAATGGACTCAGTCAGAACGTGCGGATGATAAAGTCTTGCAAGAAGCTGTGCCGCCATGTTTGAGACTTGATACTACGCACCCAGAGACACTCTTTCAGGATCAAACTGTGCCTGGTAAAGAACGCTACAACTTAAGGTCTAAAAAGGACAAATAAAATTTAAATTTTTTTGTGAATTACACTCTTTCAGACAAGAGACTATTTTTCTTTTTCGAACCACCATCCGGGTTCAGCTGCAGGGTCGCGGTATAAGAACTTAAGGGGTGGCCCGCGTATTGACGAAAGGTCTACGGTTCTAGGGACGTCTAGGATGCCTGGACGCACACTTGAGTGAAGAAGGAAAATTGCCGCGAGCAGCACGTTAGAGGATGGAGTCTGTTGTAACTGAAAGAGATGTTGAGAGAATAGATCTTAAGATAAGATTTTGTACATTGATACATAGCAAATGTTTTATAATATTGTGCTTTTTGATGTTTTTAAGTATCACATTAGCTTGTGTGGGTTGGACTGTCTATGCTACACAACAGACATCTGCACCCACCTCCCAACCTATGCTTTCTTTCACTACTGTTTCTTTGCACCAGTTTTATACGTTGCCTGAACATGAATAGACAAGGAGATCAGAATTTGTCAACAACTCGTTTATACAGTTGTTGCATCAGCATCAGTTAGTAGTAAATACCACTTATTGTTGGGGTTGTGGTCTTATGCCTCATACGACAGATAAAGGTATGCCATATTTGGTTTTGCCTTTTCCTTTAAATGGGTCTGTGTGGGCTTTTCAGACCATGTTTATCTATGCAAATGAGGTACGCCCCTTACGTTCCCTTAAAGATAACTCGGGGAATAGTAGCTATGATCCGAGATATTGATGCATATAATGCTATCCCTAAGGATGAGGTGCAGGCTTACGTTGGTTGGAACGTGACTGGATATAGTACCAGTTTGACAGAGAAGGAGAGACGAAAAAGGTCTCCCCCTATTTGGATTGTACCCCACCGAGGCCACTTTTGTTTTCAAGGTAATGGTCGGAATCCGAAAGCTCAGCTAGGTAAGAGTGTGTGTGCTCAAACCTATGTCTATTCATCTCGGACTTCTCCACCGTTTGTGCCAGCTAAAGGCACATATTTTGTTGGTCATGACAGAGCCTACACATGGTTGCCACCTGATTTTTCAGGAACGTGTTATGTGGCGTTACTTTCTACTTACCCCTACATACACTACTGCTTCAGACTATAATAGAACGAGAAATGGTAGAGGTGTCTTTAATAAGGATGATACCGCAGCACACGAAGTAGGAGATTTCTTCAAGGGCTTCTTGCCCTTTTGGGGTCCTATGATCAATAGTAGGCATATTCGACAGCTTGTCCGCGTTGTTGAAGCTACTATTAATGAGACTATTAATGAGACAGCAGGTGCTCTTAGTAATGTTACAGCTGAGCTTCAAGCGGACCGTCTTATGACTTTGCAGAACCGTATGCTATTAGACATCATACTTGCAGATCGAGGAGGAGTATGTAAATTGATTGGATCCAGTTGCTGTGTTTACATACCAGATAATGCCCCAAGCCATCTCTAGGTTGTATAAAATCTCTGAGTCTATCCATGTAGACGAAGGAGACTGGTCATTGACGGGATGGTTTTGGGGACTGCTGTCCAAATGGGGATGGAAGATTTTGACATTCCTTGGTATGGTTTTAACCATCCTTTTCTCTTGTTGTCTTTGCATCCAGTGTCGTCCCGCCATTTGTAGTCTTTGTGCTACTATGTGTGTTCGGAGACCTGTCCCGAGAGAAGTAGAGAATAATAAGATGATGCTACAGCAACACCTTGATGACCTAATGAATATCGACATAGACCTAGATTCAGATTAACATGAGTCTTAGGTTATTGCCTACGTAATGGCAAAAGGAGGGTCTGAGGTTCTGTAATTCTCGAGTCTGACTCCATTTTGTTCTGTGCCACCATTTTGTGTTGCCCTCACGTAGGCCTGTGAAGGTAGCCTGGCGAATAAAGTGGCCTGGCCTTCTTAGTTCATGTATACATTAACTAGGTTTCTTTTTGACTCTGAAGTGAACTGTAAGAAACTGACCGCTGCTCCTGAAACTGACCCCGCAAAGCCAATTTGCTTGATCGATCTTTGTCTGAGATTGCCAATGTTCAGGACATCGTTAACTTTTAGTTTCCTTGCACATGCCTTATCTTGTTCAGCATCTTTTACCGTTTCTTTTTTTTATGTTTCTTCATTACATGGGTTATGCTTTCAAATATAGGTTTGTCCGGCTTGTGGAGATTGAATTTGGGACATTCCTAATAATTAACTTTTGAGTTGGGCTACTGTAAATTGAGTTTTGTTATGTGACACTTTGTTTGAAAATGTACTTTATTGGCTAGAATTTTGTGCAGTGGGTGTACATTTATAATGTGAATATTGGGTATAAAAGGAGACGTCTCGCCTTAGTAAAATGAGCAGTCTCCTGAGAATTTACACCGTGATGTATTTCTAGGATCACTGTTACTAGCTGCAGCTAATAACCTTGGTCTCTGATGCCATCCAGAAGTATTCCGTGTCTCTGTATACCAAGACAGGTGAACTCGAAGATCTTAGGCGTGCCCCTGACGCCGCTGGGTTAAACCCCGGTTCTTCACTGGGGTGGTGAGAGGTGGTAGGTGTTGGAGTGAATGGGTGAAGAGAGGCAGTAGGTGCTGGGGTGAGGAGAGGTGGTAGGGGCTGAGTTGAAGAGAGGTGCTAGGGTGAAGACAGGTGGTAGGTGCTGGGGTGAAGAGATGTGGTAGGTTCTGGGGTGAACGAGTGAAGAGAGGAGGTAGGTGCTGAGGTGAAGAGAGGTTGTAGGTGCTGGGGTGAAGAGAGGTGGTAGGTGCTGGGGAGAAGAGAGGTGGTAGGTTCTGGGGTGAAGAGAGGTGGTAGGTGCTGGGGTGAAGAGAGGTGGTAGGTGCTGGGGTGAAGAGAGGTGGTAGGTGCTGGGGTGAAGATATGTGGTAGGTTCTGTGGTGAAGAGAGGTGGTAGGTGATAGGTGCTAGGGTGAGGAGAGGTGATAGGTGCTGGGGTGCAGAGAGGCGGTAGGTGCTGGGGTGAAGGTAGGCGGTAGGTGCTGGGGTGAAGAGAGGCGGGAAGTGCTGGGGTGAAGAGAGGTGATATGTGCTGGGGTGATGAGAGGTGGTAGGTGCTGGGGAGAAGAGAGGCGGTAGGTGCTGGGGTGAAGAAAGGTCGTACGTACTTGGGGTGAAGAGAGGTGGTAGGTACTTGGGGTGAAGAGAGATGGTAGGCGCTGGGGTGTTAAGAGGTGGTAGGTGCTGGGGTGTTGAGAGGTGGTAGGTGTTGGGGTGAATGGGTGAAGATAGGCAGTAGGTGCTGGGGTGAAGAGAGGTGGTAGGTGCTGGGGTGAAGAGAGGTCATAGGTGCTGGGGTGAACGACTGAAGAGAGGCGGTGTTAGAAATGGGATTTCTGGTTGGCTAGGGCTTGCGCCAAAGCCAGGCAGAAACCACCACTCTAGTCAGGGCTGGGGAGTTACACGCCAAAGATAACCCCTGCTCACCCCCTTGGTAGCTTGGCACGAGCAGTCAGGCTTATCCCGGAGGCAATGTGTAAAGCGTTTGCACGCGCACCCAGCAACAACACCCAAGGCCCACCACAAAGGAAACTCCACACAAGGTATTATATAAAAATAGCCTTTGTATTATACCAAAACACATTAGATAAAAACACACACTTTACAATGCGCCAACAGGCGCGGGCAGAATTTACAGGGGATATGTACAAGACAGGGCCACCTGGACCACTGTCAGGAATATGCACTTTTAGAACTAGCACGTTGTAGAAATATCACTTTAGAACATAGCACATATAATCACTGTAGCACCAATTAGAAGATGTAGCGCACAACCAGTAACCACTGGTAACAGGTAAGTACCACCTACGCAACCCTAACCACCTCAGGAGAATATTGCGCAGGGAACCAGGACGTCACTAGCACCACCTGTACTAGGAGAAAAACAACCACCTAAGTATCACAATACCTGTAGGGGTATACGCACATTACACATGATGCATCACAACACATTCAGAGGTGTAGGGAAGGAAAACACATGATGCATAACATACATTCAGCTGTGTAGAAACAAGGCACATGACGCAAAAAAACACATTCAGAGGTGCAGGAAAACACAATTTCGCCCAACTCACATAAGTCACCACCTGTGACTGTCCCTAGGCCCACTGGCCTTGTTGGGGCTAGGACGCCCTGTCGAGCAGAGTCAGGGCCAGACTGCGCAGGCTGCGCAAGCCAAAGCGTAAAGGGCACAGCCTACACGTTGCAGCTGCCCACGAAGTGCTGGGCAGCTGTGGAACTGAACTTGGGCACCACTGTGCCTGTAAATCGAATATGGCATACGTTGGAGCCTCTCTGGGCTCTGAAACTACTATGCCCCCTTGGAGCCTCGTGGGCTTGAGAAAAATGATGTGCCCAAAACGTTGGAGCGGCCCGCTGCCTTCCGGGGCCGCTCTGATCGCAAGGAAAAATGCCCCCAGACGTTGGAGTCCCTCTGGACTCTAAGAAACACTGTCCCCAACTTGGGAGCGACCTCGCGCTCTTAGGCAAATGCCCTGGGATGACGTTGGAGCCTTTCCTGGCTCTTCAACAAACAAACTGCCATGCTCCTCTTGGGTGGGGGGGGGGGGCGGCCCGCTGCAAGACGGGGGCCGCCCTGACTCTGCCTCCCCAATCACGTAAATGCGGTCTCTACTCACCGGCAGCACTCGCTCCTCCGGGCGGGACCTCTCTCCTCGGGGCAAATGCGGGAGTGGAGCCCTCGCAGCTCCCAGACGTGGCCAGACCCCGCTCACCAACACACCGGCTCACCGGGCTTCCTGGTCGTGGTGGTGATCTCCTCAGTACGGCGGCAATGCGAGGTGGGCTCCCGTAGTGAAAAATAATTAATTAAGCGGGGTAGACTCTCGCTCGAGCCAATAAGCAAAACGGCAAGGTCCCTGGTGGGGTGGGCACCCGCTAGGGATATTAATATCCTTAATAAGCGGGGTAGGCACCCGCCAACGGCAATGAGGAAATAAGCGGGGTAGGCACCCGCCAACACGGCCACAGCGGGGGAATCCCTATGTCGGGGTTCCCTCGTGAGAGATCGCAGCTCAGTGCTGCTGGCCACAATTGAAGGCGCTCCTTAGTCCAGGCAAGGCGCTTCTCCCCCAAAGAAGGGCAAGTAAAGCGCTTCTTCTAGGCGCTAAGTTCAGGGAAGGTTTTCAGAAGAAGGGGGGGCAAAGACTGGGCCCAGGGGCCAGCTCACAGGGCCCTCCAGCAGGGAGGCAGTCCCCAGTGGCGGTCTCTCCTGGCGCCCAGCAGCAGCAGTCCCCCCTCAAATTAGGATCAGCAAGAGAACCTTTTGTAAGGGGACACAGCCCCTTTTTATACACATAATACCTTTGTCTCAAGGTGCAGGGGAGGGGCGAACCAGATGCAACTGGTTCCTGAGCACTTTGTTTTGCTCAGCCCCTCTCCCTATTCAGAGAGCAGGCCAGGGTCATCAGTCGCACCACAGGGGGCGGAGCCAGCATTGTGTGGGGAAAGCCCAGCCCTATTCAGGTCCTAGGTGTACTCCTCCCACCCATCTAGCTGCTGATCTCCCCATTCACCACTGGGTGACTCCTCCTGACTGGGGATTCCCTAGCCCATCACATGACCTCAGCCAGCCAATCACGCGACAGGCAGTCTTTACACATTTATGCCAGCGTCTAGAAGTGTCACTTCCATACTAGCTACATGGACACCGCACACATCATCGCGCAGCATTTCATCACACGAGTCCGCACATACCAAACCCGTACCTGCACTCCCCACGCATCAGGAACTACCAGGGTCACATACATTCCCCCATGCATTCCTAAGGGAGGGCAGGCCAACCTCACTACACGCACGCACTTTACCCTGGGACACAGTGGTAAAGTTCGCAGAAACCAAAAATCACTAACACAAGTCACAGTTAAAAAGCAAAAAGTTTCAGGGGTGAACCTGCCAGAAGGGCCAAGTCCAACAGGCGGTAGGTGCTGGGGTGAAAGAGTGAAGAGAGGCGGTAGGTGCTGGGGTAATGATGGGTGGTAGATGCTGGGGGGAAGAGAGGTGGTAGGTGCTGGGGTGAAGAGAGGTGGTAGGTGCTGGAGTAAAGAGAGGCGGTAGGTGCAGGAGTGAAGAGAGGTGGTAGGTGCTGGGGTGAACGGGTGAAGAGAGGCAGTAGGTGCTGGTGTGAAGAGAGGTGGTAGATGCTGGGGTGAAGAGAGGTGGAAGGTACATGGGGTGAAGAGAGGTGGTAGGTGCTGGGGTGAACGGGCGAAGAGAGGCAGTAGGTGCTGGTGTGAAGAGGTAGTAGGTGCTGGGTGAAGAAAGGTGGTAGGTGCTGGGGTGAAGGGAGGTGGTAGATGCGGGGTGAAGGGAGGTGGTAGGTGCTGGGGTGAACGGGTGAAGAGAGGCGGTAGGTGCTAGGGTGAAGAGAGGTGGTAGGTGCTGGGGTGAAGAGAGGCGGTAGGTGCTGGGGTGAAGCGAGGTGGTATGTGCATTGGTGAAGAGAGGTGGTAGGTGCTGGGGTGAAGAGAGGTGGTAGGTGCTGCGGTGAAGAGATGTGGTAGGTGCTGGGGTGAACGAGTGAAGAGAGGAGGTAAGTTTTGGGGTGAAGAGAGGTTGTAGGTGCTGGGGTGAAGATTGGTTGTAGGTGCTGGGGTGAAGATTGGTTGTAGGTGCTTGGGTGAAGATTGCTTGTAGGTGCTGGGGTGAAGAGAGGTGGTAGGTGCTGGGGTGAAGAGAGGTGGTAGGTACTTGGGGTGAAGCGAGGTGGAGGATGCTGGGGTGAAGAGAGGTGGTAGGTGCTGGGGTGAAGAGAGGTGGTAGGTGCTAGGGTGAACGGCTGAAGAGAGGCGGTAGGTGCTGGGATGAAGAGAGGCGGTAGGTGCTGGGTGAAGAGAGGTGGTAGGTGCTGGGGTGAAGAGAGGCGGTAGGTGCTGGGGTAAAGAGAGGTGGTAGGTGCTGGGGTGTAGAGAGGTGGTAGGTACTGGGCTGAAGAGATGTGGTAGGTGCTGAGGTGAACGAGTGAAGAGAGGCCGTAGGTGCTGGGGTGAAGAGAGGCCGTAGGTGCTGGGGTGAAGAGAGGTTGTAGGTGCTGGGGTGAAGAGAGGTTGTAGGTGCTGGGGTGACGAGAGGTTGTAGGTACTTGGGGTGAAGAGAGGTGGTAGGTGCTGGGGTGAAGAGAGGTGGTAAGTGCTGTGTTGAACGGGTGAAGAGAGGCGGTAGGTGCTGGTGTGAAGAGGTGGTAGGTGCTGGGTGAAGAGAGGTGGTAGGTGCTGGGGTGAAGGGAGGTGGTAGGTGCTGGGGTGAAGAGAGGTGGTAGGTGCTGGGGTGAAGAGAGGTGGTAGGCACTTGGGGTGAAGAGAGGTGGTAGGTGCTGGGGTTAAGAGAGGTTGTGGGTGCTGGGGTGAACGGGTGAAGAGAGGCGGTAGGTGCTGGTGTGAAGAGGTGGTAGATGCTGGGTGAAGAAAGGTGGTAGGTGCTGGGGTGAAGGGAGGTGGTAGGTGCTGGGGTGAAGGGAGGTGGTAGGTGCTGGGGTGAACGGTTGAAGAGAGGCGGTAGGTGCTAGGGTGAAGAGAGGTGGTAGGTGCTGGGGTGAAGAGAGGCGGTAGGTGCTGGGGTGAAGAGAGGTGGTAGGTGCTGGGGTGAAGAGAGGTGGTAGGTGCTGGGGTGAAGAGAGGTGGTAGGTGCTGGGGTGAAGAGATGTGGTAGGTGCTGGGGTGAACGAGTGAAGAGAGGCGGTAAGTGCTGGGATGAAGAGAGGTTGTAGGTGCTTGGGTGAAGATTGGTTGTAGGTGCTAGGGTGAAGAGAGGTGGTAGGTGCTGGGGTGAAGAGAGGTGGTAGGTGCTGGGCTGAAGATAGGTGGTAGGTGCTGGGGTGAAGAGAGGTGGTAGGTACTTGGGGTGAAGAGAGGTGGAGGGTGCTGGGGTGAAGAGAGGTGGTAGGTGCTGGGGTGAAGAGAGGTGGTAGGTGCTGGGGTGAAGAGAGGTGGTAGGTGCTGGGGTGAAGAGATGTGATAGGTGCTGGGGTGAACGAGTGAAGAGAGGCGGTAAGTGCTGGGATGAAGAGAGGTTGTAGGTGCTGGGGTGAAGAGAGGTGGTAGGTGCTGGGGTGAAGAGAGGCGGTAGGTGCTGGGGTGAAGAGAGGTGGTAGGTGCTGGGGTGAAGAGAGGTGGTAGGTGCTGGGGTGAAGAGAGGTGGTAGGTGCTGGGGTGAAGAGATGTGGTAGGTGCTGGGGTGAACGAGTGAAGAGAGGCGGTAAGTGCTGGGATGAAGAGAGGTTGTAGGTGCTGGGGTGAAGATTGGTTGTAGGTGCTAGGGTGAAGAGAGGTGGTAGGTGCTGGGGTGAAGAGAGGTGGTAGGTGCTGGGATGAAGATAGGTGGTAGGTGCTGGGGTGAAGAGAGGTGGTAGGTACTTGGGGTGAAGAGAGGTGGAGGGTGCTGGGGTGAAGAGAGGTGGTAGGTGCTGGGGTGAAGAGAGGTGGTAGGTGCTGGGGTGAAGAGAGGTGGTAGGTGCTGGGGTGAAGAGATGTGGTAGGTGCTGGGGTGAACGAGTGAAGAGAGGCGGTAAGTGCTGGGATGAAGAGAGGTTGTAGGTGCTGGGGTGAAGATTGGTTGTAGGTGCTAGGGTGAAGAGAGGTGGTAGGTGCTGGGGTGAAGAGAGGTGGTAGGTGCTGGGCTGAAGATAGGTGGTAGGTGCTGGGGTGAAGAGAGGTGGTAGGTACTTGGGGTGAAGAGAGGTGGAGGGTGCTGGGGTGAAGAGAGGTGGTAGGTGCTGGGGTGAACGGTTGAAGAGAGGCAGTAGGTGCTGGGGTGAAGAGAGGTGGTAGGTGCTGGGGTGAAGAGAGGTGGTAGGTGCTAGGGTGAACGGGTGAAGAGAGGCTGTAGGTGCTGGGATGAAGAGAGGCGGTAGGTGCTGGGTGAAGAGAGGTGGTAGGTGCTGGGAAGAAGGGAGGTGGCAGGTGCTGGGGTGAACGGGTGAAGAAAGGCGGTAGGTGCTGGGGTGAAGAGAGGCGGTAGGTGCTGGGGTGAAGAGAGGCGGTAGGTGCTTGGGTGAAGAGAGGTGGTAGGTGCTGGGGTGTTGAGAGGTGGTAGGTGCTGGGGTGTTGAGAGGTGGTAGGTGTTGCGGTGAATGGGTCAAGAGAGGCAGTAGGTACTGGGGTGAAGAGAGGTGGTAGGTGCTAGGTTGAAGAGAGGTGCTAGGGTGAAGAGAGGTGATAGGTGCTGGGGTGAAGAGATTTAGTAGGTTCTGTGGTGAACGAGTGAAGAGAGGCGGTAGGTGCTAGGGTGAAGAGAGGTTGTAGGTGCTGGGGTGAAGAGAGGTGGTAGGTGCTGGTGTGAAGAGAGGTGGTAGGTGCTGGGGTGAAGAGAGGTGGTAGGTGCTGGGTTGAAGATATGTGGTAGTTCTGCGGTAAAGAGAGGTGGTAGGTGGTAGGCGCTGGGGTGAAGAGATTTAGTAGGTTCTGGGGTGAACGAGTGAAGAGAGGCAGTAGGTGCTGGGGTGAAGAGAGGTGGTAGGTGCTGGTGTGAAGAGAGGCGGTAGGTGCAGGGGTGAAGAGAGGTGGTAGGTACTTGGGGTGAAGAGAAGTGGTAGGTACTTGGGGTAAAGAGAGGTGGTAGGTGCTGGGGTGTTGAGAGGTGGTAGGTGCTGGGGTGTTGAGAAGTGGTAGGTATTGGGGTGAATGGGTGAATAGAGGCAGTAGGTGCTGGGGTGAAGAGAGGTGGTAGGTGCTGGGGTGAAGAGAGGTGGTAGGTGCTGGGGTGAAAGAGTGAAGTGAGGCGGTAGGTGCTGGGGTGATGAGGGGTGGTAGGTGCTGGGCTGATGAGGGGTGGTAGGTGTTGGGGTGAAGAGAGGTGGGAGGTGCTGGGGTGAAGAGAGGTGGTAGGTGCTGGGGTGAAGAGAGGTGGTAGGTGCTGGGGTGAACGAGTGAAGAGAGGCGGTAGGTGGTGGGGTGAAGAGAGGTTGTAGGTGCTAGGGTGAAGAGAGGTGGTAGGTGCTGGGGTGAACGGGTGAAGAGAGGCGGTAGGTGCTAGGTTGAAGAGAGGCGGTAGGTGCTGGGGTGAAGAGAGGCGGTAGGTGCTGGGGTGAAGAGAGGCGGTAGGAGTTGGGGTGAAGAGAGGTGGTAGCTGCTGGGGTGAAGAGAGGTGGTAGGTGCTGGGGTGAAGAGAGGTGGTAGGTGCTGGGGTGAAGAGAGGTGCTAGGGTGAAGACAGGTGGTAGGTGCTGGGGTGAAGAGATGTGGTAGGTTCTGGGGTGAACGAGTGAAGAGAGGAGGTAGGTGCTGAGGTGAAGAGAGGTTGTAGGTGCTGGGGTGAAGAGAGGTGGTAGGTGCTGGGGAGAAGAGAGGTGGTAGGTTCTGGGGTGAAGAGAGGTGGTAGGTGCTGGGGTGAAGAGAGGTGGTAGGTGCTGGGGTGAAGATATGTGGTAGGTTCTGTGGTGAAGAGAGGTGGTAGGTGATAGGTGCTAGGGTGAGGAGAGGTGATAGGTGCTGGGGCGCAGAGAGGCGGTAGGTGCTGGGGTGAAGGTAGGCGGTAGGTGCTGGGGTGAAGAGAGGCGGTAAGTGCTGGGGTGAAGAGAGGTGATATGTGCTGGGGTGATGAGAGGTGGTAGGTGCTGGGGTGAAGAAAGGTCGTACGTACTTGGGGTGAAGAGAGGTGGTAGGTACTTGGGGTGAAGAGAGATGGTAGGCGCTGGGGTGTTGAGAGGTGGTAGGTGCTGGGGTGTTGAGAGGTGGTAGGAGTTGGAGTGAATGGGTGAAGATAGGCAGTAGGTGCTGGGGTGGAGAGAGGTGGTAGGTGCTGGGGTGAAGAGAGGTCATAGGTGCTGGGGTGAACGACTGAAGAGAGGTGGTAGGTGCTGTGGTGAAGAGAGGTGGTAGGTGCTGGGGTGAAGAGAGGTGGTAGGTGCTGGGGTGAACGAGTGAAGAGAGGAGGTAAGTTTTGGGGTGAAGAGAGGTTGTAGGTGCTAGGGTGAATATTGGTTGTAGGTGCTGGGGTGAGCGGTAGAAGAGCGGCAGTAGGTGCTGGGGTGAAGAGAGGTGGTAGGTGCTGGGGTGAAGAGAGGTGGTAGGTGCTAGGGTGAACGGGTGAAGAGAGGCGGTAGGTGCTGGGATGAAGAGAGGCGGTAGGTGCTGGGTGAAGAGAGGTGGTAGGTGCTGGGGAGAAGGGAGGTGGCAGGTGCTGGGGTGAACGGGTGAAGAAAGGCGGTAGGTGCTGGGGTGAAGAGAGGCGGTAGGTGCTGGGGTGAAGAGAGGCGGTAGGTGCTGGGGTGAAGAGAGGTGGTAGGTGCTGGGGTGTTGAGAGGTGGTAGGTGCTGGGGTGTTGAGAGGTGGTAGGTGTTGCGGTGAATGGGTCAAGAGAGGCAGTAGGTACTGGGGTGAAGAGAGGTGGTAGGTGCTAGGTTGAAGAGAGGTGCTAGGGTGAAGAGAGGTGATAGGTGCTGGGGTGAAGAGATTTAGTAGGTTCTGTGGTGAATGAGTGAAGAGAGGCGGTAGGTGCTAGGGTGAAGAGAGGTAGTAGGTGCTGGGGTGAAGAGAGGTGGTAGGTGCTGGTGTGAAGAGAGGTGGTAGGTGCTGGGGTAAAGAGAGGTGCTAGGGTGAAGAGAGGTGGTAGGTGCTGGGGTGAAGAGAGGTCGTAGGTGCTGGGGTGAATGACTGAAGAGAGGTGGTAGGTGCTGGGGTGAAGAGAGGTGGTAGGTGCTGAGGTGAAGAGAGGTGGTAGGTGCTGGGGTGAACGAGTGAAGAGAGGAGGTAAGTTTTGGGGTGAAGAGAGGTTGTAGGTGCTGAGGTAAAGATTGGTTGTAGGTGCTGGGGTGAAGATTGGTTGTAGGTGCTGGGGTGAAGATTGGTTGTAGGTGCTGGGGTGAAGAGAGGTGGTAGGTGTTGGGGTGAAGAGAGGTGGTAGGTACTTGGGGTGAAGCGAGGTGGAGGGTGCTGGGGTGAAGAGAGGTGGTAGGTGCTGGGGTGAAGAGAGGTGGTAGGTGCTAGGGTGAACGGCTGAAGAGAGGCGGTAGGTGCTGGGATGAAGAGAGGCGGTAGGTGCTGGGTGAAGAGAGGTGGTAGGTGCTGGGGTGAAGAGAGGCGGTAGGTGCTGGGGTAAAGAGAGGCGGTAGGTGCTGGGGTGAAGAGAGGTGGTAGGTGCTGGGGTGAAGAGAGGTGGTAGGTGCTGGGGTGAAGAGAGGTGGTAGGTGCTTGGGTGAAGAGAGGTGGTAGGTGCTGGGCCGAAGAGATGTGGTAGGTGCTGGGGTGAACGAGTGAAGAGAGGCCGTAGGTGCTGGGGTGAAGAGAGGCCGTAGGTGCTGGGGTGAAGAGAGGTTGTAGGTGCTGGGGTGAAGAGAGGTTGTAGGTGCTGGGGTGACGAGAGGTTGTAGGTACTTGGGGTGAAGAGAGGTGGTAGGTGCTGGGGTGACGAGAGGTGGTAAGTGCTGTGGTAAACGGGTGAAGAGAGGCGGTAGGTGCTGGTGTGAAGAGGTGGTAGGTGCTGGGTGAAGAGAGGTGGTAGGTGCTGGGGTGAAGGGAGGTGGTAGGTACTGGGGTGAAGAGAGGTGGTAGGTGCTGGGGTGAAGAGAGGTGGTAGGTGCTGGGGTGAAGAGAGGTGGTAGGTGCTGGGGTGAAGAGAGGTGGTAGGTACTTGGGGTGAAGAGAGGTGGTAGGTGCTGGGGTGAATGGGTGAAGAGAGGCGGTAGGTGCTGGTGTGAAGAGGTGGTAGGTGCTGGGTGAAGAAAGGTGGTAGGTGCTGGGGTGCAGGGAGGTGGTAGGTGCTGGGGTGAAGGGAGGTGGTAGGTGCTGGGGTGAACGGGTGAAGAGAGGCGGAAGGTGCTAGGGTGAAGAGAGGTGGTAGGTGCTGGGGTGAAGAGAGGCGGTAGGTGCTGGGGTGAAGAGAGGTGGTAGGTGCTGGGGTGAAGACAGGTGGTAGGTGCTGGGGTGAAGAGAGGTGGTAGTTGCTGGGGTGAAGAGATGTGGTAGGTACTGGGGTGAACGAGTGAAGAGAGACGGTAAGTGCTGGGATGAAGAGAGGTTGTAGGTGCTGGGGTGAAGATTGGTTGTAGGTGCTAGGGTGAAGAGAGGTGGTAGGTGCTGGGGTGAAGAGAGGTGGTAGGTGCTGGGCTGAAGATAGGTGGTAGGTGCTGGGGTGAAGAGAGGTGGTAGGTACTTGGGGTGAAGAGAGGTGGAGGGTGCTGGGGTAAAGAGAGGTGGTAGGTGCTGGGGTGAACGGTTGAAGAGAGGCAGTAGGTGCTGGGGTGAAGAGAGGTGGTAGGTGCTGGGGTGAAGAGAGGTGGTAGGTGCTAGGGTGAACGGGTGAAGAGAGTCGGTAGGTGCTGGGATGAAGAGAGGCGGTAGGTGCTGGGTGAAGAGAGGTGGTAGGTGCTGGGGAGAAGGGAGGTGGCAGGTGCTGGGGTGAACAGGTGAACAAAGGTGGTAGGTGCTGGGGTGAAGAGAGGCGGAAGGTGCTGGGGTGAAGAGAGGCGGTAGGTGCTGGGGTGAAGAGAGGTGGTAGGTGCTGGGGTGTTGAGAGGTGGTAGGTGCTGGGGTGTTGAGAGGTGGTAGGTGTTGGGGTGAATGGGTGAAGAGAGGCAGTAGGTACTGGGGTGAAGAGAGGTGGTAGGTGCTGGGTTGAAGAGAGGTGCTAGGGTGAAGAGAGGTGATAGGTGCTGGGGTGAGGAGATTTAGTAGGTTCTGGGGTGAACGAGTGAAGAGAGGCAGTAGGTGCTGGGGTGAAGTTAGGTTGTAGGTGCTGGGGTGAAGAGAGGTGGTAGGTGCTGGTGTGAAGAGAGGCAGTAGGTGCTGGGGTGAAGAGAGGTGGTAGGTACTTGGGGTGAAGAGAGGTGGTAGGTACTTGGGGTGAAGAGAGGTGGTAGGTGCTGGGGTGTTGAGAGGTGGTAGGTGCTGGGGTGTTGAGAGGTTGTAGGTGTTGGGGTGAATGGGTGAATAGAGGCAGTAGGTGCTGGGGTGAAGAGAGGTTGTAGGTGCTGGTGTGAAGAGAGGTGGTAGGTGCTGGGGTGAAGAGAGGTGGTAGGTGCTGGGTTGAAGATATGTGGTCGGTTCTGCGGTAAAGAGAGGTGGTAGGTGGTAGGTGCTGGGGTGAAGAGATTTAGTAGGTTCGGGGGGAACGAGTGAAGAGAGGCAGTAGGTGCTGGGGTGAAGTTAGGTTGTAGGTGCTGGGGTGAAGAGAGGTGGTAGGTGCTGGTGTGAAGAGAGGCAGTAGGTGCTGGGGTGAAGAGAGGTGGTAGGTACTTGGGGTGAAGAGAGGTGGTAGGTACTTGGGGTGAAGAGAGGTGGTAGGTGCTGGGGTGTTGAGAGGTGGTAGGTGCTGGGGTGTTGAGAGGTTGTAGGTGTTGGGGTGAATGGGTGAATAGAGGCAGTAGGTGCTGGGGTGAAGAGAGGTGGTAGGTGCAGGGGTGAAGAGTGGTGCTAGGGTGAAGAGAGGTGGTAGGTGCTGGGGTGAAGAGAGGTGGTAGGTGCTGGGGTGAAAGAGTGAAGTGAGGCGGTAGGTGCTGGGGTGATGAGGGGTGGTAGGTTCTGGGCTGATGAGGGGTGGTAGGTGTTGGGGTGAAGAGAGGTGGTAGGTACTGGGGTGAAGAGAGGTGGTAGGTGCTGGGGTGAAGAGAGGTGGTAGGTGCTGGGGTGAACGAGTGAAGAGAGGTGGTAGGTGGTGGGGTGAAGAGAGGTTGTAGGTGCTGGGGTAAAGAGAGGCGGTAGGTGCTGGGGTGAAGAGAGGCGGTAGGTGCTGGGGTGAAGAGAGGTGGTAGGTGCTGGGGTGAAGAGAGGTGGTAGGTGCTGGGGTGAAGAGAGGTGGTAGGTGCTGGGGTGAAGAGAGGTGGTAGGTGCTGGGGTGAACGAGTGAAGAGAGGCCGTAGGTGCTGGGGTGAAGAGAGGCCGTAGGTGCTGGGGTGAAGAGAGGTTGTAGGTGCTGGGGTGATGAGAGGTTGTAGGTACTTGGGGTAAAGAGAGGTGGTAGGTGCTGGGGTGAAGAGAGCTGGTAAGTGCTGTGGTGAACGGGTGAAGAGAGGTGGTAGGTGCTGGTGTGAAGAGGTGGTAGGTGCTGGGTGAAGAGAGGTGGTAGGTGCAGGGGTGAAGGGAGGTGGTAGGTACTGGGGTGAAGAGAGGTGGTAGGTGCTGGGGTGAAGAGAGGTGGTAGGTGCTGGGGTGAAGAGAGGTGGTAGGTACTTGGGGTGAAGAGAGGTGGTAGGTGCTGGGGTGAAGAGAGGTGGTAGGTGCTGGGGTGAACGGGTGAAGAGAGGCAGTAGGTGCTGGTGTGAAGAGAGGTGGTAGGTACTTGGGGTGAAGAGAGGTGGTAGGTGCTGGGTGAAGAAAGGTGGTAGGTGCTGGGGTGAAGGGAGGTGGTAGGTGCTGGGGTGAAGGGAGGTGGTAGGTGCTGGGGTGAACGGGTGAAGAGAGGCGGTAGGTGCTAGGGTGAAGAGAGGTGATAGGTGCTGGGGTGAAGAGATTTAGTAGGTTCTGGGGTGAACGAGTGAAGAGAGGCGGTAGGTGCTGTGGTGAAGAGAGGTTGTAGGTGCTGGGGTGAAGAGAGGTGGTAGGTGCTGGTGTGAAGAGAGGTGGTAGGTGCTGGGTTGAAGATATGTGGTCGGTTCTGCGGTAAAGAGAGGTGGTAGGTGGTAGGTGCTGGGGTGAAGAGATTTAGTAGGTTCTGGGGTGAACGCGTAAAGAGAGGCAGTAGGTGCTGGGGTGAAGTTAGGTTGTAGGTGCTGGGGTGAAGAGAGGTGGTAGGTGCTGGTGTGAAGAGAGGCGGTAGGTGCTGGGGTGAAGAGAGGTGGTAGGTACTTGGGGTGAAGAGAGGTGGTAGGTGCTGGGGTGAAGAGAGGTGGTAGGTGCTGGGGTGAAGAGAGGTGGTAGGTGCTGGGGTGAAGAGAGGTGGTAGGTGCTGGGGTGAAGAGATGTGGTAGGTACTGGGGTGAACGAGTGAAGAGAGGCGGTAAGTGCTGGGATGAAGAGAGGTTGTAGGTGCTGGGGTGAAGATTGGTTGTAGGTGCTAGGATGAAGAGAGGTGGTAGGTGCTGGGGTGAAGAGAGGTGGTAGGTGCTGGGCTGAAGATAGGTGGTAGGTGCTGGGGTGAAGAGAGGTGGTAGGTACTTGGGGTGAAGAGAGGTGGAGGGTGCTGGGGTGAAGAGAGGTGGTAGGTGCTGGGGTGAACGGTTAAAGAGAGGCAGTAGGTGCTGGGGTGAAGAGAGGTGGTAGGTGCTGGGGTGAAGAGAGGTGGTAGGTGCTAGGGTGAACGGGTGAAGAGAGTCGATAGGTGCTGGGATGAAGAGAGGCGGTAGGTGCTGGGTGAAGAGAGGTGGTAGGTGCTGGGGAGAAGGGAGGTGGCAGGTGCTGGGGTTAACGGGTGAAGAAAGGTGGTAGGTGCTGGGGTGAAGAGAGGCGGTAGGTGCTGGGGTGAAGAGAGGCGGTAGGTGCTGGGGTGAAGAGAGGTGGTAGGTGCTGGGGTGTTGAGAGGTGGTAGGTGCTGGGGTGTTGAGAGGTGGTAGGTGTTGGGGTGAATGGGTGAAGAGAGGCAGTAGGTACTGGGGTGAATAGAGGTGGTAGGTGCTGGGTTGAAGAGAGGTGCTAGGGTGAAGAGAGGTGATAGGTGCTGGGGTGAAGAGATTTAGTAGGTTCTGGGGTGAACGAGTGAAGAGAGGCGGTAGGTGCTGGGGGGAAGAGAGGTTGTAGGTGCTGGTGTGAAGAGAGGTGGTAGGTGCTGGGGTGAAGAGAGGTGGTAGGTGCTGGGTTGAAGATATGTGGTCGGTTCTGCAGTAAAGAGAGGTGGTAGGTGGTAGGTGCTGGGGTGAAGAGATTTAGTAGGTTTGGGGGGGAACGAGTGAAGAGAGGCAGTAGGTGCTGGGGGGAAGTTAGGTTGTAGGTGCTGGGGTGAAGAGAGGTGGTAGGTGCTAGTGTGAAGAGAGGCGGTAGGTGCTGGGGTGAAGAGAGGTGGTAGGTGCTGGGGTGAAGAGAGGTGGTAGGTGCTGGGGTGAAGAGAGGCGTTGGTGTTGGGGTGAAAAGAGGTGGTAGGTGCTGGGGTGAAGAGAGGTGGTAGGTGCTGGGGTGAAGAGAGGTGGTAGGTGCTGGGGTGAACGAGTGAAGAGAGGCGGTAGGTGCTGGGGTGAAGAGAGGTGGTAGGTGCTGGGGTGAAGAGAGGCGGTAGGTGTTGGGGTAAAGAGAGGCGGCAGGTGTTGGGGTAAAGAGAGGCGGTAGGTGCTGGGGTGAAGAGAGGTGGTAGGTGCTGGGGTGTTGAGAGGTGGTAGGTGTTGGGGTGAATGGGTGAATAGAGGCAGTAGGTGCTGGGGTGAAGAGAGGTGGTAGGTGCAGGGGTGAAGAGTGGTGCTAGGGTGAAGAGAGGTGGTAGGTGCTGGGGTGAAAGAGTGAAGTGAGGCGGTAGGTGCTGGGGTGATGAGGGGTGGTAGGTGCTGGGCTGATGAGGGGTGGTAGGTGTTGGGGTGAAGAGAGGTGGTAGGTACTGGGGTGAAGAGAGGTGGTAGGTGCTGGGGTGAAGAGAGGTGGTAGGTGCTGGGGTGAACGAGTGAAGAGAGGTGGTAGGTGGTGGGGTGAAGAGAGGCGGTAGGTGCTGGGGTGAAGAGAGGTGGTAGGTGCTGGGGTGAAGAGAGGTGGTAGGTGCTGGGGTGAAGAGAGGTGGTAGGTGCTGGGCTGAAGAGATGTGGTAGGTGCTGGGGTGAACGAGTGAAGAGAGGCCGTAGGTGCTGGGGTGAAGAGAGGCCGTAGGTGCTGGGGTGAAGAGAGGTTGTAGGTGCTGGGGTGAAGAGAGGTTGTAGGTGCTGGGGTGACGAGAGGTTGTAGGTACTTGGGGTGAAGAGAGGTGGTAGGTGCTGGGGTGAAGAGAGGTGGTAAGTGCTGTGGTGAACGGGTGAAGAGAGGCGGTAGGTGCTGGTGTGAAGAGGTGGTAGGTACTGGGTGAAGAGAGGTGGTAGGTGCTGGGGTGAAGAGAGGTGGTAGGTGCTGGGGTGAAGAGAGGTGGTAGGTGCTGGGGTGAAGAGATGTGGTAGGTACTGGGGTGAACGAGTGAAGAGAGGCGGTGTTAGAGTCGGGGATCTCTGGTTGGCGCAAGGTTGCCCTTGAGTCAAGCAGGAACCCTCTCCTCCACGTCAGGGCGCAGGATAACCCCTCGCGAATGACCCTTGCTCACCCTCTAGGTGCGTGGCGTGAGCAGCCAAGGCGATTCCTCAGGCGTTGTTGGTTAAGCACTTACAATCATACACACAGTAAATACATCAATCCCCCCAGAAACGGACACCAGACTTGGATATATATAAAAATACGTTTCTTTATGTAAAAATAAGGTATATATCTCTCAGCAGACTTATCACAAGACCAATAACGTTTTCGCTAGGCCACCAGGTTATACAGCAGGTAAATGTTCTTGGTTCGTAGTTTCAAATGGATAGTTCGTAGTCTCTTTACTTGTAGTTCCAGTACTCACAGAGATCGGTTCCTGCGAACGGGGAAATAAGGCGTTGCGGGCCCCGAGCCCGATACTGGAACTTCTTTCGTGATGTGGAGAGTCGGCACAGGTCGGGGCGACTCTCAGCTTGGGAAGTGTTCTTGGGTCCTCAATCAGCAGGTGTGGGCACGTAGGCAGGCGCGGCCAGCGACCCTTTAGCACAGCGGTGCAGGAGGGTCTCCACAGCGGGGGCGGCGCGGCCTGAGATGTCCGGGGATAGCGAAGCGGGGTCACAGGGCACGGTCAGTGCAGCTGGGTGACCCGGCGTGGATCACAGTCGTCGGACGGCTTCCGGCAGGAGGGGTGATAGCGCGTTCAGCGCACTCCAATGGCAGGCGGTGACAGGGGTGCAGGCGGCCTGGCCCGGGGACAGAGAGCGGCTCCGGACGGAGCGGGGCTCTCACGGGATTGCGGCAGGCGAGCTCCTGAGTGTCACGGCCCTAGGAGGGGCGATGAGGGGCGCAGTCTCTTTTCCAGCGGGATGCCCACACGGCTCGAATTGGAGGATGAGCAAGAAGCACAGAGAACCCACTGTTCCTGGGGTTCAGTTCAGGGGGCAAGCTCAGATCAAGCCCTTGGAGAATGTTCAAGCACAAAGTAGCAAAGTCTTTTCAGTAAGTCTCTTCCTCTCCTTTCTCAGCAAGGCAGGCAGCAGGCCAGCTCCTCCAGCGTCTCCTTCTCCTTCTAGTCGGGCAGAGGTTCTTTGTGGTAAACAGGATTCTCATTTCTTAGGAGCCAGGCTCCTACTTTTATACCATGATTCTTTTGTTCTTTAGCGCCAGGGGGCCTAGGCCTGGCTCAGTCCAGTTCTGGAGCACTTTGTTATGGTGACTCTGCTCTTTCCTTTCAGCAGCAGGGCAGAGACATCAGCCGCCCCACAGGGGGTGGCGCCGGCTTTGTGGTGGCAGAGCACAGGTCTATTCAAGAGTCAAGGTGTACTCCTCCCACCCATCCAGGTGTCACCTCTCTACCCACCACCTGGCAGCCAACCTGTCTCTGGGGATTCCCCAACCCTGCTCCTTACTGTTGCCAGGCAGAACACATACACACAGCAGAGGCGGACTGAGATGGTCAGGTCAGTAAATACTAACTTTCTAAAAGTAGTATTTACAAACCCAGGATATTAAAATAAACTTGACTACAAGAAGTATTTTATTATTCTGAGTTCAGGCATACTAAACTTGACACTTCTACCATGCTCTCTGAGTCCACTGAGGTCACAGCGTTGGCGTGATCCCGGCAGCCCATTCTGGCCTATGGAGAGCAGGTAGCCTTCAATAGTGAAAAACGACAAGGGCTGTAATTCACTACTAAGACATGCCACACACACAGGGCATGTCCTACCTTATGCCTACAATGCACCCTGCCCTTGGGCCTACCAGAGGGGTGGCTAATATGTAGGTAAGGGAAGGTTTAGGGACTGGCAAGTGGGGGCACTTGCGCAGTCAGCGCGACGGTCCCGGACCGCGCAAAGGGTCTGCGGTGGCAGGCCCTAGACACACTTTACAAGGCCGCTTCCGTGGGTGGCGCAACCAGCGCTGCAAGCCCACCAGCAGCATTGGCATTCACAAGCCCTGGCACCCTCGGTGCACTTTACTGGGGACTGACAGTGAATCCAATAAACCAATCATGGACATCAATTACAGGTACATTTTACTTTGGGAGCACTTGCACTGCGGCGCGGATTAGCCGTGGCGCAGTGCCCTGAGCGGACAACACCAGCAAAACAGTCGAGGCACACCATCAAAAAAGTGGAAGGGAAACTCACGCCAAGGTGCCAGGTCTAACACGTGTCCCCTCCAGCTGAAATGTGGGGAGAACTACCCTTGCCCAGGGGGTTCCTCGTCACTAAGGCGGAAATACCTGGACAGACCGTCAGCGTTGGCGTGATCTGTACCAGGACGGTGTTCCACCGTAAAGTCCATACCCTGTAGGGAGATGGACCACCTCAACAGCTTCGGGTTCTCACCCCTCATTTGCATCAACCATCTGAGGGGCCTGTGGTCCGTCTGAACCCGGAAGTGAGACCCAAACAAGTAGGGTCTTAGCTTCTTCAGCGCCCAGACCACAGCAAATGCTTCTCGCTCAATTGCACTCCACCTACTTTCCCGTGGAAGTAACCTCCTACTGATGAAGGCTACGGGTTGGTCCCAGCCCTCCTCAGTCATCTGTGAGAGAACAGTCCCTACACCATGCTCTGAAGCGTCTGTCTGGACTAGGAATTCCTTGGAGAAGTCAGGGGCCAAGAGCACGGGCGCCGTGCACATGGCAGTCTTCAGGGTGTCGAAAGCTTTCTGACAGGTGTCAGTCCAAATCACGTTCCTGGGCTGCTTCTTCGAAGTCAGCTCTGTCAAGGGGGCAACGATCGTTCCATAGCCCTTGACAAACCTCCTGTAGTACCCAGTGAGCCCCAGGAAGGCCCTCACTGCGGTCTGCGTCTTGGGGGGTTCCCAAGCCAGGATGGTTTCAATTTTGGGTTGCAAGGGTGCCACCTTGCCGCTCCCCACTTGGTGTCCCAAGTACACCACGGAACCCTGCCCGATCTGGCACTTGCTTGCCTTGATCGTGAGGCCTGCTCGGCGCAGCGCCATCAACACTTCCCAGAGGTGGCGCAGGTGTTCAGGCCAGGTGGCACTGAACACTGCGATGTCATCCAGGTAGGCGGCACTGAACGCATCCAGCCCAACCAGTACCTGGTTGACCAACCTCTGAAAGGTGGCAGGGGCATTCTTCATCCCAAATGGCATGACTCGGAACTGGAAGTGCCCATCTGGTGTAGAGAATGCTGACCTCTCTTTGGGCCCGTCGGTCAAGGCGATCTGCCAGTACCCAGACGTTAAATCAAACGTACTGAGGAACCGGGCAGCCCCCAGCCGATCAATGAGCTCATCAGCTCTGGGGATGGGGTGCGCGTCAGTCTTCGTGACTGAATTGAGTCCTCTGTAGTCCACACAGAACCGGAGTTCAGGTGTGGCTCCCGGCGCAGCAGCCTTTGGGACCAAGACCACGGGGCTGGACCAAGGACTGCTGGAGGACTCAACCACCCCTAGCGCAAGCATTTTGGAGACCTCCTCCTTGATGCAAGCTCTGACCCTGTCAGTTACCCTGTAAGCCTTGTGCTTCACTGGTAAGCTGTCTCCTGTGTCCACATCATGGACGCACCAATCTGTGACACCAGGAACCAGGGAGAATCGGTCGGAAAATTGTCCCAGCAAGTGGCGGCAGTCTTCCTGTTGTTCGGGCGTCAGGGTGGGTGAGAGGTTAACTCCATCCACTGACCCATCTTTCTCAGAGGCCACTAAGAGGTCAGGAAGAGGCTCGGTCTCCTCTTCCATTCCATCATCAGTGGCCAGCAGCATGCCCACTTCGGTCCTCTCTAAGTGGGGCTTAAGGCGGTTAACATGTAGGACCCTCAAAGGGTTCCTGGGAGTCTGCATGTCCACCAAGTAGGTGATAGGACTTTTGCGCTCCACAACCTCAAATGGACCTGTCCACTTATCCTGAAGTGCACACGGCTCCACTGGGGCCAAGACCCACACCTTTTGTCCAGGTTGAAGCTCTACCAGAGTGGCATTCCGGTCGTACCACCGCTTCATCTCTTCCTGGCTGGCTTCCAGATTTGCCTCAGCAAGTTGCCTGAAACGCCGAGTCTGGTTTCGGAAGGCCAGCATGTAACTATATACATTCTGGGGAGGTTTCCTGGGAGATTGCTCCCAGCCTTCCTTTACCAAACTCAGAGGTCCTCTTACCGGGTGACCATACAGAAGCTCAAAGGGGCTGAACCCTAGAGACTTCTGCGGCACCTCTCGGTAAGCGAAGAGCAGGCATGGCAAGAGGACGTCCCACTTACGCCTCATTGGACCGTCCAGGCCCATGATCATGCCTTTGAGGGTTCGGTTGAATCTCTCAACCAACCCATTTCCTTGGGGATGGTAAGGAGTGGTGAACTTGTAAGTTACCCCACACTCCTTCCACAGGGATTTCATATATGTGGATATGAAATTGGTCCCCCTGTCGCTCACCACCTCTAGAGGGAATCCCACTCGGGAGAAAATTCCCATCAGTGCCCGTCCCACCACGGGGGCCGTCACTGTCCTCAGAGGGATGGCTTCAGGGTACCGGGTGGCATGGTCCACCAAGACCAGGATGAACCTGTTGCCCAGGGCTGTCTTGGGGTCCAGAGGCCCCACAATGTCAATACCCACTCGTTGGAATGGCGTACCGACCACAGGGAAAGGTTGCAGAGGAGCCTTATGCTTCCCTCCGCTCTTACCACTTGCCTGGCAAGTCTGACAGGTTCTGCAGTAGGAATCTGAATTCTTATGCATTTGGGGCCAGTAAAAGTGGGTGACAAGCCTGTCATAGGTCTTGTCCATCCCCAAATGTCCTGCTAAAGGCACATCGTGAGCCAGCCCCAGTAGGAAGGTTCTGAACTTCTGGGGTACCACCAGCACACGGGCTGACCCAGGTTCAGCAGCCTTAGGCTCGGAATACAGGAGGTCACTCTCCCAGTACACGTAATGTGTTTTGGCCTGAACACCATTGGCCTGGTCTGCAGCCTGCTGCCGCATACCCACGAGAGAAGGGCATTCTTTCTGCTCCCTGCAGAATTCCTCCCTGGAGGGACCTCCTTCTTCCTGCCAATGGGTCAGCTCAGGCAAGTCTCCCAGTTCGGCAATCTGTTCCCCGGTAGGCTCCAGAGCATCCCCCTCAGGGTCTACTTCCTCCTGGGCCGTGGGAACTTCGGGGGCCGGTTTCCCGCGCCTCCTGCGCCTTCTCCCTAAGGCCGGTTCCTGGACCTCTCCCTCAGGCTCCAGGACCCTCTCAACACCCCTACTGGCTGCCATGGACCGGGTGGTCACGCACGCCCAGTCGGGTAGACCCACCATCCTCAGATGCGTGGTCTTCTCCACCTTTTCCCAAGGGGAACTCTCCAGGTCGTTCCCTAGCAGACAGTCTACAGGCATGTCAGTTCTCACAGCGACTTGTAGAGTACCAGAGACCCCCCCCCACTCAAAGGGAACTTGAGCCATTGGACAACGACTCTCCACGTTGTCAGCATTGACAACCCTACAGTAGGCATTGGGTACAATTTGCTCTTGAGACACCAGGTGTTGCCTCACCGAGGTCACGCTGGCTCCTGTATCTCTAAGAGCCTCAACCTTCTTTCCATTGATGGTCACCACTTGCCCATATTTCTTAGTGTTAGAGGGCAGGTAGGTTACAGGGACCATCTCACTGTCTCCTAGCGAGACTAGGGTCATCTGCCCGGGACCCCCACCCTCCTGGACTGCTACTTCCTCCCCCAAGTTAACACTAGCTACTTGCCGGGGTGGAGCACCAGTGGGGGCGGTCTTACCAAACAGGCGACACTTCGGATCAGAGGCAATGTGACCCGGGTCACCACACTTATAACAATTGAAGGGCCCCTTTGGAACAGGTCTACCTGTCGGGGCCCCGTTCTGCTGCGGGGGTGGGGGAGGCTGAGAACCCTTCTGCTGGTTCCCTTGGGAATTACTTTGGGGGCCTTTTTGGAACCCCTTCTGTTTACCCTTGTCCCCCCCACTCTTCTGCTGGGGACCCTGCCCACCTTTGGCGGAGTCTCCCACTTGACCCTTGTGGACCCTGGTGCTGAGCCAGCGGTCCGCCTCCTCAGCAAGCTTCCTCGGGTTGGACAGCTTGCTATCAATCAGGTGCTGGCGTAGCTCAGGAAAACATTGACTGGACAAGTGCTCCCATGTAATTAAATCAAGCAGCCCTTGATAATCATTCACTTTGCTACCCTTCACCCAACCATCCAGCGCTCTGCAGAAAAAGGTCACATATTCCACATACGTACTCTCAGGGATCTTATTGGTCTCCCTGAACCTCTGTCTATATAGCTCCGGAGTTAACCCATACCTGGTCATTAAAGCTTCCTTCATATGGGGGTATGAGGTTTGGAGATCTAAGGGTAAATCTAACAGTGTGTCACGCCCTTCAGCAAGGAACCTTCCCCACAGCCCCGCTCCCCAGTCTTTCTCAGGGACCCGGTGTGAGGACATGGCCACCTCGTAGGCTCTAAACCACTGCCCTATGTCATCCTTTCTAAAATACTCCTTTACTACGTCTTTGGGGATGTACACCTTGGACTCTACCTGCGCTGGTGGAGTGCTGCCACCAGAAGGAGCGGTGTCCAAACTTTTCGCCTTCAGCTCCAACTCCTTCAATCTGATACCATGATCCATTTGGCGTTGTTGTGCCTCCAGGGCCAACTTCTGCTTTTCCATTTCCATTTGTCCTGCCAACTTTGCCATCTCCATTGCATGCGCCCTGTCGGCTGCCCTGTCTGCCAGCTCCTCTGGCGACCGGACTCTGCTGGGTTCCTCAAGGTTGTCGGGTGGAACGATGTCCCCCACATTCCGTAGGTCTCGTGACTCCTTCCAGGCTCTCAACGCCTTGGTGTACTGGGGCTTCCTCTTGCATCCAGCATGGGGGACTCTGAATTGTACACTGTAGCCTTTCAATTGCTCCATCGTGTAGCCTTCCAGTCTCTCCCAATCCACCTCATCTATTCCAGAAATCACAGAGAGTGCTCTTCCAGCGGAGTGCGAGCCAGGCATGGTTGCAGTAATGGCAGATGTCTCAACAAAGTTCAACAATTACAAACCTGTGGCTGCGTTATTTGGTCTGCTCTCACTATCTGGCGATTAATAATTCATTGTATGCAAATTACAAGTGCAAATCCGAAATCCCAACCGCTGCCACCAATGTTAGAGTCGGGGATCTATGGTTGGCGCAAGGTTGCCCTTGAGTCAAGCAGGAACCCTCTCCTCCACGTCAGGGCGCAGGATAACCCCTCGCGAATGACCCTTGCTCACCCTCTAGGTGCGTGGCGTGAGCAGCCAAGGCGATTCCTCAGGCGTTGTTGGTTAAGCACTTACAATCATACACACAGTAAATACATCAATCCCCCCAGAAACGGACACCAGACTTGGATATATATAAAAATACGTTTCTTTATGTAAAAATAAGGTATATATCTCTCAGCAGACTTATCACAAGACCAATAACGTTTTCGCTAGGCCACCAGGTTATACAGCAGGTAAATGTTCTTGGTTCGTAGTTTCAAATGGATAGTTCGTAGTCTCTTTACTTGTAGTTCCAGTACTCACAGAGATCGGTTCCTGCGAACGGGGAAATAAGGCGTTGCGGGCCCCGAGCCCGATACTGGAACTTCTTTCGTGATGTGGAGAGTCGGCACAGGTCGGGGCGACTCTCAGCTTGGGAAGTGTTCTTGGGTCCTCAATCAGCAGGTGTGGGCACGTAGGCAGGCGCGGCCAGCGACCCTTTAGCACGGCGGTGCAGGAGGGTCTCCACAGCGGGGGCGGCGCGGCCTGAGATGTCCGGGGATAGCGAAGCGGGGTCACAGGGCACGGTCAGTGCAGCTGGGTGACCCGGCGTGGATCACAGTCGTCGGACGGCTTCCGGCAGGAGGGGTGATAGCGCGTTCAGCGCACTCCAATGGCAGGCGGTGACAGGGGTGCAGGCGGCCTGGCCCGGGGACAGAGAGCGGCTCCGGACGGAGCGGGGCTCTCACGGGATTGCGGCAGGCGAGCTCCTGAGTGTCACGGCCCTAGGAGGGGCGATGAGGGGCGCAGTCTCTTTTCCAGCGGGATGCCCACACGGCTCGAATTGGAGGATGAGCAAGAAGCACAGAGAACCCACTGTTCCTGGGGTTCAGTTCAGGGGGCAAGCTCAGATCAAGCCCTTGGAGAATGTTCAAGCACAAAGTAGCAAAGTCTTTTCAGTAAGTCTCTTCCTCTCCTTTCTCAGCAAGGCAGGCAGCAGGCCAGCTCCTCCAGCGTCTCCTTCTCCTTCTAGTCGGGCAGAGGTTCTTTGTGGTAAACAGGATTCTCATTTCTTAGGAGCCAGACTCCTACTTTTATACCATGATTCTTTTGTTCTTTAGCGCCAGGGGGCCTAGGCCTGGCTCAGTCCAGTTCTGGAGCACTTTGTTATGGTGACTCTGCTCTTTCCTTTCAGCAGCAGGGCAGAGACATCAGCCGCCCCACAGGGGGTGGCGCCGGCTTTGTGGTGGCAGAGCACAGGTCTATTCAAGAGTCAAGGTGTACTCCTCCCACCCATCCAGGTGTCACCTCTCTACCCACCACCTGGCAGCCAACCTGTCTCTGGGGATTCCCCAACCCTGCTCCTTACTGTTGCCAGGCAGAACACATACACACAGCAGAGGCGGACTGAGATGGTCAGGTCAGTAAATACTAACTTTCTAAAAGTAGTATTTACAAACCCAGGATATTAAAATAAACTTGACTACAAGAAGTATTTTATTATTCTGAGTTCAGGCATACTAAACTTGACACTTCTACCATGCTCTCTGAGTCCACTGAGGTCACAGCGTTGGCGTGATCCCGGCAGCCCATTCTGGCCTATGGAGAGCAGGTAGCCTTCAATAGTGAAAAACGACAAGGGCTGTAATTCACTACTAAGACATGCCACACACACAGGGCATGTCCTACCTTATGCCTACAATGCACCCTGCCCTTGGGCCTACCAGAGGGGTGGCTAATATGTAGGTAAGGGAAGGTTTAGGGACTGGCAAGTGGGGGCACTTGTGCAGTCAGCGCGACGGTCCCGGACCGCGCACAGGGTCTGCGGTGGCAGGCCCTAGACACACTTTACAAGGCCGCTTCCGTGGGTGGCGCAACCAGCGCTGCAAGCCCACCAGCAGCATTGGCATTCACAAGCCCTGGCACCCTCGGTGCACTTTACTGGGGACTGACAGTGAATCCAATAAACCAATCATGGACATCAATTACAGGTACATTTTACTTTGGGAGCACTTGCACTGCGGCGCGGATTAGCCGTGGCGCAGTGCCCTGAGCGGACAACACCAGCAAAACAGTCGAGGCACACCATCAAAAAAGTGGAAGGGAAACTCACGCCAAGGTGCCAGGTCTAACAGGCGGTAAGTGCTGGGATGAAGAGAGGTTGTAGGTGCTGGGGTGAAGATTGGTTGTAGGTGCTAGGATGAAGAGAGGTGGTAGGTGCTGGGGTGAAGAGAGGTTGTAGGTGCTGGGCTGAAGATAGGTGGTAGGTGCTGGGGTGAAGAGAGGTGGTAGGTACTTGGGGTGAAGAGAGGTGGAGGGTGCTGGGGTGAAGAGAGGTGGTAGGTGCTGGGGTGAACGGTTAAAGAGAGGCAGTAGGTGCTGGGGTGAAGAGAGGTGGTAGGTGCTGGGGTGAAGAGAGGTGGTAGGTGCTAGGGTGAACGGGTGAAGAGAGTCGATAGGTGCTGGGATGAAGAGAGGCGGTAGGTGCTGGGTGAAGAGAGGTGGTAGGTGCTGGGGAGAAGGGAGGTGGCAGGTGCTGGGGTTAACGGGTGAAGAAAGGTGGTAGGTGCTGGGGTGAAGAGAGGCGGTAGGTGCTGGGGTGAAGAGAGGCGGTAGGTGCTGGGGTGAAGAGAGGTGGTAGGTGCTGGGGTGTTGAGAGGTGGTAGGTGCTGGGGTGTTGAGAGGTGGTAGGTGTTGGGGTGAATGGGTGAAGAGAGGCAGTAGGTACTGGGGTGAATAGAGGTGGTAGGTGCTGGGTTGAAGAGAGGTGCTAGGGTGAAGAGAGGTGATAGGTGCTGGGGTGAAGAGATTTAGTAGGTTCTGGGGTGAACGAGTGAAGAGAGGCGGTAGGTGCTGGGGGGAAGAGAGGTTGTAGGTGCTGGTGTGAAGAGAGGTGGTAGGTGCTGGGGTGAAGAGAGGTGGTAGGTGCTGGGTTGAAGATATGTGGTCGGTTCTGCAGTAAAGAGAGGTGGTAGGTGGTAGGTGCTGGGGTGAAGAGATTTAGTAGGTTTGGGGGGGAACGAGTGAAGAGAGGCAGTAGGTGCTGGGGGGAAGTTAGGTTGTAGGTGCTGGGGTGAAGAGAGGTGGTAGGTGCTAGTGTGAAGAGAGGCGGTAGGTGCTGGGGTGAAGAGAGGTGGTAGGTGCTGGGGTGAAGAGAGGTGGTAGGTGCTGGGGTGAAGAGAGGCGTTGGTGTTGGGGTGAAAAGAGGTGGTAGGTGCTGGGGTGAAGAGAGGTGGTAGGTGCTGGGGTGAAGAGAGGTGGTAGGTGCTGGGGTGAACGAGTGAAGAGAGGCGGTAGGTGCTGGGGTGAAGAGAGGTGGTAGGTGCTGGGGTGAAGAGAGGCGGTAGGTGTTGGGGTAAAGAGAGGCGGCAGGTGTTGGGGTAAAGAGAGGCGGTAGGTGCTGGGGTGAAGAGAGGTGGTAGGTGCTGGGGTGTTGAGAGGTGGTAGGTGTTGGGGTGAATGGGTGAATAGAGGCAGTAGGTGCTGGGGTGAAGAGAGGTGGTAGGTGCAGGGGTGAAGAGTGGTGCTAGGGTGAAGAGAGGTGGTAGGTGCTGGGGTGAAAGAGTGAAGTGAGGCGGTAGGTGCTGGGGTGATGAGGGGTGGTAGGTGCTGGGCTGATGAGGGGTGGTAGGTGTTGGGGTGAAGAGAGGTGGTAGGTACTGGGGTGAAGAGAGGTGGTAGGTGCTGGGGTGAAGAGAGGTGGTAGGTGCTGGGGTGAACGAGTGAAGAGAGGTGGTAGGTGGTGGGGTGAAGAGAGGCGGTAGGTGCTGGGGTGAAGAGAGGTGGTAGGTGCTGGGGTGAAGAGAGGTGGTAGGTGCTGGGGTGAAGAGAGGTGGTAGGTGCTGGGCTGAAGAGATGTGGTAGGTGCTGGGGTGAACGAGTGAAGAGAGGCCGTAGGTGCTGGGGTGAAGAGAAGCCGTAGGTGCTGGGGTGAAGAGAGGTTGTAGGTGCTGGGGTGAAGAGAGGTTGTAGGTGCTGGGGTGACGAGAGGTTGTAGGTACTTGGGGTGAAGAGAGGTGGTAGGTGCTGGGGTGAAGAGAGGTGGTAAGTGCTGTGGTGAACGGGTGAAGAGAGGCGGTAGGTGCTGGTGTGAAGAGGTGGTAGGTGCTGGGTGAAGAGAGGTGGTAGGTGCTGGGGTGAAGGGAGGTGGTAGGTACTGGGGTGAAGAGAGGTGGTAGGTGCTGGGGTGAAGAGAGGTGGTAGGTGCTGGGGTGAAGAGAGGTGGTAGGTACTTGGGGTGAAGAGAGGTGGTAGGTGCTGGGGTGAAGAGAGGTGGTAGGTGCTGGGGTGAACGGGTGAAGAGAGGCAGTAGGTGCTGGTGTGAAGAGGTGGTAGGTGCTGGGTGAAGAAAGGTGGTAGGTGCTGGGGTGAAGGGCGGTGGAGGGAGGTGGTAGGTGCTGGGGTGAAGGGAGGTGGGAGGTGCTGGGGTGAACGGGTGAAGAGAGGCGGTAGGTGCTAGGGTGAAGAGAGGTGGTAGGTGCTGGGGTGAAGAGAGGCGGTAGGTGCTAGGGTGAAGAGAGGTGGTAGGTGCTGGGGTGAAGAGAGGTGGTAGGTGCTGGGGTGAAGAGAGGTGGTAGGTGCTGGGGTGAAGAGATGTGGTAGGTGCTGGGGTGAACGAGTGAAGAGAGGCGGTAAGTGCTGGGATGAAGAGAGGTTGTAGGTGCTGGGGTGAAGATTGGTTGTAGGTGCTAGGGTGAAGAGAGGTGGTAGGTGCTGGGGTGAAGAGAGGTGGTAGGTGCTGGGCTGAAGATAGGTGGTAGGTGATGGGGTGAACGGTTGAAGAGAGGCAGTAGGTGCTGGGGTGAAGAGAGGTGGTAGGTGCTGGGGTGAAGATAGGTGGTAGGTGCTGGGGTGAAGAGAGGTGGTAGGTACTTGGGGTGAAGAGAGGTGGAGGGTGCTGGGGTGAAGAGAGGTGGTAGGTGCTGGGATGAACGGTTGAAGAGAGGCAGTAGGTGCTGGGGTGAAGAGAGGTGGTAGGTGTTGGGGTGAAGAGAGGTGGTAGGTGCTAGTGTGAACGGGTGAAGAGAGGCGGTAGGTGCTAGGATGAAGAGAGGCGGTAGGTGCTGGGTGAAGAGAGGTGGTAGGTGCTGGGGAGAAGGGAGGTGGCAGGTGCTGGGGTGAACGGGTGAAGAAAGGCGGTAGGTGCTGGGGTGAAGAGAGGCGGTAGGTGCTGGGGTGAAGAGAGGTGGTAGGTGCTGGGGTGTTGAGAGGTGGTAGGTGCTGGGGTGTTGCGAGGTGGTAGGTGTTGAGGTGAATGGGTGAAGAGAGAAAGTAGCTACTGGGGTGAAGAGAGGTGGTAGGTGCTGGGTTGAAGAGAGGTGCTAGGGTGAAGAGAGGTGATAGGTGCTGGGGTGAAGAGATTTAGTAGGTTCTGGGGTGAACGAGTGAAGAGAGGCGGTAGGTGCTGGGGTGAAGAGAGGTTGTAGGTGCTGGGGTGAAGAGAGGTGGTAGGTGCTGGTGTGAAGAGAGGTGGTAGGTGCTGGGGTGAAGAGAGGTGGTAGGTGCTGGGTTGAAGATATGTGGTCGGTTCTGCGGTAAAGAGAGGTGGTAGGTGGTAGGTGCTGGGGTGAAGAGATTTAGTAGGTTCTGGGGTGAACAAGTGAAGGGAGGCAGTAGGTGCTGGGGTGAAGTTAGGTTGTAGGTGCTGGGGTGAAGAGAGGTGGTAGGTGCTGGTGTGAAGAGAGGCGGTAGGTGCTGGGGTGAAGAGAGGTGGTAGGTACTTGGGGTGAAGAGAGGTGGTAGGTGCTGGGATGTTGAGAGGTGGTAGGTGCTGGGGTGTTGAGAGGTGGTAGGTGTTGGGGTGAATAGAGGCAGTAGGTGCTGGGGTGAAGAGAGGTGGTAGGTGCTGGGGTGAAGAGTGGTGATAGGGTGAAGAGAGGTGGTAGGTGCTGGGGTGAAGAGAGGTGGTAGGTGCTGGGGTGAAAGAGTGAAGTGAGGCAGTAGGTGCTGGGGTGATGAGGGGTGGTAGGTGCTGGGCTGATGAGGGGTGGTAAGTGTTGGGGTGAAGAGAGGTGGTAGGTACTGGGGTGAAGAGAGGTGGTAGGTGCTGGGGTGAAGAGAGGTGGTAGGTGCTGGGGTGAAGAGAGGTGGTAGGTGCTGGGGTGAACAAGTGAAGAGAGGCGGTAGGTGGTGGGGTGAAGAGATATTGTCGGTGCTGAGGTGAAGAGAGGTGGTAGGTGCTGGGGTGAACGGGTGAAGAGAGGAGGTAGGTGCTAGGTTGAAGAGAGGCGGTAGGTGCTGGGGTGAAGAGAGGCGGTAGGTGCTGGGGTGAAGAGAGGCGGTAGGAGTTGGGGTGAAGAGAGGTTTTAGGTGCTGGGGTGAAGAGATTTAGTAGGTTCTGGGGTGAACGAGTGAAGAGAGGCGGTAGGTGCTGGGGGGAAGAGAGGTTGTAGGTGCTGGTGTGAAGAGAGGTGGTAGGTGCTGGGGTGAAGAGAGGTGGTAGGTGCTGGGTTGAAGATATGTGGTCGGTTCTGCAGTAAAGAGAGGTGGTAGGTGGTAGGTGCTGGGGTGAAGAGATTTAGTAGGTTTGGGGGGGAACGAGTGAAGAGAGGCAGTAGGTGCTGGGGGGAAGTTAGGTTGTAGGTGCTGGGGTGAAGAGAGGTGGTAGGTGCTAGTGTGAAGAGAGGCGGTAGGTGCTGGGGTGAAGAGAGGTGGTAGGTGCTGGGGTGAAGAGAGGTGGTAGGTGCTGGGGTGAAGAGAGGCGTTGGTGTTGGGGTGAAAAGAGGTGGTAGGTGCTGGGGTGAAGAGAGGTGGTAGGTGCTGGGGTGAAGAGAGGTGGTAGGTGCTGGGGTGAACGAGTGAAGAGAGGCGGTAGGTGCTGGGGTGAAGAGAGGTGGTAGGTGCTGGGGTGAAGAGAGGCGGTAGGTGTTGGGGTAAAGAGAGGCGGCAGGTGTTGGGGTAAAGAGAGGCGGTAGGTGCTGGGGTGAAGAGAGGTGGTAGGTGCTGGGGTGTTGAGAGGTGGTAGGTGTTGGGGTGAATGGGTGAATAGAGGCAGTAGGTGCTGGGGTGAAGAGAGGTGGTAGGTGCAGGGGTGAAGAGTGGTGCTAGGGTGAAGAGAGGTGGTAGGTGCTGGGGTGAAAGAGTGAAGTGAGGCTGTAGGTGCTGGGGTGATGAGGGGTGGTAGGTGCTGGGCTGATGAGGGGTGGTAGGTGTTGGGGTGAAGAGAGGTGGTAGGTACTGGGGGTGAAGAGAGGTGGTAGGTGCTGGGCTGAAGAGAGGTGGTAGGTGCTGGGGTGAACGAGTGAAGAGAGGCCGTAGGTGCTGGGGTGAAGAGAGGCGGTAGGTGCTGGGGTGAAGAGAGGTGGTAGGTGCTGGGGTGAAGAGAGGTTGTAGGTGCTGGGGTGACGAGAGGTTGTAGGTACTTGGGGTGAAGAGAGGTGGTAGGTGCTGGGGTGAAGAGAGGTGGTAAGTGCTGTGGTGAACGGGTGAAGAGAGGCGGTAGGTGCTGGTGTGAAGAGGTGGTAGGTGCTGGGTGAAGAGAGGTGGTAGGTGCTGGGGTGAAGGGAGGTGGTAGGTACTGGGGTGAAGAGAGGTGGTAGGTGCTGGGGTGAAGAGAGTGGTAGGTGCTGGGGTGAAGAGAGGTGGTAGGTACTTGGGGTGAAGAGAGGTGGTAGGTGCTGGGGTGAAGAGAGGTGGTAGGTGCTGGGGTGAACGGGTGAAGAGAGGCAGTAGGTGCTGGTGTGAAGAGGTGGTAGGTGCTGGGTGAAGAAAGGTGGTAGGTGCTGGGGTGAAGGGAGGTGGAGGGAGGTGGTAGGTGCTGGGGTGAAGGGAGGTGGTAGGTGCTGGGGTGAACGGGTGAAGAGAGGCGGTAGGTGCTAGGGTGAAGAGAGGTGGTAGGTGCTGGGGTGAAGAGAGGCGGTAGGTGCTAGGGTGAAGAGAGGTGGTAGGTGCTGGGGTGAAGAGAGGTGGTAGGTGCTGGGGTGAAGAGAGGTGGTAGGTGCTGGGGTGAAGAGATGTGGTAGGTGCTGGGGTGAACGAGTGAAGAGAGGCGGTAAGTGCTGGGATGAAGAGAGGTTGTAGGTGCTGGGGTGAAGATTGGTTGTAGGTGCTAGGGTGAAGAGAGGTGGTAGGTGCTGGGGTGAAGAGAGGTGGTAGGTGCTGGGCTGAAGATAGGTGGTAGGTGCTGGGGTGAACGGTTGAAGAGAGGCAGTAGGTGCTGGGGTGAAGAGAGGTGGTAGGTGCTGGGGTGAAGATAGGTGGTAGGTGCTGGGGTGAAGAGAGGTGGTAGGTACTTGGGGTGAAGAGAGGTGGAGGGTGCTGGGGTGAAGAGAGGTGGTAGGTGCTGGGGTGAACGGTTGAAGAGAGGCAGTAGGTGCTGGGGTGAAGAGAGGTGGTAGGTGTTGGGGTGAAGAGAGGTGGTAGGTGCTAGTGTGAACGGGTGAAGAGAGGGGGTAGGTGCTAGGATGAAGAGAGGCGGTAGGTGCTGGGTGAAGAGAGGTGGTAGGTGCTGGGGAGAAGGGAGGTGGCAGGTGCTGGGGTAAACGGGTGAAGAAAGGCGGTAGGTGCTGGGGTGAAGAGAGGCGGTAGGTGCTGGGGTGAAGAGAGGTGGTAGGTGCTGGGGTGTTGAGAGGTGGTAGGTGCTGGGGTGTTGAGAGGTGGTAGGTGTTGAGGTGAATGGGTGAAGAGAGAAAGTAGCTACTGGGGTGAAGAGAGGTGGTAGGTGCTGGGTTGAAGAGAGGTGCTAGGGTGAAGAGAGGTGATAGGTGCTGGGGTGAAGAGATTTAGTAGGTTCTGGGGTGAACGAGTGAAGAGAGGCGGTAGGTGCTGGGGTGAAGAGAGGTTGTAGGTGCTGGGGTGAAGAGAGGTGGTAGGTGCTGGTGTGAAGAGAGGTGGTAGGTGCTGGGGTGAAGAGAGGTGGTAGGTGCTGGGTTGAAGATATGTGGTCGGTTCTGCGGTAAAGAGAGGTGGTAGGTGGTAGGTGCTGGGGTGAAGAGATTTAGTAGGTTCTGGGGTGAACAAGTGAAGGGAGGCAGTAGGTGCTGGGGTGAAGTTAGGTTGTAGGTGCTGGGGTGAAGAGAGGTGGTAGGTGCTGGTGTGAAGAGAGGCGGTAGGTGCTGGGGTGAAGAGAGGTGGTAGGTACTTGGGGTGAAGAGAGGTGGTAGGTGCTGGGATGTTGAGAGGTGGTAGGTGCTGGGGTGTTGAGAGGTGGTAGGTGTTGGGGTGAATAGAGGCAGTAGGTGCTGGGGTGAAGAGAGGTGGTAGGTGCTGGGGTGAAGAGTGGTGATAGGGTGAAGAGAGGTGGTAGGTGCTGGGGTGAAGAGAGGTGGTAGGTGCTGGGGTGAAAGAGTGAAGTGAGGCAGTAGGTGCTGGGGTGATGAGGGGTGGTAGGTGCTGGGCTGATGAGGGGTGGTAAGTGTTGGGGTGAAGAGAGGTGGTAGGTACTGGGGTGAAGAGAGGTGGTAGGTGCTGGGGTGAAGAGAGGTGGTAGGTGCTGGGGTGAAGAGAGGTGGTAGGTGCTGGGGTGAACAAGTGAAGAGAGGCGGTAGGTGGTGGGGTGAAGAGATATTGTCGGTGCTGGGGTGAAGAGAGGTGGTAGGTGCTGGGGTGAACGGGTGAAGAGAGGAGGTAGGTGCTAGGTTGAAGAGAGGCGGTAGGTGCTGGGGTGAAGAGAGGCGGTAGGTGCTGGGGTGAAGAGAGGCGGTAGGAGTTGGGGTGAAGAGAGGTTTTAGGTGCTGGGGAAAGAGAGGTGGTAGGTGCTGGGGTGAAGAGAGGTGGTAGGTTCTGGGGTGAACGAGTGAAGAGAGGAGGTAGGTGCTGAGGTGAAGAGAGGTTGTAGGTGCTGGGGTGAAGAGAGGTGGTAGGTGCTGGGGAGAAGAGAGGTGGTAGGTTCTGGGGTGAAGAGAGGTGGTAGGTGCTGGGGTGAAGAGAGGTGGTAGGTGCTGGGGTGAAGATATGTGGTAGGTTCTGTGGTGAAGAGAGGTGGTAGGTGATAGGTGCTAGGGTGAGGAGAGGTGATAGGTGCTGGGGTGCAGAGATGAGGTAGGTGCTGGGGTGAAGGTAGGCGGTAGGTGCTGGGGTGAAGAGAGGCGGTAAGTGCTGGGGTGAAGAGAGGTGATATGTGCTGGGGTGACGAGAGGTGGTAGGTGCTGGGGAGAAGAGAGGTGCTAGGGTGAAGAGAGGTGGTAGGTGCTGGGGTGAAGAGAGGTCGTAGGTGCTGGGGTGAACGACTGAAGAGAGGTGGTAGGTGCTGGGGTGAAGAGAGGTGGTAGGTGTTGGGGTGAAGAGAGGTGGTAGGTGCTGGGGTGAAGAGGGGTGGTAGGTGCTGGGGTGAAGAGATGTGGTAGGTGCTGGGGTGAACGAGTGAAGAGCGGCCGTAGGTGCTGTGGTGAAGAGAGGCCGTAGGTGCTGGGGTGAAGAGAGGTTGTAGGTGCTGGGGTGAAGAGAGGTTGTAGGTGCTGGGGTGGCGAGAGGTTGTAGGTACTTGGGGTGAAGAGAGGTGGTAGGTGCTGGGGTGAAGAGAGGTGGTAAGTGCTGTGGTGAACGGGTGAAGAGAGGCGGTAGGTGCTGGTGTGAAGAGGTGGTAGGTGCTGGGTGAAGAGAGGTGGTAGGTGCTGGGGTGAAGGGAGGTGGTAGGTACTGGGGTGAAGAGAGGTGGTAGGTGCTGGGGTGAAGAGATGTGGTAGGTGCTGGGGTGAACGAGTGAAGAGAGGCGGTAAGTGCTGGGATGAAGAGAGGTGGTAGGTGCTGGGGTGAAGAGAGGTGGTAGGTGCTAGGGTGAACGGGTGAAGAGAGGCGGTAGGCGCTGGGGTGAAGAGAGGTGGTAGGTGCTGGGGTGAAGAGAGGTGGTAAGTGCTGTGGTGAACGGGTGAAGAGAGGCGGTAGGTGCTGGTGTGAAGAGGTGGTAGGTGCTGGGTGAAGAGAGGTGGTAGGTGCTGGGGTGAAGGGAGGTGGTAGGTACTGGGGTGAAGAGAGGTGGTAGGTGCTGGGGTGAAGAGATGTGGTAGGTGCTGGGGTGAACGAGTGAAGAGAGGCGGTAAGTGCTGGGATGAAGAGAGGTGGTAGGTGCTGGGGTGAAGAGAGGTGGTAGGTGCTAGGGTGAACGGGTGAAGAGAGGCGGTAGGCGCTGGGGTGAAGAGAGGTGGTAGGTGCTGGGGTGAAGAGAGGTGGTAGGTGCTGGGGTGAAGAGAGGTGATAGGTGCTGGGGTGAAGAGATGTGGTAGGTGCTGGGGTGAACGAGTGAAGAGAGGCGGTAAGTGCTGGGATGAAGAGAGGTTGTAGGTGCTGGGGTGAAGATTGGTTGTAGGTGCTAGGGTGAAGAGAGGTGGTAGGTGCTGGGGTGAAGAGAGGTGGTAGGTGCTGGGCTGAAGAGAGGTGGAGGGTGCTGGGGTGAAGAGAGGTGGTAGGTGCCGGGGTGAACGGTTGAAGAGAGGCAGTAGGTGCTGGGGTGAACGAGTGAAGAGAGGCGGTAAGTGCTGGGATGAAGAGAGGTTGTAGGTGCTAGGGTGAAGATTGGTTGTAGGTGCTAGGGTGAAGAGGGTGGTAGGTGCTGGGGTGAAGAGAGGTGGTAGGTGCTGGGCTGAAGTTAGGTGGTAGGTTCTGGGGTGAAGAGAGGTGGTAGGTACTTGGGGTGAAGAGAGGTGGAGGGTGCTGGGGTGAAGAGAGGTGGTAGGTGCTGGGGTGAACGGTTGAGGAGAGGCAGTAGGTGCTGGGGTGAAGAGAGGCAGTAGGTGCTGGGGTGAAGAGAGGTGGTAGGTGCTGGGGTGAAGAGAGGTTGTAGGTGCTGGGGTGGCGAGAGGTTGTAGGTACTTGGGGTGAAGAGAGGTGGTAGGTGCTGGGGTGAAGAGAGGTGGTAAGTGCTGTGGTGAACGGGTGAAGAGAGGCGGTAGGTGCTGGTGTGAAGAGGTGGTAGGTGCTGGGTGAAGAGAGGTGGTAGGTGCTGGGGTGAAGGGAGGTGGTAGGTACTGGGGTGAAGAGAGGTGGTAGGTGCTGGGGTGAAGAGATGTGGTAGGTGCTGGGGTGAACGAGTGAAGAGAGGCGGTAAGTGCTGGGATGAAGAGAGGTGGTAGGTGCTGGGGTGAAGAGAGGTGGTAGGTGCTAGGGTGAACGGGTGAAGAGAGGCGGTAGGCGCTGGGGTGAAGAGAGGTGGTAGGTGCTGGGGTGAAGAGAGGTGGTAGGTGCTGGGGTGAAGAGAGGTGGTAAGTGCTGTGGTGAACGGGTGAAGAGAGGCGGTAGGTGCTGGTGTGAAGAGGTGGTAGGTGCTGGGTGAAGAGAGGTGGTAGGTGCTGGGGTGAAGGGAGGTGGTAGGTACTGGGGTGAAGAGAGGTGGTAGGTGCTGGGGTGAAGAGATGTGGTAGGTGCTGGGGTGAACGAGTGAAGAGAGGCGGTAAGTGCTGGGATGAAGAGAGGTGGTAGGTGCTGGGGTGAAGAGAGGTGGTAGGTGCTAGGGTGAACGGGTGAAGAGAGGCGGTAGGCGCTGGGGTGAAGAGAGGTGGTAGGTGCTGGGGTGAAGAGAGGTGGTAGGTGCTGGGGTGAAGAGAGGTGATAGGTGCTGGGGTGAAGAGATGTGGTAGGTGCTGGGGTGAACGAGTGAAGAGAGGCGGTAAGTGCTGGGATGAAGAGAGGTTGTAGGTGCTGGGGTGAAGATTGGTTGTAGGTGCTAGGGTGAAGAGAGGTGGTAGGTGCTGGGGTGAAGAGAGGTGGTAGGTGCTGGGCTGAAGAGAGGTGGAGGGTGCTGGGGTGAAGAGAGGTGGTAGGTGCCGGGGTGAACGGTTGAAGAGAGGCAGTAGGTGCTGGGGTGAACGAGTGAAGAGAGGCGGTAAGTGCTGGGATGAAGAGAGGTTGTAGGTGCTAGGGTGAAGATTGGTTGTAGGTGCTAGGGTGAAGAGGGTGGTAGGTGCTGGGGTGAAGAGAGGTGGTAGGTGCTGGGCTGAAGTTAGGTGGTAGGTTCTGGGGTGAAGAGAGGTGGTAGGTACTTGGGGTGAAGAGAGGTGGAGGGTGCTGGGGTGAAGAGAGGTGGTAGGTGCTGGGGTGAACGGTTGAGGAGAGGCAGTAGGTGCTGGGGTGAAGAGAGGCAGTAGGTGCTGGGGTGAAGAGAGGTGGTAGGTGCTGGGGTGAAGAGAGGTGGTAGGTGCTGGGGTGAAGAGAGGTGGTAGGTGCTGGGGTGAAGAGAGGTGGTAGGTGCTAGGGTGAACGGGTAAAGAGAGGCGGTAGGTGCTGGGATGAAAAGAGGCGGTAGGTGCTGGGTGAAGAGAGGTGGTAGGTGCTGGGGAGAAGGGAGGTGGCAGGTGCTGGGGTGAACGGGTGAAGAAAGGCGGTAGGTGCTGGGGTGAAAAGAGGCGGTAGGTGCTGGGGTGAAGAGAGGCGCGGTAGGTGCTGGGGTGAAGAGAGGTGGTAGGTGCTGGGGTGTTGAGAGGTGGTAGATGCTGGGGTGTTGAGAGGTGGTAGGTGTTGGGGTGAATGGGTGAAGAGAGGCAGTAGGTACTGGGGTGAAGATAGGTGGTAGGTGCTGGGTTGAAGAGAGGTGCTAGGGTGAAGAGAGGTGATAGGTGCTGGGGTGAAGAGATTTAGTAGGTTCTGGGGTGAACGAGTGAAGAGAGGCAGTAGGTGCTGGGGTGAAGAGAGGTTGTAGGTGCTGGGGTGAAGAGAGGTGGTAGGTGCTGGTGTGAAGAGAGGTGGTAGGTGCTGGGGTGAAGAGAGGTGGTAGGTGCTGGGTTGAAGATATGTGGTAGGTTCTGCGGTAAAGAGAGGTGGTAGGTGGTAGGTGCTGGGCTGAAGAGATTTAGTAGGTTCTGGGGTGAACGAGTAAAGAGAGGCAGTAGGTGCTGGGGTGAAGTTAGGTTGTAGGTGCTGGGGTGAAGAGAGGTGGTAGGTGCTGGTGTGAAGAGAGGCGGTAGGTGCTGGGGTGAAGAGAGGTGGTAGGTATTTGGGGTGAAGAGAGGTGGTAGGTACTTGGGGTGAAGAGAGGTGGTAGGTGCTGGGGTGTTGAGAGGTGGTAGGTGCTGGGGTGTTGAGAGGTGGTAGGTGTTGGGGTGAATGGGTAAATAGAGGCAGTAGGTGCTGGGGTGAAGAGAGGTGGTAGGTGCTGGGGTGAAGAGTGGTGCTAGGGTGAATAGAGGTGGTAGGTGCTGGGGTGAACGGATGAAGGGAGGCGGTAGGTGCTGGTGTGAAGAGGTTGTAGGTGCTGGGGTGAAGAGAGGTTGTAGGTGCTGGGGTGAAGATTGGTTGAAGGTGCTAGGGTGAAGAGAGGTGGTAGGTGCTGGGTGAAGAAAGGTGGTAGGTGCTGGGGTGAAGGGAGGTGGTAGGTGCTGGGGTGAAGGGAGGTGGTAGGTGCTGGGGTGAACGGGTGAAGAGAGGCGGTAGGTGCTAGGGTGAAGAGAGGTGGTAGGTGCAGTGGTGAAGAGAGGCGGTAGGTGCTGGGGTGAAGAGAGGTGGTAGGTGCTGGGGTGAAGAGAGGTGGTAGGTGCTGGGGTGAACGGTTGAAGAGAGGCAGTAGGTGCTGGGGTGAAGAGAGGTGGTAGGTGCTGGGGTGAAGAGAGGTGGTAGGTGCTGGTGGTGAAGAGAGGTGGTAGGTGCTGGGGTGAAGAGAGGTGGTAGGTGCTGGGGTGAAGAGATATGGTAGGTGCTGGGGTGAACGAGTGAAGAGAGGCGGTAAGTGCTGGGATGAAGAGAGGTTGTAGGTGCTGGGGTGAAGATTGGTTGTAGGTGCTAGGGTGAAGAGAGGTGTTAGGTGCTGGGGTGAAGAGAGGTGGTAGGTGCTGGGGTGAAGAGAGGTGGTAGGTGCTAGGGTGAAGAGAGGTGGTAGGTACTTGGGGTGAAGAGAGGTGGTAGGTGCTGGGGTGAAGAGAGGTGGTAGGTGCTGGGGTGAACGGGTGAAGAGAGGCGGTAGGTGCTGGTGTGAAGAGGTGGTAGGTGCTGGGTGAAGAAAGGTGGTAGGTGCTGGGGTGAAGGGAGGTGGTAGGTGCTGGGGTGAAGGGAGGTGGTAGGTGCTGGGGTGAACGGGGGAAGAGAGGCAGTAGGTGCTAGGGTGAAGAGAGGTGGTAGGTGCTGGGGTGAAGAGAGGCGGTAGGTGCTGGGGTGAAGAGAGGTGGTAGGTGCTGGGGTGAAGAGAGGTGGTAGGTGCTGGGGTGAAGAGATGTGGTAGGTGCTGGGGTGAACGAGTGAAGAGAGGCGGTAAGTGCTGGGATGAAGAGAGGTTGTAGGTGCTGGGGTGAAGATTGGTTGTAGGTGCTAGGGTGAAGAGAGGTGGTAGGTGCTGGGGTGAAGAGAGGTGGTAGGTGCTGGGCTGAAGATAGGTGGTAGGTGCTGGGGTGAATAGAGGTAGTAGGTACTTGGGGTGAAGAGAGGTGGAGGGTGCTGGGGTGAAGAGAGGTGGTAGGTGCTGGGGTGAACGGTTGAAGAGAGGCAGTAGGTGCTGGGGTGAAGAGAGGTGGTAGGTGCTGGGGTGAAGAGAGGTGGTAGGTGCTGGTGGTGAAGAGAGGTGGTAGGTGCTGGGGTGAAGAGAGGTGGTAGGTGCTGGGGTGAAGAGAGGTGGCAGGTGCTGGGGTGAAGAGATGTGGTAGGTGCTGGGGTGAACGAGTGAAGAGAGGCGGTAAGTGCTGGGATGAAGAGAGGTTGTAGGTGCTGGGGTGAAGATTGGTTGTAGGTGCTAGGGTGAAGAGAGGTGTTAGGTGCTGGGGTGAAGAGAGGTGGTAGGTGCTGGGGTGAAGAGAGGTGGTAGGTGCTGGGGTGAACGGGTGAAGTGAGGCGGTAGGTGCTGGTGTGAAGAGGTGGTAGGTGCTGGGTGAAAAAAGGTGGTAGGTGCTGGGGTGAAGGGAGGTGGTAGGTGCTGGGGTGAAGGGAGGTGGTAGGTGCTGGGGTGAACGGGTGAATAGAGGCGGTAGGTGCTAGGGTGAAGAGAGGTGGTAGGTGCTGGAGTGAAGAGAGGCGGTAGGTGCTGGGGTGAAGAGAGGTGGTAGGTGCTGGGGTGAAGAGAGGTGGTAGGTGCTGGGGTGAAGAGAGGTGGTAGGTGCTGGGATAAAGAGAGGTTGTAGGTGCTGGGGTGAAGATTGGTTGTAGGTGCTAGGGTGAAGAGAGGTGGTAGGGGCTGGGGTGAAGGGAGGTGGTAGGTGCTGGGCTGAAGATAGGTGGTAGGTGCTGGGGTGAAGAGAGGTGGTAGGTACTTGGGGTGAAGAGAGGTGGAGGTTGCTGGGGTGAAGAGAGGTGGTAGGTGCTGGGGTGAACGGTTGAAGAGAGGCAGTAGGTGCTGGGGTGAAGAGAGGTCGTAGGTGCTGGGGTGAAGAGAGGTGGTAGGTGCTAGGGTGAACGGGTGAAGAGAGGCGGTAGGTGCTGGGATGAAGAGAGGCGGTAGGTGCTGGGTGAAGAGAGGTGGTAGGTGCTGGGGAGAAGGGAGGTGGCAGGTGCTGGGGTGAACGGGTGAAGAAAGGCGGCAGGTGCTGCGGTGAAGAGAGGCGGTAGGTGCTGGGGTGAAGAGAGGCGGTAGGTGCTGGGGTGAAGAGAGGTGGTAGGTGCTGGGGTGTTGAGAGGTAGTAGGTGCTGGGGTGTTGAGAGGTGGTAGGTGTTGGGTTGAATGGGTGAAGAGAGGCAGTAGGTACTGGGGTGAAGAGAGGTGGTAGGTGCTGGGTTGAAGAGAGGTGCTAGGGTGAAGAGAGGTGATAGGTGCTGGGGTGAAGAGATTTAGTAGGTTCTGGGGTGAACGAGTGAAGAGAGGCGGTAGGTGCTGGGGTGAAGAGAGGTTGTAGGTGCTGGTGTGAAGAGAGGTGGTAGGTGCTGGTGTGAAGAGAGGTGGTAGGTGCTGGGGTGAAGAGAGGTGGTAGGTACTTGGGGTGAAGAGAGGTGGTAGGTACTTGGGGTGAAGAGAAGTGGTAGGTGCTGGGATGTTGAGAGGTGGTAGGTGCTGGGGTGTTGAGAGGTGGTAGGTGTTGGGGAGAATGGGTGAATAGAGGCAGTAGGTGCTGGGGTGAAGAGAGGTGGTAGGTGCTGGGGTGAAGAGTGGTGCTAGGGTGAAGAGAGGTGGTAGGTGCTGGGGTGAAGAGAGGTGGTAGGTGCTGGGGTGAAAGAGTGAAGTGAGGCGGTAGGTGCTGGGGTGATGAGGGGTGGTAGGTGCTGGGCTGATGAGGGGTGGTAGGTGTTGGGGTGAAGAGAGGTGGTAGGTGCTGGGGTGAAGAGAGGTGGTAGTTGCTGGGGTGAAGAGAGGTGGTAGGTGCTGGGGTGAACGAGTGAAGAAAGGCGGTAGGTGGTGGGGTGAAGAGAGGTAGTAGGTGCTGGGTTGAAGAGAGATGGTAGGTGCTGGGGTGTGTGGAAATATGGATTTTTATGATCAGTTATGTCCCCTATCTTGGACCCCAACGGTTTCATGTATAAATCACAAGTACATGTATGTTCCCTCCAGTTCCAGTTATGAAGACGCAAACACTTGTGCGTCCACCGTCAACATGTCCTCTTGCAGATCCGCCATGAATGGGCCGGATATTCCATTCCTAAGTATGAAAGGCCACCGGCTTTATATGGTTCACTTATGCCATTTTACAGTCCAGACAAGTAGGCCCTGATTCTGCCATCAAGCTTTTCCTGCCTTCTGCCTCTGAGAGCTCCAGTCTGAGCCTGCATCTGCATCCATGAACTTTGTCCTCATTCTCTGCGCAGCTAACGGTACCTGACATCAGCTTGTTGCCTGCCAAAAAACTGTATTTCACCTTCGAAATTATCTGCTCCGCTCCCTGCCCAATGCATTCCTGTCTGGTAGTTTAAGTAAACATTCTTCCAGCTACCGAGCAGAGGCCCGGCTTCTCTGTCTTTATGCAAGTAATTCATAGCCTTATTATTATGGAAGACTTCTGCCCTCGCATCTAGTGTAGACACTTAGACGCTTGTACACGCACTAACAGTCAGTATAGTCAGTATAGAATAAGATTCTACTCTAAGAGACCTCTCTTTTGGATAACATAGTTCTTTAAACATAGGATGTTAGATATGATTTGGGATTAGGTTGACTCGACCCTCCAGACATCTGTCGCCACATGTAGAGTTAAATGTCAAATCCCCTTCACCCCCTAGTCGCACGTCAATCATACGTCATGCTGCTGCGCGCGCATTTCTGCCAAGTATTTCTGCTGACATTGCGAAATTCTTTCATGGAACCACCCTATTATGACATCATACCTGATGACGTTCTTTAGTTACACCCAGTTACGCCCACTTTTGCTACGCATGTATGTTTTATCTCTACTATCAATTGTTACGCCTCCTGCATTTGCTTTACTGTAATGCCTATTGTATAAAAGTGATTACTTATCAATAAAGTATGTACTTCACTTCCTGAACCTCCGTGGTGATGGAACCTGGAGTCAACGATTCGAATCGTCCATTGGAATAAAGCCCATTCCGAACCTCTAATATCACGGATTTTGCCTCTTATTTTACTGAGCTATTTTTATTATTTTTCTGTATCAAATTAAGTCCCGGTAATTAAATTATTTACCACATGTATGGCGCCCGAACAGGGACACTTTCTCATCTCACGCGCCGGCGGTGCGTTGCAGGCCCGGTCTCCTGCCACAGCTGGACGGACAACAACGCGTACCAGCAGGATTTCCTGTATCTCCCTCCGGTCAAGCGGGGGCGACTGAGGCTGCGATCAACACCCAGACGAGGCGGTGAGAAGTGCGAAGTATCCCGACCAGAGCCTAGCTGAGAGAGCAAGATCCGAGGTATACAGAGGCCCACCAAGTTCCGAAGTTCCGAAGTTCCGAGGTTTCCGATGTTCCGAAGTTTCCGAAGTTTTCGAGTCGAGTCCAGTCCAGTTCAGTTCAGTTCCGTTCCGAGGCCTTCCGTTCCGAGCTACCCGGTGAGTACCATTACTGGGGAGGCGTTCTGGCGTGCACATAAGTTGTGCCGGTCCAGACGGGTTTGGGTACACAAATCCGGTCTGCACTGTTTTAGCAGTGTATCTGTACTGTTTAGCAGTATATCTAGTATATCAAGTATATAAATTCAGAATAATTCAGTTAATGCCGAGGATTATGTTTTGTGATTAAGTTTTCTTAGATCATCATCATCATTGTTGCTCATTTAAACGTTAAATGTTAAATGTGTTAATACGTCCTGCATATTGTGGTGTGAATGACTGTTCATTATTGTGTTTATTGTATTAAGTTTGTTCAAAATCAAGTATCAGATCAGTTCTAAATATGCCGCTCTTTTCGAAACTAAGACAGATCACAACTAGAAAAGGGGTACTCGAAGAAGCTGTTCCCATTCCTCCTAGGGACACTCCAGGGTACTTCATGTATCATAAACATGGCCTAGACGCCATATTATTTCTTGATCTATGGGTAGACTACACTAAGGAATTACCAGAAAGTCAAAGGTGGCCCGCAGCTGGGACCTGGGATGCAGATTGCATCGTGAAAGTAGAGGAAGAATTATGGAAAAGGAAAGCCAGACAGTCACAGAAAGACGCCATTGAATTATGGCGTAAAGAATCGTATAGACGTACAGAAAAAGCACGTAGACAGGAAGAGAGGAGTAAGGAAAATTCAAATAAAATCCGAGAAAATATATTAATTGAAGAAGGTACACGAGTGAAATCAGAACAAGTAGACAGACAAAGAAATGCCCTTATGAATGGTATGTATCCCCTTCTGGCCGAGGGATTACCTAAGGCTACTCCGGAGATACCAAAAGACTTGCCACCCCCATTGTTCCCAATAAAAATGCATCCTAAGGGGCATCCTAGAACAGCAGAAGATGTTTTCCTTTCCTCATATTTAGATGACGCAGCTCCCGAGTATGCTAACTCCGCCCCACATAGACCGTCTGCCGGGGAGGTTCAACGCCAAGATCCTGTATCTGTATCCCTACAGCATCAAATCCTGACACAAGTTCCGGCAAGCACATCTGTTTCCACATCTGTTCCTACAGCTGCTTCTACAGCCGTGTCCACACCTATAGTTGCTGTATCGCGTTCAACGAATCCTTTCACGCCCGATACCCCAGACGGGGCTACCGGAGGTGCTACCAACATTTTTTCTACGCCACCCAGAATAAATAAACTTACTTTTCAAGAATCAGCACATCCACGTACCCCCAAACTCATAAATTCCCGCACGCTTAAGGAACTTCTTGTAGATTGTAGATATGACCCGGTGCCCGGAAAAGAGGACGAAATGATCCTGGCATCATTACGTATCAGACGAGCTGCGGTGTATTTAGGAAAGCTACCAGGAATGACTATGCATCTAGACAATATATATCATTTTGTCCAAACAGGGCGAGATTCTGAATGTATTAACAGAGCTATGGAATACCAGAAAGTGGAGATACAGGGGGAACTGTTACGTTTCCTCATAAACTGTGTGATCAGAAATCAAGACCGACCGGGGGTAGATCCGGAAATAATGCAAACTCTTACCAGATGGAGCCAGAATATATCAGAGGGGAGACATGACAGGCAAAAATGTATAATAGCCATGTGCCGAAAGATCCGTAAAGAAATAGAACGCCTACACGAAGAGAGATTAGCGGTAGACCAGTTTGAACAAAACGAGGAGGAGGAAGGATCAGGACTGCCCACAGGACAGTCAGAAACCGTAGCCTATGTAGGTAGAGGAAGATCTTGTAATAGTACTAGATGTTTCACTGACCCGATACGTCCGATATGTCCAGATAATAACAGGAATTTCCAAACACCTATAATAAATATAAGGTCCCCCGAGCAGTCGTTCCAAGCCGCTGACAAATTACTCCGAGAACGAAGGGGTTATCATTTACTCGATTCCATGGATGAACAAGAATTAGCCAGGTCAGCCGTTCATTGGGTTGACAGTCCCGGAAAATATGGTGATGATACAGTAGCACACACATTTTTGAACCTCACCCCAGATGAACAGCGTTTAGCTGGGATTTATATGATTCAACAACTTCTTATACTTTATAAAAACCAACATTCCGATCCTGGTCTTTTACCTGATATATTGACTGAATTACTCACGAATAGATGGAGAGGTTCAGGTACTAAGTTAATTAGGGGTATACTAGAATCAAGAAAGCAGTACATTCTTTTTGTATGCCCAGAACATGTCTCACTGCCCATCAAGGAAAGAACGACGTATTACATGGACAGACAGAATCCCTTACGAGAAGTACACCCAATAAAGGGCGAGGACAATCAGTTTAAGCGTGTATTTGTATATACGCCCATATCGAAAATAGAATTGTTAGAAATGAAGAAAGTGGTACCCAGTCATGACAAAGACCCAGCGGGTTTTCACCGAGAAATTAAAGACATGTTACTCATGGGAGAGTATACCTATCCCGATATTATGACAATATTAAAGGTATTAATGCCCGCTGGCATTTATGAAAAACTCAAGGAAAAAGAGTGGGAGGTGGGAGACCAAAAGATAGACTGGACAGCATTAGAAAATGAAGAAAAGGCCCGAGGTCCAGGTTCGGGGCTTGGGGATAAAACTAAAGCACTACCAGGTTTACTAGTACAGGTACTGCCACGTTTATTAACCACGAAAAAGGAAGACTGGGGTGCAATCTCAGCCTGTAAACAAAAGCAAGATGAAGACACTAGTGATTTCTATGCCCGATTCGAAAAATGTTTTGGTATAAATAGTGGCATAAAAGCAAGTAGCGAGTCATACCCACATCTGTTTGTGACAAAACTAGTTGAAAATTCCTTGCCTCAAGTGAAGAATAGAGTATTAAAATTCGAGAGTACCTGGCAAGGTAATACCCCATCACAAATGTTACAAATGTTACAGTACCATTACAATAGAATCAGAGAGGAACAAGAACATAAACAGAGACGCATGAAAGACACAAAAATGAAAATGCTAGTCTCCCAGACAGTTCCAGCTGAAGGTCATAAAAAGGGTACGACACAGTCCGGTGATTCAGCAGGACCTGTAAAAGGGACATGCAACTATTGTAAACAACCAGGTCATTACATACACGATTGCCCAGTCCTGAAGCGTAATATCGCCACAGGTAAAACACAAGAAAGACCACGGCCACCTAGACAGGATCAGAATGAACAAGGAGCACCGCAGCATGCACAGTCCATGCCAGCTCCACAACAGTCTATACAGTTTGTGCCAGCTGCACCAGCGCTGCCTGTTGCTGCCACACAAACCACGACACGACAGCTGTACCAGACCGCACAGTATGACTATCCTGATTATCAACGATACGCATGAACCAGCCTAGAGAGGGAAGTTGACTTACCCCTTATCGAGGTCCCTGTAGACCAAGAAGGACCTTATGTACATAGTGAACTATTAGGCCAAGATAGAAAATTTTTACTTGATACAGGGGCAAGTCGAACAACTATAAAACGTAGTGAAGTTCCAGGGGCACCCCTCTCAGGCTCACAGAATATTTCCCTTGGTTTCTCAGGAAAACCTATTGTTAATGAAGTATCACAGCCTCTTCCACTTACGATAGGACCTTTGACCCGAACTACAGATTTATTGCTTACTAAATCATGTCCAGAAAACTTGTTAGGTATAAAAACACTGAAAGCTCTAGGAGCTATAATATGTTGTTCTCCGGAAGGAGTAAGATTGTTTTTACGTGATTTCAAAGGTCACTATGTGTCTCGAGACATGGATCCCCGACTGCAGACTTTACCTACACATTTATGGGCACAAGGCCCTACTGATGTTGGTTGCATGAATATTACACCATACCGAGTTACGCTAAAGGCAGGAGTGGTACTACCACGAATGCGACAATACAAGTTACCACCAGATGCTGTAGTGGCTTTACTACAAATCATTGACGAGCTCATTGCCCAAGGAGTGGTTGTGGAAACAGACTCCAATGTATGTAATTCCCCGATAATTCCGATTCTTAAAAGAACAGATCCAAAGGCCCCGCCAGTGTATCGATTGGTTATTGATCTGCGCGAATTGAACAAATGCATTGTGCCACAATTCCCTGTGGTCCCAGATATCTCGTCATTACTGACAGCTATTGATTCCGGAGCAACATTCTTTACTGTAATTGATCTCAAGAATGCCTTTTTCAGCGTCCCAATAGATCCGGAAAGCCAATACTTGTTCGGATTTAGTTTAAATGTACGTAGCTTTAAATTCACACGCGCACCTCAAGGATTTACAGAAAGCCCCAGCATCTATAGCCAAGCACTGAAACGAGAACTCGACAGTATCCACATGCCAGTCAACACTGCCCTGCTTCAATATGTCGATGATCTGCTGATCACCGCTAGAAGCGAACCTGAATGTGAGAAAGCATCACTGACAGTTTTACAATGTCTAGCCGAAAAGGGGCACAAGGTGTCCCCTTCCAAGCTGCAATTCTGTGTCCAGCGAGTTGTTTATCTTGGACACTCGCTGTCCAAGGAGGGAAGGCAGCTTACACCCGACCGCATTCAACTAATAGCTAACATGCCAATACCCAAGACACAAAAGGAGGTGCGGGCGTTCATAGGCCTCACTTCATATTGTAGGCAGTGGATCCCTCAGTATGCATTTCTAGCAAAACCACTCATTCAATTGACAACACAGGAGGCAGCCACATCGACTGTCCTCCCTTGGACTCAGGAACATACACACGTTTTTGAAAGTTTAAAGAAAGCTTTATGTCAAGCACCGGTTTTAGCAACACCATGTTTCAATAAACAGTTTACACTCTTTGTTACAGAACGCGAAGATACTGCCTTGTCAGTACTCTCACAGGAACAAGCAGGATCACACAAACCATGTGCTTATTTTTCTAGTACATTAGATCCCGTAGCTCAGGCTCTGCCTGCGTGCCTGAAATCAGTGGCAGCGACAGCTTTAGCAATCAGACAAAGCGATGCCATAGTATTAGGACATCCATTGACAGTACAAGTACCACATGCAGTAGAGGTTCTTTTGAACCGCACACAAACACAACACTTGACTATAGCACGACTCACTGGTTACGAATTAACATTGTTTCAGCCACATATAGAAATCAGACGTTGTAGTACATTGAATCCTGCCACACTGTTACCTGTAAAGGGAACAGACCCACTTGCACATGATTGTATTGAAGTTATCACTATCACGACGAAACCCAGACAAAATTTGACAGACGTCCCATTGTCAGACCCAGACCTGACGTTGTATGTAGATGGTTCATGTATGAGAACAGGTACAGGAGAGTTAGTGGCCGCTTATGCAGTCACAACAGACACTGAAATCATTGAAACAAATTGTATAAATACCTTGTCCGCTCAAGCAGCAGAGCTCATCGCTCTGACACAAGCCTGTATTCAAGCCACAAATAAAAAAGTCAACATATACACTGATTCACGTTATGCATTCGGAGTTGTACATGACTTCGGAGTGCTGTGGCGAGAGAGAGGTTATTTAACTTCTCACGGTGCCCACATTCAGCACGGACCCCTCATTCATGCCTTATTAGATGCAATACATCTACCCACTGCAATATCAATTATGAAATGTAAAGCTCATACGAAAGTTACTGATATCATTTCTCAAGGCAATGATCTAGCTGACAGAACAGCTAAACAGACTGCTCAAACTCAAACGTCCGACATGACAAAGACAATAGTCCCGACGCCAACACATTGTATGATGGTTAAGGATCCCGCTCTTGACGTAATTGACATACAGACACATGCTACTCCAGACGAAATAAAGAAATGGACTGAATTAGGAGGGATCCAAACGGATCAAGGATGGATGACGAAGGAAAAATCTGTGTGGTTCCTTCCTGATTCAATGGTCCAAGTCGTTATTAACACTGTACATAGTCCAGCACATCTAGGAGAAAAAGCTATGCTAGACAGCATCCAACACATTTGGTTCAACAAACATTTACGAGCAGCAGCTAAACAAAAAGTTCGTACCTGTATGATCTGTTGTCAGTTTAACCCAGGAAAAAGCATTCCCGTAGAACAGGGTGGATTTCAGCCTCCTGATCACCCTTTTGAAGTCCTCCAGATGGATTATATCCAGATGGAACGATGTCGAGGATTCAAATATGTTCTCGTAGTTGTCTGTGCTCTTTCCCGTTGGACAGAGGCATACCCGGTTTCAGATTACACTGCCCCGACTACTGCCAAACAGTTAGTTCGAGAATTCTTCCCACGGTACGGTTTACCACGTGTTGTCTACTCAGATAACGGCCAGCCATTCTCATCCGAACTAATGAAACACGTTTCACTTTTGTTAGGTTATCAGTGGAAGTTTCACTGTGTCCGACACCCCGAGGCAGCAGGTCTCGTGGAAAGACATAATCAGACCCTGAAAATTAGATTGTCCAAAATTTGTAGAGAGAAAGGTGTCGACTGGGTAGTAGCTTTACCCGTTGCACTCTTTTACATGAGAATGGTAGCACACTCCCGAACAGGGCTATCCCCTTATGAGGTGATCTTCGGTAGACCACCAAATATGTGGGGGACGCCTATACCACGCAAAATAACTGATATTGACTGTAATATGCTGACTGATTACTTGGCTTCCTTGATGTCTGCACTACAATCTTGTCGTTCACAGGTAGCTGCAGCTTTTCCCGACAACACTGAGGTGAAACCCCATGACGTAATTCCAGGAGATTTGGTCTTAGTGAGGAACTTTGATCGGAAGTCTCAGCTGGATCCTAGGTGGAGGTCGCCTCAGCTCGTACTACTAACGACGAGGACAGCCGTGAAGATCGAAGGTCGAAAAGGCTGGATACATTCAAGTCATATCAAAAAATTTCATGGACTACCATCAGAAGTAAACGACACACCTTGCGTGTCTTCCCCGAGTGACTCTAAACTTCCTTTGGTTGAATTGAATAGTCGTGAACTATATAAACTAAAACTCAGGTCTAACCAGTCAGGCAATTTGATTGTTTAAGTCCTCTCCAAGGTGAAGCGGTCGAATTTGTCTCTGACATGTATCCTTTAGACCTGTACAGAGAAAGAAACAAAAGGATAAAGCTGAAACGACATGCGTACTGTAAATCACTGCGTAGTCATTGCACAGTGACGTTATTAATTCTGTTTTTCTTAAGCCTTTTAATAATTACTGCAAGTATATTGTTGCACATATATTATCCTATTTCTAGACATGTTTATAATGTTACTGCTGAACATTCTTTTAGTGAATTACCTCTGCATGAGTTGTCCTATAGATTTGCGCTGCGCAATAACACGTTTATTAGTATGTTACATCATTCCCATCAGGTTAGCAATGCTACAAATTGTTGGATATTTGGCCGACTCCCTCCCTATCAGAATTATAAAGGAATTTTACCTCTCTTTCCATACCCGTTCACACACAACGGCTCCTGTGGAGCATGGTTTAGTTTAATCAATTCCCTAGATTCGAATTCTGCAGTTTATCAAGACAACTGGGTATGGGGAAATTTGAACTTAGTTTTACTTAAGGTCTGCTACCCTAACGAGGAGGGACTTCACAAAAGAACAGGAACTGATCTAGAAAACGAAGTGTATGGTTTAGGTAATTTTACGCTTAATCTTATGATCCTAAATGTCGAATCCGAAGCTACTCCAATTTTGCCCGCCATGTCAGTATTTCCAGTAAAAGGTGAATTATGTGTAAGAAAGAATGGTTCCATACATATGGGCCATAGTAGATGCACCACTGTAATAGAATTTAGTGATCAAGGCAAGTCGACATTTAGAGCTTCCCGCCATTCCTATTTTATATGTGGTCGGACGGCATATATACGTCTGCCTCTAGATTGGGATGGTACCTGCTACATCGGATTCCTTTTACCACCTGTTTTTCTAGCTCCTCCTGATTATCACAGAAATACTCATTTAGTACACAATAGAGAAAGGAGAGATCTCCCAATAGTCGATTATACTGAAACAGCATGGGAAAAATACACAGATTTCAATAAAGGTCTCTTTCCCTATATAGGTACCGTTACTAATAGTAAGCTGATACGTAGATTAACTAGAACGCTTGAAGCAGTAGTGAACGAAACTATTTCCGCCTTAGGCAATTTAACAGAAGAGCAGTCTGCTATGCGGATTGTTGTGCTTCAAAATCGTCTTGTCCTTGACGTCATTCTGGCCGATAGGGGCGGAGCTTGTAGGGTCATCGGATCAAGTTGTTGCATTTTCATACCAGAAAATTCGCCATCTGTATATAAAGCCATAACTCGCCTTCATAAGATTGTAAGCCAGATACATCAGAATCCAGGCACCTGGACTTGGTCCGGTTGGTTTTGGAGTGTATTATCTACCTTTGGATGGAGGGTCCTATCCTTCCTAGGTATTGGCTTTCTCATACTATTCAGTTGCTGTCTATGTCTACAATGTGGACCAGCGATCTGTGGTCTGTGTGCCACATCGTGTATTCCACCACCAAGATTTCGTTCGTCCCAGAAGAAAAAAGAAGAACAAATGATGCTATATGAACAGATCAATGGATTGATGAATGTTAGAAAAGGTAGACGGACCGGGAGGGTCGGCCGGGGTCAGGAGGAGAGGTCTCCGGGGAGAGCCGTCTCCAGCGATCGTACAGACAAGTAACTTCCCCCCCCCACAGACAGATATCACACACGGATAAGGTTCAGCGTTCTTTATAAGCACTTATTTAAGGTACGGTTGAATGGTACAAGGAGGTCTGGACTCAGGGGTCCCCTCGCTTAGAGTCTCGCAAGGTAGGGAAGGGGGTAGCGGGGCAGTCTATTTACCAATCAGGTAGTTCTGATGAGATGATGATGAGCTCACAATCCTCGAGCTTGGTGGTTAGGTGGTACGGGCCGCGGCAGCGCCAGCAGGTCCCGGTGTGGATGGTCGATACAACGGGCCGCGGCAGCGCCAGCAGGTCCCCGGAAGATATACGGTCCGCGGCAGCGCCAGCAGGTCCCGGTGAGGATGGTCGTTACAACGGGCCGCGGCAGCGCCAGCAGGTCCCCGGGAGATATACGGTCCGCGGCAGCGCCAGCAGGTCCCGGTGAGGATGGTCGTTACAACGGGCCGCGGCAGCGCCAGCAGGTCCCAGGAAGATGACTGTTGCAGAAGGCCGCGGCAGCGCCAGCAGGCAGGACGATGGTTCACAAGAGCGGGCTACGGCAGCGCCAGTAGACCGTCAAGGTTGAGTTCACTCGGTGTCTCTCGACTCCAGGATACAACTGCCTTCCTGCTCCGGAGCTGCCTCAGTTATAGGGCTGGTGCCCTTTGATGTCCGGACCCTCGCACTTGGAGGTCGGAGGGTCCGGGATGAAGGTGTCCAGACACCCAGCAGGGGGTGGAGCCAGTGCCTGGGGGAGCTGGGGGCGATCGGCACCTGGCGGGGGAGAGCCCTTGACAGTTCGTTCTCCCATTGACTTGCCAAGTGGTCCGCTCACCTCCTGGGTGGATGGTGGTGCCGGGATGTCGGGGCCGGCCAGGCCCGGGGTTAGGGTCGAGGGGAGGCCATGCGGCCGCGTGGTGCAGGGCCCCCGATGGCGGCTTGACCCGGCCGGGGAAGCCGGTGGGGCTGGACCCCGTGATGAGTAGGGGTCCGAGGGCAGAGGGTCCGTCGGGAGACGGAGTACAGGTGCTTGTCGTGGGGATATGCCAGGTGGGCCGGAGTTCGGGCCCTGTCGAGCGGGGAGGGAGCAAGCCGTCTGTGAGGCCTGTCCAACAATGAAGATTGATATCTCTTGACGGGCAAGTAGGGGACAAGGAGGGAATGTGGAAATATGGATTTTTATGATCAGTTATGTCCCCTATCTTGGACCCCAACGGTTTCATGTATAAATCACAAGTACATGTATGTTCCCTCCAGTTCCAGTTATGAAGACGCAAACACTTGTGCGTCCACCGTCAACATGTCCTCTTGCAGATCCGCCATGAATGGGCCGGATATTCCATTCCTAAGTATGAAAGGCCACCGGCTTTATATGGTTCACTTATGCCATTTTACAGTCCAGACAAGTAGGCCCTGATTCTGCCATCAAGCTTTTCCTGCCTTCTGCCTCTGAGAGCTCCAGTCTGAGCCTGCATCTGCATCCATGAACTTTGTCCTCATTCTCTGCGCAGCTAACGGTACCTGACATCAGCTTGTTGCCTGCCAAAAAACTGTATTTCACCTTCGAAATTATCTGCTCCGCTCCCTGCCCAATGCATTCCTGTCTGGTAGTTTAAGTAAACATTCTTCCAGCTACCGAGCAGAGGCCCGGCTTCTCTGTCTTTATGCAAGTAATTCATAGCCTTATTATTATGGAAGACTTCTGCCCTCGCATCTAGTGTAGACACTTAGACGCTTGTACACGCACTAACAGTCAGTATAGTCAGTATAGAATAATATTCTACTCTAAGAGACCTCTCTTTTGGATAACATAGTTCTTTAAACATAGGATGTTAGATATGATTTGGGATTAGGTTGACTCGACCCTCCAGACATCTGTCGCCACATGTAGAGTTAAATGTCAAATCCCCTTCACCCCCTAGTCGCACGTCAATCATACGTCATGCTGCTGCGCGCGCATTTCTGCCAAGTATTTCTGCTGACATTGCGAAATTCTTTCATGGAACCACCCTATTATGACATCATACCTGATGACGTTCTTTAGTTACACCCAGTTACGCCCACTTTTGCTACGCATGTATGTTTTATCTCTACTATCAATTGTTACGCCTCCTGCATTTGCTTTACTGTAATGCCTATTGTATAAAAGTGATTACTTATCAATAAAGTATGTACTTCACTTCCTGAACCTCCGTGGTGATGGAACCTGGAGTCAACGATTCGAATCGTCCATTGGAATAAAGCCCATTCCGAACCTCTAATATCACGGATTTTGCCTCTTATTTTACTGAGCTATTTTTATTATTTTTCTGTATCAAATTAAGTCCTGGTAATTAAATTATTTACCACAGGTGAACGGGTGAAGAGAGGCGGTAGGTGCTAGGTTGAAGAGAGGTGGTAGGTGCTGGGGTGAAGAGAGGCGGTAGGGTGAAGAGAGGTGGTAGGTGCTGGGGTGAAGAGAGGTGGTAGGTGCTGGGGTGAAAGAGTGAAGTGAGGCGGTAGGTGCTGGGGTGATTAGGGGTGGTAGGTGCTGGGCTGATGAGGGGTGGTAGGTGTTGGGGTGAAGAGAGGTGGTAGGTGCTGGGGTGTTGAGAGGTGGTAGGTGTTGGGGAGAATGGGTGAATAGAGGCAGTAGGTGCTGGGGTGAAGAGAGGTGGTAGGTGCTGGGGAGAAGAGTGGTGCTAGGGTGAAGAGAGGTGGTAGGTGCTGGGGTGAAGAGAGGTGGTAGGTGCTGGGGTGAAGAGTGGTGCTAGGGTGAAGAGAGGTGGTAGGTGCTGGGGTGAAGAGAGGTGGTAGGTGCTGGGGTGAAAGAGTGAAGTGAGGCGGTAGGTGCTGGGGTGATGAGGGGTGGTAGGTGTTGGGGTGAAGAGAGGTGGTAGGTGCTGGGGTGAAGAGAGGTGGTAGGTGCTGGGGTGAAGAGAGGTGGTAGGTGCTGGGGTGAACGAGTGAAGAAAGGCGGTAGGTGGTGGGGTGAAGAGAGGTTGTAGGTGCTGGGGTGAAGAGAGGTGGTAGGTGCTGGGGTGAACGGGTGAAGAGAGGCGGTAGGTGCTAGGTTGAAGAGAGGCGGTAGGTGCTGGGGTGAAGAGAGGCGGTAGGAGTTGGGGTGAAGAGAGGCGGTAGGAGTTGGGGTAAAGAGAGGTGGTAGGTGCTTGGGTGAAGAGAGGTGGTAGGTGCTGGGGTGAAGAGAGGTGGTAGGTTCTGAGTTGAAGAGAGGTGCTAGGGTGAAGACAGGTGGTAGGTGCTGGGGTGAAGAGATGTGATAGGTTCTGGGGTGAACGAGTGAAGAGAGGAGGTAGGTGCTGAGGTGAAGAGAGGTTGTAGGTGCTGGGGTGAAGAGAGGTGGTAGGTGCTGGGGAGAAGAGAGGTGGTAGGTTCTGGGGTGAAGAGAGGTGGTAGGTGCTGAGGTGAAGAGAGGTGGTAGGTGCTGGGGTGAAGAGATGTGGTAGGTTCTGTGGTGAAGAGAGGTGGTAGGTGATAGGTGCTAGGGTGAGGAGAGGTGATAGGTGCTGGGGTGCAGAGAGGCGGTAGGTGCTGGGGTGAAGGTAGGCGGTAGGTGCTGGGGTGAAGAGAGGCGGTAAGTGCTGGGGTGAAGAGAGGTGATATGTGCTGGGGTGATGAGAGGTGGTAGGTGCTGGGGAGAAGAGAGGCGGTAGGTGCTGGGGTGAAGAAAGGTCGTACGTACTTGGGGTGAAGAGAGGTGGTAGGTCCTAGGGGAGAAGAGAGATGGTAGGCGCTGGGGTGTTGAGAGGTGGTAGGGGCTGAGGTGTTGAGAGGTGGTAGGTGTTGGGGTGAATGGGTGAAGATAGGCAGTAGGTGCTGGGGTGAAGAGAGGTGGTAGGTGCTGGGGTCAAGAGAGGTGCTAGGGTGAAGAGAGGTGGTAGGTGCTGGGGTGAAGAGAGGTCGTAGGTGCTGGGGTGAACGACTGAAGAGAGGTGGTAGGTGCTGGGGTGAAGAGAGGTGGTAGGTGCTGGGGTGAAGAGAGGTGGTAGGTGCTGGGGTGCAGAGAGGCGGTAGGTGCTGGGGTGAAGGTAAGCGGTAGGTGCTGGGGTGAAGAGAGGCGGTAAGTGCTGGGGTGAAGAGAGGTGATATGTGCTGGGGTGATGAGAGGTGGTAGGTGCTGGGGAGAAGAGAGGCGGTAGGTGCTGGGGTGAAGAAAGGTCGTACGTACTTGGGGTGAAGAGAGGTGATAGGTACTTGGGGAGGAGGGAGATGGTAGGCGCTGGGGTGTTGAGAGGTGGTAGGTGCTGGGGTGAAGAGAGGTGGTAGGTGCTGGGGTCAAGAGAAGTGCTAGGGTGAAGAGAGGTGGTAGGTGCTGGGGTGAAGAGAGGTCGTAGGTGCTGGGGTGAACGACTGAAGAGAGGTGGTAGGTGCTGGGGTGAAGAGAGGTGGTAGGTGCTGGGGTGAAGAGAGGTGGTAGGTGCTGGGGTGAAGAGATGTGGTAGGTGCTGGGGTGAACGAGTGAAGAGAGGCCGTAGGTGCTGGGGTGAAGAGAGGCCGTAGGTGCTGGGGTGAAGTTAGGTTGTAGGTGCTGGGGTGAAGAGAGGTGGTAGGTGCTGGTGTGAAGAGAGGCGGTAGGTGCTGGGGTGAAGAGAGGTGGTAGGTACTTGGGGTGAAAAGAGGTGGTAGGTACTTGGGGTGAAGAGAGGTGGTAGGTGCTGGGGTGAACGACTGAAGAGAGGTGGTAGGTGCTGGGGTGAAGAGAGGTGGTAGGTGCTGGGGTGAAGAGAGGTGGTAGGTGCTGGGGTGAAGAGAGGTGGTAGGTGCTGGGGTGAAGAGATGTGGTAGGTGCTGGGGTGAACGAGTGAAGAGAGGCCGTAGGTGCTGGGGTGAAGAGAGGCCGTAGGTGCTGGGGTGAAGAGAGGCCGTAGGTGCTGGGGTGAAGAGAGGTTGTAGGTGCTGGGGTGAAGAGAGGTTGTAGGTGCTGGGGTGAAGAGAGGTGGTAGGTGCTGGGGTGAAGAGAAGTGGTAGGTACTTGGGGTGAAGAGAGGTGGTAGGTGCTGGGGTGAAGAGAGGTGGTAGGTGCTGGGGTGAACGGGTAAAGAGAGGCGGTAGGTGCTGGTGTGAAGAGGTGGTAGGTGCTGGGTGAAGAAAGGTGGTAGGTGCTGGGGTGAAGGAAGGTGGTAGGTGCTGGGGTGAAGAGAGGTTGGAGGTGCTGGTGTGAAGAGAGGTGGTAGGTGCTGGTGTGAAGAGAGGTGGTAGGTACTTGGGGTGAAGAGAGGTGGTAGGTACTTGGGGTGAAGAGAAGTGGTAGGTGCTGGGGTGTTGAGAGGTGGTAGGTGCTGGGGTGTTGAGAGGTGGTAGGTGTTGGGGAGAATGGGTGAATAGAGGCAGTAGGTGCTGGGGTGAAGAGAGGTGGTAGGTGCTGGGGTGAAGAGTGGTGCTAGGGTGAAGAGAGGTGGTAGGTGCTGGGGTGAAGAGAGGTGGTAGGTGCTGGGGTGAAAGAGTGAAGTGAGGCGGTAGGTGCTGGGGTGATGAGGGGTGGTAGGTGCTGGGCTGATGAGGGGTGGTAGGTGTTGGTGTGAAGAGAGGTGGTAGGTGCTGGGGTGAAGAGAGGTGGTAGGTGCTGGGGTGAACGAGTGAAGAAAGGTGGTAGGTGGTGGGGTGAAGAGAGGTAGTAGGTGCTGGGTTGAAGAGAGGTGGTAGGTGCTGGGGTGAACGGGTGAAGAGAGGCGGTAGGTGCTAGGTTGAAGAGAGGCGGTAGGTGCTGGGGTGAAGAGAGGCGGTAGGGTGAAGAGAGGTGGTAGGTGCTGGGGTGAAGAGAGGTGGTAGGTGCTGGGGTGAAAGAGTGAAGTGAGGCGGTAGGTGCTGGGGTGAAGAGTGGTGCTAGGGTGAAGAGAGGTGGTAGGTGCTGGGGTGAAGAGAGGTGGTAGGTGCTGGGGTGAAGAGTGGTGCTAGGGTGAAGAGAGGTGGTAGGTGCTGGGGTGAAGAGAGGTGGTAGGTGCTGGGGTGAAAGAGTGAAGTGAGGCGGTAGGTGCTGGGGTGATGAGAGGTGGTAGGTGCTGGGCTGATGAGGGGTGGTAGGTGTTGGGGTGAAGAGAGGTGGTAGGTGCTGGGGTGAAGAGAGGTGGTAGGTGCTGGGGTGAAGAGAGGTGGTAGGTGCTGGGGTGAACGAGTGAAGAAAGGCGGTAGATGGTGGGGTGAAGAGAGGTTGTAGGTGCTGGGGTGAAGAGAGGTGGTAGGTGCTGGGGTGAACGGGTGAAGAGAGGCGGTAGGTGCTAGGTTGAAGCGAGGCGGTAGGTGCTGGGGTGAAGAGAGGCAGTAGGAGTTGGGGTGAAGAGAGGCGGTAGGAGTTGGGGTGAAGAGAGGTGGTAGGTGCTGGGGTGAAGAGAGGTGGTAGGTGCTGGGGTGAAGAGAGGTGGTAGGTTCTGAGTTGAAGAGAGGTGCTAGGGTGAAGACAGGTGGTAGGTGCTGGGGTGAAGAGATGTGGTAGGTTCTGGGGTGAATGAGTGAAGAGAGGAGGTAGGTGCTGAGGTGAAGAGAGGTTGTAGGTGCTGGGGTGAAGAGAGGTGGTAGGTGCTGGGGAGAAGAGAGGTGGTAGGTTCTGGGGTGAAGAGAGGTTGTAGGTGCTGGGGTGAAGAGAGGTGGTAGGTGCTGGGGTGAAGAGATGTGGTAGGTTCTGTGGTGAAGAGAGGTGGTAGGTGATAGGTGCTAGGGTGAGGAGAGGTGATAGGTGCTGGGGTGCAGAGAGGCGGTAGGTGCTGGGGTGAAGGTAGGCGGTAGGTGCTGGGGTGAAGAGAGGCGGTAAGTGCTGGGGTGAAGAGAGGTGATATGTGCTGGGGTGATGAGAGGTGGTAGGTGCTGGGGAGAAGAGAGGCGGTAGGTGCTGGGGTGAAGAAAGGTCGTACGTACCTGGGGTGAAGAGAGGTGGTAGGTACTAGGGGAGAAGAGAGATGGTAGGCGCTGGGGTGTTGAGAGGTGGTAGGGGCTGGGGAGTTGAGAGGTGGTAGGTGTTGGGGTGAATGGGTGAAGATAGGCAGTAGGTGCTGGGGTGAAGAGAGGTGGTAGGTGCTGGGGTCAAGAGAGGTGCTAGGGTGAAGAGAGGTGGTAGGTGCTGGGGTGAAGAGAGGTGGTAGGTGCTGGGGTGAAGAGAGGTGGTAGGTGCTGGGGTGAAGAGAGGTGGTAGGTGCTGGGGTGAAGAGAGGTGGTAGGTGCTGGGGTGAAGAGAGGTGGTAGGTGCTGGGGTGCAGAGAGGCAGTAGGTGCTGGGGTGAAGGTAGGCGGTAGGTGCTAGGGTGAAGAGATGTGGTAGGTGCTGGGGTGAAGAGATGTGGTAGGTGCTGGGGTGAACGAGTGAAGAGAGGCGGTAAGTGCTGGGATGAAGAGAGGTTGTAGGTGCTGGTGTGAAGATTGGTTGTAGGTGCTAGGGTGAAGAGAGGTGGTAGGTGCTGGGGTGAAGAGAGGTGGTAGGTGCTGGGCTGAAGATAGGTGGTAGATGCTGGGGTGAAGAGAGGTGGTAGGTACTTGGGGTGAAGAGAGGTGGAGGGTGCTGGGGTGAAGAGAGGTGGTAGGTGCTGGGGTGAACGGTTGAAGAGAGGCAGTAGGTGCTGGGGTGAAGAGAGGTGGTAGGTGCTGGGGTGAAGAGAGGTGGTAGGTGCTAGGGTGAACGGGTGAAGAGAGGCGGTAGGTGCTGGGATGAAGAGAGGCGGTAGGTGCTGGGTGAAGAGAGGTGGTAGGTGCTGGGGAGAAGGGAGGTGGCAGGTGCTGGGGTGAACGGGTGAAGAAAGGCGGTAGGTGCTGGGGTGAAGAGAGGCGGTAGGTGCTGGGGTGAAGAGAGGCGGTAAGTACTGGGGTGAAGAGAGGTGGTAGGTGCTGGGGTGTTGAGAGGTGGTAGGTGCTGGGGTGTTGAGAGGTGGTAGGTGTTGGGGTGAATGGGTGAAGAGAGGCAGTAGGTACTGGGGTGAAGAGAGGTGGTAGGTGCTGGGTTGAAGAGAGGTGCTAGGGTGAAGAGAGGTGATAGGTGCTGGGGTGAAGAGATTTAGTAGGTTCTGGGGTGAACCAGTGAAGAGAGGCGGTAGGTGCTGGGGTGAAGAGAGGTTGTAGGTGCTGGGGTGAAGAGAGGTTGTAGGTGCTGGGGTGAAGAGAGGTGGTAGATGCTGGTGTGAAGAGAGGTGGTAGGTGCTGGGGTGAAGAGAGGTGGTAGGTGCTGGGTTGAAGATATGTGGTAGGTTCTGCGGTAAAGAGAGGTGGTAGGTGGTAGGTGCTGGGGTGAAGAGATTTAGTAGGTTCTGGGGTGAACGAGTGAAGAGAGGCAGTAGGTGCTGGGGTGAAGTTAGGTTGTAGGTGCTGGGGTGAAGAGAGGTGGTAGGTGCTGGTGTGAAGAGAGGCGGTAGGTGCTGGGGTGAAGAGAGGTGGTAGGTACTTGGGGTGAAAAGAGGTGGTAGGTACTTGGGGTGAAGAGAGGTGGTAGGTGCTGGGGTGAACGACTGAAGAGAGGTGGTAGGTGCTGGGGTGAAGAGAGGTGGTAGGTGCTGGGGTGAAGAGAGGTGGTAGGTGCTGGGGTGAAGAGAGGTGGTAGGTGCTGGGGTGAAGAGATGTGGTAGGTGCTGGGGTGAACGAGTGAAGAGAGGCCGTAGGTGCTGGGGTGAAGAGAGGCCGTAGGTGCTGGGGTGAAGAGAGGCCGTAGGTGCTGGGGTGAAGAGAGGTTGTAGGTGCTGGGGTGAAGAGAGGTTGTAGGTGCTGGGGTGAAGAGAGGTGGTAGGTGCTGGGGTGAAGAGAGGTGGTAGGTACTTGGGGTGAAGAGAGGTGGTAGGTGCTGGGGTGAAGAGAGGTGGTAGGTGCTGGGGTGAACGGGTAAAGAGAGGCGGTAGGTGCTGGTGTGAAGAGGTTATAGGTGCTGGGTGAAGAAAGGTGGTAGGTGCTGGGGTGAAGGAAGGTGGTAGGTGCTGGGGCGAAGGGAGGTGATAGGTGCTGGGGTGAATGGGTGAAGAGAGGCGGTAGGTGCTGGGGTGTTGAGAGGTGGTAGGTGTTGGGGTGAATGGGTGAAGATAGGCAGTAGGTGCTGGGGTGAAGAGAGGTGGTAGGTGCTGGGGTGAAGAGAGGTGCTAGGGTGAAGAGAGGTGGTAGGTGCTGGGGTGAAGAGATGTGGTAGGTTCTGTGGTGAAGAGAGGTGGTAGGTGATAGGTGCTAGGGTGAGGAGAGGTGATAGGTGCTGGGGTGCAGAGAGGCGGTAGGTGCTGGGGTGAAGGTAGGCGGTAGGTGCTGGGGTGAAGAGAGGCGGTAAGTGCTGGGGTGAAGAGAGGTGATATGTGCTGGGGTGATGAGAGGTGGTAGGTGCTGGGGAGAAGAGAGGCGGTAGGTGCTGGGGTGAAGAAAGGTCGTACGTACTTGGGGTGAAGAGAGGTGGTAGGTACTAGGGGAGAAGAGAGATGGTAGGTGCTGGGGTGTTGAGAGGTGGTAGGGGCTGGGGTGTTGAGAGGTGGTAGGTGTTGGGGTGAATGGGTGAAGATAGGCAGTAGGTGCTGGGGTGAAGAGAGGTGGTAGGTGCTGGGGTCAAGAGAGGTGCTAGGGTGAAGAGAGGTGGTAGGTGCTGGGGTGAAGAGAGGTCGTAGGTGCTGGGGTGAACGACTGAAGAGAGGTGGTAGGTGCTGGGGTGAAGAGAGGTGGTAGGTGCTGGGGTGAAGAGAGGTGGTAGGTGCTGGGGTGCAGAGAGGCGGTAGGTGCTGGGGTGAAGGTAGGCGGTAGGTGCTAGGGTGAAGAGAGGTGGTAGGTGCTGGGGTGAAGAGATGTGGTAGGTGCTGGGGTGAACGAGTGAAGAGAGGCGGTAAGTGCTGGGATGAAGAGAGGTTGTAGGTGCTGGTGTGAAGATTGGTTGTAGGTGCTAGGGTGAAGAGAGGTGGTAGGTGCTGGGGTGAAGAGAGGTGGTAGGTGCTGGGCTGAAGATAGGTGGTAGGTGCTGGGGTGAAGAGAGGTGGTAGGTACTTGGGGTGAAGAGAGGTGGAGGGTGCTGGGGTGAAGAGAGGTGGTAGGTGCTGGGGTGAACGGTTGAAGAGAGGCAGTAGGTGCTGGGGTGAAGAGAGGTGGTAGGTGCTGGGGTGAAGAGAGGTGGTAGGTGCTAGGGTGAACGGGTGAAGAGAGGCGGTAGGTGCTGGGATGAAGAGAGGCGGTAGGTGCTGGGTGAAGAGAGGTGGTAGGTGCTGGGGAGAAGGGAGGTGGCAGGTGCTGGGGTGAACGGGTGAAGAAAGGCGGTAGGTGCTGGGGTGAAGAGAGGCGGTAGGTGCTGGGGTGAAGAGAGGCGGTAAGTACTGGGGTGAAGAGAGGTGGTAGGTGCTGGGGTGTTGAGAGGTGGTAGGTGCTGGGGTGTTGAGAGGTGGTAGGTGTTGGGGTGAATGGGTGAAGAGAGGCAGTAGGTGCTGGGGTGAAGAGAGGTGGTAGGTGCTGGGTTGAAGAGAGGTGCTAGGGTGAAGAGAGGTGATAGGTGCTGGGGTGAAGAGATTTAGTAGGTTCTGGGGTGAACGAGTGAAGAGAGGCGGTAGGTGCTGGGGTGAAGAGAGGTTGTAGGTGCTGGGGTGAAGAGAGGTTGTAGGTGCTGGGGTGAAGAGAGGTGGTAGATGCTGGTGTGAAGAGAGGTGGTAGGTGCTGGGGTGAAGAGAGGTGGTAGGTGCTGGGTTGAAGATATGTGGTAGGTTCTGCGGTAAAGAGAGGTGGTAGGTGGTAGGTGCTGGGGTGAAGAGATTTAGTAGGTTCTGGGGTGAACGAGTGAAGAGAGGCAGTAGGTGCTGGGGTGAAGTTAGGTTGTAGGTGCTGGGGTGAAGAGAGGTGGTAGGTGCTGGTGTGAAGAGAGGCGGTAGGTGCTGGGGTGAAGAGAGGTGGTAGGTACTTGGGGTGAAAAGAGGTGGTAGGTACTTGGGGTGAAGAGAGGTGGTAGGTGCTGGGGTGAACATCTGAAGAGAGGTGGTAGGTGCTGGGGTGAAGAGAGGTGGTAGGTGCTGGGGTGAAGAGAGGTGGTAGGTGCTGGGGTGAAGAGAGGTGGTAGGTGCTGGGGTGAAGAGATGTGGTAGGTGCTGGGGTGAACGAGTGAAGAGAGGCCGTAGGTGCTGGGGTGAAGAGAGGCCGTAGGTGCTGGGGTGAAGAGAGGCCGTAGGTGCTGGGGTGAAGAGAGGTTGTAGGTGCTGGGGTGAAGAGAGGTTGTAGGTGCTGGGGTGAAGAGAGGTGGTAGGTGCTGGGGTGAAGAGAGGTGGTAGGTACTTGGGGTGAAGAGAGGTGGTAGGTGCTGGGGTGAAGAGAGGTGGTAGGTGCTGGGGTGAACGGGTAAAGAGAGGCGGTAGGTGCTGGTGTGAAGAGGTGGTAGGTGCTGGGTGAAGAAAGGTGGTAGGTGCTGGGGTGAAGGAAGGTGGTAGGTGCTGGGGCGAAGGGAGGTGGTAGGTGCTGGGGTGAATGGGTGAAGAGAGGCGGTAGGTGCTGGGGTGTTGAGAGGTGGTATGTGTTGGGGTGAATGGGTGAAGATAGGCAGTAGGTGCTGGGGTGAAGAGAGGTGGTAGGTGCTGGGGTGAAGAGAGGTGCTAGGGTGAAGAGAGGTGGTAGGTGCTGGGGTGAAGAGAGGCGGTAGGTGCTGGGGTGAAGACAGGTGGTAGGTGCTGGGGTGAAGAGAGGTGGTAGGTGCTGGGGTGAAGAGAGGTGGTAGGTGCTGGGGTGAAGAGATGTGGTAGGTGCTGGGGTGAATGAGTGAAGAGAGGCCGTAGGTGCTGGGGTGAAGAGAGGCCGTAGGTGCTGGGGTGAAGAGAGGCCGTAGGTGCTGGGGTGAAGAGAGGTTGTAGGTGCTGGGGTGAAGAGAGGTTGTAGGTGCTGGGGTGAAGAGAGGTTGTAGGTGTTGGGGTGAAGAGAGGTGGTAGGTGCTGGGGTGAAGAGAGGTGGTAGGTACTTGGGGTGAAGAGAGGTGGTAGGTGCTGGGGTGAAGAGAGGTGGTAGGTGCTGGGGTGAACGGGTGAAGAGAGGCGGTAGGTGCTGGTGTGAAGAGGTGGTAGGTGCTGGGTGAAGAAAGGTGGTAGGTGCTGGGGTGAAGGGAGGTGGTAGGTGCTGGGGTGAAGGGAGGTGGTAGGTGCTGAGGTGAACGGGTGAAGAAAGGCGGTAGGTGCTAGGGTGAAGAGAGGTGGTAGGTGCTGGGGTGAAGAGAGGCGGTAGGTGCTGGGGTGAAGAGAGGTGGTAGGTGCTGGGGTGAAGAGAGGTGGTAGGTGCTGGGGTGAAGAGAGGTGGTAGGTGCTGGGGTGAAGAGAGGTGGTAGGTGCTGGGGTGAAGAGATGTGGTAGGTGCTGGGGTGAACGAGTGAAGAGAGGTGTTAGGTGCTGGGGTGAAGAGAGGTGGTAGGTGCTGGGTTGAAGAGAGGTGCTAGGGTGAAGAGAGGTGATAGGTGCTGGGGTGAAGAGATTTAGTAGGTTCTGGGGTGAACGAGTGAAGAGAGGCGGTAGGTGCTGGGGTGAAGAGAGGTTGTAGGTGCTGGGGTGAAGAGAGGTTGTAGGTGCTGGGGTGAAGAGAGGTGGTAGATGCTGGTGTGAAGAGAGGTGGTAGGTGCTGGGGTGAAGAGAGGTGGTAGGTGCTGGGTTGAAGATATGTGGTAGGTTCTGCGGTAAAGAGAGGTGGTAGGTGGTAGGTGCTGGGGTGAAGAGATTTAGTAGGTTCTGGGGTGAACGAGTGAAGAGAGGCAGTAGGTGCTGGGGTGAAGTTAGGTTGTAGGTGCTGGGGTGAAGAGAGGTGGTAGGTGCTGGTGTGAAGAGAGGCGGTAGGTGCTGGGGTGAAGAGAGGTGGTAGGTACTTGGGGTGAAAAGAGGTGGTAGGTACTTGGGGTGAAGAGAGGTGGTAGGTGCTGGGGTGAACGACTGAAGAGAGGTGGTAGGTGCTGGGCTGAAGAGAGGTGGTAGGTGCTGGGGTGAAGAGAGGTGGTAGGTGCTGGGGTGAAGAGAGGTGGTAGGTGCTGGGGTGAAGAGATGTGGTAGGTGCTGGGGTGAACGAGTGAAGAGAGGCCGTAGGTGCTGGGGTGAAGGGAGGCCGTAGGTGCTGGGGTGAAGAGAGGCCGTAGGTGCTGGGGTGAAGAGAGGTTGTAGGTGCTGGGGTGAAGAGAGGTTGTAGGTGCTGGGGTGAAGAGAGGTGGTAGGTGCTGGGGTGAAGAGAGGTGGTAGGTACTTGGGGTGAAGAGAGGTGGTAGGTGCTGGGGTGAACGGGTAAAGAGAGGCGGTAGGTGCTGGTGTGAAGAGGTGGTAGGTGCTGGGTGAAGAAAGGTGGTAGGTGCTGGGGTGAAGGAAGGTGGTAGGTGCTGGGGCGAAGGGAGGTGGTAGGTGCTGGGGTGAATGGGTGAAGAGAGGCGGTAGGTGCTGGGGTGTTGAGAGGTGGTAGGTGTTGGGGTGAATGGGTGAAGATAGGCAGTAGGTGCTGGGGTGAAGAGAGGTGGTAGGTGCTGGGGTGAAGAGAGGTGCTAGGGTGAAGAGAGGTGGTAGGTGCTGGGGTGAAGAGATGTGGTAGGTTCTGTGGTGAAGAGAGGTGGTAGGTGATAGGTGCTAGGGTGAGGAGAGGTGATAGGTGCTGGGGTGCAGAGAGGCGGTAGGTGCTGGGGTGAAGGTAGGCGGTAGGTGCTGGGGTGAAGAGAGGCGGTAAGTGCTGGGGTGAAGAGAGGTGATATGTGCTGGGGTGATAAGAGGTGGTAGGTGCTGGGGAGAAGAGAGGCGGTAGGTGCTGGGGTGAAGAAAGGTCGCACGTACTTGGGGTGAAGAGAGGTGGTAGGTACTAGGGGAGAAGAGAGATGGTAGGTGCTGGGGTGTTGAGAGGTGGTAGGGGCTGGGGTGTTGAGAGGTGGTAGGTGTTGGGGTGAATGGGTGAAGATAGGCAGTAGGTGCTGAGGTGAAGAGAGGTGGTAGGTGCTGGGGTCAAGAGAGGTGCTAGGGTGAAGAGAGGTGGTAGGTGCTGGGGTGAAGAGAGGTGGTAGGTGCTGGGGTGAACGACTGAAGAGAGGTGGTAGGTGCTGGGGTGAAGAGAGGTGGTAGGTGCTGGGGTGAAGAGAGGTGGTAGGTGCTGGGGTGCAGAGAGGCGGTAGGTGCTGGGGTGAAGGTAGGCGGTAGGTGCTAGGGTGAAGAGAGGTGGTAGGTGCTGGGGTGAAGAGAGGTGGTACGTGCTGGGCTGAAGATAGGTGGTAGGTGCTGGGGTGAAGAGAGGTGGTAGGTACTTGGGGTGAAGAGAGGTGGAGGGTGCTGGGGTGAAGAGAGGTGGTAGGTGCTGGGGTGAACGGTTGAAGAGAGGCAGTAGGTGCTGGGGTGAAGAGAGGTGGTAGGTGCTGGGGTGAAGAGAGGTGGTAGGTGCTAGGGTGAACGGGTGAAGAGAGGCGGTAGGTGCTGGGATGAAGAGAGGCGGTAGGTGCTGGGTGAAGAGAGGTGGTAGGTGCTGGGGAGAAGGGAGGTGGCAGGTGCTGGGGTGAACGGGTGAAGAAAGGCGGTAGGTGCTGGGGTGAAGAGAGGCGGTAGGTGCTGGGGTGAAGAGAGGCGGTAAGTACTGGGGTGAAGAGAGGTGGTAGGTGCTGGGGTGTTGAGAGGTGGTAGGTGCTGGGGTGTTGAGAGGTGGTAGGTGTTGGGGTGAATGGGTGAAGAGAGGCAGTAGGTACTGGGGTGAAGAGAGGTGGTAGGTGCTGGGTTGAAGAGAGGTGCTAGGGTGAAGAGAGGTGATAGGTGCTGGGGTGAAGAGATTTAGTAGGTTCTGGGGTGAACGAGTGAAGAGAGGCGGTAGGTGCTGGGGTGAAGAGAGGTTGTAGGTGCTGGGGTGAAGAGAGGTTGTAGGTGCTGGGGTGAAGAGAGGTGGTAGATGCTGGTGTGAAGAGAGGTGGTAGGTGCTGGGGTGAAGAGAGGTGGTAGGTGCTGGGTTGAAGATATGTGGTAGGTTCTGCGGTAAAGAGAGGTGGTAGGTGGTAGGTGCTGGGGTGAAGAGATTTAGTAGGTTCTGTGGTGAACGAGTGAAGAGAGGCAGTAGGTGCTGGGGTGAAGTTAGGTTGTAGGTGCTGGGGTGAAGAGAGGTGGTAGGTGCTGGTGTGAAGAGAGGCGGTAGGTGCTGGGGTGAAGAGAGGTGGTAGGTACTTGGGGTGAAAAGAGGTGGTAGGTACTTGGGGTGAAGAGAGGTGGTAGGTGCTGGGGTGAACGACTGAAGAGAGGTGGTAGGTGCTGGGGTGAAGAGAGGTGGTAGGTGCTGGGGTGAAGAGAGGTGGTAGGTGCTGGGGTGAAGAGAGGTGGTAGGTGCTGGGGTGAAGAGATGTGGTAGGTGCTGGAGTGAACGAGTGAAGAGAGGCCGTAGGTGCTGGGGTGAAGAGAGGCCGTAGGTGCTGGGGTGAAGAGAGGCCGTAGGTGCTGGGGTGAAGAGAGGTTGTAGGTGCTGGGGTGAAGAGAGGTTGTAGGTGCTGGGGTGAAGAGAGGTGGTAGGTGCTGGGGTGAAGAGAGGTGGTAGGTACTTGGGGTGAAGAGAGGTGGTAGGTGCTGTGGTGAAGAGAGGTGGTAGGTGCTGGGGTGAACGGGTAAAGAGAGGCGGTAGGTGCTCGTGTGAAGAGGTGGTAGGTGCTGGGTGAAGAAAGGTGGTAGGTGCTGGGGTGAAGGAAGGTGGTAGGTGCTGGGGCGAAGGGAGGTGGTAGGTGCTGGGGTGAATGGGTGAAGAGAGGCGGTAGGTGCTGGGGTGTTGAGAGGTGGTAGGTGTTGGGGTGAATGGGTGAAGATAGGCAGTAGGTGCTGGGGTGAAGAGAGGTGGTAGGTGCTGGGGTGAAGAGAGGTGCTAGGGTGAAGAGAGGTGGTAGGTGCTGGGGTGAAGAGAGGCGGTAGGTGCTGGGGTGAAGACAGGTGGTAGGTGCTGGGGTGAAGAGAGGTGGTAGGTGCTGGGGTGAAGAGAGGTGGTAGGTGCTGGGGTGAAGAGATGTGGTAGGTGCTGGGGTGAATGAGTGAAGAGAGGCCGTAGGTGCTGGGGTGAAGAGAGGCCGTAGGTGCTGGGGTGAAGAGAGGCCGTAGGTGCTGGGGTGAAGAGAGGTTGTAGGTGCTGGGGTGAAGAGAGGTTGTAGGTGTTGGGGTGAAGAGAGGTGGTAGGTGCTGGGGTGAAGAGAGGTGGTAGGTGCTGGGGTGAAGAGAGGTGGTAGGTGCTGGGGTGAAGAGAGGTGGTAGGTGCTGGGGTGAAGAGATGTGGTAGGTGCTGGGGTGAACGAGTGAAGAGAGGTGTTAGGTGCTGGGGTGAAGAGAGGTGGTAGGTGCTGGGGTGAAGAGAGGTGGTAGGTACTTGGGGTGAAGAGAGGTGGTAGGTGCTGGGGTGAAGAGAGGTGGTAGGTGCTGGGGTGAACGGGTGAAGAGAGGCGGTAGGTGCTGGTGTGAAGAGGTGGTAGGTGCTGGGTGAAGAAAGGTGGTAGGTGCTGGGGTGAAGGGAGGTGGTAGGTGCTGGGGTGAGCGGGTGAAGAGAGGCGGTAGGTGATAGGGTGAAGAGAGGTGGTAGGTGCTGGGGTGAAGAGAGGCGGTAGGTGCTGGGGTGAAGAGAGGTGGTAGGTGCTGGGGTGAAGAGATGTGGTAGGTGCTGGGGTGAACGAGTGAAGAGAGGCGGTAAGTGCTGGGATGAAGAGAGGTTGTAGGTGCTGGGGTGAAGATTGGTTGTAGGTGCTGGGGTGAAGATTGGTTGTAGGTGCTAGGGTGAAGAGAGGTGGTAGGTGCTGGGGTGAAGAGAGGTGGTAGGTCCTGGGCTGAAGATAGGTGGTAGGTGCTGGGGTGAAGAGAGGTGGTAGGTACTTGGGGTGAAGAGAGGTGGAGGGTGCTGGGGTGAAGAGAGGTGGTAGGTGCTGGGGTGAACGGTTGAAGAGAGGCAGTAGGTGCTGGGGTGAAGAGAGGTGGTAGGTGCTGGGGTGAAGAGAGGTGGTAGGTGCTAGGGTGAACGGGTGAAGAGAGGCGGTAGGTGCTGGGATGAAGAGAGGCGGTAGGTGCTGGGATGAAGAGAGGCGGTAGGTGCTGGAATGAAGATAGGTGGTAGGTGCTGGGGTGAAGAGAGGTGATAGGTGCTGGGGTGAAGAGGTGGTAGGTGCTGGGTGAAGAAAGGTGGTAGGTGCTGGGGTGAAGGGAGGTGGTAGGTGCTGGGGTGAAGGGAGGTGGTAGGTGCTGGGGTAAACGGGTGAAGAGAGGCGGTGGGTGATAGGGTGAAGAGAGGTGGTAGGTGCTGGGGTGAAGAGAGGCGGTATGTGCTGGGGTGAAGAGAGGTGGTAGGTGCTGGGGTGAAGAGAGGTGGTAGGTGCTGGGGTGAAGAGAGGTGGTAGGTGCTGGGGTGAAGAGAGGTGGTAGGTGCTGGGGTGAAGAGAGGTGGTAGGTGCTGGGGTGAAGAGATGTGGTAGGTGCTGGGGTGAATGAGTGAAGAGAGGCCGTAGGTGCTGGGGTGAAGAGAGGCCATAGGTGCTGGGGTGAAGAGAGGTTGTAGGTGCTGGGGTGAAGAGAGGTGGTAGGTGCTGGGGTGAAGAGAGGTGGTGGGTACTGGGGGTGAAGAGAGGTGGAGGGTGCTGGGGTGAAGAGAGGTGGTAGGTGCTGGGGTGAACAGAGGTGGTAGGTGCTGGGGTGAAGAGAGGTGGTAGGTACTTGGGGTGAAGAGAGGTGGAGGGTGCTGGGGTGAAGAGAGGTGGTAGGTGCTGGGGTGAAGAGATGTGGTAGGTGCTGGGGTGAACGAGTGAAGAGAGGTGTTAGGTGCTGGGGTGAAGAGAGGTGGTAGGTGCTGGGGTGAAGAGAGGTGGTAGGTACTTGGGGTGAAGAGAGGTGGTAGGTGCTGGGGTGAAGAGAGGTGGTAGGTGCTGGGGTGAACGGGTGAAGAGAGGCGGTAGGTGCTGGTGTGAAGAGGTGGTAGGTGCTGGGTGAAGAAAGGTGGTAGGTGCTGGGGTGAAGGGAGGTGGTAGGTGCTGGGGTGAAGGGAGGTGGTAGGTGCTGGGGTGAACGGGTGAAGAGAGGCGGTAGGTGATAGGGTGAAGAGAGGTGGTAGGTGCTGGGGTGAAGAGAGGCGGTAGGTGCTGGGGTGAAGAGAGGTGGTAGGTGCTGGGGTGAAGAGATGTGGTAGGTGCTGGGGTGAACGAGTGAAGAGAGGCGGTAAGTGCTGGGATGAAGAGAGGTTGTAGGTGCTGGGGTGAAGATTGGTTGTAGGTGCTAGGGTGAAGAGAGGTGGTAGGTGCTGGGGTGAAGAGAGGTGGTAGGTGCTGGGCTGAAGATAGGTGGTAGGTGCTGGGGTGAAGAGAGGTGGTAGGTACTTGGGGTGAAGAGAGGTGGAGGGTGCTGGGGTGAAGAGAGGTGGTAGGTGCTGGGGTGAACGGTTGAAGAGAGGCAGTAGGTGCTGGGGTGAAGAGAGGCCGTAGGTGCTGGGGTGAAGAGAGGTTGTAGGTGCTGGGGTGAAGAGAGGTTGTAGGTGCTGGGGTGAAGAGAGGTGGTAGGTGCTGGGGTGAAGAGAGGTGGTAGGTACTTGGGGTGAAGAGAGGTGGTAGGTGCTGGGGTGAAGAGAGGTGGTAGGTGCTAGGGTGAACGGGTGAAGAGAGGCGGTAGGTGCTGGGGTGTTGAGAGGTGGTAGGTGTTGGGGTGAATGGGTGAAGATAGGCAGTATGTGCTAGGGTGAAGAGAGGTGGTAGGTGCTGGGGTGAAGAGAGGTGCTAGGGTGAAGAGAGGTGGTAGGTGCTGGGGTGAAGAGAGGTGGTAGGTGCTGGGGTGAACGACTGAAGAGAGGTGGTAGGTGCTGGGGTGAAGCGAGGTGGTAGGTGCTGGGGTGAAGACAGGTGGTAGGTGCTGGGGTGTTGAGAGGTGGTAGGTGTTGGGGTGAATGGGTGAAGATAGCCAGTAGGTGCTGGGGTGAAGAGAGGTGGTAGGTGCTGGGGTGAAGAGAGGTGGTAGGTGCTGAGGTGAAGAGAGGTGGTAGGTGCTGGGGTGAACGATTGAAGAGAGGAGGTAAGTTTTTTGGGTGAAGAGAGGTTGTAGGTGCTGGGGTGAAGATTGGTTGTAGGTGCTGGGGTGAAGATTGGTTGTAGGTGCTGGGGTGAAGATTGGTTGTAGGTGCTGGGGTGAAGAGAGGTGGTAGGTGCTGGGGTGAAGAGAGGTGGTAGGTACTTGGGGTGAAGCTAGGTGGAGGGTGCTGGGGTGAAGAGAGGTGGTAGGTGCTGGGGTAAAGAGAGGTGGTAGGTGCTAGGGTGAACGGCTGAAGAGAGGCGGTAGGTGCTGGGATGAAGAGAGGCGGTAGGTGCTGGGTGACAAGAGGTGGTAGGTGCTGGGGTGAAGAGAGGCGGTAGGTGCTGGGGTAAAGAGAAGCGGTAGGTGCTGGGGTGAAGAGAGGTGGTAGGTGCTGGGGTGAAGAGAGGTGGTAGGTGCTTGGGTGAAGAGAGGTGGTAGGTGCTGGGGTGAAGAGAGTTGGTAGGTGCTGGGCTGAAGAGATGTGGTAGGTGCTGGGGTGAACGAGTGAAGAGAGGCTGTAGGTGCTGGGGTGAAGAGAGTCCGTAGGTGCTGGGGTGAAGAGAGGTTGTAGGTGCTGGGGTGAAGAGAGGTTGTAGGTGCTGGGGTGACGAGAGGTTGTAGGTACTTGGGGTGAAGAGAGGTGGTAGGTGCTGGGGTGACGAGAGGTGGTAAGTGCTGTGGTGAACGGGTGAAGAGAGGCGGTAGGTGCTGGTGTGATGAGGTGGTAGGTGCTGGGTGAAGAGAGGTGGTAGGTGCTGGGGTGAAGGGAGGTGGTAGGTACTGGGGTGAAGAGAGGTGGTAGGTGCTGGGGTGAAGAGAGGTGGTAGGTGCTGGGGTGAAGAGAGGTGGTAGGTACTTGGGGTGAAGAGAGGTGGTAGGTGCTGGGGTGAATGGGTGAAGAGAGGCGGTAGGTGCTGGTGTGAAGAGGTGGTAGGTGCTGGGTGAAGAAAGGTGGTAGGTGCTGGGGTGCAGGGAGGTGGTAGGTGCTGGGGTGAAGGGAGGTGGTAGGTGCTGGGGTGAAGAGAGGTGGTAGGTGCTGGGGTGAAGAGAGGTGGTAGGTGCTGGGGTGAAGAGATGTGGTAGGTACTGCGGTGAACGAGTGAAGAGAGGCGGTAAGTGCTGGGATGAAGAGGGGTTGTAGGTGCTGGGGTGAAGATTGGTTGTAGGTGCTAGGGTGAAGAGAGGTGGTAGGTGCTGGGGTGAAGAGAGGTGGTAGGTGCTGGGCTGAAGATAGGGGGTAGGTGCTGGGGTGAAGAGAGGTGGTAGGTACTTGGGGTGAAGAGAGGTGGAGGGTGCTGGGGTGAAGAGAGGTGGTAGGTGCTGGGGTGAACGGTTGAAGAGAGGCAGTAGGTGCTGGGGTGAAGAGAGGTGGTAGGTGCTGGGGTGAAGAGAGGTGGTAGGTGCTAGGGTGAACGGGTGAAGAGAGTCGGTAGGTGCTGGGATGAAGAGAGGCGGTAGGTGCTGGGTGAAGAGAGGTGGTAGGTGCTGGGGAGAGGGGAGGTGGCAGGTGCTGGGGTGAACGGGTGAAGAAAGGTGGTAGGTGCTGGGGTGAAGAGAGGCGGAAGGTGCTGGGGTGAAGAGAGGCGGTAGGTGCTGGGGTGAAAAGAGGTGGTAGGTGCTGGGGTGTTGAGAGGTGGTAGGTGCTGGGGTGTTGAGAGGTGGTAGGTGTTGGGGTGAATGGGTGAAGAGAGGCAGTAGGTACTGGGGTGAAGAGAGGTGGTAGGTGCTGGGTTGAAGAGAGGTGCTAGGGTGAAGAGAGGTGATAGGTGCTGGGGTGAGGAGATTTAGTAGGTTCTGGGGTGAACGAGTGAAGAGAGGCGGTAGGTGCTGGGGTGAAGAGAGGTTGTAGGTGCTGGTGTGAAGAGAGGTGGTAGGTGCTGGGGTGAAGAGAGGTGGTAGGTGCTGGGTTGAAGATATGTGGTCGGTTCTGCGGTAAAGAGAGGTGGTAGGTGGTAGGTGCTGGGGTGAAGAGATTTAGTAGGTTCGGGGGGAACGAGTGAAGAGAGGCAGTAGCTGCTGGGGTGAAGTTAGGTTGTAGGTGCTGGGGTGAAGAGAGGTGGTAGGTGCTGGTGTGAAGAGAGGCAGTAGGTGCTGGGGTGAAGAGAGGTGGTAGGTACTTGGGGTGAAGAGAGGTGGTAGGTACTTGGGGTGAAGAGAGGTGGTAGGTGCTGGGGTGTTGAGAGGTGGTAGGTGCTGGGGTGTTGAGAGGTTGTAGGTGTTGGGGTGAATGGGTGAATAGAGGCAGTAGGTGCTGGGGTGAAGAGAGGTGGTAGGTGCAGGGGTGAAGAGTGGTGCTAGGGTGAAGAGAGGTGGTAGGTGCTGGGGTGAAGACAGGTGGTAGGTGCTGGGGTGAAAGAGTGAAGTGAGGCGGTAGGTGCTGGGGTGATGAGGGGTGGTAGGTTCTGGGCTGATGAGGGGTGGTAGGTGTTGGGGTGAAGAGAGGTGGTAGGTGCTGGGGTGAAGAGAGGTGGTAGGTGCTGGGGTGAACGAGTGAAGAGAGGTGGTAGGTGGTAGGGTGAAGAGAGGTTGTAGGTGCTGGGGTAAAGAGAGGCGGTAGGTGCTGGGGTGAAGAGAGGCGGTAGGTGCTGGGGTGAAGAGAGGCGGTAGGTGCTGGGGTGAAGAGAGGTGGTAGGTGCTGGGGTGAAGAGAGGTGGTAGGTGCTGGGGTGAAGAGAGGTGGTAGGTGCTGGGGTGAATGAGTGAAGAGAGGCCGTAGGTGCTGGGGTGAAGAGAGGCCGTAGGTGCTGGGGTGAAGAGAGGTTGTAGGTGCTGGGGTGATGAGAGGTTGTAGGTACTTGGGGTGAAGAGAGGTGGTAGGTGCTGGGGTGAAGAGAGCTGGTAAGTGCTGTGGTGAACGGGTGAAGAGAGGTGGTAGGTGCTGGTGTAAAGAGGTGGTAGGTGCTGGGTGAAGAGAGGTGGTAGGTGCAGGGGTGAAGGGAGGTGGTAGGTACTGGGGTGAAGAGAGGTGGTAGGTGCTGGGGTGAAGAGAGGTGGTAGGTGCTGGGGTGAAGAGAGGTGGTAGGTACTTGGGGTGAAGAGAGGTGGTAGGTGCTGGGGTGAAGAGAGGTGGTAGGTGCTGGGGTGAACGGGTGAAGAGAGGCAGTAGGTGCTGGTGTGAAGAGAGGTGGTAGGTACTTGGGGTGAAGAGAGGTGGTAGGTGCTGGGTGAAGAAAGGTGGTAGGTGCTGGGGTGAAGGGAGGTGGTAGGTGCTGGGGTGAAGGGAGGTGGTAGGTGCTGGGGTGAACGGGTGAAGAGAGGAGGTAGGTGCTAGGGTGAAGAGAGGTGATAGGTGCTGGGGTGAAGAGATTTAGTAGGTTCTGGGGTGAACGAGTGAAGAGAGGCGGTAGGTGCTGGGGTGAAGAGAGGTTGTAGGTGCTGGTGTGAAGATAGGTGGTAGGTGCTGGGGTGAAGAGAGGTGGTAGGTGCTGGGTTGAAGATATGTGGTCGGTTCTGCGGTAAAGAGAGGTGGTAGGTGGTAGGTGCTGGGGTGAAGAGATTTAGTAGGTTCTGGGGTGAACGCGTGAAGAGAGGCAGTAGGTGCTGGGGTGAAGTTAGGTTGTAGGTGCTGGGGTGAAGAGAGGTGGTAGGTGCTGGTGTGAAGAGAGGCGGTAGGTGCTGGGGTGAAGAGAGGTGGTAGGTACTTGGGATGAAGAGAGGTGGTAGGTGCTGGGGTGAAGAGAGGTGGTAGGTGCTGGGGTGAAGAGAGGTGGTAGGTGCTGGGGTGAAGAGATGTGGTAGGTACTGGGGTGAACGAGTGAAGAGAGGCGGTAAGTGCTGGGATGAAGAGAGGTTGTAGGTGCTGGGGTGAAGATTGGTTGTAGGTGCTAGGATGAAGAGAGGTGGTAGGTGCTGGGGTGAAGAGAGGTGGTAGGTGCTGGGCTGAAGATAGGTGGTAGGTGCTGGGGTGAAGAGAGGTGGTAGGTACTTGGGGTGAAGAGAGGTGGAGGGTGCTGGGGTGAAGAGAGGTGGTAGGTGCTGGGGTGAACGGTTAAAGAGAGGCAGTAGTTGCTGGGGTGAAGAGAGGTGGTAGGTGCTGGGGTGAAGAGAGGTGGTAGGTGCTAGGGTGAACGGGTGAAGAGAGTCGATAGGTGCTGGGATGAAGAGAGGCGGTAGGTGCTGGGTGAAGAGAGGTGGTAGGTACTGGGGAGAAGGGAGGTGGCAGGTGCTGGGGTTAACGGGTGAAGAAAGGTGGTAGGTGCTGGGGTGAAGAGAGGCGGTAGGTGCTGGGGTGAAGAGAGGCGGTAGGTGCTGGGGTGAAGAGAGGTGGTAGGTGCTGGGGTGTTGAGAGGTGGTAGGTGCTGGGGTGTTGAGAGGTGGTAGGTGTTGGGGTGAATGGGTGAAGAGGGGCAGTAGGTACTGGGGTGAAGAGAGGTGGTAGGTGCTGGGTTGAAGAGAGGTGCTAGGGTGTAGAGATGTGATAGGTGCTGGGGTGAAGAGATTTAGTAGTTTCTGGGGTGAACGAGTGAAGAGAGGCAGTAGGTGCTGGGGTGAAGAGAGGTTGTAGGTGCTGGTGTGAAGAGAGGTGGTAGGTGCTGGGGTGAAGAGAGGTGGTAGGTGCTGGGTTGAAGATATGTGGTTGGTTCTGTAGTAAAGAGAGGTGGTAGGTGGTAGGTGCTGGGGTGAAGAGATTTAGTAGGTTTGGGGGGAAACGAGTGAAGAGAGGCAGTAGGTGCTGGGGGGAAGTTAGGTTGTAGGTGCTGGTGTGAAGAGAGGCGGTAGGTGCTGGGGTGAAGAGAGGTGGTAGGTGCTGGGGTGAAGAGAGGCATTGGTGTTGGGGTGAAAAGAGGTGGTAGGTGCTGGGGTGAAGAGAGGTGGTAGGTGCTGGGGTGAAGAGAGGCGGTAGGTGCTGGGGTGAAGAGAGGCAGTAGGGGCTGGGGTGAAGAGAGGTGGTAGGTGCCGGGGTGAGGAGAGGTGGTAGGTGCTGGGGTGAATGGGTGAAGAGAGGTTGTAGGTGCTGGGGTGAAGAGAGGTGGTAGGTGCTGGGGTGAAGAGAGGTGGTAGGTGCTGGGGTGAAGAGAGGTGGTAGGTGCTGGGCTGAAGAGATATGGCAGGTGCTGGGGTGAACGAGTGAAGAGAGGCCGTAGGTGCTGGGGTGAAGAGAGGCCGTAGGTGCTGGGGTGAAGAGTGGTTGTAGGTGCTGGGGTGAAGAGAGGTTGTAGGTGCTGGGGTGACGAGAGGTTGTAGGTACTTGGGGTGAAGAGAGGTGGTAGGTGCTGGGGTGACGAGAGGTGGTAAGTGCTGTGGTGAACGGGTGAAGAGAGGCGGTAGGTGCTGGTGTGAAGAGGTGGTAGGTGCTGGGTGAAGAGAGGTGGTAGGTGCTGGGGTGAAGGGAGGTGGTACGTACTGGGGTGAAGAGAGGTGGTAGGTGCTGGGGTGAAGAGAGGTGGTAGGTGCTGGGGTGAAGAGAGGTGGTAGGTACTTGGGGTGAAGAGAGGTGGTAGGTGCTGGGGTGAATGGGTGAAGAGAGGCGGTAGGTGCTGGTGTGAAGAGGTGGTAGGTGCTGGGTGAAGAAAGGTGGTAGGTGCTGGGGTGCAGGGAGGTGGTAGGTGCTGGGGTGAAGGGAGGTGGTAGGTGCTGGGGTGAACGGGTGAAGAGAGGCGGTAGGTGCTAGGGTGAAGAGAGGTGGTAGGTGCTGGGGTGAAGAGAGGCGGTAGGTGCTGGGGTGAAGAGAGGTGGTAGGTGCTGGGGTGAAGAGAGGTGGTAGGTGCTGGGGTGAAGAGAGGTGGTAGGTGCTGGGGTGAAGAGATGTGGTTCGTACTGGGGTGAACGAGTGAAGAGAGGCGGTAAGTGCTGGGATGAAGAGAGGTTGTAGGTGCTGGGGTGAAGATTGGTTGTAGGTGCTAGGGTGAAGAGAGGTGGTAGGTGCTGGGGTGAAGAGAGGTGGTAGGTGCTGGGCTGAAGATAGGTGGTAGGTGCTGGGGTGAAGAGAGGTGGTAGGTACTTGGGGTGAAGAGAGATGGAGGGTGCTGGGGTGAAGAGAGGTGGTAGGTGCTGGGGTGAACGGTTGAAGAGAGGCAGTAGGTGCTGGGGTGAAGAGAGGTGGTAGGTGCTGGGGTGAAGAGAGGTGGTAGGTGCTAGGGTGAACGGGTGAAGAGAGTCGGTAGGTGCTGGGATGAAGAGAGGCGGTAGGTGCTGGGTGAAGAGAGGTGGTAGGTGCTGGGGAGAAGGGAGGTGGCAGGTGCTGGGGTGAACGGGTGAAGAAAGGTGGTAGGTGCTGGGGTGAAGAGAGGCGGAAGGTGCTGGGGTGAAGAGAGGCGGTAGGTGCTGGGGTGAAAAGAGGTGGTAGGTGCTGGGGTGTTGAGAGGTGGTAGGTGCTGGGGTGTTGAGAGGTGGTAGCTGTTGGGGTGAATGGGTGAAGAGAGGCAGTAGGTACTGGGGTGAAGAGAGGTGGTAGGTGCTGGGTTGAAGAGAGGTGTTAGGGTGAAGAGAGGTGATAGGTGCTGGGGTGAGGAGATTTAGTAGGTTCTGGGGTGAACGAGTGAAGAGAGGCGGTAGGTGCTGGGGTGAAGAGAGGTTGTAGGTGCTGGTGTGAAGAGAGGTGGTAGGTGCTGGGGTGAAGAGAGGTGGTAGGTGCTGGGTTGAAGATATGTGGTCGGTTCTGCGGTAAAGAGAGGTGGTAGGTGGTAGGTGCTGGGGTGAAGAGATTTAGTAGGTTCGGGGGGAACGAGTGAAGAGAGGCAGTAGGTGCTGGGGTGAAGTTAGGTTGTAGGTGCTGGGGTGAAGAGAGGTGGTAGGTGCTGGTGTGAAGAGAGGCAGTAGGTGCTGGGGTGAAGAGAGGTGGTAGGTACTTGGGGTGAAGAGAGGTGGTAGGTACTTGGGGTGAAGAGAGGTGGTAGGTGCTGTGGTGTTGAGAGGTGGTAGGTGCTGGGGTGTTGAGAGGTTGTAGGTGTTGGGGTGAATGGGTTAATAGAGGCAGTAGGTGCTGGGGTGAAGAGAGGTGGTAGGTGCAGGGGTGAAGAGTGGTGCTAGGGTGAAGAGAGGTGGTAGGTGCTGGGGTGAAGACAGGTGGTAGGTGCTGGGGTGAAAGAGTGAAGTGAGGCGGTAGGTGCTGGGGTGATGAGGGGTGGTAGGTTCTGGGCTGATGAGGGGTGGTAGGTGTTGGGGTGAAGAGAGGTGGTAGGTACTGGGGTGAAGAGAGGTGGTAGGTGCTGGATTGAAGAGAGGTGGTAGGTGCTGGGGTGAATGAGTGAAGAGAGGTGGTAGGTGGTGGGGTGAAGAGAGGTTGTAGGTGCTGGGGTAAAGAGAGGCAGTAGGTGCTGGGGTGAAGAGAGGCGGTAGGGGCTGGGTTGAAGAGAGGTGGTAGGTGCTGGGGTGAAGAGAGGTGGTAGGTGCTGGGGTGAAGAGAGGTGGTAGGTGCTGGGGTGAACGAGTGAAAGAGAGGCCGTAGGTGCTGGGGTGAAGAGAGGCCGTAGGTGCTGGGGTGAAGAGAGGTTGTAGGTGCTGGGGTGAAGAGAGGTTGTAGGTGCTGGGGTGATGAGAGGTTGTAGGTACTTGGGGTGAAGAGAGGTGGTAGGTGCTGGGGTGAAGAGAGCTGGTAAGTGCTGTGATGAACGGGTGAAGAGAGGTGGTAGGTTCTGGTGTGAAGAGGTGGTAGGTGCTGGGTGAAGAGAGGTGGTAGGTGCAGGGGTGAAGGAAGGTGGTAGGTACTGGGGTGAAGAGAGGTGGTAGGTGCTGGGGTGAAGAGAGGTGGTAGGTGCTGGGGTGAAGAGAGGTGGTAGGTACTTGGGGTGAAGAGAGGTGGTAGGTGCTGGGGTGAAGAGAGGTGGTAGGTGCTGGGGTGAACGGGTGAAGAGAGGCAGTAGGTGCTGGTGTGAAGAGAGGTGGTAGGTACTTGGGGTGAAGAGAGGTGGTAGGTGCTGGGTGAAGAAAGGTGGTAGGTGCTGGGGTGAAGGGAGGTGGTAGGTGCTGGGGTGAAGGGAGGTGGTAGGTGCTGGGGTGAACGGGTGAAGAGAGGCGGTAGGTGCTAGGGTGAAGAGAGGTGATAGGTGCTGGGGTGAAGAGATTTAGTAGGTTCTGGGGTGAACGAGTGAAGAGAGGCGGTAGGTGCTGGGGTGAAGAGAGGTTGTAGGTGCTGGGGTGAAGAGAGGTGGTAGGTGCTGGTGTGAAGAGAGGTGGTAGGTGCTGGGGTGAAGAGAGGTGGTAGGTGCTGGGTTGAAGATATGTGGTCGGTTCTGCGGTAAAGAGAGGTGGTAGGTGGTAGGTGCTGGGGTGAAGAGATTTAGTAGGTTCTGGGGTGAACGCGTGAAGAGAGGCAGTAGGTGCTGGGGTGAAGTTAGGTTGTAGGTGCTGGGGTGAAGAGAGGTGGTAGGTGCTGGTGTGAAGAGAGGCGGTAGGTGCTGGGGTAAAGAGAGGTGGTAGGTACTTGGGGTGAAGAGAGGTGGTAGGTGCTGGGGTGAAGAGAGGTGGTAGGTGCTGGGGTGAAGAGAGGTGGTAGGTGCTGGGGTGAAGAGATGTGGTAGGTACTGGGGTGAACGAGTGAAGAGAGGCGGTAAGTGCTGGGATGAAGAGAGGTTGTAGGTGCTGGGGTGAAGATTGGTTGTAGGTGCTAGGATGAAGAGAGGTGGTAGGTGCTGGGGTGAAGAGAGGTGGTAGGTGCTGGGCTGAAGATAGGTGGTAGGTGCTGGGGTGAAGAGAGGTGGTAGGTACTTGGGGTGAAGAGAGGTGGAGGGTGCTGGGGTGAAGAGAGGTGGTAGGTGCTGGGGTGAACGGTTAAAGAGAGGCAGTAGGTGCTGGGGTGAAGAGAGGTGGTAGGTGCTGGGGTGAAGAGAGGTGGTAGGTGCTAGGGTGAACGGGTGAAGAGAGTCGATAGGTGCTGGGATGAAGAGAGGCGGTAGGTGCTGGGTGAAGAGAGGTGGTAGGTGCTGGGGAGAAGGGAGGTGGCAGGTGCTGGGGTTAACGGGTGAAGAAAGGTGGTAGGTGCTGGGGTGAAGAGAGGCGGTAGGTGCTGGGGTGAAGAGAGGCGGTAGGTGCTGGGGTGAAGAGAGGTGGTAGGTGCTGGGGTGTTGAGAGGTGGTAGGTGCTGGGGTGTTGAGAGGGGGTAGGTGTTGGGGTGAATGGGTGAAGAGAGGCAGTAGGTACTGGGGTGAAGAGAGGTGGTAGGTGCTGGGTTAAGGAGAGGTGCTAGGGTGAAGAGAGGTGATAGGTGGTGGGGTGAAGAGATTTAGTAGGTTCTGGGGTGAACGAGTGAAGAGAGGCGGTAGGTGCTGGGGTGCAGAGAGGTTGTAGGTGCTGGTGTGAAGAGAGGTGGTAGGTGCTGGGGTGAAGAGAGTTGGTAGGTGCTGGGTTGAAGATATGTGGTCGGTTCTGCAGTAAAGAGAGGTGGTAGGTGGTAGGTGCTGGGGTGAAGAGATTTAGTAGGTTTGGGGGGAACGAGTAAAGAGAGGCAGTAGGTGCTGGGGGGAAGTTAGGTTGTAGGTGCTGGGGTGAAGAGAGGTGGTAGGTGCTGGTGTGAAGAGAGGCGGTAGGTGCTGGGGTGAAGAGAGGTGGTAGGTGCTGGGGTGAAGAGAGGCGTTGGTGTTGGGGTGAAAAGAGGTGGTAGGTGCTGGGGTGAAGAGAGGTGGTAGGTGCTGGGGTGAAGAGAGGTGGTAGGTGCTGGGGTGAACGAGTGAAGAGAGGCGGTAGGTGCTGGGGTGAAGAGAGGTGGTAGGTGCTGGGGTGAAGAGAGGCGGTAGGTGTTGGGGTAAAGAGAGGCGGCAGGTGTTGGGGTAAAGAGAGGCGGTAGGTGCTGGGGTGAAGAGAGGTGGTAGGTGCTGGGGTGTTGAGAGGTGGTAGGTGTTGGGGTGAATGGGTGAATAGAGGCAGTAGGTGCTGGGGTGAAGAGAGGTGGTAGGTGCAGGGGTGAAGAGTGGTGCTAGGGTGAAGAGAGGTGGTAGGTGCTGGGGTGAAAGAGTTAAGTGAGGAGGTAGGTGCTGGGGTGATGAGGGGTGGTAGGTGCTGGGCTGATAAGGGGTGGTAGGTGTTGGGGTGAAGAGAGGTGGTAGGTACTGGGGTGAAGAGAGGTGGTAGGTGCTGGGGTGAAGAGAGGTGGTAGGTGCTGGTGTGAACGAGTGAAGAGAGGTGGTAGGTGGTGGGGCGAAGAGAGGCGGTAGGTGCTGGGGTGAAGAGAGGTGGTAGGTGCTGGGGTGAAGAGAGGTGGTAGGTGCTGGGGTGAAGAGAGGTGGTAGGTGCTGGGCTGAAGAGATGTGGTAGGTGCTGGGGTGAACGAGTGAAGAGAGGCCGTAGGTGCTGGGGTGAAGAGAGGCCGTAGGTGCTGGGGTGAAGAGAGGTTGTAGGTGCTGGGGTGAAGAGAGGTTGTAGGTGCTGGGGTGACGAGAGGTTGTAGGTACTTGGGGTGAAGAGAGGTGGTAGGTGCTGGGGTGAAGGGAGGTGGTAAGTGCTGTGGTGAACGGGTGAAGAGAGGCGGTAGGTGCTGGTGTGAAGAGGTGGTAGGTGCTGGGTGAAGAGAGGTGGTAGGTGCTGGGGTGAAGGGAGGTGGTAGGTACTGGGGTGAAGAGAGGTGGTAGGTGCTGGGGTGAAGAGAGGTGGTAGGTGCTGGGGTGAAGAGAGGTGGTAGGTACTTGGGGTGAAGAGAGGTGGTAGGTGCTGGGGTGAAGAGAGGTGGTAGGTGCTGGGGTGAACGGGTGAAGAGAGGCAGTAGGTGCTGGTTTGAAGAGGTGGTAGGTGCTGGGTGAAGAAAGGTGGTAGGTGCTGGGGTGAAGGGAGGTGGTAGGTGCTGGGGTGAAGGGAGGTGGTAGTTGCTGGGGTGAACGGGTGAAGAGAGGCGGTAGGTGCTAGGGTGAAGAGAGGTGGTAGGTGCTGGGGTGAAGAGAGGCGGTAGGTGCTAGGGTGAAGAGAGGTGGTAGGTGCTGGGGTGAAGAGAGGTGGTAGGTGCTGGGGTGAAGAGAGGTGGTAGGTGCTGGGGTGAACGAGTGAAGAGAGGCGGTAAGTGCTGGGATGAAGAGAGGTTGTAGGTGCTGGGGTGAAGATTGGTTGTAGGTGCTAGGGTGAAGAGAGGTGGTAGGTGCTGGGGTGAAGAGAGGTGGTAGGTGCTGGGCTGAAGATAGGTGGTAGGTGCTGGGGTGAACGGTTGAAGAGAGGCAGTAGGTGCTGGGGTGAAGAGAGGTGGTAGGTGCTGGGGTGAAGAGAGGTGGTAGGTGCTAGGGTGAACGGGTGAAGAGAGTCAGTAGGTGCTGGGATGAAGAGAGGCGGTAGGTGCTGGGTGAAGAGAGGTGGTAGGTGCTGGGGAGAAGGGAGGTGGCAGGTGCTGGGGTGAACGGGTGAAGAAAGGTGGTAGGTGCTGGGGTGAAGAGAGGCGGAAGGTGCTGGGGTGAAGAGAGGCGGTAGGTGCTGGGGTGAAGAGAGGTGGTAGGTGCTGGGGTGTTGAGAGGTGGTAGGTGCTGGGGTGTTGAGAGGTGGTAGGTGTTGGGGTGAATGGGTGAAGAGAGGCAGTAGGTACTTGGGTGAAGAGAGGTGGTAGGTGCTGGGTTGAAGAGAGGTGCTAGGGTGAAGAGAGGTGATAGGTGCTGGGGTGAGGAGATTTAGTAGGTTCTGGGGTGAACGAGTGAAGAGAGGCGGTAGGTGCTGGGGTGAAGAGAGGTTGTAGGTGCTGGTGTGAAGAGAGGTGGTAGGTGCTGGGGTGAAGAGAGGTGGTAGGTGCTGGGTTGAAGATATGTGGTCGGTTCTGCGGTAAAGAGAGGTGGTAGGTGGTAGGTGCTGGGGTGAAGAGATTTAGTAGGTTCGGGGGGAACGAGTGAAGAGAGGCAGTAGGTGCTGGGGTGAAGTTAGGTTGTAGGTGCTGGGGTGAAGAGAGGTGGTAGGTGCTGGTGTGAAGAGAGGCAGTAGGTGCTGGGGTGAAGAGAGGTGGTAGGTACTTGGGGTGAAGAGAGGTGGTAGGTACTTGGGGTGAAGAGAGGTGGTAGGTGCTGGGGTGTTGAGAGGTGGTAGGTGCTGGGGTGTTGAGAGGTTGTAGGTGTTGGGGTGAATGGGTGAAAAGAGGCAGTAGGTGCTGGGGTGAAGAGAGGTGGTAGGTGCAGGGGTGAAGAGTGGTGCTAGGGTGAAGAGAGGTGGTAGGTGCTGGGGTGAAGAGAGGTGGTAGGTGCTGGGGTGAAAGAGTGAAGTGAGGCGGTAGGTGCTGGGGTGATGAGGGGTGGTAGGTTCTGGGCTGATGAGGGGTGGTAGGTGTTGGGGTGAAGAGAGGTGGTAGGTGCTGGGGTGAAGAGAGGTGGTAGGTGCTGGGGTGAAGAGAGGTGGTAGGTGCTGGGGTGTTGAGAGGTGGTAGGTGCTGGGGTGTTGAGAGGGGGTAGGTGTTGGGGTGAATGGGTGAAGAGAGGCAGTAGGTACTGGGGTGAAGAGAGGTGGTAGGTGCTGGGTTAAGGAGAGGTGCTAGGGTGAAGAGAGGTGATAGGTGGTGGGGTGAAGAGATTTAGTAGGTTCTGGGGTGAACGAGTGAAGAGAGGCGGTAGGTGCTGGGGTGCAGAGAGGTTGTAGGTGCTGGTGTGAAGAGAGGTGGTAGGTGCTGGGGTGAAGAGAGTTGGTAGGTGCTGGGTTGAAGATATGTGGTCGGTTCTGCAGTAAAGAGAGGTGGTAGGTGGTAGGTGCTGGGGTGAAGAGATTTAGTAGGTTTGGGGGGAACGAGTAAAGAGAGGCAGTAGGTGCTGGGGGGAAGTTAGGTTGTAGGTGCTGGGGTGAAGAGAGGTGGTAGGTGCTGGTGTGAAGAGAGGCGGTAGGTGCTGGGGTGAAGAGAGGTGGTAGGTGCTGGGGTGAAGAGAGGCGTTGGTGTTGGGGTGAAAAGAGGTGGTAGGTGCTGGGGTGAAGAGAGGTGGTAGGTGCTGGGGTGAAGAGAGGTGGTAGGTGCTGGGGTGAACGAGTGAAGAGAGGCGGTAGGTGCTGGGGTGAAGAGAGGTGGTAGGTGCTGGGGTGAAGAGAGGCGGTAGGTGTTGGGGTAAAGAGAGGCGGCAGGTGTTGGGGTAAAGAGAGGCGGTAGGTGCTGGGGTGAAGAGAGGTGGTAGGTGCTGGGGTGTTGAGAGGTGGTAGGTGTTGGGGTGAATGGGTGAATAGAGGCAGTAGGTGCTGGGGTGAAGAGAGGTGGTAGGTGCAGGGGTGAAGAGTGGTGCTAGGGTGAAGAGAGGTGGTAGGTGCTGGGGTGAAAGAGTTAAGTGAGGAGGTAGGTGCTGGGGTGATGAGGGGTGGTAGGTGCTGGGCTGATAAGGGGTGGTAGGTGTTGGGGTGAAGAGAGGTGGTAGGTACTGGGGTGAAGAGAGGTGGTAGGTGCTGGGGTGAAGAGAGGTGGTAGGTGCTGGTGTGAACGAGTGAAGAGAGGTGGTAGGTGGTGGGGCGAAGAGAGGCGGTAGGTGCTGGGGTGAAGAGAGGTGGTAGGTGCTGGGGTGAAGAGAGGTGGTAGGTGCTGGGGTGAAGAGAGGTGGTAGGTGCTGGGCTGAAGAGATGTGGTAGGTGCTGGGGTGAACGAGTGAAGAGAGGCCGTAGGTGCTGGGGTGAAGAGAGGCCGTAGGTGCTGGGGTGAAGAGAGGTTGTAGGTGCTGGGGTGAAGAGAGGTTGTAGGTGCTGGGGTGACGAGAGGTTGTAGGTACTTGGGGTGAAGAGAGGTGGTAGGTGCTGGGGTGAAGAGAGGTGGTAAGTGCTGTGGTGAACGGGTGAAGAGAGGCGGTAGGTGCTGGTGTGAAGAGGTGGTAGGTGCTGGGTGAAGAGAGGTGGTAGGTGCTGGGGTGAAGGGAGGTGGTAGGTACTGGGGTGAAGAGAGGTGGTAGGTGCTGGGGTGAAGAGAGGTGGTAGGTGCTGGGGTGAAGAGAGGTGGTAGGTACTTGGGGTGAAGAGAGGTGGTAGGTGCTGGGGTGAACGGGTGAAGAGAGGCAGTAGGTGCTGGTTTGAAGAGGTGGTAGGTGCTGGGTGAAGAAAGGTCGTAGGTGCTGGGGTGAAGGGAGGTGGTAGGTGCTGGGGTGAAGGGAGGTGGTAGTTGCTGGGGTGAACGGGTGAAGAGAGGCGGTAGGTGCTAGGGTGAAGAGAGGTGGTAGGTGCTGGGGTGAAGAGAGGCGGTAGGTGCTAGGGTGAAGAGAGGTGGTAGGTGCTGGGGTGAAGAGAGGTGGTAGGTGCTGGGGTGAAGAGAGGTGGTAGGTGCTGGGGTGAACGAGTGAAGAGAGGCGGTAAGTGCTGGGATGAAGAGAGGTTGTAGGTGCTGGGGTGAAGATTGGTTGTAGGTGCTAGGGTGAAGAGAGGTGGTAGGTGCTGGGGTGAAGAGAGGTGGTAGGTGCTGGGCTGAAGATAGGTGGTAGGTGCTGGGGTGAACGGTTGAAGAGAGGCAGTAGGTGCTGGGGTGAAGAGAGGTGGTAGGTGCTGGGGTGAAGAGAGGTGGTAGGTGCTAGGGTGAACGGGTGAAGAGAGTCGGTAGGTGCTGGGATGAAGAGAGGCGGTAGGTGCTGGGTGAAGAGAGGTGGTAGGTGCTGGGGAGAAGGGAGGTGGCAGGTGCTGGGGTGAACGGGTGAAGAAAGGTGGTAGGTGCTGGGGTGAAGAGAGGCGGAAGGTGCTGGGGTGAAGAGAGGCGGTAGGTGCTGGGGTGAAGAGAGGTGGTAGGTGCTGGGGTGTTGAGAGGTGGTAGGTGCTGGGGTGTTGAGAGGTGGTAGGTGTTGGGGTGAATGGGTGAAGAGAGGCAGTAGGTACTGGGGTGAAGAGAGGTGGTAGGTGCTGGGTTGAAGAGAGGTGCTAGGGTGAAGAGAGGTGATAGGTGCTGGGGTGAGGAGATTTAGTAGGTTCTGGGGTGAACGAGTGAAGAGAGGCGGTAGGTGCTGGGGTGAAGAGAGGTTGTAGGTGCTGGTGTGAAGAGAGGTGGTAGGTGCTGGGGTGAAGAGAGGTGGTAGGTGCTGGGTTGAAGATATGTGGTCGGTTCTGCGGTAAAGAGAGGTGGTAGGTGGTAGGTGCTGGGGTGAAGAGATTTAGTAGGTTCGGGGGGAACGAGTGAAGAGAGGCAGTAGGTGCTGGGGTGAAGTTAGGTTGTAGGTGCTGGGGTGAAGAGAGGTGGTAGGTGCTGGTGTGAAGAGAGGCAGTAGGTGCTGGGGTGAAGAGAGGTGGTAGGTACTTGGGGTGAAGAGAGGTGGTAGGTACTTGGGGTGAAGAGAGGTGGTAGGTGCTGGGGTGTTGAGAGGTGGTAGGTGCTGGGGTGTTGAGAGGTTGTAGGTGTTGGGGTGAATGGGTGAATAGAGGCAGTAGGTGCTGGGGTGAAGAGAGGTGGTAGGTGCAGGGGTGAAGAGTGGTGCTAGGGTGAAGAGAGGTGGTAGGTGCTGGGGTGAAGAGAGGTGGTAGGTGCTGGGGTGAAAGAGTGAAGTGAGGCGGTAGGTTCTGGGCTGATGAGGGGTGGTAGGTGTTGGGGTGAAGAGAGGTGGTAGGTACTGGGGTGAAGAGAGGTGGTAGGTGCTGGGGTGAAGAGAGGTGGTAGGTGCTGGGGTGAACGAGTGAAGAGAGGTGGTAGGTGGTGGGGTGAAGAGAGGTTGTAGGTGCTGGGGTAAAGAGAGGCGGTAGGTGCTGGGGTGAAGAGAGGCGGTAGGTGCTGGGGTGAAGAGAGGTGGTAGGTGCTGGGGTGAAGAGAGGTGTTAGGTGCTGGGGTGAAGAGAGGTGGTAGGTGCTGGGGTGAAGAGAGGTGGTAGGTGCTGGGGTGAACGAGTGAAGAGAGGCCGTAGGTGCTGGGGTGAAGAGAGGCCGTAGGTGCTGGGGTGAAGAGAGGTTGTAGGTGCTGGGGTGATGAGAGGTTGTAGGTACTTGGGGTGAAGAGAGGTGGTAGGTGCTGGGGTGAAGAGAGCTGGTAAGTGCTGTGGTGAACGGGTGAAGAGAGGTGGTAGGTGCTGGTGTGAAGAGGTGGTAGGTGCTGGGTGAAGAGAGGTGGTAGGTGCAGGGGTGAAGGGAGGTGGTAGGTACTGGGGTGAAGAGAGGTGGTAGGTGCTGGGGTGAAGAGAGGTGGTAGGTGCTGGGGTGAAGAGAGGTGGTAGGTACTTGGGGTGAAGAGAGGTGGTAGGTGCTGGGGTGAAGAGAGGTGGTAGGTGCTGGGGTGAACGGGTGAAGAGAGGCAGTAGGTGCTGGTGTGAAGAGAGGTGGTAGGTACTTGGGGTGAAGAGAGGTGGTAGGTGCTGGGTGAAGAAAGGTGGTAGGTGCTGGGGTGAAGGGAGGTGGTAGGTGCTGGGGTGAAGGGAGGTGGTAGGTGCTGGGGTGAACGGGTGAAGAGAGGCGGTAGGTGCTAGGGTGAAGAGAGGTGATAGGTGCTGGGGTGAAGAGATTTAGTAGGTTCTGGGGTGAAGAGAGGTTGTAGGTGCTGGGGTGAAGAAAGGTGGTAGGTGCTGGTGTGAAGAGAGGCGCTAGGTGCTGGGGTGAAGAGAGGTGGTAGGTACTTGGGGTGAAGAGAGGTGGTAGGTGCTGGGGTGAAGAGAGGTGGTAGGTGCTGGGGTGAAGAGAGGTGGTAGGTGCTGGGGTGAAGAGATGTGGTAGGTACTGGGGTGAACGAGTGAAGAGAGGCGGTAAGCGCTGGGATGAAGAGAGGTTGTAGGTGCTGGGGTGAAGATTGGTTGTAGGTGCTAGGATGAAGAGAGGTGGTAGGTGCTGGGGTGAAGAGAGGTGGTAGGTGCTGGGCTGAAGATAGGTGGTAGGTGCTGGGGTGAAGAGAGGTGGTAGGTACTTGGGGTGAAGAGAGGTGGAGGGTGCTGGGGTGAAGAGAGGTGGTAGGTGCTGGGGTGAACGGTTAAAGAGAGGCAGTAGGTGCTGGGGTGAAGAGAGGTGGTAGGTGCTGGGGTGAAGAGAGGTGGTAGGTGCTAGGGTGAACGGGTGAAGAGAGTCGATAGGTGCTGGGATGAAGAGAGGCGGTAGGTGCTGGGTGAAGAGAGGTGGTAGGTGCAGGGGAGAAGGGAGGTGGCAGGTGCTGGGGTTAACGGGTGAAGAAAGGTGGTAGGTGCTGGGGTGAAGAGAGGCGGTAGGTGCTGGGGTGAAGAGAGGCGGTAGGTGCTGGGGTGAAGAGAGGTGGTAGGTGCTGGGGTGTTGAGAGGTGGTAGGTGCTGGGGTGTTGAGAGGTGGTAGGTGTTGGGGTGAATGGGTGAAGAGAGGCAGTAGGTACTGGGGTGAAGAGAGGTGGTAGGTGCTGGGTTGAAGAGAGGTGCTAGGGTGAAGAGAGGTGATAGGTGCTGGGGTGAAGAGATTTAGTAGGTTCTGGGGTGAAGAGAGGCGGTAGGTGCTGGGGGGAAGAGAGGTTGTAGGTGCTGGTGTGAAGAGAGGTGGTAGGTGCTGGGGTGAAGAGAGGTGGTAGGTGCTGGGTTGAAGATATGTGGTCGGTTCTGCAGTAAAGAGAGGTGGTAGGTGCTGGGGTGAAGAGATTTAGTAGGTTTGGGGGGAACGAGTGAAGAGAGGTGTTAGAAAGGGTAGATGGACCGGGAGGGTCGGCCGGGGTCAGGAGGAGAGGTCTCCGGGGAGAGCCGTCTCCAGCGATCGTACAGACAAGTAACTTCTCCCTCACAGACAGATACCACACACAGATAAGATTCAGTGTTCTTTATAAGCACTTCTTAAGGTACGGTTGAATGGTACAAGGAGGTCTGGACTCAGGGGTCCCCTCGATTCAAGTCTCTCAAAGCAGGGTAAGGGGTAGCGGGACAGTCTGTCTACCAGTCAGGTAGTTCGGATGAGATGATGATTAGCTCACAATCCTCGAGCTTGGTGGCTTAGTTGGTACGGGCCGCGGCAGCGCCAGCAGGTCCCGGTTGAGATGGTCGGTACACGGTCCGCGGCAGCGCCAGCAGGTCCCGGAAAGATGGTCGATATACGGTCCGCGGCAGCGCCAGCAGGTCCCGGTGAGGATGGTCGTTACAACGGGCCACGGCAGCGCCAGCAGGTCCCAACGAGGATGGTCGTTACAACGGGCCGCGGCAGCGCCAGCAGGTCCCGACGAGGATGGATGTTGCAGAAGGCCGCGGCAGCGCCAGCAGGCAGGACGATGGTTCACAAGAGCGGGCTACGGCAGCGCCAGTAGTCCGTCAAGGCTGAGTTCTCTCGGTGTCTCTCGACTCCAGGATACAACTGCCTTCCTGCTCCGGAGTTGCCCCAGTTATAGGGCAGGCGCCCTTTGATGTCCGGACCCTCGCACTTGGAGGTCGGAGGGCCCGGGATGAAGGTGTCCAGACACCCAGCAGGGGGTGGAGCCAGCGCCTGGGGGGAGCTGGAGGCGATCGGCACCTGGCGGGGGGAAGAGCTCTTGACACTTCGTTCTCCCATTGACCTGCCAAGTGGTCCGCTCACCTCCTGGGTGGAGGGTGGTGCCGGGATGTCGGGGCCGGCCAGGCCCGGGGTTAGGGTCGGGCCGAGGCCACGCGGCCTCGGGGTGCAGGGCCCAAGATGGCGGCTTGAACCGGCCGGGGGAGCCGGTGGGGCTGGGCCCCGTGATGAGTAGAGGTCCGAGGGCCGAAGATCCGTCGGGAGACGGGGTACAGGTGCTTTTCGTGGGTTATGCCTGGTGGGCCGGAGCTCGGGCCCTGTCGTGCGGGGAGGGAGCAAGCCCTTCGTGTGGCCTGTCCAACATGCGTCCCCCCCAGCTGAAGGCGGGGAGAGTCACCCATCTCCTTGGGGACTCTCTTCGTCGAGGCGGAAAAAGCGGGACAGGCCGTCCGCGTTGGCGTGGTCTTGGCCTGGTCGGTGCTCCACAGTGAAGTCCATTCCCTGCAGGGAAATGGACCAGCGCAAGAGTTTTGGGTTCTCCCCCCGCATCTGCATCAGCCACTGCAGGGGTCGATGGTCGGTGTTAGACCTGGCACCATTGGCGTGGGTCACCCTTCCATTTTTTGTCTGTGCCTCAATGTGTTTTTGTGTTGGTGTTAGCTGCTCAGGGCACTGTGCCACTGCCATCCAGTGCCACAGTGCAAGTGCTCCCTATGGTAAAATGTATTATGTGAATTGACTTCCACGTTTGGGGTATTTGGTTTACTATCAGTCCCTAGTAGAGTGCACCAGGGGTGCCAAGGGCTTGTATATCCAAATGCTGCTAGTGGGCTTGCAGCACGGGTTGTGCCACCCACCGAAGCAGCGGGGTAAAATGTGTCTAGGGTCTGCCACTGCAGAACCTGCGCGCGGTCTGGTACCGTCGCGCTGACTGAGCAAGTGTCCCCACTTACCAGTCCCTAAACCTTCCCTTAACTACATGTTAGTCACCCCTCTGGTAGGCCTAAGCGCAGGGTGCATTGTAGGTATAAGGTAGGACATGCCCTGATGTGTGTGGCATGTCTTAGTAGTGAATTACAGCCATTTTCGTTTTTCACTATTGAAGGCTACCTGCTCTCCATAGGCCAGAATGGGCTGCTGGGATCGCTACACGCTGTGACCCCAGTGGACTCAGAGAGCCTGGTAGAACGTCATGTTTAGTATGCCTGAACTCGGGATAATAAAATACATCTTTTAGTAAAGGTTATTTTAATATCCTGGGTTTGCAAATGCTACTTTTAGAAAGTTAGCCTTTGCGTGCCTGACCATCTCAGTCCGCCTCTGCTGTGTGTGTGTGTCCTGCCTAGCAACAGTACAGGAGCAGGGCTGGGGGATTCCAGGAGACAGGTTGGCTGCCAGGTGGTGGGTAGAGAGATTACACCAGGATGGGTGGGAGGAGTGCACCCTGACTCTTGAATAGACCTGTGCTCTGCCACCACAAAGCCGGCGCCGCCCCCTGTGGAGCGGCTGATGTCTCTGCCCTGCTGCTGAAAGGAACAAGCCGAGTCACCACAACAGAGTGCTCCAAAACTGGACTGAGCCAGGCCCAGGCCCCCTGGCGCTAAAGAACAAAAGAATCCCTGTATAAAAGTAGGAGCCTGGCTCCTAAGAAATCAGATCCAGATTGAACCACAAAGGAACTCTGCCCGACTAGAAGGACCTGGAAGAAGCTGAAGGAGGAGTAACTTTCCCTGACCTAAGGGACTGGCCTGCAGTAGGTGCCTTGCTGAGGAAGGAGAGGAAAAGACTGAAAGAGACTTTGCACTTTGTTTTCAACTATCTCCAAGGGCTTGGAAGAAGAGCTTGCCCCCTGAACTGAACCCCAGGACCAGTGGGTTCACCGTGTCTCCGCTCGTCTGAGAATTCGAGCCGTGTGCTTTCTCCCGCCGGAGTGCCCTGCGCACCTTCGCATCCCTCCTAGGGCCGTGACACCCAGAAGCCTGGCCGCCTCCACTCGCCGAGAGCCCCGCTCTACCTGAGTCGCTCTGGACCCATCGAGTCTGGCCGCCCCGCTTCCCTGTCACCTGCCTGCTACTGGAGCGCGCTTGGTGCCCTCTCGCCCTCCCGCCGGATTTCTAGTGGGGAAGTGAAATCCAGCCTCGGACGGCCGCCCGTACGTCGTAACGTATCCGGCCGCCCCGCTTCACCTCCCAGCCTGAGTCTGACCGTGCCGCCCTCCGCAGTGACCTCCCGCACAGTCCGTGTCGGAGGCCCTGGGCCGCACCTGTCTACCGAGAGCCGCCCGCTGAATTCTTGATCCGGAAGACCCACGAGGTGCAGAACCTGCATCTCCCCTGAAGACTCGTCCAACCACATCGCACGTTCCCAGGTACAGTGAACTCTCTATCGGACTCGGGGTCCGCAACGTTCTGATTTCCCCGTATCACTGTATCCCGGGTACGCTGCGCATCACCGTGACTGGACCGACTCAACCGAGCCCTGTGAAGCGCTCGTGAACGAATAAGTTACCAAAGACAAGAACAGTGCCTAATCATCATCTTGTGGCTTCCCTTTCGCGACCGTTATTGATGGTCTTGTACATGCCTGCGTAACAAAGAATCTTTTATATAAAGCATCCGTATTTTTGATACAACTTACGCCTGGTGTCCGTTTGTGGGGGGATCATTGTGGTTTACTGTGTGTGATCATAAATGCTTAACTGACTAGCGCCCTGAAGTTTAGCCCTGACTGCTCGCGCCACACTACCTATAGGGTGAGCAGGGGTTGTTCTGAGGGGGTAACTCTCTCGCCCTGAATAGAAGAAGGGACCACTGCTTGTCACAAGTACCTACCTGTGCCAACTAGGGGTCCCCCATTCTAACATTGGTGGCAGCGGTGGGATTTCGAATTTGCATTTATGATTTACATACAGTGAATTATCGATCACCACGTAGAGCAGACCTATAACGCAGCCACAGATTGAGTGACAGTTGTTGCTAAAGAAAAATCTCCACCTTAAGAAACCATGCCTAGCTCAGTCAACGGAGGCGGAGCGCCCTCTGTATTCTCTGGAGTAGATGACATCGATTGGGAGCCCGAGGCACTGAGGAAGTGCACAAATGATGTCCTGAAGGGATATCTCTCCAAGTACAGAATCAAGCAAAGTGGACTAAGCAACAAGGATCAGTACGTGACAGCACTGAGAGCCTGGCACGAATCAAAGTTCCCAGAGAATGCCCGGGAGGTGATACCCCCCGAAGGTGTGTTTGAGCCTAGCAGAGGCCTGTCGCCAGAGGAGTTGGCCGACAGGAGTGCCGCCCGAGCACACGAGGTGGAGATGGCAAAACTGCAAATGGAGAGAGAAAGGCAGAAACTGGCCATGGAGCATGAGGTAAAAATGAGGGAGTTGGATCTCAAGGCCAGGAGTTTAGACAACTCACCCTCTGGTGGCAGCAATTCAACCGAGTCAAGGGTGCACATTCCTAAAGATGTAGTCAAAGAATATTATAAGCAGGATGATATTGGGCAGTGGTTTAGGGCCTATGAAGTAGCCATGTCCTCCCACCGGGTCCCTGAGAAGGATTGGGGAGCGGGGTTGTGGGGAAGGTTCCTGAGTGAGGGGCGGGACACACTGCTAGACCTCCCCTCTGATGTCCACACATCCTATCCACACATGAAGGAGGCTCTTATGACAAGGTATGGGTTAACTCCTGAACTGTACAGACAGAGATTTAGGGATTGCACCAAGAAACCTGGTACCACTTATGTAGAATATGTGACCTTTTTTTGCAGAGCGCTGGATGGTTGGGTGAAGGGTAGCAAAGTGAATGATTACCAAGGGCTGTTTGATTTAATTGCATGGGAGCACTTGTCGGATAATTGTTTTCCTGAGCTACGCCAACACCTGATCGATAGCAAGCTGTCCAACCCGAGGAAGCTTGCTGAGGAGGCGGACCGCTGGATCAGCACCAGGGTCCACAAGGGTCCCGTAGGAGGCCCCGCCAAGGGTGTTCAGGGTCCCCAGCAGAAGAGTGGGGGGGACAAGGGTAAACAGAGGGAGTTCTACAGAGGGCCCCAAAGTAATTCCCAAGGGAACCAAGGGAAAGGTTCTCAGCCACCCCCACCCCCGAAGCAGACCGGGGCCCCGACAGGTAACCCTGTTCAAAGAGGGCCCCTCCGATGTTACAAGTGTAACAACCTGGGGCACATTTCCGTGGATCCCAAGTGCCCCCTGTATGGCAAACCAGCACCCTCTGGTGCTCCACCCCCCAAGCAGGTGAATAGTGTAGCCTTGGGGAGGGAGATAGATGTCCAAGGGGCGGGGGATCCCGTACAGATGACCCTAGTCTCATTAGGAGACAGTGAGATGGTCGCTGAGGCCCAGCTGCCCCCCAATACTCAAAAGTATGGGCAGTGGGTGACCATAAATGGCAAGAGGGTGGGAGCTCTTAGAGATACAGGAGCCAGTGTGACTGCTGTCAAGCAACACCTGGTGTCTCAAGAGCAGGTTGTCCCGCACGCATTCTGCCGTGTTGTCAACGCTGACAACACAGAGAGTCAGTGTCCAATGGCTCAGGTTCCCTTTGAGTGGGGGGGGGTCTCTGGTACTCTGCAAGTGGCTGTGAGAGAGGCCATGCCTGTTGATTGTCTCCTAGGTAACGATTTGGAGAGCTCCCCTTGGGAAAAGGTGGAGAAGACAACTCACCTGCGGATGGTGGGCTTGCCTGATTGGGCGTGCGTGACCACCCGGTCGATGGCAGCCAGTAGGGGTGTTGAAGGAACCCTGGAGCCTGAGGGAGAGGCCCAGGAACCGGCCTTAGAGAGAGGGCAAGGGAGGCACGGGAATCCGGCTCCTGACGTTCCCACGGCCCAGGAGGAAGCAGACCTTGAGGGGGATGCCCTGGAGCCTACCGGGGAACAGATAGCCGAACTGGGGGACCTGCCTGAGCTGACCCATTGGCAGCAAGAAGGAGGCCCCACCAGGGAGGAATTCTGCAGGGAGCAGAAAGAGTGCCCCTCTCTAGAGGGTATGCGGCAGCAGGCTGCAGCCCAGGCCAATGGTGATCAGTCCGGAACTCACTTGATCTACTGGGAGAACGACCTCCTATACTCAGAGCCTAAGGTTGCTGAACCTGGGTCAGCCCGTGCGCTGGTGGTACCCCAGAAGTTCAGAGCCTTCCTACTGGGGCTGGCTCACGACGTACCGTTAGCAGGACATTTGGGGCAGGACAAGACCTTTGAAAGGCTTGTCACCCACTTTTATTGGCCCCAAATGCGCAGGAGTTCTGACACTCACTGCAGGACATGCCAGACTTGCCAGGCAAGTGGCAAGAGTGGAAGGAAGCTGAGAGCTCCACTCCAACCTTTCCCTGTGGTCAGTACCCCATTCCAGCGAGTGGGGATTGACATTGTGGGGCCACTGGACCCCAAGACAGCCATGGGCAACAGGTTTATCCTGGTCTTGGTGGACCATGCCACCCGGTACCCTGAAGCCATCCCTCTGAGGACAGTGACGGCCCCCGTGGTGGGACGGGCACTGATGGGAATTTTCTCACGCGTAGGATTCCCTCTAGAGGTGGTGTCTGACAGGGGGACCAACTTCATATCGAAATATATGAAGTCCCTTTGGCAAGAGTGTGGTGTAACCTACAAGTTCACCACACCTTACCATCCCCAAGGAAACGGGTTGGTTGAGCGCTTCAACCGAACCCTGAAGGGCATGATTATGGGTCTCGAGGAACCCATGAGGCGTAAGTGGGACGTCCTCTTACCATGCCTTCTCTTTGCGTACCGCGAGGTGCCACAAAAGTCTCTAGGGTTCAGTCCCTTTGAGCTTTTGTATGGCCACCCAGTACGAGGACCTCTTAGTCTGGTCAAGGAAGGCTGGGAGCAATCTCCCAGGAAACCTCCCCAGAATGTATACAGTTACATGCTGGCTTTCCGGAACCAGACTAGGCGTTTCAGGCAGCTTGCTGAGGCAAACCTGGAAGCCAGCCAGGAGGAAATGAAGCGGTGGTACGACCAGAACGCCACTCTGGTTGAGCTTCAACCTGGCCAAAAAGTGTGGGTCCTGGCCCCTGTGGAGCCTTGTGCACTCCAGGACAAGTGGACCGGACCCTTTGAGATTGTGGAGCGCAAGAGTTCTGTCACCTACTTGGTGAACTTGCGGTCTCCTAGGAACCCCTTAAGGGTCCTACATGTCAATCGACTGAAGCCCCACTTGGAGAGGTCCGAAGTGGGCATGCTCTTGGCCACCGATGATGGGACGGAAGAGGAGTCCGAGCCTCTCCCTGACCTCTTGGTAGCCTCAGAGCGAGACGGGTCAGTGGATGGAGTTAACCTCTCACCCACCCTGACCCCTGAGCAACAGGGTGACTGTCGCCAGCTGCTGGGGCAGTTCCCTGACCTGTTCTCCCTGGTTCCTGGTATCACAAATTGGTGCGTCCATGATGTAGATACAGGAGACAGCTTACCTGTGAAGCACAAGGCCTACCGGGTAACTGACAGGGTCAGAGCCTGCATCAAAGAGGAGGTCTCGAAGATGCTTGCCCTAGGGGTGGTTGAGTCCTCCAGCAGTCCTTGGGCCAGCCCCGTGGTCTTGGTCCCAAAGGCTGCAGCGCCGGGTGCCACGCCCGAACTCCGGTTCTGTGTGGACTACCGAGGACTCAACTCCGTCACGAAGACTGACGCGCACCCCATCCCCAGAGCTGATGAGCTCATCGATCGGTTAGGGGCTGCACGGTACCTCAGCACGTTTGACTTAACGTCTGGGTACTGGCAGATCGCCTTAACTGATGGGGCCAAAGAGAGGTCCGCATTCTCTACACCAGATGGGCATTACCAGTTCCGGGTGATGCCCTTTGGGATGAAGAATGCCCCTGCCACCTTCCAGAGGTTGGTCAACCAGGTGTTGGCTGGGCTGACCGAGTTCAGCGCCGCCTACCTGGATGACATCGCAGTGTTCAGCGGCACATGGGAAGAACACCTGCAACATCTCTGGGAAGTGTTGATGGCGCTGCGCAAGGCAGGCCTCACGATCAAGGCAAGCAAGTGTCAGATCGGGCAGGGTTCAGTGGTGTATTTGGGACACCAAGTGGGGAGCGGCCAGGTGGCGCCCCTCCAACCCAAAGTGGAAACCATCCTGGCTTGGGAGCCCCCAAAGACCCAGACGGAGGTGAGGGCCTTTTTAGGACTCACCGGGTACTACAGGAGGTTTGTCAAGGGGTATGGCAGCATCGTTGCCCCCTTGACCGAGCTGACTTCGAAGAAGCAGCCCAGAAAAGTGATATGGACTGACACCTGTCAGAAAGCCTTCGACACCCTGAAAACTGCCATGTGCACGGCGCCCGTGCTCTTGGCTCCTGACTTCTCCAAAGAGTTCCTGGTGCAGACGGATGCATCAGAGCATGGTGTAGGGGCTGTTCTCTCACAGATCACTGAGGAGGGCTTTGACCAACCCGTAGCCTTTATTAGCAGGAGGCTACTTCCCCGGGAACAAAGGTGGAGTGCGATAGAACGAGAAGCATTTGCTGTGGTCTGGGCGCTGAAGAAGCTAAGACCCTACTTGTTTGGGTCTCACTTCCGGGTTCAGACCGACCACAGGCCCCTCAGATGGTTGATGCAAATGAGGGGTGAGAACCCAAAACTGTTGAGGTGGTCCATCTCCCTACAGGGTATGGATTTTACGGTGGAGCATCGCCCTGGCACAGATCACGCCAATGCTGACGGTCTGTCCAGGTTTTTCCGCCTTAGTGATGCAGAACTCCCTGGGGTAGGGTAGTTCTCCCCACTTTTCAGCTGGAGGGGACACGTGTTAGACCTGGCACCATTGGCGTGGGTCACCCTTCCATTTTTTGTCTGTGCCTCAATGTGTTTTTGTGTTGGTGTTAGCTGCTCAGGGCACTGTGCCACTGCCATCCAGTGCCACAGTGCAAGTGCTCCCTATGGTAAAATGTATTATGTGAATTGACTTCCACGTTTGGGGTATTTGGTTTACTATCAGTCCCTAGTAGAGTGCACCAGGGGTGCCAAGGGCTTGTATATCCAAATGCTGCTAGTGGGCTTGCAGCACGGGTTGTGCCACCCACCGAAGCAGCGGGGTAAAATGTGTCTAGGGTCTGCCACTGCAGAACCTGCGCGCGGTCTGGTACCGTCGCGCTGACTGAGCAAGTGTCCCCACTTACCAGTCCCTAAACCTTCCCTTAACTACATGTTAGTCACCCCTCTGGTAGGCCTAAGCGCAGGGTGCATTGTAGGTATAAGGTAGGACATGCCCTGATGTGTGTGGCATGTCTTAGTAGTGAATTACAGCCATTTTCGTTTTTCACTATTGAAGGCTACCTGCTCTCCATAGGCCAGAATGGGCTGCTGGGATCGCTACACGCTGTGACCCCAGTGGACTCAGAGAGCCTGGTAGAACGTCATGTTTAGTATGCCTGAACTCGGGATAATAAAATACATCTTTTAGTAAAGGTTATTTTAATATCCTGGGTTTGCAAATGCTACTTTTAGAAAGTTAGCCTTTGCGTGCCTGACCATCTCAGTCCGCCTCTGCTGTGTGTGTGTGTCCTGCCTAGCAACAGTACAGGAGCAGGGCTGGGGGATTCCAGGAGACAGGTTGGCTGCCAGGTGGTGGGTAGAGAGATTACACCAGGATGGGTGGGAGGAGTGCACCCTGACTCTTGAATAGACCTGTGCTCTGCCACCACAAAGCCGGCGCCGCCCCCTGTGGAGCGGCTGATGTCTCTGCCCTGCTGCTGAAAGGAACAAGCCGAGTCACCACAACAGAGTGCTCCAAAACTGGACTGAGCCAGGCCCAGGCCCCCTGGCGCTAAAGAACAAAAGAATCCCTGTATAAAAGTAGGAGCCTGGCTCCTAAGAAATCAGATCCAGATTGAACCACAAAGGAACTCTGCCCGACTAGAAGGACCTGGAAGAAGCTGAAGGAGGAGTAACTTTCCCTGACCTAAGGGACTGGCCTGCAGTAGGTGCCTTGCTGAGGAAGGAGAGGAAAAGACTGAAAGAGACTTTGCACTTTGTTTTCAACTATCTCCAAGGGCTTGGAAGAAGAGCTTGCCCCCTGAACTGAACCCCAGGACCAGTGGGTTCACCGTGTCTCCGCTCGTCTGAGAATTCGAGCCGTGTGCTTTCTCCCGCCGGAGTGCCCTGCGCACCTTCGCATCCCTCCTAGGGCCGTGACACCCAGAAGCCTGGCCGCCTCCACTCGCCGAGAGCCCCGCTCTACCTGAGTCGCTCTGGACCCATCGAGTCTGGCCGCCCCGCTTCCCTGTCACCTGCCTGCTACTGGAGCGCGCTTGGTGCCCTCTCGCCCTCCCGCCGGATTTCTAGTGGGGAAGTGAAATCCAGCCTCGGACGGCCGCCCGTACGTCGTAACGTATCCGGCCGCCCCGCTTCACCTCCCAGCCTGAGTCTGACCGTGCCGCCCTCCGCAGTGACCTCCCGCACAGTCCGTGTCGGAGGCCCTGGGCCGCACCTGTCTACCGAGAGCCGCCCGCTGAATTCTTGATCCGGAAGACCCACGAGGTGCAGAACCTGCATCTCCCCTGAAGACTCGTCCAACCACATCGCACGTTCCCAGGTACAGTGAACTCTCTATCGGACTCGGGGTCCGCAACGTTCTGATTTCCCCGTATCACTGTATCCCGGGTACGCTGCGCATCACCGTGACTGGACCGACTCAACCGAGCCCTGTGAAGCGCTCGTGAACGAATAAGTTACCAAAGACAAGAACAGTGCCTAATCATCATCTTGTGGCTTCCCTTTCGCGACCGTTATTGATGGTCTTGTACATGCCTGCGTAACAAAGAATCTTTTATATAAAGCATCCGTATTTTTGATACAACTTACGCCTGGTGTCCGTTTGTGGGGGGATCATTGTGGTTTACTGTGTGTGATCATAAATGCTTAACTGACTAGCGCCCTGAAGTTTAGCCCTGACTGCTCGCGCCACACTACCTATAGGGTGAGCAGGGGTTGTTCTGAGGGGGTAACTCTCTCGCCCTGAATAGAAGAAGGGACCACTGCTTGTCACAAGTACCTACCTGTGCCAACTAGGGGTCCCCCATTCTAACAGTCGGTTTGTACCCGGAAGTGGGTACCGAAGAGATAGGGCCGGAGCTTTTTGAGGGCCCACACCACTGCGAATGCCTCCCTCTCGATGGTGCTCCAGCGCTGTTCTCGGGCCAGGAGACGTCGACTGATGAAGGCCACCGGCTGGTCATGACCCTCGGGGTTTAACTGAGAAAGGACGGCCCCGATGCCGTGGTCGGAGGCGTCGGTCTGTACCACGAATTCCTGACTGTAATCGGGGGCCTGGAGCACAGGGGCGGTGCACAGGGCGGCCTTCAGTTTCTCGAAGGCCGCTTGACAATCGGGGGTCCAGTTAATCCGCTTCGGCTGGTTCTTGGACGTGAGACCCGTGAGGGGCCCCACGATGCTGCCGTAGTCTTTCACGAACCGCCGGTAGTAGCCGGTGAGCCCCAAGAAGGCTCGGACCTCGGTCTGGGTGACGGGGGGCTGCCAGGACTGGATGGCGGCAATCTTAAGTTGTAGCGGGGCCACCAGCCCGCTTCCCACTTGGTGCCCAAGGTAGGTCACAGACCCTTGGCCAATTTGGCACTTGCCGGCCTTAATTGTGAGACCGGCCCGCTGGAGGGCCTGTAGGACCTCTTGGAGGTGACGGAGGTGGTCGGGCCAGTGGAGGCTGTATACAGCGATATCGTCCAGGTAGGCAGCGCTGAACTCTTCGAGCCCCGCCAAGACCTGGTTCACGAGGCGTTGAAACGTGGCGGGGGCATTCTTCATGCCGAAGGGCATGACCTTGAATTGGTAGTGGCCATCGGGGGTAGAGAAGGCTGACCGTTCCTGAGCCCTGGGTGTGAGGCCGATCTGCCAGTAGCCCGCTGTTAGGTCGAAGATACTGAGGTAGCGGGCGGCCCCCAGCCGGTCGATCAGCTCGTCTGCTCGGGGAATCGGATGAGCGTTGGTCCGGGTGACAGCGTTCAAGCCCCGGTAGTCGACGCAGAATCTCAGTTCAGGTGCGGTGCCGGGGGCAGCGGCTTTGGGAACCAATACAACCGGACTGGCCCAGGGACTGTCCGAGGGCTCGATGACCCCGATTGGGAGCATCTTGGCCACTTCCTCCTGTATGCAGGCCCGTACCCGATCTGGTACGCGGTAGGCCCGGTGTCGGACAGGGGGACTGTCCCCGGTGTCCACGTCGTGCAGACACCAAGGGGTGACCCCGGGGGTGAGGGAGAACAGGGTAGCGAACTGCAGCAGGAGGTTCCGGCAGCCCTGGCGTTGCTCCGAAGTGAGGGCGTCAGAGAGCCGAACCCCGTCCACGGAGCCGTCATTCTCCTGAGTTTTCAGAAGATCCGGGAGGGGTTCGGAGTCTTCCTCTGCCCCACTGTCCGTAGCCATCAGGAGGCTGAGTTCTGAGCGCACAAAGTGTGGTTTGAGTCGGTTGGTGTGGAGGACCCGGAGGGGGTTCCGGGAGGTCCCCAGGTCGATGAGGTAAGTGACGGGGCTTTTGCGCTCGACCACTTTGAAGGGCCCCGTCCACTTATCTTGCAAGGCACATGGTTCGGTGGGGGACATCACCCATACTTGTTGTCCAGGCTCGAACTCAACGGAGGAGGCATTGTGATCATACCACCTCTTCATGTCCTCCTGGCTGGCCTCGAGGTTCGCCTTGGCCATCTGTCTGAAGCGCCGGGTCTGATTGCGTAGGGCCAGGAGGTATTTGAAGACGTCTGGAGGGGTCTTTAGGGGGGCCATCTCCCAACCTTCTTTTACTAGGCTGAGGGGCCCTCGCACAGGGTGCCCGTACAGGAGTTCGAAAGGGCTAAAACCGAGGGACTTCTGGGGAACTTCTCGGTAAGCGAAGAGGAGGCACGGGAGTAGTACATCCCACTGGCGACGGAGGGGCTCTTCCAATCCCCCAATCATCCCCTTGAGAGTGCAGTTAAACCGCTCCACTAGTCCGTTCCCTTGGGGGTGATAGGGGGTCGTGAATCTGTAGGTGACCCCGCATTGTTGCCAGAGGGACTTCATGTATTTGGATATAAAGTTCGTGCCTCGGTCGCTGACGACTTCTCGGGGGAAGCCTACCCGGGAGAAGATCCCCATTAGGGCCCGGCCAACCACCGGAGCTGTCACGGTCCGTAGAGGCACCGCCTCGGGGTAGCGGGTGGCATGGTCCACCAGTACTAAGATGAACCTGTGTCCTTGTGCCGTGCGGGGGTCCAGAGGCCCCACAATGTCTATCCCCACCCTCTCGAACGGGGTGGTGACCACAGGGAAGGGTTGCAGAGGGGCTTTCAGCTTCCGACCACTCTTCCCGCTGGCTTGGCATGTGGGGCAAGATCGGCAGTGGTTCAGGACGTCGTTCCTCATTTTCGGCCAGAAAAAGTGGGTCACTAGGCGGCTGTATGTTTTGTCCTGGCCCAGGTGTCCAGCCAGGGGGACATCGTGTGCCAGGTTGAGCAGAAAGTCTCTGAAGCGGAGAGGTACCACCAGTACTCGACCGGCCCCCAGCTCGGCGATTCTTTGCTCGCTGTATAGCAGGTCGTTATCCCAGTAGACCCAGTGAGTTCCGGTGGAGTCCCCTGCGTTCTGGGCGCTGGCTTGTTGGCGGAGTCCCTCGAGGGAGGGACAGGTCTTTTGTTCCTGGCGGAACTGTTCCTGGGTGGGCCCCCCTTCTTGACGCCACTGAGCCAGGTCAGGAAGGTCCTGGGATTGTGCGTCCCCTTCGGTCGTCGGGTCTGGGAGGCTGGCCTTGTCGTTGTCTTCTACTGGGGCGACCGGGGGCGGAGGTGCCGGCCATTCCGGTTCTTCTGATCGAGGGACGGCACGGGCGGCCATGGACCGGGTGGTTATGCAGGCCCAGTCCGGGAGGCCCAGCATCCCCAGGTGCTCCCTTCTCTCAACGGTGGCCCACGGGGAACTCTCGAGGTCATTCCCCAGGAGGCAGTCCACGGGGGCATCGTCCCGGACCGTCACCTTCATCAGGCCGGAGACCCCTCCCCATTCGAACGGGACGCAGGCCATTTGACACATACTTTCAGAGTTGTCTGCCGAGCGGACGGGGCAGAGAATGTTCGGCAGGATCTGCTCGGGCTTCACCAGGTGACAGCGGACGGCCGTCACACTGGCGCCTGTGTCACGCAAGGCCTCGGCTCGCTGTCCATTAATGGTCACCCACTGACCGTATTTCCTGGTGTTAGCGGGTAGGGGAGCCCGCGGGACCATGTCTCTTCCCCCTAAGCACGCCAGGACCATGGCGGCCGGCTCCCACTCTTGCTGGGCCGGCTCATACTCTTCTGGTTCCTCCGATGATCGCTCTTCCCCCAGGGCGGCGGCAGCTACCTGGCGGGGCTTGGGTGCTTGGTTCTGCGGGCAGCTCGGGTCATTGGCGTAGTGGCCGACTCGCTGGCATCGGTGGCACGTGACGTTGGCTCGGGCCCCAGGACGCCACGGGGGGTTGCCCCGGCCGGCCGGAGGCGGGGTGCTGGCCACGGGTGTTGTTGGCAAGGCGTCTCTCCCTCGCCCCTGGCCCCCTCCTCCTCCCCGAGGACGGTGCTGGCCTGGGTTGCTTCTGTTCTGTTCGTGTGGCCCCCTCCGGCCCACTCGGGTGCTTTCCCATCGGTCAGCTTCGGCGGCGAGCTGCCGGGGGTCAGTCAGCTTACTGTCGAGGAGGTGCTGCCTGAGCTCGACGAAACAGTTGTTCGACAGGTGCTCCCATACCATAAGGTTAAAGAGTTGTTCGTAAGTGGTGACATGGCTCCCCTTTATCCAACCCTCGAAGGCACGGCTGAAATAGTTCACGTATTCTACCCAAGTTGTACCTGGGATCCGGGTGCAATCTCTGAACCTCTGGCGGTACATCTCGGGTGTGAGGCCGTAGCGGGTGAGGAGGGCAGCCTTCATGTGGTCGTAGGACGACATTTGGTGATCTGGGAGCTGCAGTAGGGCATCGCGACCCTCGTTGATAAACCTCCCCCAAAGTCCGGCTCCCCAATCACTCCGGTCGATCCGGTGGGAGGTCATGGCGATCTCGTAGGCTTTAAACCACTGTTGTATGTCGTCTTCTCGGACATACTCGCGGACAACATCCTTGGGGATGTGGACTTTTTTCTCGATTGGCCCCGGGGTGTGTGGTCGCTCAGGCACCCCCAGTTCTTTATTTTGTTTCCGAAGTTCTATCTCCGCTAGTTGGCGCTCGTGCTCGAGCGTTATTTTTTTCTCCTCCAGCTCTCTCTGTCTCTGCTTCTCTTCTCGTTCGTCTCGGAGCCGCATATGCTCGAGGTTGAGTTTCTGTTCAGCTAACTTGAGTTCCCCATCCATCTTGAGTCGTGCCATTTCCAACTCGTGCAATCTGGTTCTTTCTCTTTCTCGGATCTCCTCCTGCGAGAGGCCCGTTCCCCGCTCCTCAGGAGCCGTGGCGTTCCCCTCTGGTGTGATGCTGCTTTGGTCGGAGGGTCCGGCGACCCCAGTTTCTGTCCACGACTCTAGGGCGTGCTTTAGATCATCCTTGGTACTCAGGCCGGTGGTAGCAATGCCAAGTTCTATGCAGAATTGTCTCAGTTTGCGGTGGTTGTATTCTTCTAATTTATCCATTTGGAAATTCTCGGTGGAGCTGCTATCTTTGGCTGACATCGTGTTTTTGTCGTGGGGTGAGCTACTCTCTGTACGATTACGCGTTGATTCGGATCGCGCCGCTGGCCACCAATGTTAGAAAGGGTAGATGGACCGGGAGGGTCGGCCGGGGTCAGGAGGAGAGGTCTCCGGGGAGAGCCGTCTCCAGCGATCGTACAGACAAGTAACTTCTCCCTCACAGACAGATACCACACACAGATAAGATTCAGTGTTCTTTATAAGCACTTCTTAAGGTACGGTTGAATGGTACAAGGAGGTCTGGACTCAGGGGTCCCCTCGATTCAAGTCTCTCAAAGCAGGGTAAGGGGTAGGGGGACAGTCTGTCTACCAGTCAGGTAGTTCGGATGAGATGATGATTAGCTCACAATCCTCGAGCTTGGTGGCTTAGTTGGTACGGGCCGCGGCAGCGCCAGCAGGTCCCGGTTGAGATGGTCGGTACACGGTCCGCGGCAGCGCCAGCAGGTCCCGGAAAGATGGTCGATATACGGTCCGCGGCAGCGCCAGCAGGTCCCGGTGAGGATGGTCGTTACAACGGGCCGCGGCAGCGCCAGCAGGTCCCAACGAGGATGGTCGTTACAACGGGCCGCGGCAGCGCCAGCAGGTCCCGACGAGGATGGATGTTGCAGAAGGCCGCGGCAGCGCCAGCAGGCAGGACGATGGTTCACAAGAGCGGGCTACGGCAGCGCCAGTAGTCCGTCAAGGCTGAGTTCTCTCGGTGTCTCTCGACTCCAGGATACAACTGCCTTCCTGCTCCGGAGTTGCCCCAGTTATAGGGCAGGCGCCCTTTGATGTCCGGACCCTCGCACTTGGAGGTCGGAGGGCCCGGGATGAAGGTGTCCAGACACCCAGCAGGGGGTGGAGCCAGCGCCTGGGGGGAGCTGGAGGCGATCGGCACCTGGCGGGGGGAAGAGCTCTTGACACTTCGTTCTCCCATCGACCTGCCAAGTGGTCCGCTCACCTCCTGGGTGGAGGGTGGTGCCGGGATGTCGGGGCCGGCCAGGCCCGGGGTTAGGGTCGGGCCGAGGCCACGCGGCCTCGGGGTGCAGGGCCCAAGATGGCGGCTTGAACCGGCCGGGGGAGTCGGTGGGGCTGGGCCCCGTGATGAGTAGAGGTCCGAGGGCCGAAGATCCGTCGGGAGACGGGGTACAGGTGCTTTTCGTGGGTTATGCCTGGTGGGCCGGAGCTCGGGCCCTGTCGTGCGGGGAGGGAGCAAGCCCTTCGTGTGGCCTGTCCAACAAGAGGCAGTAGGTGCTGGGGGGAAGTTAGGTTGTAGGTGCTGCTGTGAAGAGAGGTGGTAGGTGCTGGTGTGAAGAGAGGCGGTATGTGCTGGGGTGAAGAGAGGTGGTAGGTGCTGGGGTGAAGAGAGGCGTTGGTGTTGGGGTGAAAAGAGGTAGTAGGTGCTGGGGTGAAGAGAGGTGGTAGGTGCTGGGGTGAAGAGAGGTGGTAGGTGCTGGGGTGAACGAGTGAAGAGAGGCGGTAGGTGCTGGGGTGAAGAGAGGTGGTAGGTGCTGGGGTGAAGAGAGGCGGTAGGTGTTGGGGTAAAGAGAGGCAGCAGGTGTTGGGGTAAAGAGAGGCGGTAGGTGCTGGGGTGAAGAGAGGTGTTAGGTGCTGGGGTGTTGAGAGGTGGTAGGTGTTGGGGTGAATGGGTGAATAGAGGCAGTAGGTGCTGGGGTGAAGAGAGGTGGTAGGTGCAGGGGTGAAGAGTGGTGCTAGGGTGAAGAGAGGTGGTAGGTGTTGGGGTGAAAGAGTGAAGTGAGGCGGTAGGTGCTGGGGTGATGAGGGGTGGTAGGTGCTGGGCTGATGAGGGGTGGTAGGTGTTGGGGTGAAGAGAGGTGGTAGGTACTGGGGTGAAGAGAGGTGGTAGGTGCTGGGGTGAAGAGAGGTGGTAGGTGCTGGGGTGAACGAGTGAAGAGAGGTGGTAGGTGGTGGGGTGAAGAGAGGCGGTAGGTGCTGGGGTGAAGAGAGGTGGTAGGTGCTGGGGTGAAGAGAGGTGGTAGGTGCTGGGGTGAAGAGAGGTGGTAGGTGCTGGGCTGAAGAGATGTGGTAGGTGCTAGGGTGAACGAGTGAAGAGAGGCCGTAGGTGCTGGGGTGAAGAGAGGCCGTAGGTGCTGGGGTGAAGAGAGGTTGTAGGTGCTGGGGTGAAGAGAGGTTGTAGGTGCTGGGTTGATGAGAGGTTGTAGGTACTTGGGGTGAAGAGAGGTGGTAGGTGCTGGGGTGAAGAGAGGTGGTAAGTGCTGTGGTGAACGGGTGAAGAGAGGTGGTAGGTGCTGGTGTGAAGAGGTGGTAGGTGCTGGGTGAAGAGAGGTGGTAGGTGCTGGGGTGAAGGGAGGTGGTAGGTACTGGGGTGAAGAGAGGTGGTAGGTGCTGGGGTGAAGAGAGGTGGTAGGTGCTGGGGTGAAGAGAGGTGGTAGGTACTTGGGGTGAAGAGAGGTGGTAGGTGCTGGGGTGAAGAGAGGTGGTAGGTGCTGGGGTGAACGGGTGAAGAGAGGCAGTAGGTGCTGGTGTGAAGAGGTGGTAGGTGCTGGGTGAATAAAGGTGGTAGGTGCTGGGGTGAAGAGAGGTGGTAGGTGCTGGGGTGAAGGGAGGTGGTAGGTGCTGGGGTGAACGGGTGAAGAGAGGCGGTAGGTGCTAGGGTGAAGAGAGGTGGTAGGTGCTGGGGGGAAGAGAGGCGGTAGGTGCTAGGGTGAAGAGAGGTGGTAGGTGCTGGGGTGAAGAGAGGTGGTAGGTGCTGGGGTGAAGAGAGGTGGTAGGCGCTGGGGTGAAGAGATGTGGTAGGTGCTGGGGTGAACGAGTGAAGAGAGGCGGTAAGTGCTGGGATGAAGAGAGGTTGTAGGTGCTGGGGTGAAGATTGGTTGTAGGTGCTAGGGTGAAGAGAGGTGGTAGGTGCTGGGGTGAACGGTTGAAGAGAGGCAGTAGGTGCTGGGGTGAAGAGAGGTGGTAGGTGCTTGGGTGAAGATAGGTGGTAGGTGCTGGGGTGAAGAGAGGTGGTAGGTACTTGGGGTGAAGAGAGGTGGAGGGTGCTGGGGTGAAGAGAGGTGGTAGGTGCTGGGGTGAACGGTTGAAGAGAGGCAGTAGGTGCTGGGGTGAAGAGAGGTGGTAGGTGCTGGGGTGAAGAGAGGTGGTAGGTGCTAGTGTGAACGGGTGAAGAGAGGCGGTAGGTGCTAGGATGAAGAGAGGCGGTAGGTGCTGGGTGAAGAGAGGTGGTAGGTGCTGGGGAGAAGGGAGGTGGCAGGTGCTGGGGTGAACGGGTGAAGAAAGGCGGTAGGTGCTGTGAAGAGAGGCGGTAGGTGCTGGGGTGAAGAGAGGTGGTAGGTGCTGGGGTGAAGAGAGGTGGTAGGTGCTGGGGTGTTGAGAGGTGGTAGGTGCTGGGGTGTTGAGAGGTGGTAGGTGTTGAGGTGAATGGGTGAAGAGAGGCAGTAGCTACTGGGGTGAAGAGAGGTGGTAGGTGCTGGGTTGAAGAGAGGTGCTAGGGTGAAGAGAGGTGATAGGTGCTGGGGTGAAGAGATTTAGTAGGTTCTGGGGTGAACGAGTGAAGAGAGGCGGTAGGTGCTGGGGTGAAGAGAGGTTGTAGGTGCTGGGGTGAAGAGAGGTGGTAGGTGCTGGTGTGAAGAGAGGTGGTAGGTGCTGGGGTGAAGAGAGGTGGTAGGTGCTGGGTTGAAGATATGTGGTCTGTTCTGCGGTAAAGAGAGGTGGTAGGTGGTAGGTGCTGGGGTGAAGAGATTTAGTAGGTTCTGGGGTGAACGAGTGAAGGGAGGCAGTAGGTGCTGGGGTGAAGTTAGGTTGTAGGTGCTGGGGTGAAGAGAGGTGGTAGGTGCTGGTGTGAAGAGAGGCGGTAGGTGCTGGGGTGAAGAGAGGTGGTAGGTACTTGGGGTGAAGAGAGGTGGTAGGTGCTGGGATGTTGAGAGGTGGTAGGTGCTGGGGTGTTGAGAGGTGGTAGGTGTTGGGGTGAATGGGTGAATAGAGGCAGTAGGTGCTGGGGTGAAGAGAGGTGGTAGGTGCTGGGGTGAAGAGTGGTGATAGGGTGAAGAGAGGTGGTAGGTGCTGGGGTGAAGAGAGGTGGTAGGTGCTGGGGTGAAAGAGTGAATTGAGGCAGTAGGTGCTGGGGTGATGAGGGGTGGTAGGTGCTGGGCTGATGAGGGGTGGTAAGTGTTGGGGTGAAGAGAGGTGGTAGGTACTGGGGTGAAGAGAGGTGGTAGGTGCTGGGGTGAAGAGAGGTGGTAGGTGCTGGGGTGAAGAGAGGTGGTAGGTGCTGGGGTAAAGAGAGGTGGTAGGTGCTGGGGTGAACAAGTGAAGAGAGGCGGTAGGTGGTGGGGTGAAGAGATATTGTCGGTGCTGGGGTGAAGAGAGGTGGTAGGTGCTGGGGTGAACGGGTGAAGAGAGGAGGTAGGTGCTAGGTTGAAGAGAGGCGGTAGGTGCTGGGGTGAAGAGAGGCGGTAGGTGCTGGGGTGAACAGAGGCGGTAGGAGTTGGGGTGAAGAGAGGTTTTAGGTGCTGGGGAAAGAGAGGTGGTAGGTGCTGGGGTGAAGAGAGGTGGTAGGTTCTGGGGTGAACGAGTGAAGAGAGGAGGTGGGTGCTGAGGTGAAGAGAGGTTGTAGGTGCTGGGGTGAAGAGAGGTGGTAGGTGCTGGGGAGAAGAGAGGTGGTAGGTTCTGGGGTGAAGAGAGGTGGTAGGTGCTGGGGTGAAGAGAGGTGGTAGGTGCTGGGGTGAAGATATGTGGTAGGTTCTGTGGTGAAGAGAGGTGGTAGGTGATAGGTGCTAGGGTGAGGAGAGGTGATAGGTGCTGGGGTGCAGAGAGGAGGTAGGTGCTGGGGTGAAGGTAGGCGGTAGGTGCTGGGGTGAAGAGAGGCGGTAAGTGCTGGGGTGAAGAGAGGTGATATATGCTGGGGTGACGAGAGGTGGTAGGTGCTGGGGAGAAGAGAGGTGCTAGGGTGAAGAGAGGTGGTAGGTGCTGGGGTGAAGAGAGGTCGTAGGTGCTGTGGTGAACGACTGAAGAGAGGTGGTAGGTGCTGGGGTGAAGAGAGGTGGTAGGTGCTGGGGTGAAGAGAGGTGGTAGGTGCTGAGGGTGAAGAGGGGTGGTAGGTGCTGGGGTGAAGAGATGTGGTAGGTGCTGGGGTGAACGAGTGAAGAGCGGCCGTAGGTGCTGGGGTGAAGAAAGGCCGTAGGTGCTGGGGTGAAGAGAGGTTGTAGGTGCTGGGGTGAAGAGAGGTTGTAGGTGCTGGGGTGGCGAGAGGTTGTAGGTACTTGGGGTGAGGAGAGGTGGTAGGTGCTGGGGTGAAGAGAGGTGGTAAGTGCTGTGGTGAACGGTGAAGAGAGGCGGTAGGTGCTGGTGTGAAGAGGTGGTAGGTGCTGGGTGAAGAGAGGTGGTAGGTGCTGGGGTGAAGGGAGGTGGTAGGTACTGGGGTGAAGAGAGGTGGTAGGTGCTGGGGTGAAGAGATGTGGTAGGTGCTGGGGTGAACGAGTGAAGAGAGGCGGTAAGTGCTGGGATGAAGAGAGGTGGTAGGTGCTGGGGTGAAGAGAGGTGGTAGGTGCTAGGGTGAACGGGTGAAGAGAGGCGGTAGGTGCTGGGGTGAAGAGAGGTGGTAGGTGCTCGGGTGAAGAGAGGTGGTAGGTGCTGGGGTGAAGAGAGGTGATAGGTGCTGGGGTGAAGAGATGTGGTAGGTGCTGGGGTGAACGAGTGAAGAGAGGCGGTAAGTGCTGGGATGAAGAGAGGTTGTAGGTGCTGGGGTGAAGATTGGTTGTAGGTGCTAGGGTGAAGAGAGGTGGTAGGTGCTGGGGTGAAGAGAGGTGGAGGGTGCTGGGGTGAAGAGAGGTGGTAGGTTCCGGGGTGAACGGTTGAAGAGAGGCAGTAGGTGCTGGGGTGAACGAGTGAAGAGAGGCGGTAAGTGCTGGGATGAAGAGAGGTTGTAGGTGCTAGGGTGAAGATTGGTTGTAGGTGCTAGGGTGAAGAGAGGTGGTAGGTGCTGGGGTGAAGAGAGGTGGTAGGTGCTGGGCTGAAGATAGGTGGTAGGTTCTGGGGTGAAGAGAGGTGGTAGGTACTTGGGGTGAAGAGAGGTGGAGGGTGCTGGGGTGAAGAGGGGTGGTAGGTGCTGGGGTGAACGGTTGAGGAGAGGCAGTAGGTGCTGGGGTGAAGAGAGGCAGTAGGTGCTGGGGTGAAGAGAGGTGGTAGCTGCTGGGGTGAAGAGAGGTGGTAGGTGCTAGGGTGAACGGGTGAAGAGAGGCGGTAGGTGCTGGGATGAAAAGAGGCGGTAGGTGCTGGGTGAAGAGAGGTGGTAGGTGCTGGGGAGAAGGGAGGTGGCAGGTGCTGGGGTGAACGGGTGAAGAAAGGCGGTAGGTGCTGGGGCGAAAAGAGGCGGTAGGTGCTGGGGTGAAGAGAGGCGCGGTAGGTGCTGGGGTGAAGAGAGGTGGTAGGTGCTGGGGTGTTGAGAGGTGGTAGGTGTTGGGGTGAATGGGTGAAGAGAGGCAGTAGGTACTGGGGTGAAGAGAGGTGGTAGGTGCTGGGTTGAAGAGAGGTGCTAGGGTGAAGAGAGGTGATAGGTGCTGAGGTGAAGAGATTTAGTAGGTTCTGGGGTGAACGAGTGAAGAGAGGCAGTAGGTGCTGGGGTGAAGAGAGGTTGTAGGTGCTGGGGTGAAGAGAGGTGGTAGGTGCTGGTGTGAAGAGAGGTGGTAGGTACTGGGGTGAAGAGAGGTGGTAGGTGCTGGGTTGAAGATATGTGGTTGGTTCTGCGGTAAAGAGAGGTGGTAGGTGGTAGGTGCTGGGCTGAAGAGATTTAGTAGGTTCTGGGGTGAACGAGTAAAGAGAGGCAGTAGGTGCTGGGGTGAAGTTAGGTTGTAGGTGCTGGGGTGAAGAGAGGTGGTAGGTGCTGGTGTGAAGAGAGGCGGTAGGTGCTGGGGTGAAGAGAGGTGGTAGGTACTTGGGGTGAAGAGAGGTGGTAGGTACTTGGGGTGAAGAGAGGTGGTAGGTGCTGGGGTGAAGAGAGGTGGTAGGTGCTGAGGTGAAGAGATTTAGTAGGTTCTGGGGTGAACGAGTGAAGAGAGGCAGTAGGTGCTGGGGTGAAGAGAGGTTGTAGGTGCTGGGGTGAAGAGAGGTGGTAGGTGCTGGTGTGAAGAGAGGTGGTAGGTGCTAGGGTGCAGAGAGGTGGTAGGTGCTGGGTGAAGAAAGGTGGTAGGTGCTGGGGTGAAGGGAGGTGGTAGGTGCTGGGGTGAAGGGAGGTGGTAGGTGCTGGGGTGAACGGGTGAAGAGAGGCGGTAGGTGCTAGGGTGAAGAGAGGTGGTAGGTGCTGGGGTGAAGAGAGGCGGTAGGTGCTGGGGTGAAGAGAGGTGGTAGGTGCTGGGGTGAAGAGAGGTGGTAGGTGCTGGGGTGAAGAGAGGTGGTAGGTGCTGGGATGAAGAGAGGTTGTAGGTGCTGGGGTGAAGATTGGTTGTAGGTGCTAGGGTGAAGAGAGGTGGTAGGGGCTGGGGTGAAGAGAGGTGGTAGGTGCTGGGCTGAAGATAGGTGGTAGGTGCTGGGGTGAAGAGAGGTGGTAGGTACTTGGGGTGAAGAGAGGTGGAGGTTGCTGGGGTGAAGAGAGGTGGTAGGTGCTGGGGTGAACGGTTGAAGAGAGGCAGTAGGTGCTGGGGTGAAGAGAGGTCGTAGGTGCTGGGGTGAAGAGAGGTGGTAGGTGCTAGGGTGAACGGATGAAGAGAGGCGGTAGGTGCTGGGATGAAGAGAGGCGGTAGGTGCTGGGTGAAGAGAGGTGGTAGGTGCTGGGGAGAAGGGAGGTGGCAGGTGCTGGGGTGAACGGGTGAAGAAAGGCGGCAGGTGCTGCGGTGAAGAGAGGCGGTAGGTGCTGGGGTGAAGAGAGGCGGTAGGTGCTGGGGTGAAGAGAGGTGGTAGGTGCTGGGGTGTTGAGAGGTAGTAGGTGTTGGGTTGAATGGGTGAAGAGAGGCAGTAGGTACTGGGGTGAAGAGAGGTGGTAGGTGCTGGGTTGAAGAGAGTTGCTAGGGTGAAGAGAGGTGATAGGTGCTGGGGTGAAGAGATTTAGTAGGTTCTGGGGTGAACGAGTGAAGAGAGGCGGTAGGTGCTGGGGTGAAGAGAGGTTGTAGGTGCTGGTGTGAAGAGAGGTGGTAGGTGCTGGTGTGAAGAGAGGTGGTAGGTGCTGGGGTGAAGAGAGGTGGTAGGTACTTGGGGTGAAGAGAGGTGGTAGGTACTTGGGGTGAAGAGAAGTGGTAGGTGCTGGGGTGTTGAGAGGTGGTAGGTGCTGGGGTGTTGAGAGGTGGTAGGTGTTGGGGAGAATGGGTGAATAGAGGCAGTAGGTGCTGGGGTGAAGAGAGGAGGTAGGTGCTGGGGTGAAGAGTGGTGCTAGGGTGAAGAGAGGTGGTAGGTGCTGGGGTGAAGAGAGGTGGTAGGTGCTGGGTTGAAGAGAGTTGCTAGGGTGAAGAGAGGTGATAGGTGCTGGGGTGAAGAGATTTAGTAGGTTCTGGGGTGAACGAGTGAAGAGAGGCGGTAGGTGCTGGGGTGAAGAGAGGTTGTAGGTGCTGGTGTGAAGAGAGGTGGTAGGTGCTGGTGTGAAGAGAGGTGGTAGGTGCTGGGGTGAAGAGAGGTGGTAGGTACTTGGGGTGAAGAGAGGTGGTAGGTACTTGGGGTGAAGAGAAGTGGTAGGTGCTGGGGTGTTGAGAGGTGGTAGGTGCTGGGGTGTTGAGAGGTGGTAGGTGTTGGGGAGAATGGGTGAATAGAGGCAGTAGGTGCTGGGGTGAAGAGAGGTGGTAGGTGCTGGGGTGAAGAGTGGTGCTAGGGTGAAGAGAGGTGGTAGGTGCTGGGGTGAAGAGAGGTGGTAGGTGCTGGGGTGAAAGATTGAAGTGAGGCGGTAGGTGCTGGGGTGATGAGGGGTGGTAGGTGCTGGGCTGATGAGGGGTGGTAGGTGTTGGGGTGAAGAGAGGTGGTAGGTGCTGGGGTGAAGAGAGGTGGTAGGTGCTGGGGTGAAGAGAGGTGGTAGGTGCTGGGGTGAAGAGAGGCGGTAGGGTGAAGAGAGGTGGTAGGTGCTGGGGTGAAGAGAGGTGGTAGGTGCTGGGGTGAAAGAGTGAAGTGAGGCGGTAGGTGCTGGGGTGATGAGGGGTGGTAGGTGCTGGGCTGATGAGGGGTGGTAGGTGTTGGGGTGAAGAGAGGTGGGAGGTGCTGGGGTGTTGAGAGGTGGTAGGTGTTGGGGAGAATGGGTGAATAGAGGCAGTAGGTGCTGGGGTGAAGAGAGGTGGTAGGTGCTGGGGTGAAGAGTGGTGCTAGGGTGAAGAGAGGTGGTAGGTGCTGGGGTGAAGAGAGGTGGTAGGTGCTGGGGTGAAGAGTGGTGCTAGGGTGAAGAGAGGTGGTAGGTGCTGGGGTGAAGAGAGGTGGTAGGTGCTGGGGTGAAAGAGTGAAGTGAGGCGGTAGGTGCTGGGGTGATGAGGGGTGGTAGGTGCTGGGCTGATGAGGGGTGGTAGGTGTTGGGGTGAAGAGAGGTGGTAGGTGCTGGGGTGAAGAGAGGTGGTAGGTGCTGGGGTGAAGAGAGGTGGTAGGTGCTGGGGTGAACGAGTGAAGAAAGGCGGTAGGTGGTGGGGTGAAGAGAGGTTGTAGGTGCTGGGGTGAAGAGAGGTGGTAGGTGCTGGGGTGAACGGGTGAAGAGAGGCGGTAGGTGCTAGGTTGAAGAGAGGCGGTAGGTGCTGGGGTGAAGAGAGGCGGTAGGAGTTGGGGTGAAGAGAGGCGGTAGGAGTTGGGGTGAAGAGAGGTGGTAGGTGCTGGGGTGAAGAGAGGTGGTAGGTGCTGGGGTGAAGAGAGGTGGTAGGTGCTGGGGTGAAGAGAGGTGGTAGGTTCTGAGTTGAAGAGAGGTGCTAGGGTGAAGACAGGTGGTAGGTGCTGGGGTGAAGAGATGTGGTAGGTTCTGGGGTGAACGAGTGAAGAGAGGAGGTAGGTGCTGAGGTGAAGAGAGGTTGTAGGTGCTGGGGTGAAGAGAGGTGGTAGGTGCTGGGGAGAAGAGAGGTGGTAGGTTCTGGGGTGAAGAGAGGTGGTAGGTGCTGGGGTGAAGAGAGGTGGTAGGTGCTGGGGTGAAGAGAGGTGGTAGGTGCTGGGGTGAAGAGATGTGGTAGGTTCTGTGGTGAAGAGAGGTGGTAGGTGATAGGTGCTAGGGTGAGGAGAGGTGATAGGTGCTGGGGTGCAGAGAGGCGGTAGGTGCTGGGGTGAAGGTAGGCGGTAGGTGCTGGGGTGAAGAGAGGCGGTAAGTGCTGGGGTGAAGAGAGGTGATATGTGCTGGGGTGATGAGAGGTGGTAGGTGCTGGGGAGAAAAGAGGCGGTAGGTGCTAGGGTGAAGAAAGGTCGTACGTACTTGGGGTGAAGAGTGGTGGTAGGTACTAGGGGAGAAGAGAGATGGTAGGCGCTGGGGTGTTGAGAGGTGGTAGGGGCTGGGGTGTTGAGAGGTGGTAGGTGTTGGGGTGAATGGGTGAAGATAGGCAGTAGGTGCTGGGGTGAAGAGAGGTGGTAGGTGCTGGGGTCAAGAGAGGTGCTAGGGTTAAGAGAGGTGGTAGGTGCTGGGGTGAAGAGAGGTCGTAGGTGCTGGGGTGAACGACTGAAGAGAGGTGGTAGGTGCTGGGGTGAAGAGAGGTGGTAGGTGCTGGGGTGAAGAGAGGTGGTAGGTGCTGGGGTGCAGAGAGGCGGTAGGTGCTGGGGTGAAGGTAGGCGGTAGGTGCTAGGGTGAAGAGAGGTGGTAGGTGCTGGGGTGAAGAGATGTGGTAGGTGCTGGGGTGAACGAGTGAAGAGAGGCGGTAAGGGCTGGGATGAAGAGAGGTTGTAGGTGCTGGTGTGAAGATTGGTTGTAGGTGCTAGGGTGAAGAGAGGTGGTAGGTGCTGGGGTGAAGAGAGGTGGTAGGTGCTGGGCTGAAGATAGGTGGTAGGTGCTGGGGTGAAGAGAGGTGGTAGGTACTTGGGGTGAAGAGAGGTGGAGGGTGCTGGGGTGAAGAGAGGTGGTAGGTGCTGGGGTGAACGGTTGAAGAGAGGCAGTAGGTGCTGGGGTGAAGAGAGGTGTTAGGTGCTGGGGTGAAGAGAGGTGGTAGGTGCTAGGGTGAACGGGTGAAGAGAGGCGGTAGGTGCTGGGATGAAGAGAGGCAGTAGGTGCTGGGTGAAGAGAGGTGGTAGGTGCTGGGGAGAAGGGAGGTGGCAGGTGCTGGGGCGAACGGCTGAAGAAAGGCGGTAGGTGCTGGGGTGAAGAGAGGCGGTAGGTGCTGGGGTGAAGAGAGGCGGTAAGTACTGGGGTGAAGAGAGGTGGTAGGTGCTGGGGTGTTGAGAGGTGGTAGGTGCTGGGGTGTTGAGAGGTGGTAGGTGCTGGTGTGAAGAGAGGTGGTAGGTGCTGGGGTGAAGAGAGGTGGTAGGTACTTGGGGTGAAGAGAGGTGGTAGGTACTTGGGGTGAAGAGAAGTGGTAGGTGCTGGGGTGTTGAGAGGTGGTAGGTGCTGGGGTGTTGAGAGGTGGTAGGTGTTGGGGAGAATGGGTGAATAGAGGCAGTAGGTGCTGGGGTGAAGAGAGGTGGTAGGTGCTGGGGTGAAGAGTGGTGCTAGGGTGAAGAGAGGTGGTAGGTGCTGGGGTGAAGAGAGGTGGTAGGTGCTGGGGTGAAAGATTGAAGTGAGGCGGTAGGTGCTGGGGTGATGAGGGGTGGTAGGTGCTGGGCTGATGAGGGGTGGTAGGTGTTGGGGTGAAGAGAGGTGGTAGGTGCTGGGGTGAAGAGAGGTGGTAGGTGCTGGGGTGAAGAGAGGTGGTAGGTGCTGGGGTGAACGAGTGAAGAAAGGCGGTAGGTGGTGGGGTGAAGAGAGGTAGTAGGTGCTGGGTTGAAGAGAGGTGGTTGGTGCTGGGGTGAACGGGTGAAGAGAGGCGGTAGGTGCTAGGTTGAAGAGAGGTGGTAGGTGCTGGGGTGAAGAGAGGCGGTAGGGTGAAGAGAGGTGGTAGGTGCTGGGGTGAAGAGAGGTGGTAGGTGCTGGGGTGAAAGAGTGAAGTGAGGCGGTAGGTGCTGGGGTGATGAGGGGTGGTAGGTGCTGGGCTGATGAGGGGTGGTAGGTGTTGGGGTGAAGAGAGGTGGTAGGTGCTGGGGTGTTGAGAGGTGGTAGGTGTTGGGGAGAATGGGTGAATAGAGGCAGTAGGTGCTGGGGTGAAGAGAGGTGGTAGGTGCTGGGGTGAAGAGTGGTGCTAGGGTGAAGAGAGGTGATAGGTGCTGGGGTGAGGAGATTTAGTAGGTTCTGGGGTGAACGAGTGAAGAGAGGCGGTAGGTGCTGGGGTGAAGAGAGGTTGTAGGTGCTGGTGTGAAGAGAGGTGGTAGGTGCTGGGGTGAAGAGAGGTGGTAGGTGCTGGGTTGAAGATATGTGGTCGGTTCTGCGGTAAAGAGAGGTGGTAGGTGGTAGGTGCTGGGGTGAAGAGATTTAGTAGGTTCGGGGGGAACGAGTGAAGAGAGGCAGTAGGTGCTGGGGTGAAGTTAGGTTGTAGGTGCTGGGGTGAAGAGAGGTGGTAGGTGCTGGTGTGAAGAGAGGCAGTAGGTGCTGGGGTGAAGAGAGGTGGTAGGTACTTGGGGTGAAGAGAGGTGGTAGGTACTTGGGGTGAAGAGAGGTGGTAGGTGCTGGGGTGTTGAGAGGTGGTAGGTGCTGGGGTGTTGAGAGGTTGTAGGTGTTGGGGTGAATGGGTGAATAGAGGCAGTAGGTGCTGGGGTGAAGAGAGGTGGTAGGTGCAGGGGTGAAGAGTGGTGCTAGGGTGAAGAGAGGTGGTAGGTGCTGGGGTGAAGAGAGGTGGTAGGTGCTGGGGTGAAAGAGTGAAGTGAGGCGGTAGGTTCTGGGCTGATGAGGGGTGGTAGGTGTTGGGGTGAAGAGAGGTGGTAGGTACTGGGGTGAAGAGAGGTGGTAGGTGCTGGGGTGAAGAGAGGTGGTAGGTGCTGGGGTGAACGAGTGAAGAGAGGTGGTAGGTGGTGGGGTGAAGAGAGGTTGTAGGTGCTGGGGTAAAGAGAGGCGGTAGGTGCTGGGGTGAAGAGAGGCGGTAGGTGCTGGGGTGAAGAGAGGTGGTAGGTGCTGGGGTGAAGAGAGGTGTTAGGTGCTGGGGTGAAGAGAGGTGGTAGGTGCTGGGGTGAAGAGAGGTGGTAGGTGCTGGGGTGAACGAGTGAAGAGAGGCCGTAGGTGCTGGGGTGAAGAGAGGCCGTAGGTGCTGGGGTGAAGAGAGGTTGTAGGTGCTGGGGTGATGAGAGGTTGTAGGTACTTGGGGTGAAGAGAGGTGGTAGGTGCTGGGGTGAAGAGAGCTGGTAAGTGCTGTGGTGAACGGGTGAAGAGAGGTGGTAGGTGCTGGTGTGAAGAGGTGGTAGGTGCTGGGTGAAGAGAGGTGGTAGGTGCAGGGGTGAAGGGAGGTGGTAGGTACTGGGGTGAAGAGAGGTGGTAGGTGCTGGGGTGAAGAGAGGTGGTAGGTGCTGGGGTGAAGAGAGGTGGTAGGTACTTGGGGTGAAGAGAGGTGGTAGGTGCTGGGGTGAAGAGAGGTGGTAGGTGCTGGGGTGAACGGGTGAAGAGAGGCAGTAGGTGCTGGTGTGAAGAGAGGTGGTAGGTACTTGGGGTGAAGAGAGGTGGTAGGTGCTGGGTGAAGAAAGGTGGTAGGTGCTGGGGTGAAGGGAGGTGGTAGGTGCTGGGGTGAAGGGAGGTGGTAGGTGCTGGGGTGAACGGGTGAAGAGAGGCGGTAGGTGCTAGGGTGAAGAGAGGTGATAGGTGCTAGGGTGAAGAGATTTAGTAGGTTCTGGGGTGAAGAGAGGTTGTAGGTGCTGGGGTGAAGAAAGGTGGTAGGTGCTGGTGTGAAGAGAGGCGCTAGGTGCTGGGGTGAAGAGAGGTGGTAGGTACTTGGGGTGAAGAGAGGTGGTAGGTGCTGGGGTGAAGAGAGGTGGTAGGTGCTGGGGTGAAGAGAGGTGGTAGGTGCTGGGGTGAAGAGATGTGGTAGGTACTGGGGTGAACGAGTGAAGAGAGGCGGTAAGCGCTGGGATGAAGAGAGGTTGTAGGTGCTGGGGTGAAGATTGGTTGTAGGTGCTAGGATGAAGAGAGGTGGTAGGTGCTGGGGTGAAGAGAGGTGGTAGGTGCTGGGCTGAAGATAGGTGGTAGGTGCTGGGGTGAAGAGAGGTGGTAGGTACTTGGGGTGAAGAGAGGTGGAGGGTGCTGGGGTGAAGAGAGGTGGTAGGTGCTGGGGTGAACGGTTAAAGAGAGGCAGTAGGTGCTGGGGTGAAGAGAGGTGGTAGGTGCTGGGGTGAAGAGAGGTGGTAGGTGCTAGGGTGAACGGGTGAAGAGAGTCGATAGGTGCTGGGATGAAGAGAGGCGGTAGGTGCTGGGTGAAGAGAGGTGGTAGGTGCAGGGGAGAAGGGAGGTGGCAGGTGCTGGGGTTAACGGGTGAAGAAAGGTGGTAGGTGCTGGGGTGAAGAGAGGCGGTAGGTGCTGGGGTGAAGAGAGGCGGTAGGTGCTGGGGTGAAGAGAGGTGGTAGGTGCTGGGGTGTTGAGAGGTGGTAGGTGCTGGGGTGTTGAGAGGTGGTAGGTGTTGGGGTGAATGGGTGAAGAGAGGCAGTAGGTACTGGGGTGAAGAGAGGTGGTAGGTGCTGGGTTGAAGAGAGGTGCTAGGGTGAAGAGAGGTGATAGGTGCTGGGGTGAAGAGATTTAGTAGGTTCTGGGGTGAAGAGAGGCGGTAGGTGCTGGGGGGAAGAGAGGTTGTAGGTGCTGGTGTGAAGAGAGGTGGTAGGTGCTGGGGTGAAGAGAGGTGGTAGGTGCTGGGTTGAAGATATGTGGTCGGTTCTGCAGTAAAGAGAGGTGGTAGGTGCTGGGGTGAAGAGATTTAGTAGGTTTGGGGGGAACGAGTGAAGAGAGGTGTTAGAAAGGGTAGATGGACCGGGAGGGTCGGCCGGGGTCAGGAGGAGAGGTCTCCGGGGAGAGCCGTCTCCAGCGATCGTACAGACAAGTAACTTCTCCCTCACAGACAGATACCACACACAGATAAGATTCAGTGTTCTTTATAAGCACTTCTTAAGGTACGGTTGAATGGTACAAGGAGGTCTGGACTCAGGGGTCCCCTCGATTCAAGTCTCTCAAAGCAGGGTAAGGGGTAGCGGGACAGTCTGTCTACCAGTCAGGTAGTTCGGATGAGATGATGATTAGCTCACAATCCTCGAGCTTGGTGGCTTAGTTGGTACGGGCCGCGGCAGCGCCAGCAGGTCCCGGTTGAGATGGTCGGTACACGGTCCGCGGCAGCGCCAGCAGGTCCCGGAAAGATGGTCGATATACGGTCCGCGGCAGCGCCAGCAGGTCCCGGTGAGGATGGTCGTTACAACGGGCCACGGCAGCGCCAGCAGGTCCCAACGAGGATGGTCGTTACAACGGGCCGCGGCAGCGCCAGCAGGTCCCGACGAGGATGGATGTTGCAGAAGGCCGCGGCAGCGCCAGCAGGCAGGACGATGGTTCACAAGAGCGGGCTACGGCAGCGCCAGTAGTCCGTCAAGGCTGAGTTCTCTCGGTGTCTCTCGACTCCAGGATACAACTGCCTTCCTGCTCCGGAGTTGCCCCAGTTATAGGGCAGGCGCCCTTTGATGTCCGGACCCTCGCACTTGGAGGTCGGAGGGCCCGGGATGAAGGTGTCCAGACACCCAGCAGGGGGTGGAGCCAGCGCCTGGGGGGAGCTGGAGGCGATCGGCACCTGGCGGGGGGAAGAGCTCTTGACACTTCGTTCTCCCATTGACCTGCCAAGTGGTCCGCTCACCTCCTGGGTGGAGGGTGGTGCCGGGATGTTGGGGCCGGCCAGGCCCGGGGTTAGGGTCGGGCCGAGGCCACGCGGCCTCGGGGTGCAGGGCCCAAGATGGCGGCTTGAACCGGCCGGGGGAGCCGGTGGGGCTGGGCCCCGTGATGAGTAGAGGTCCGAGGGCCGAAGATCCGTCGGGAGACGGGGTACAGGTGCTTTTCGTGGGTTATGCCTGGTGGGCCGGAGCTCGGGCCCTGTCGTGCGGGGAGGGAGCAAGTCCTTCGTGTGGCCTGTCCAACATGCGTCCCCCCCAGCTGAAGGCGGGGAGAGTCACCCATCTCCTTGGGGACTCTCTTCGTCGAGGCGGAAAAAGCGGGACAGGCCGTCCGCGTTGGCGTGGTCTTGGCCTGGTCGGTGCTCCACAGTGAAGTCCATTCCCTGCAGGGAAATGGACCAGCGCAAGAGTTTTGGGTTCTCCCCCCGCATCTGCATCAGCCACTGCAGGGGTCGATGGTCGGTTTGTACCCGGAAGTGGGTACCGAAGAGATAGGGCCGGAGCTTTTTGAGGGCCCACACCACTGCGAATGCCTCCCTCTCGATGGTGCTCCAGCGCTGTTCTCGGGCCAGGAGACGTCGACTGATGAAGGCCACCGGCTGGTCATGACCCTCGGGGTTTAACTGAGAAAGGACGACCCCGATGCCGTGGTCGGAGGCGTCGGTCTGTACCACGAATTCCTGACTGTAATCGGGGGCCTGGAGCACAGGGGCGGTGCACAGGGCGGCCTTCAGTTTCTCGAAGGCCGCTTGACAATCGGGGGTCCAGTTAATCCGCTTCGGCTGGTTCTTGGACGTGAGACCTGTGAGGGGCCCCACGATGCTGCCGTAGTCTTTCACGAACCGCCGGTAGTAGCCGGTGAGCCCCAAGAAGGCTCGGACCTCGGTCTGGGTGACGGGGGGCTGCCAGGACTGGATGGCGGCAATCTTAAGTTGTAGCGGGGCCACCAGCCCGCTTCCCACTTGGTGCCCAAGGTAGGTCACAGACCCTTGGCCAATTTGGCACTTGCCGGCCTTAATTGTGAGACCGGCCCGCTGGAGGGCCTGTAGGACCTCTTGGAGGTGACGGAGGTGGTCGGGCCAGTGGAGGCTGTATACAGCGATATCGTCCAGGTAGGCAGCGCTGAACTCTTCGAGCCCCGCCAAGACCTGGTTCACGAGGCGTTGAAACGTGGCGGGGGCATTCTTCATGCCGAAGGGCATGACCTTGAATTGGTAGTGGCCATCGGGGGTAGAGAAGGCTGACCGTTCCTGAGCCCTGGGTGTGAGGCCGATCTGCCAGTAGCCCGCTGTTAGGTCGAAGATACTGAGGTAGCGGGCGGCCCCCAGCCGGTCGATCAGCTCGTCTGCTCGGGGAATCGGATGAGCGTCGGTCCGGGTGACAGCGTTCAAGCCCCGGTAGTCGACGCAGAATCTCAGTTCAGGTGCGGTGCCGGGGGCAGCGGCTTTGGGAACCAATACAACCGGACTGGCCCAGGGACTGTCCGAGGGCTCGATGACCCCGATTGTGAGCATCTTGGCCACTTCCTCCTGTATGCAGGCCCGTACCCGATCTGGTACGCGGTAGGCCCGGTGTCGGACAGGGGGACTGTCCCCGGTGTCCACGTCGTGCAGACACCAAGGGGTGACCCCGGGGGTGAGGGAGAACAGGGTAGCGAACTGCAGCAGGAGGTTCCGGCAGCCCTGGCGTTGCTCCGAAGTGAGGGCGTCAGAGAGCCGAACCCCGTCCACGGAGCCGTCATTCTCCTGAGTTTTCAGAAGATCCGGGAGGGGTTCGGAGTCTTCCTCTGCCCCACTGTCCGTAGCCATCAGGAGGCTGAGTTCTGAGCGCACAAAGTGTGGTTTGAGTCGGTTGGTGTGGAGGACCCGGAGGGGGTTCCGGGAGGTCCCCAGGTCGATGAGGTAAGTGACGGGGCTTTTGCGCTCGACCACTTTGAAGGGCCCCGTCCACTTATCTTGCAAGGCACATGGTTCGGTGGGGGACATCACCCATACTTGTTGTCCAGGCTCGAACTCAACGGAGGAGGCATTGTGATCATACCACCTCTTCATGTCCTCCTGGCTGGCCTCGAGGTTCGCCTTGGCCATCTGTCTGAAGCGCCGGGTCTGATTGCGTAGGGCCAGGAGGTATTTGAAGACGTCTGGAGGGGTCTTTAGGGGGGCCATCTCCCAACCTTCTTTTACTAGGCTGAGGGGCCCTCGCACAGGGTGCCCGTACAGGAGTTCGAAAGGGCTAAAACCGAGGGACTTCTGGGGAACTTCTCGGTAAGCGAAGAGGAGGCACGGGAGTAGTACATCCCACTGGCGACGGAGGGGCTCTTCCAATCCCCCAATCATCCCCTTGAGAGTGCGGTTAAACCGCTCCACTAGTCCGTTCCCTTGGGGGTGATAGGGGGTCGTGAATCTGTAGGTGACCCCGCATTGTTGCCAGAGGGACTTCATGTATTTGGATATAAAGTTCGTGCCTCGGTCGCTGACGACTTCTCGGGGGAAGCCTACCCGGGAGAAGATCCCCATTAGGGCCCGGCCAACCACCGGAGCTGTCACGGTCCGTAGAGGCACCGCCTCGGGGTAGCGGGTGGCATGGTCCACCAGTACTAAGATGAACCTGTGTCCTTGTGCCGTGCGGGGGTCCAGAGGCCCCACAATGTCTATCCCCACCCTCTCGAACGGGGTGGTGACCACAGGGAAGGGTTGCAGAGGGGCTTTCAGCTTCCGACCACTCTTCCCGCTGGCTTGGCATGTGGGGCAAGATCGGCAGTGGTTCAGGACGTCGTTCCTCATTTTCGGCCAGAAAAAGTGGGTCACTAGGCGGCTGTATGTTTTGTCCTGGCCCAGGTGTCCAGCCAGGGGGACATCGTGTGCCAGGTTGAGCAGAAAGTCTCTGAAGCGGAGAGGTACCACCAGTACTCGACCGGCCCCCAGCTCGGCGATTCTTTGCTCGCTGTATAGCAGGTCGTTATCCCAGTAGACCCAGTGAGTTCCGGTGGAGTCCCCTGCGTTCTGGGCGCTGGCTTGTTGGCGGAGTCCCTCGAGGGAGGGACAGGTCTTTTGTTCCTGGCGGAACTGTTCCTGGGTGGGCCCCCCTTCTTGACGCCACTGAGCCAGGTCAGGAAGGTCCTGGGATTGTGCGTCCCCTTCGGTCGTCGGGTCTGGGAGGCTGGCCTTGTCGTTGTCTTCTACTGGGGCGACCGGGGGCGGAGGTGCCGGCCATTCCGGTTCTTCTGATCGAGGGACGGCACGGGCGGCCATGGACCGGGTGGTTATGCAGGCCCAGTCCGGGAGGCCCAGCATCCCCAGGTGCTCCCTTCTCTCAACGGTGGCCCACGGGGAACTCTCGAGGTCATTCCCCAGGAGGCAGTCCACGGGGGCATCGTCCCGGACCGTCACCTTCATCAGGCCGGAGACCCCTCCCCATTCGAATGGGACGCAGGCCATTTGACACATACTTTCAGAGTTGTCTGCCGAGCGGACGGGGCAGAGAATGTTCGGCAGGATCTGCTCGGGCTTCACCAGGTGACAGCGGACGGCCGTCACACTGGCGCCTGTGTCACGCAAGGCCTCGGCTCGCTGTCCATTAATGGTCACCCACTGACCGTATTTCCTGGTGTTAGCGGGTAGGGGAGCCCGCGGGACCATGTCTCTTCCCCCTAAGCACGCCAGGACCATGGCGGCCGGCTCCCACTCTTGCTGGGCCGGCTCATACTCTTCTGGTTCCTCCGATGATCGCTCTTCCCCCAGGGCGGCGGCAGCTACCTGGCGGGGCTTGGGTGCTTGGTTCTGCGGGCAGCTCGGGTCATTGGCGTAGTGGCCGACTCGCTGGCATCGGTGGCACGTGACGTTGGCTCGGGCCCCAGGACGCCACGGGGGGTTGCCCCGGCCGGCCGGAGGCGGGGTGCTGGCCACGGGTGTTGTTGGCAAGGCGTCTCTCCCTCGCCCCTGGCCCCCTCCTCCTCCCCGAGGACGGTGCTGGCCTGGGTTGCTTCTGTTCTGTTCGTGTGGCCCCCTCCGGCCCACTCGGGTGCTTTCCCATCGGTCAGCTTCGGCGGCGAGCTGCCGGGGGTCAGTCAGCTTACTGTCGAGGAGGTGCTGCCTGAGCTCGACGAAACAGTTGTTCGACAGGTGCTCCCATACCATAAGGTTAAAGAGTTGTTCGTAAGTGGTGACATGGCTCCCCTTTATCCAACCCTCGAAGGCACGGCTGAAATAGTTCACGTATTCTACCCAAGTTGTACCTGGGATCCGGGTGCAATCTCTGAACCTCTGGCGGTACATCTCGGGTGTGAGGCCGTAGCGGGTGAGGAGGGCAGCCTTCATGTGGTCGTAGGACGACATTTGGTGATCTGGGAGCTGCAGTAGGGCATCGCGACCCTCGTTGATAAACCTCCCCCAAAGTCCGGCTCCCCAATCACTCCGGTCGATCCGGTGGGAGGTCATGGCGATCTCGTAGGCTTTAAACCACTGTTGTATGTCGTCTTCTCGGACATACTCGCGGACAACATCCTTGGGGATGTGGACTTTTTTCTCGATTGGCCCCGGGGTGTGTGGTCGCTCAGGCACCCCCAGTTCTTTATTTTGTTTCCGAAGTTCTATCTCCGCTAGTTGGCGCTCGTGCTCGAGCGTTATTTTTTTCTCCTCCAGCTCTCTCTGTCTCTGCTTCTCTTCTCGTTCGTCTCGGAGCCGCATATGCTCGAGGTTGAGTTTCTGTTCAGCTAACTTGAGTTCCCCATCCATCTTGAGTCGTGCCATTTCCAACTCGTGCAATCTGGTTCTTTCTCTTTCTCGGATCTCCTCCTGCGAGAGGCCCGTTCCCCGCTCCTCAGGAGCCGTGGCGTTCCCCTCTGGTGTGATGCTGCTTTGGTCGGAGGGTCCGGCGACCCCAGTTTCTGTCCACGACTCTAGGGCGTGCTTTAGATCATCCTTGGTACTCAGGCCGGTGGTAGCAATGCCAAGTTCTATGCAGAATTGTCTCAGTTTGCGGTGGTTGTATTCTTCTAATTTATCCATTTGGAAATTCTCGGTGGAGCTGCTATCTTTGGCTGACATCGTGTTTTTGTCGTGGGGTGAGCTACTCTCTGTACGATTACGCGTTGATTCGGATCGCGCCGCTGGCCACCAATGTTAGAAAGGGTAGATGGACCGGGAGGGTCGGCCGGGGTCAGGAGGAGAGGTCTCCGGGGAGAGCCGTCTCCAGCGATCGTACAGACAAGTAACTTCTCCCTCACAGACAGATACCACACACAGATAAGATTCAGTGTTCTTTATAAGCACTTCTTAAGGTACGGTTGAATGGTACAAGGAGGTCTGGACTCAGGGGTCCCCTCGATTCAAGTCTCTCAAAGCAGGGTAAGGGGTAGGGGGACAGTCTGTCTACCAGTCAGGTAGTTCGGATGAGATGATGATTAGCTCACAATCCTCGAGCTTGGTGGCTTAGTTGGTACGGGCCGCGGCAGCGCCAGCAGGTCCCGGTTGAGATGGTCGGTACACGGTCCGCGGCAGCGCCAGCAGGTCCCGGAAAGATGGTCGATATACGGTCCGCGGCAGCGCCAGCAGGTCCCGGTGAGGATGGTCGTTACAACGGGCCGCGGCAGCGCCAGCAGGTCCCAACGAGGATGGTCGTTACAACGGGCCGCGGCAGCGCCAGCAGGTCCCGACGAGGATGGATGTTGCAGAAGGCCGCGGCAGCGCCAGCAGGCAGGACGATGGTTCACAAGAGCGGGCTACGGCAGCGCCAGTAGTCCGTCAAGGCTGAGTTCTCTCGGTGTCTCTCGACTCCAGGATACAACTGCCTTCCTGCTCCGGAGTTGCCCCAGTTATAGGGCAGGCGCCCTTTGATGTCCGGACCCTCGCACTTGGAGGTCGGAGGGCCCGGGATGAAGGTGTCCAGACACCCAGCAGGGGGTGGAGCCAGCGCCTGGGGGGAGCTGGAGGCGATCGGCACCTGGCGGGGGGAAGAGCTCTTGACACTTCGTTCTCCCATTGACCTGCCAAGTGGTCCGCTCACCTCCTGGGTGGAGGGTGGTGCCGGGATGTCGGGGCCGGCCAGGCCCGGGGTTAGGGTCGGGCCGAGGCCACGCGGCCTCGGGGTGCAGGGCCCAAGATGGCGGCTTGAACCGGCCGGGGGAGTCGGTGGGGCTGGGCCCCGTGATGAGTAGAGGTCCGAGGGCCGAAGATCCGTCGGGAGACGGGGTACAGGTGCTTTTCGTGGGTTATGCCTGGTGGGCCGGAGCTCGGGCCCTGTCGTGCGGGGAGGGAGCAAGCCCTTCGTGTGGCCTGTCCAACAAGAGGCAGTAGGTGCTGGGGGGAAGTTAGGTTGTAGGTGCTGGGGTGAAGAGAGGTGGTAGGTGCTGGTGTGAAGAGAGGCGGTATGTGCTGGGGTGAAGAGAGGTGGTAGGTGCTGGGGTGAAGAGAGGCGTTGGTGTTGGGGTGAAAAGAGGTAGTAGGTGCTGGGGTGAAGAGAGGTGGTAGGTGCTGGGGTGAAGAGAGGTGGTAGGTGCTGGGGTGAACGAGTGAAGAGAGGCGGTAGGTGCTGGGGTGAAGAGAGGTGGTAGGTGCTGGGGTGAAGAGAGGCGGTAGGTGTTGGGGTAAAGAGAGGCAGCAGGTGTTGGGGTAAAGAGAGGAGGTAGGTGCTGGGGTGAAGAGAGGTGTTAGGTGCTGGGGTGTTGAGAGGTGGTAGGTGTTGGGGTGAATGGGTGAATAGAGGCAGTAGGTGCTGGGGTGAAGAGAGGTGGTAGGTGCAGGGGTGAAGAGTGGTGCTAGGGTGAAGAGAGGTGGTAGGTGTTGGGGTGAAAGAGTGAAGTGAGGCGGTAGGTGCTGGGGTGATGAGGGGTGGTAGGTGCTGGGCTGATGAGGGGTGGTAGGTGTTGGGGTGAAGAGAGGTGGTAGGTACTGGGGTGAAGAGAGGTGGTAGGTGCTGGGGTGAAGAGAGGTGGTAGGTGCTGGGGTGAACGAGTGAAGAGAGGTGGTAGGTGGTGGGGTGAAGAGAGGCGGTAGGTGCTGGGGTGAAGAGAGGTGGTAGGTGCTGGGGTGAAGAGAGGTGGTAGGTGCTGGGGTGAAGAGAGGTGGTAGGTGCTGGGCTGAAGAGATGTGGTAGGTGCTGGGGTGAACGAGTGAAGAGAGGCCGTAGGTGCTGGGGTGAAGAGAGGCCGTAGGTGCTGGGGTGAAGAGAGGTTGTAGGTGCTGGGGTGAAGAGAGGTTGTAGGTGCTGGGTTGATGAGAGGTTGTAGGTACTTGGGGTGAAGAGAGGTGGTAGGTGCTGGGGTGAAGAGAGGTGGTAAGTGCTGTGGTGAACGGGTGAAGAGAGGCGGTAGGTGCTGGTGTGAAGAGGTGGTAGGTGCTGGGTGAAGAGAGGTGGTAGGTGCTGGGGTGAAGGGAGGTGGTAGGTACTGGGGTGAAGAGAGGTGGTAGGTGCTGGGGTGAAGAGAGGTGGTAGGTGCTGGGGTGAAGAGAGGTGGTAGGTACTTGGGGTGAAGAGAGGTGGTAGGTGCTGGGGTGAAGAGAGGTGGTAGGTGCTGGGGTGAACGGGTGAAGAGAGGCAGTAGGTGCTGGTGTGAAGAGGTGGTAGGTGCTGGGTGAATAAAGGTGGTAGGTGCTGGGGTGAAGGGAGGTGGTAGGTGCTGGGGTGAAGGGAGGTGGTAGGTGCTGGGGTGAACGGGTGAAGAGAGGCGGTAGGTGCTAGGGTGAAGAGAGGTGGTAGGTGCTGGGGGGAAGAGAGGCGGTAGGTGCTAGGGTGAAGAGAGGTGGTAGGTGCTGGGGTGAAGAGAGGTGGTAGGTGCTGGGGTGAAGAGAGGTGGTAGGCGCTGGGGTGAAGAGATGTGGTAGGTGCTGGGGTGAACGAGTGAAGAGAGGCGGTAAGTGCTGGGATGAAGAGAGGTTGTAGGTGCTGGGGTGAAGATTGGTTGTAGGTGCTAGGGTGAAGAGAGGTGGTAGGTGCTGGGGTGAACGGTTGAAGAGAGGCAGTAGGTGCTGGGGTGAAGAGAGGTGGTAGGTGCTTGGGTGAAGATAGGTGGTAGGTGCTGGGGTGAAGAGAGGTGGTAGGTGCTTGGGGTGAAGAGAGGTGGAGGGTGCTGGGGTGAAGAGAGGTGGTAGGTGCTGGGGTGAACGGTTGAAGAGAGGCAGTAGGTGCTGGGGTGAAGAGAGGTGGTAGGTGCTGGGGTGAAGAGAGGTGGTAGGTGCTAGTGTGAACGGGTGAAGAGAGGCGGTAGGTGCTAGGATGAAGAGAGGCGGTAGGTGCTGGGTGAAGAGAGGTGGTAGGTGCTGGGGAGAAGGGAGGTGGCAGGTGCTGGGGTGAACGGGTGAAGAAAGGCGGTAGGTGCTGTGAAGAGAGGCGGTAGGTGCTGGGGTGAAGAGAGGTGGTAGGTGCTGGGGTGAAGAGAGGTGGTAGGTGCTGGGGTGTTGAGAGGTGGTAGGTGCTGGGGTGTTGAGAGGTGGTAGGTGTTGAGGTGAATGGGTGAAGAGAGGCAGTAGCTACTGGGGTGAAGAGAGGTGGTAGGTGCTGGGTTGAAGAGAGGTGCTAGGGTGAAGAGAGGTGATAGGTGCTGGGGTGAAGAGATTTAGTAGGTTCTGGGGTGAACGAGTGAAGAGAGGCGGTAGGTGCTGGGGTGAAGAGAGGTTGTAGGTGCTGGGGTGAAGAGAGGTGGTAGGTGCTGGTGTGAAGAGAGGTGGTAGGTGCTGGGGTGAAGAGAGGTGGTAGGTGCTGGGTTGAAGATATGTGGTCTGTTCTGCGGTAAAGAGAGGTGGTAGGTGGTAGGTGCTGGGGTGAAGAGATTTAGTAGGTTCTGGGGTGAACGAGTGAAGGGAGGCAGTAGGTGCTGGGGTGAAGTTAGGTTGTAGGTGCTGGGGTGAAGAGAGGTGGTAGGTGCTGGTGTGAAGAGAGGCGGTAGGTGCTGGGGTGAAGAGAGGTGGTAGGTACTTGGGGTGAAGAGAGGTGGTAGGTGCTGGGATGTTGAGAGGTGGTAGGTGCTGGGGTGTTGAGAGGTGGTAGGTGTTGGGGTGAATGGGTGAATAGAGGCAGTAGGTGCTGGGGTGAAGAGAGGTGGTAGGTGCTGGGGTGAAGAGTGGTGATAGGGTGAAGAGAGGTGGTAGGTGCTGGGGTGAAGAGAGGTGGTAGGTGCTGGGGTGAAAGAGTGAAGTGAGGCAGTAGGTGCTGGGGTGATGAGGGGTGGTAGGTGCTGGGCTGATGAGGGGTGGTAAGTGTTGGGGTGAAGAGAGGTGGTAGGTACTGGGGTGAAGAGAGGTGGTAGGTGCTGGGGTGAAGAGAGGTGGTAGGTGCTGGGGTGAAGAGAGGTGGTAGGTGCTGGGGTAAAGAGAGGTGGTAGGTGCTGGGGTGAACAAGTGAAGAGAGGCGGTAGGTGGTGGGGTGAAGAGATATTGTCGGTGCTGGGGTGAAGAGAGGTGGTAGGTGCTGGGGTGAACGGGTGAAGAGAGGAGGTAGGTGCTAGGTTGAAGAGAGGCGGTAGGTGCTGGGGTGAAGAGAGGCGGTAGGTGCTGGGGTGAACAGAGGCGGTAGGAGTTGGGGTGAAGAGAGGTTTTAGGTGCTGGGGAAAGAGAGGTGGTAGGTGCTGGGGTGAAGAGAGGTGGTAGGTTCTGGGGTGAACGAGTGAAGAGAGGAGGTGGGTGCTGAGGTGAAGAGAGGTTGTAGGTGCTGGGGTGAAGAGAGGTGGTAGGTGCTGGGGAGAAGAGAGGTGGTAGGTTCTGGGGTGAAGAGAGGTGGTAGGTGCTGGGGTGAAGAGAGGTGGTAGGTGCTGGGGTGAAGATATGTGGTAGGTTCTGTGGTGAAGAGAGGTGGTAGGTGATAGGTGCTAGGGTGAGGAGAGGTGATAGGTGCTGGGGTGCAGAGAGGAGGTAGGTGCTGGGGTGAAGGTAGGCGGTAGGTGCTGGGGTGAAGAGAGGCGGTAAGTGCTGGGGTGAAGAGAGGTGATATGTGCTGGGGTGACGAGAGGTGGTAGGTGCTGGGGAGAAGAGAGGTGCTAGGGTGAAGAGAGGTGGTAGGTGCTGGGGTGAAGAGAGGTCGTAGGTGCTGTGGTGAACGACTGAAGAGAGGTGGTAGGTGCTGGGGTGAAGAGAGGTGGTAGGTGCTGGGGTGAAGAGAGGTGGTAGGTGCTGAGGGTGAAGAGGGGTGGTAGGTGCTGGGGTGAAGAGATGTGGTAGGTGCTGGGGTGAACGAGTGAAGAGCGGCCGTAGGTGCTGGGGTGAAGAGAGGCCGTAGGTGCTGGGGTGAAGAGAGGTTGTAGGTGCTGGGGTGAAGAGAGGTTGTAGGTGCTGGGGTGGCGAGAGGTTGTAGGTACTTGGGGTGAGGAGAGGTGGTAGGTGCTGGGGTGAAGAGAGGTGGTAAGTGCTGTGGTGAACGGTGAAGAGAGGCGGTAGGTGCTGGTGTGAAGAGGTGGTAGGTGCTGGGTGAAGAGAGGTGGTAGGTGCTGGGGTGAAGGGAGGTGGTAGGTACTGGGGTGAAGAGAGGTGGTAGGTGCTGGGGTGAAGAGATGTGGTAGGTGCTGGGGTGAACGAGTGAAGAGAGGCGGTAAGTGCTGGGATGAAGAGAGGTGGTAGGTGCTGGGGTGAAGAGAGGTGGTAGGTGCTAGGGTGAACGGGTGAAGAGAGGCGGTAGGTGCTGGGGTGAAGAGAGGTGGTAGGTGCTCGGGTGAAGAGAGGTGGTAGGTGCTGGGGTGAAGAGAGGTGATAGGTGCTGGGGTGAAGAGATGTGGTAGGTGCTGGGGTGAACGAGTGAAGAGAGGCGGTAAGTGCTGGGATGAAGAGAGGTTGTAGGTGCTGGGGTGAAGATTGGTTGTAGGTGCTAGGGTGAAGAGAGGTGGTAGGTGCTGGGGTGAAGAGAGGTGGAGGGTGCTGGGGTGAAGAGAGGTGGTAGGTTCCGGGGTGAACGGTTGAAGAGAGGCAGTAGGTGCTGGGGTGAACGAGTGAAGAGAGGCGGTAAGTGCTGGGATGAAGAGAGGTTGTAGGTGCTAGGGTGAAGATTGGTTGTAGGTGCTAGGGTGAAGAGAGGTGGTAGGTGCTGGGGTGAAGAAAGGTGGTAGGTGCTGGGCTGAAGATAGGTGGTAGGTTCTGGGGTGAAGAGAGGTGGTAGGTACTTGGGGTGAAGAGAGGTGGAGGGTGCTGGGGTGAAGAGGGGTGGTAGGTGCTGGGGTGAACGGTTGAGGAGAGGCAGTAGGTGCTGGGGTGAAGAGAGGCAGTAGGTGCTGGGGTGAAGAGAGGTGGTAGCTGCTGGGGTGAAGAGAGGTGGTAGGTGCTAGGGTGAACGGGTGAAGAGAGGCGGTAGGTGCTGGGATGAAAAGAGGCGGTAGGTGCTGGGTGAAGAGAGGTGGTAGGTGCTGGGGAGAAGGGAGGTGGCAGGTGCTGGGGTGAACGGGTGAAGAAAGGCGGTAGGTGCTGGGGCGAAAAGAGGCGGTAGGTGCTGGGGTGAAGAGAGGCGCGGTAGGTGCTGGGGTGAAGAGAGGTGGTAGGTGCTGGGGTGTTGAGAGGTGGTAGGTGTTGGGGTGAATGGGTGAAGAGAGGCAGTAGGTACTGGGGTGAAGAGAGGTGGTAGGTGCTGGGTTGAAGAGAGGTGCTAGGGTGAAGAGAGGTGATAGGTGCTGAGGTGAAGAGATTTAGTAGGTTCTGGGGTGAACGAGTGAAGAGAGGCAGTAGGTGCTGGGGTGAAGAGAGGTTGTAGGTGCTGGGGTGAAGAGAGGTGGTAGGTGCTGGTGTGAAGAGAGGTGGTAGGTACTGGGGTGAAGAGAGGTGGTAGGTGCTGGGTTGAAGATATGTGGTAGGTTCTGCGGTAAAGAGAGGTGGTAGGTGGTAGGTGCTGGGCTGAAGAGATTTGGTAGGTTCTGGGGTGAACGAGTAAAGAGAGGCAGTAGGTGCTGGGGTGAAGTTAGGTTGTAGGTGCTGGGGTGAAGAGAGGTGGTAGGTGCTGGTGTGAAGAGAGGCGGTAGGTGCTGGGGTGAAGAGAGGTGGTAGGTACTTGGGGTGAAGAGAGGTGGTAGGTACTTGGGGTGAAGAGAGGTGGTAGGTGCTGGGGTGAAGAGAGGTGGTAGGTGCTGAGGTGAAGAGATTTAGTAGGTTCTGGGGTGAACGAGTGAAGAGAGGCAGTAGGTGCTGGGGTGAAGAGAGGTTGTAGGTGCTGGGGTGAAGAGAGGTGGTAGGTGCTGGTGTGAAGAGAGGTGGTAGGTGCTAGGGTGCAGAGAGGTGGTAGGTGCTGGGTGAAGAAAGGTGGTAGGTGCTGGGGTGAAGGGAGGTGGTAGGTGCTGGGGTGAAGGGAGGTGGTAGGTGCTGGGGTGAACGGGTGAAGAGAGGCGGTAGGTGCTAGGGTGAAGAGAGGTGGTAGGTGCTGGGGTGAAGAGAGGCGGTAGGTGCTGGGGTGAAGAGAGGTGGTAGGTGCTGGGGTGAAGAGAGGTGGTAGGTGCTGGGGTGAAGAGAGGTGGTAGGTGCTGGGATGAAGAGAGGTTGTAGGTGCTGGGGTGAAGATTGGTTGTAGGTGCTAGGGTGAAGAGAGGTGGTAGGGGCTGGGGTGAAGAGAGGTGGTAGGTGCTGGGCTGAAGATAGGTGGTAGGTGCTGGGGTGAAGAGAGGTGGTAGGTACTTGGGGTGAAGAGAGGTGGAGGTTGCTGGGGTGAAGAGAGGTGGTAGGTGCTGGGGTGAACGGTTGAAGAGAGGCAGTAGGTGCTGGGGTGAAGAGAGGTGGTAGGTGCTGGGGTGAAGAGAGGTGGTAGGTGCTAGGGTGAACGGATGAAGAGAGGCGGTAGGTGCTGGGATGAAGAGAGGCGGTAGGTGCTGGGTGAAGAGAGGTGGTAGGTGCTGGGGAGAAGGGAGGTGGCAGGTGCTGGGGTGAACGGGTGAAGAAAGGCGGCAGGTGCTGCGGTGAAGAGAGGCGGTAGGTGCTGGGGTGAAGAGAGGCGGTAGGTGCTGGGGTGAAGAGAGGTGGTAGGTGCTGGGGTGTTGAGAGGTAGTAGGTGTTGGGTTGAATGGGTGAAGAGAGGCAGTAGGTACTGGGGTGAAGAGAGGTGGTAGGTGCTGGGTTGAAGAGAGTTGCTAGGGTGAAGAGAGGTGATAGGTGCTGGGGTGAAGAGATTTAGTAGGTTCTGGGGTGAACGAGTGAAGAGAGGCGGTAGGTGCTGGGGTGAAGAGAGGTTGTAGGTGCTGGTGTGAAGAGAGGTGGTAGGTGCTGGTGTGAAGAGAGGTGGTAGGTGCTGGGGTGAAGAGAGGTGGTAGGTACTTGGGGTGAAGAGAGGTGGTAGGTACTTGGGGTGAAGAGAAGTGGTAGGTGCTGGGGTGTTGAGAGGTGGTAGGTGCTGGGGTGTTGAGAGGTGGTAGGTGTTGGGGAGAATGGGTGAATAGAGGCAGTAGGTGCTGGGGTGAAGAGAGGAGGTAGGTGCTGGGGTGAAGAGTGGTGCTAGGGTGAAGAGAGGTGGTAGGTGCTGGGGTGAAGAGAGGTGGTAGGTGCTGGGTTGAAGAGAGTTGCTAGGGTGAAGAGAGGTGATAGGTGCTGGGGTGAAGAGATTTAGTAGGTTCTGGGGTGAACGAGTGAAGAGAGGCGGTAGGTGCTGGGGTGAAGAGAGGTTGTAGGTGCTGGTGTGAAGAGAGGTGGTAGGTGCTGGTGTGAAGAGAGGTGGTAGGTGCTGGGGTGAAGAGAGGTGGTAGGTACTTGGGGTGAAGAGAGGTGGTAGGTACTTGGGGTGAAGAGAAGTGGTAGGTGCTGGGGTGTTGAGAGGTGGTAGGTGCTGGGGTGTTGAGAGGTGGTAGGTGTTGGGGAGAATGGGTGAATAGAGGCAGTAGGTGCTGGGGTGAAGAGAGGTGGTAGGTGCTGGGGTGAAGAGTGGTGCTAGGGTGAAGAGAGGTGGTAGGTGCTGGGGTGAAGAGAGGTGGTAGGTGCTGGGGTGAAAGATTGAAGTGAGGCGGTAGGTGCTGGGGTGATGAGGGGTGGTAGGTGCTGGGCTGATGAGGGGTGGTAGGTGTTGGGGTGAAGAGAGGTGGTAGGTGCTGGGGTGAAGAGAGGTGGTAGGTGCTGGGGTGAAGAGAGGTGGTAGGTGCTGGGGTGAAGAGAGGCGGTAGGGTGAAGAGAGGTGGTAGGTGCTGGGGTGAAGAGAGGTGGTAGGTGCTGGGGTGAAAGAGTGAAGTGAGGCGGTAGGTGCTGGGGTGATGAGGGGTGGTAGGTGCTGGGCTGATGAGGGGTGGTAGGTGTTGGGGTGAAGAGAGGTGGGAGGTGCTGGGGTGAAGAGTGGTGCTAGGGTGAAGAGAGGTGGTAGGTGCTGGGGTGAAGAGAGGTGGTAGGTGCTGGGGTGAAGAGTGGTGCTAGGGTGAAGAGAGGTGGTAGGTGCTGGGGTGAAGAGAGGTGGTAGGTGCTGGGGTGAAAGAGTGAAGTGAGGCGGTAGGTGCTGGGGTGATGAGGGGTGGTAGGTGCTGGGCTGATGAGGGGTGGTAGGTGTTGGGGTGAAGAGAGGTGGTAGGTGCTGGGGTGAAGAGAGGTGGTAGGTGCTGGGGTGAAGAGAGGTGGTAGGTGCTGGGGTGAACGAGTGAAGAATGGCGGTAGGTGGTGGGGTGAAGAGAGGTTGTAGGTGCTGGGGTGAAGAGAGGTGGTAGGTGCTGGGGTGAACGGGTGAAGAGAGGCGGTAGGTGCTAGGTTGAAGAGAGGCGGTAGGTGCTGGGGTGAAGAGAGGCGGTAGGAGTTGGGGTGAAGAGAGGCGGTAGGAGTTGGGGTGAAGAGAGGTGGTAGGTGCTGGGGTGAAGAGAGGTGGTAGGTGCTGGGGTGAAGAGAGGTGGTAGGTGCTGGGGTGAAGAGAGGTGGTAGGTTCTGAGTTGAAGAGAGGTGCTAGGGTGAAGACAGGTGGTAGGTGCTGGGGTGAAGAGATGTGGTAGGTTCTGGGGTGAACGAGTGAAGAGAGGAGGTAGGTGCTGAGGTGAAGAGAGGTTGTAGGTGCTGGGGTGAAGAGAGGTGGTAGGTGCTGGGGAGAAGAGAGGTGGTAGGTTCTGGGGTGAAGAGAGGTGGTAGGTGCTGGGGTGAAGAGAGGTGGTAGGTGCTGGGGTGAAGAGAGGTGGTAGGTGCTGGGGTGAAGAGATGTGGTAGGTTCTGTGGTGAAGAGAGGTGGTAGGTGATAGGTGCTAGGGTGAGGAGAGGTGATAGGTGCTGGGGTGCAGAGAGGCGGTAGGTGCTGGGGTGAAGGTAGGCGGTAGGTGCTGGGGTGAAGAGAGGCGGTAAGTGCTGGGGTGAAGAGAGGTGATATGTGCTGGGGTGATGAGAGGTGGTAGGTGCTGGGGAGAAAAGAGGCGGTAGGTGCTGGGGTGAAGAAAGGTCGTACGTACTTGGGGTGAAGAGTGGTGGTAGGTACTAGGGGAGAAGAGAGATGGTAGGCGCTGGGGTGTTGAGAGGTGGTAGGGGCTGGGGTGTTGAGAGGTGGTAGGTGTTGGGGTGAATGGGTGAAGATAGGCAGTAGGTGCTGGGGTGAAGAGAGGTGGTAGGTGCTGGGGTCAAGAGAGGTGCTAGGGTTAAGAGAGGTGGTAGGTGCTGGGGTGAAGAGAGGTCGTAGGTGCTGGGGTGAACGACTGAAGAGAGGTGGTAGGTGCTGGGGTGAAGAGAGGTGGTAGGTGCTGGGGTGAAGAGAGGTGGTAGGTGCTGGGGTGCAGAGAGGCGGTAGGTGCTGGGGTGAAGGTAGGCGGTAGGTGCTAGGGTGAAGAGAGGTGGTAGGTGCTGGGGTGAAGAGATGTGGTAGGTGCTGGGGTGAACGAGTGAAGAGAGGCGGTAAGGGCTGGGATGAAGAGAGGTTGTAGGTGCTGGTGTGAAGATTGGTTGTAGGTGCTAGGGTGAAGAGAGGTGGTAGGTGCTGGGGTGAAGAGAGGTGGTAGGTGCTGGGCTGAAGATAGGTGGTAGGTGCTGGGGTGAAGAGAGGTGGTAGGTACTTGGGGTGAAGAGAGGTGGAGGGTGCTGGGGTGAAGAGAGGTGGTAGGTGCTGGGGTGAACGGTTGAAGAGAGGCAGTAGGTGCTGGGGTGAAGAGAGGTGTTAGGTGCTGGGGTGAAGAGAGGTGGTAGGTGCTAGGGTGAACGGGTGAAGAGAGGCGGTAGGTGCTGGGATGAAGAGAGGCAGTAGGTGCTGGGTGAAGAGAGGTGGTAGGTGCTGGGGAGAAGGGAGGTGGCAGGTGCTGGGGCGAACGGCTGAAGAAAGGCGGTAGGTGTTGGGGTGAAGAGAGGCGGTAGGTGCTGGGGTGAAGAGAGGCGGTAAGTACTGGGGTGAAGAGAGGTGGTAGGTGCTGGGGTGTTGAGAGGTGGTAGGTGCTGGGGTGTTGAGAGGTGGTAGGTGCTGGTGTGAAGAGAGGTGGTAGGTGCTGGGGTGAAGAGAGGTGGTAGGTACTTGGGGTGAAGAGAGGTGGTAGGTACTTGGGGTGAAGAGAAGTGGTAGGTGCTGGGGTGTTGAGAGGTGGTAGGTGCTGGGGTGTTGAGAGGTGGTAGGTGTTGGGGAGAATGGGTGAATAGAGGCAGTAGGTGCTGGGGTGAAGAGAGGTGGTAGGTGCTGGGGTGAAGAGTGGTGCTAGGGTGAAGAGAGGTGGTAGGTGCTGGGGTGAAGAGAGGTGGTAGGTGCTGGGGTGAAAGATTGAAGTGAGGCGGTAGGTGCTGGGGTGATGAGGGGTGGTAGGTGCTGGGCTGATGAGGGGTGGTAGGTGTTGGGGTGAAGAGAGGTGGTAGGTGCTGGGGTGAAGAGAGGTGGTAGGTGCTGGGGTGAAGAGAGGTGGTAGGTGCTGGGGTGAACGAGTGAAGAAAGGCGGTAGGTGGTGGGGTGAAGAGAGGTAGTAGGTGCTGGGTTGAAGAGAGGTGGTTGGTGCTGGGGTGAACGGGTGAAGAGAGGCGGTAGGTGCTAGGTTGAAGAGAGGTGGTAGGTGCTGGGGTGAAGAGAGGCGGTAGGGTGAAGAGAGGTGGTAGGTGCTGGGGTGAAGAGAGGTGGTAGGTGCTGGGGTGAAAGAGTGAAGTGAGGCGGTAGGTGCTGGGGTGATGAGGGGTGGTAGGTGCTGGGCTGATGAGGGGTGGTAGGTGTTGGGGTGAAGAGAGGTGGTAGGTGCTGGGGTGTTGAGAGGTGGTAGGTGTTGGGGAGAATGGGTGAATAGAGGCAGTAGGTGCTGGGGTGAAGAGAGGTGGTAGGTGCTGGGGTGAAGAGTGGTGCTAGGGTGAAGAGAGGTGGTAGGTGCTGGGGTGAAGAGAGGTGGTAGGTGCTGGGGTGAAGAGTGGTGCTAGGGTGAAGAGAGGTGGTAGGTGCTGGGGTGAAGAGAGGTGGTAGGTGCTGGGGTGAAGAGAGGTGGTAGGTGCTGGGGTGAACGAGTGAAGAAAGGCGGTAGGTGGTGGGGTGAAGAGAGGTTGTAGGTGCTGGGGTGAAGAGAGGTGGTAGGTGCTGGGGTGAACGGGTGAAGAGAGGCGGTAGGTGCTAGGTTGAAGAGAGGCGGTAGGTGCTGGGGTGAAGAGAGGCGGTAGGAGTTGGGGTGAAGAGAGGCGGTAGGAGTTGGGGTGAAGAGAGGTGGTAGGTGCTGGGGTGAAGAGAGGTGGTAGGTGCTGGGGTGAAGAGAGGTGGTAGGTGCTGGGGTGAAGAGAGGTGGTAGGTTCTGAGTTGAAGAGAGGTGCTAGGGTGAAGACAGGTGGTAGGTGCTGGGGTGAAGAGATGTGGTAGGTTCTGGGGTGAACGAGTGAAGAGAGGAGGTAGGTGCTGAGGTGAAGAGAGGTTGTAGGTGCTGGGGTGAAGAGAGGTGGTAGGTGCTAGGGAGAAGAGAGGTGGTAGGTTCTGGGGTGAAGAGAGGTGGTAGGTGCTGGGGTGAAGAGAGGTGGTAGGTGCTGGGGTGAAGAGAGGTGGTAGGTGCTGGGGTGAAGAGATGTGGTAGGTTCTGTGGTGAAGAGAGGTGGTAGGTGATAGGTGCTAGGGTGAGGAGAGGTGATAGGTGCTGGGGTGCAGAGAGGCGGTAGGTGCTGGGGTGAAGGTAGGCGGTAGGTGCTGGGGTGAAGAGAGGCGGTAAGTGCTGGGGTGAAGAGAGGTGATATGTGCTGGGGTGATGAGAGGTGGTAGGTGCTGGGGAGAAAAGAGGCGGTAGGTGCTGGGGTGAAGAAAGGTCGTACGTACTTGGGGTGAAGAGAGGTGGTAGGTACTAGGGGAGAAGAGAGATGGTAGGCGCTGGGGTGTTGAGAGGTGGTAGGGGCTGGGGTGTTGAGAGGTGGTAGGTGTTGGGGTGAATGGGTGAAGATAGGCAGTAGGTGCTGGGGTGAAGAGAGGTGGTAGGTGCTGGGGTCAAGAGAGGTGCTAGGGTGAAGAGAGGTGGTAGGTGCTGGGGTGAAGAGAGGTCGTAGGTGCTGGGGTGAACGACTGAAGAGAGGTGGTAGGTGCTGGGGTGAAGAGAGGTGGTAGGTGCTGGGGTGAAGAGAGGTGGTAGGTGCTGGGGTGCAGAGAGGCGGTAGGTGCTGGGGTGAAGGTAGGCGGTAGGTGCTAGGGTGAAGAGAGGTGGTAGGTGCTGGGGTGAAGAGATGTGGTAGGTGCTGGGGTGAACGAGTGAAGAGAGGCGGTAAGTGCTGGGATGAAGAGAGGTTGTAGGTGCTGGTGTGAAGATTGGTTGTAGGTGCTAGGGTGAAGAGAGGTGGTAGGTGCTGGGGTGAAGAGAGGTGGTAGGTGCTGGGCTGAAGATAGGTGGTAGGTGCTGGGGTGAAGAGAGGTGGTAGGTACTTGGGGTGAAGAGAGGTGGAGGGTGCTGGGGTGAAGAGAGGTGGTAGGTGCTGGGGTGAACGGTTGAAGAGAGGCAGTAGGTGCTGGGGTGAAGAGAGGTGTTAGGTGCTGGGGTGAAGAGAGGTGGTAGGTGCTAGGGTGAACGGGTGAAGAGAGGCGGTAGGTGCTGGGATGAAGAGAGGCAGTAGGTGCTGGGTGAAGAGAGGTGGTAGGTGCTGGGGAGAAGGGAGGTGGCAGGTGCTGGGGCGAACGGCTGAAGAAAGGCGGTAGGTGCTGGGGTGAAGAGAGGCGGTAGGTGCTGGGGTGAAGAGAGGCGGTAAGTACTGGGGTGAAGAGAGGTGGTAGGTGCTGGGGTGTTGAGAGGTGGTAGGTGCTGGGGTGTTGAGAGGTGGTAGGTGTTGGGGTGAATGGGTGAAGAGAGGCAGTAGGTACTGGGGTGAAGAGAGGTGGTAGGTGCTGGGTTGAAGAGAGGTGCTAGGGTGAAGAGAGGTGATAGGTGCTGGGGTGAAGAGATTTAGTAGGTTCTGGGGTGAACGAGTGAAGAGAGGCGGTAGGTGCTGGGGTGAAGAGAGGTTGTAGGTGCTGGGGTGAAGAGAGGTTGTAGGTGCTGGGGTGAAGAGAGGTGGTAGGTGCTGGTGTGAAGAGAGGTGGTAGGTGCTGGGGTGAAGAGAGGTGGTAGGTGCTGGGTTGAAGATATGTGGTAGGTTCTGCGGTAAAGAGAGGTGGTAGGTGGTAGGTGCTGGGGTGAAGAGATTTAGTAGGTTCTGGGGTGAACGAGTGAAGAGAGGCAGTAGGTGCTGGGGTGAAGTTAGGTTGTAGGTGCTGGGGTGAAGAGAGGTGGTAGGTGCTGGTGTGAAGAGAGGCGGTAGGTGCTGGGGTGAAGAGAGGTGGTAGGTACTTGGGGTGAAAAGAGGTGGTAGGTACTTGGGGTGAAGAGAGGTGGTAGGTGCTGGGGTGAACGACTGAAGAGAGGTGGTAGGTGCTGGGGTGAAGAGAGGTGGTAGGTGCTGTGGTGAAGAGAGGTGGTAGGTGCTGGGGTGAAGAGAGGTGGTAGGTGCTGGGGTGAAGAGATGTGGTAGGTGCTGGGGTGAAGAGAGGTGGTAGGTACTGGGGTGAAGAGAGGTGGTAGGTGCAGGGGTGAAGAGAGGTGGTAGGTGCTGGGGTAAAGAGAGGCGGTAGGTGCTGGGGTGAGGAGAGGTGGTAGGTGCTGGGGTGAAGAGAGGTGGTAGGTGCTAGGGTGAACGGGTGAACAGAGGTGGTAGGAGCTGGGATGAAGAGAGGCGGTAGGTGCTGGGATGAAGAGAGGCGGTAGGTGCTGGGCTGAAGATAGGTGGTAGGTGCTGGGGTGAAGAGAGGTGATAGGTGCTGGGGTGAAGAGGTGGTAGGTGCTGGGTGAAGAAAGGTGGTAGGTGCTGGGGTGAAGGGAGGTGGTAGGTGCTGGGGTGAAGGGAGGTGGTAGGTGCTGGGGTAAACGGGTGAAGAGAGGCGGTAGGTGATAGGGTGAAGAGAGGTGGTAGGTGCTGGGGTGAAGAGAGGCGGTAGGTGCTGGGGTGAAGACAGGTGGTAGGTGCTGGGGTGAAGACAGGTGGTAGGTGCTGGGGTGAAGAGAGGTGGTAGGTGCTGGGGTGAAGAGATGTGGTAGGTGCTGGGGTGAATGAGTGAAGAGAGGCCGTAGGTGCTGGGGTGAAGAGAGGCCGTAGGTGCTGGGGTGAAGAGAGGCCGTAGGTGCTGGGGTGAAGAGAGGTTGTAGGTGCTGGGGTGAAGAGAGGTTGTAGGTGTTGGGGTGAAGAGAGGGGGTAGGTGCTGGGGTGAAGAGAGGTGGTAGGTACTTGGGGTGAAGAGAGGTGGTAGGTGCTGGGGTGAAGAGAGGTGGTAGGTGCTGGGGTGAACGGGTGAAGAGAGGCGGTAGGTGCTGGTGTGAAGAGGTGGTAGGTGCTGGGGTGAAGAAAGGTGGTAGGTGCTGGGGTGAAGGGAGGTGGTAGGTGCTTGGGTGAAGGGAGGTGGTAGGTGCTGGGGTGAACGGGTGAAGAAAGGCGGTAGGTGCTAGAGTGAAGAGAGGTGGTAGGTGCTGGGGTGAAGAGAGGCGGTAGGTGCTGGGGTGAAGAGAGGTTGTAGGTGCTGGGGTGAAGAGAGGTGGTAGGTGCTGGGGTGAAGAGAGGTGGTAGGTGCTGGGGTGAAGAGAGGTGGTAGGTGCTGGGGTGAAGAGATGTGGTAGGTGCTGGGGTGAACGAGTGAAGAGAGGTGTTAGGTGCTGGGGTGAAGAGAGGTGGTAGGTGCTGGGGTGAAGAGAGGTGGTAGGTACTTGGGGTGAAGAGAGGTGGTAGGTGCTGGGGTGAAGAGAGGTGGTAGGTGCTGGGGTGAACGGGTGAAGAGAGGCGGTAGGTGCTGTTGTGAAGAGAGGTGGTAGGTGCTGGGGTGAAGAGAGGTGGTAGGTACTTGGGGTGAAGAGAGGTGGTAGGTGCTGGGGTGAAGAGAGGTGGTAGGTGCTGGGGTGAACGGGTGAAGAGAGGCGGTAGGTGCTGGTGTGAAGAGGTGGTAGGTGCTGGGTGAAGAAAGGTGGTAGGTGCTGGGGTGAAGGGAGGTGGTAGGTGCTGGGGTGAACGGGTGAAGAGAGGCGGTAGGTGATAGGGTGAAGAGAGGTGGTAGGTGCTGGGGTGAAGAGAGGCGGTAGGTGCTGGGGTGAAGAGAGGTGGTAGGTGCTGGGGTGAAGAGATGTGGTAGGTGCTGGGGTGAACGAGTGAAGAGAGGCGGTAAGTGCTGGGATGAAGAGAGGTTGTAGGTGCTGGGGTGAAGATTGGTTTTAGGTGCTAGGGTGAAGAGAGGTGGTAGGTGCTGGGGTGAAGAGAGGTGGTAGGTGCTGGGCTGAAGATAGGTGGTAGGTGCTGGGGTGAAGAGAGGTGGTAGGTACTTGGGGTGAAGAGAGGTGGAGGGTGCTAGGGTGAAGAGAGGTGGTAGGTGCTGGGGTGAACGGTTGAAGAGAGGCAGTAGGTGCTGGGGTGAAGAGAGGTGGTAGGTGCTGGGGTGAAGAGAGGTGGTAGGTGCTAGGGTGAACGGGTGAACAGAGGCGGTAGGTGCTGGAATGAAGAGAGGCGGTAGGTGCTGGGATGAAGAGAGGCGGTAGGTGCTGGGCTGAAGATAGGTGGTAGGTGCTGGGGTGAAGAGAGGTGATAGGTGGTGGGGTGAAGAGGTGGTAGGTGCTGGGTGAAGAAAGGTGGTAGGTGCTGGGGTGAAGGGAGGTGGTAGGTGCTGGGGTGAAGGGATGTGGTAGGTGCTGGGGTAAACGGGTGAAGAGAGGCGGTAGGTGATAGGGTGAAGAGAGGTGGTAGGTGCTGGGGTGAAGAGAGGTGGTAGGTGCTGGGGTGAAGAGAGGTGGTAGGTGCTGGGGTGAAGAGAGGTGGTAGGTGCTGGGGTGAAGAGAGGTGGTAGGTGCTGGGGTGAAGAGATGTGGTAGGTGCTGGGGTGAATGAGTGAAGAGAGGCCGTAGGTGCTGGGGTGAAGAGAGGCCATAGGTGCTGGGGTGAAGAGAGGTTGTAGGTGCTGGGGTGAAGAGAGGTGGTAGGTGCTGGGGTGAAGAGAGGTGGTAGGTACTTGGGGTGAAGAGAGGTGGAGGGTGCTGGGGTGAAGAGAGGTGGTAGGTGCTGGGGTGAAGAGAGGTGGTAGGTGCTGGGGTGAAGAGAGGTGGTAGGTACTTGGGGTGAAGAGAGGTGGAGGGTGCTGGGGTGAAGAGAGGTGGTAGGTGCTGGGGTGAAGAGATGTGGTAGGTGCTGGTGTGAACAAGTGAAGAGAGGTGTTAGGTGCTGGGGTGAAGATAGGTGGTAGGTACTTGGGGTGAAGAGAGGTGGTAGGTGCTGGGGTGAAGAGAGGTGGTAGGTGCTGGGGTGAACGGGTGAAGAGAGGCGGTAGGTGCTGGTGTGAAGAGGTGGTAGGTGCTGGGTGAAGAAAGGTGGTAGGTGCTGGGGTGAAGGGAGGTGGTAGGTGCTGGGGTGAAGGGAGGTGGTAGGTGCTGGGGTGAACGGGTGAAGAGAGGCGGTAGGTGATAGGGTGAAGAGAGGTGGTAGGTGCTGGGGTGAAGAGAGGCGGTAGGTGCTGGGGTGAAGAGAGGTGGTAGGTGCTGGGGTGAAGAGATGTGGTAGGTGCTGGGGTGAACGAGTGAAGAGAGGCGGTAAGTGCTGGGATGAAGAGAGGTTGTAGGCGCTGGGGTGAAGATTGATTGTAGGTGCTAGGGTGAAGAGAGGTGGTAGGTGCTGGGGTGAAGAGAGGTGGTAGGTGCTGGGCTGAAGATAGGTGGTAGGTGCTGGGGTGAAGAGAGGTGGTAGGTACTTGGGGTGAAGAGAGGTGGAGGGTGCTGGGGTGAAGAGAGGTGGTAGGTGCTGGGGTGAACGGTTAAAGAGAGGCAGTAGGTGCTGGGGTGAAGAGAGGCCGTAGGTGCTGGGGTGAAGAGAGGTTGTAGGTGCTGGGGTGAAGAGAGGTTGTAGGTGCTGGGGTGAAGAGAGGTGGTAGGTGCTGGGGTGAAGAGAGGTGGTAGGTACTTGGGGTGAAGAGAGGTGGTAGGTGTTGGGGTGAATGGGTGAAGATAGGCAGTAGGTGCTGGGGTGAAGAGAGGTGGTAGGTGTTGGGGTGAATGGGTGAAGATAGGCAGTAGGTGCTGGGGTGAAGAGAGGTGGTAGGTGCTGGGGTGAAGAGAGGTGCTAGGGTGAAGAGAGGTGGTAGGTGCTGGGGTGAAGAGAGGTGGTAGGTGCTGGGGTGAACGACTGAAGAGAGGTGGTAGGTGCTGGGGTGAAGAGAGGTGGTAGGTGCTGGGGTGAAGACAGGTGGTAGGTGCTGGGGTGTTGAGAGGTGGTAGGTGTTGGGGTGAATGGGTGAAGATAGCCAGTAGGTGCTGGGGTGAAGAGAGGTGGTAGGTGCTGGGGTGAAGAGAGGTGGTAGGTGCTGGGGTGAAGAGAGGTGCTAGGGTGAAGAGAGGTGGTAGGTGCTGGGGTGAAGAGAGGCGGTAGGTGCTGGGGTGAAGACAGGTGGTAGGTGCTGGGGTGAAGAGAGGTGGTAGGTGCTGGGGTGAAGAGAGGTGGTAGGTGCTGGGGTGAAGAGATGTGGTAGGTGCCGGGGTGAATGAGTGAAGAGAGGCCGTAGGTGCTGGGGTGAAGAGAGGCCGTAGGTGCTGGGGTGAAGAGAGGCCGTAGGTGCTGGGGTGAAGAGAGGCCGTAGGTGCTGGGGTGAAGAGAGGTTGTAGGTGCTGGGGTGAAGAGAGGTTGTAGGTGCTGGGGTGAAGAGAGGTGGTAGGTGCTGGGGTGAAGAGAGGTGGTAGGTACTTGGGGTGAAGGGAGGTGGTAGGTGCTGGGGTGAAGACAGGTGGTAGGTGCTGGGGTGAACGGGTGAAGAGAGGCGGTAGGTGCTGGTGTGAAGAGGTGGTAGGTGCTGGGTGAAGAAAGGTGGTAGGTGCCGGGGTGAAGGGAGGTGGTAGGTGCTGGGGTGAAGGGAGGTGGTAGGTGCTGAGGTGAACGGGTGAAGAAAGGCGGTAGGTGCTAGGGTGAAGAGAGGTGGTAGGTGCTGGGGTGAAGAGAGGCGGTAGGTGCTGGGGTGAAGAGAGGTGGTAGGTGCTGGGGTGAAGATAGGTGGTAGGTGCTGGGGTGAAGAGAGGTGGTAGGTGCTGGGGTGAAGAGAGGTGGTAGGTGCTGGGGTGAAGAGATGTGGTAGGTGCTGGGGTGAACGAGTGAAGAGAGGTGTTAGGTGCTGGGGTGAAGAGAGGTGGTAGGTGCTGGGGTGAAGAGAGGTGGTAGGTACTTGGGGTGAAGAGAGGTGGTAGGTGCTGGGGTGAAGAGAGGTGGTCGGTGCTGGGGTGAACGGGTGAAGAGAGGCGGTAGGTGCTGGTGTGAAGAGGTGGTAGGTGCTGGGTGAAGAAAGGTGGTAGGTGCTGGGGTGAAGGGAGGTGGTAGGTGCTGGGGTGAACGGGTGAAGAGAGGCGGTAGGTGATAGGGTGAAGAGAGGTGGTAGGTGCTGGGGTGAAGAGAGGCGGTAGGTGCTGGGGTGAAGAGAGGTGGTAGGTGCTGGGGTGAAGAGATGTGGTAGGTGCTGGGGTGAACGAGTGAAGAGAGGCGGTAAGTGCTGGGATGAAGAGAGGTTGTAGGTGCTGGGGTGAAGATTGGTTGTAGGTGCTGGGGTGAAGATTGGTTGTAGGTGCTAGGGTGAAGAGAGGTGGTAGGTGCTGGGGTGAAGAGAGGTGGTAGGTGCTGGGCTGAAGATAGGTGGTAGGTGCTGGGGTGAAGAGAGGTGGTAGGTACTTGGGGTGAAGAGAGGTGGAGGGTGCTGGGGTGAAGAGAGGTGGTAGGTGCTGGGGTGAACGGTTAAAGAGAGGCAATAGGTGCTGGGGTGAAGAGAGGTGGTAGGTGCTGGGGTGAAGAGAGGTGGTAGGTGCTAGGGTGAACGGGTGAAGAGAGGCGGTAGGTGCTGGGATGAAGAGAGGCGGTAGGTGCTGGGATGAATAGAGGCGGTAGGTGCTGGGCTGAAGATAGGTGGTAGGTGCTGGGGTGAAGAGAGGTGATAGGTGCTGGGGTGAAGAGGTGGTAGGTGCTGGGTGAAGAAAGGTGGTAGGTGCTGGGGTGAAGGGAGGTGGTAGGTGCTGGGGTGAAGGGAGGTGGTAGGTGCTGGGGTAAACGGGTGAAGAGAGGCGGTAGGTGATAGGGTGAAGAGAGGTGGTAGGTGCTGGGGTGAAGAGAGGCGGTATGTGCTGGGGTGAAGAGAGGTGGTAGGTGCTGGGGTGAAGAGAGGTGGTAGGTGCTGGGGTGAAGAGAGGTGGTAGGTGCTGGGGTGAAGAGAGGTGGTAGGTGCTGGGGTGAAGAGATGTGGTAGGTGCTGGGGTGAATGAGTGAAGAGAGGCCGTAGGTGCTGGGGTGAAGAGAGGCCATAGGTGCTGGGGTGAAGAGAGGTTGTAGGTGCTGGGGTGAAGAGAGGTGGTAGGTGCTGGGGTGAAGAGAGGTGGTAGGTACTTGGGGTGAAGAGAGGTGGAGGGTGCTGGGGTGAAGAGAGGTGGTAGGTGCTGGGGTGAAGAGAGGTGGTAGGTGCTGGGGTGAAGAGAGGTGGTAGGTACTTGGGGTGAAGAGAGGTGGAGGGTGCTGGGGTGAAGAGAGGTGGTAGGTGCTGGGGTGAAGAGATGTGGTAGGTGCTGGGGTGAACGAGTGAAGAGAGGTGTTAGGTGCTGGGGTGAAGAGAGGTGGTAGGTGCTGGGGTGAAGAGAGGTGGTAGGTACTTGGGGTGAAGAGAGGTGGTAGGTGCTGGGGTGAAGAGAGGTGGTAGGTGCTGGGGTGAACGGGTGAAGAGAGGCGGTAGGTGCTGGTGTGAAGAGGTGGTAGGTGCTGGGTGAAGAAAGGTGGTAGGTGCTGGGGTGAAGGGAGGTGGTAGGTGCTGGGGTGAAGGGAGGTGGTAGGTGCTGGGGTGAACGGGTGAAGAGAGGCGGTAGGTGATAGGGTGAAGAGAGGTGGTAGGTGCTGGGGTGAAGACAGGCGGTAGGTGCTGGGGTGAAGAGAGGTGGTAGGTGCTGGGGTGAAGAGATGTGGTAGGTGCTGGGGTGAACGAGTGAAGAGAGGCGGTAAGTGCTGGGATGAAGAGAGGTTGTAGGTGCTGGGGTGAAGATTGGTTGTAGGTGCCAGGGTGAAGAGAGGTGGTAGGTGCTGGGGTGAAGAGAGGTGGTAGGTGCTGGGCTGAAGATAGGTGGTAGGTGCTGGGGTGAAGAGAGGTGGTAGGTACTTGGGGTGAAGAGAGGTGGAGGGTGCTGGGGTGAAGAGAGTTGGTAGGTGCTGGGGTGAACGGTTGAAGAGAGGCAGTAGGTGCTGGGGTGAAGAGAGGCCGTAGGTGCTGGGGTGAAGAGAGGTTGTAGGTGCTGGGGTGAAGAGAGGTTGTAGGTGCTGGGGTGAAGAGAGGTGGTAGGTGCTGGGGTGAAGAGAGGTGGTAGGTACTTGGGGTGAAGAGAGGTGGTAGGTGCTGGGGTGAAGAGAGGTGGTAGGTGCTAGGGTGAACGGGTGAAGAGAGGCGGTAGGTGCTGGGGTGTTGAGAGGTGGTAGGTGTTGGGGTGAATGGGTGAAGATAGGCAGTAGGTGCTGGGGTGAAGAGAGGTGGTAGGTGCTGGGGTGAAGAGAGGTGCTAGGGTGAAGAGAGGTGGTAGGTGCTGGGGTGAAGAGAGGTGGTAGGTGCTGGGGTGAACGACTGAAGAGAGGTGGTAGGTGCTGGGGTGAAGAGAGGTGGTAGGTGCTGGGGTGAAGACAGGTGGTAGGTGCTGGGGTGTTGAGAGGTGGTAGGTGTTGGGGTGAATGGGTGAAGATAGCCAGTAGGTGCTGGGGTGAAGAGAGGTGGTAGGTGCTGGGGTGAAGAGAGGTGGTAGGTGCTGAGGTGAAGAGAGGTGGTTGGTGCTGGGGTGAACGAGTGAAGAGAGGAGGTAAGTTTTGGGGTGAAGAGAGGTTGTAGGTGCTGGGGTGAAGATTGGTTGTAGGTGCTGGGGTGAAGATTGGTTGTAGGTGCTGGGGTGAAGATTGGTTGTAGGTGCTGGGGTGAAGAGAGGTGGTAGGTGCTGGGGTGAAGAGAGGTGGTAGGTACTTGGGGTGAAGCTAGGTGGAGGGTGCTGGGGTGAAGAGAGGTGGTAGGTGCTGGGGTGAAGAGAGGTGGTAGGTGCTAGGGTGAACGGCTGAAGAGAGGCGGTAGGTGCTGGGATGAAGAGAGGCGGTAGGTGCTGGGTGACAAGAGGTGGTAGGTGCTGGGGTGAAGAGAGGCGGTAGGTGCTGGGGTAAAGAGAAGCGGTAGGTGCTGGGGTGAAGAGAGGTGGTAGGTGCTGGGGTGAAGAGAGGTGGTAGGTGCTTGGGTGAAGAGAGGTGGTAGGTGCTGGGGTGAAGAGAGTTGGTAGGTGCTGGGCTGAAGAGATGTGGTAGGTGCTGGGGTGAACGAGTGAAGAGAGGCCGTAGGTGCTGGGGTGAAGAGAGTCCGTAGGTGCTGGGGTGAAGAGAGGTTGTAGGTGCTGGGGTGAAGAGAGGTTGTAGGTGCTGGGGTGACGAGAGGTTGTAGGTACTTGGGGTGAAGAGAGGTGGTAGGTGCTGGGGTGACGAGAGGTGGTAAGTGCTGTGGTGAACGGGTGAAGAGAGGCGGTAGGTGCTGGTGTGAAGAGGTGGTAGGTGCTGGGTGAAGAGAGGTGGTAGGTACTGGGGTGAAGAGAGGTGGTAGGTGCTGGGGTGAAGAGAGGTGGTAGGTGCTGGGGTGAAGAGAGGTGGTAGGTACTTGGGGTGAAGAGAGGTGGTAGGTGCTGGGGTGAATGGGTGAAAAGAGGCGGTAGGTGCTGGTGTGAAGAGGTGGTAGGTGCTGGGTGAAGAAAGGTGGTAGGTGCTGGGGTGCAGGGAGGTGGTAGGTGCTGGGGTGAAGGGAGGTGGTAGGTGCTGGGGTGAATGGGTGAAGAGAGGCGGTAGGTGCTAGGGTGAAGAGAGGTGGTAGGTGCTGGGGTGAAGAGAGGCGGTAGGTGCTGGGGTGAAGAGAGGTGGTAGGTGCTGGGGTGAAGAGAGGTGGTAGGTGCTGGGGTGAAGAGAGGTGGTAGGTGCTGGGGTGAAGAGATGTGGTAGGTACTGCGGTGAACGAGTGAAGAGAGGCGGTAAGTGCTGGGATGAAGAGAGGTTGTAGGTGCTGGGGTGAAGATTGGTTGTAGGTGCTAGGGTGAAGAGAGGTGGTAGGTGCTGGGGTGAAGAGAGGTGGTAGGTGCTGGGCTGAAGATAGGTGGTAGGTGCTGGGGTGAAGAGAGGTGGTAGGTACTTGGGGTGAAGAGAGGTGGAGGGTGCTGGGGAGAAGAGAGGTGGTAGGTGCTGGGGTGAACGGTTGAAGAGAGGCAGTAGGTGCTGGGGTGAAGAGAGATGGTAGGTGCTGGGGTGAAGAGAGGTGGTAGGTGCTAGGGTGAACGGGTGAAGAGAGTCGGTAGGTGCTGGGATGAAGAGAGGCGGTAGGTGCTGGGTGAAGAGAGGTGGTAGGTGCTGGGGAGAAGGGAGGTGGCAGGTGCTGGGGTGAACGGGTGAAGAAAGGTGGTAGGTGCTGCGGTGAAGAGAGGCGGAAGGTGCTGGGGTGAAGAGAGGCGGTAGGTGCTGGGGTGAAAAGAGGTGATAGGTGCTGGGGTGTTGAGAGGTGGTAGGTGCTGGGGTGTTGAGAGGTGGTAGGTGTTGGGGTGAATGGGTGAAGAGAGGCAGTAGGTACTGGGGTGAAGAGAGGTGGTAGGTGCTGGGTTGAAGAGAGGTGCTAGGGTGAAGAGAGGTGATAGGTGCTGGGGTGAGGAGATTTAGTAGGTTCTGGGGTGAACGAGTGAAGAGAGGCGGTAGGTGCTGGGGTGAAGAGAGGTTGTAGGTGCTGGTGTGAAGAGAGGTGGTAGGTGCTGGGGTGAAGAGAGGTGGTAGGTGCTGGGTTGAAGATATGTGGTCGGTTCTGCGGTAAAGAGAGGTGGTAGGTGGTAGGTGCTGGGGTGAAGAGATTTAGTAGGTTCGGGGGGAACGAGTGAAGAGAGGCAGTAGGTGCTGGGGTGAAGTTAGGTTGTAGGTGCTGGGGTGAAGAGAGGTGGTAGGTGCTGGTGTGAAGAGAGGCAGTAGGTGCTGGGGTGAAGAGAGGTGGTAGGTTCTTGGGGTGAAGAGAGGTGGTAGGTACTTGGGGTGAAGAGAGGTGGTAGGTGCTGGGGTGTTGAGAGATGGTAGGTGCTGGGGTGTTGAGAGGTGGTAGGTGCTGGGGTGAAGAGAGGTGGTAGGTGCTGGGCTGAAGATAGGTGGTAGGTGCTGGGGTGAAGAGAGGTGGTAGGTACTTGGGGTGAAGAGAGGTGGAGGGTGCTGGGGTGAAGAGAGGTGGTAGGTGCTGGGGTGAAGAGAGATGGTAGGTGCTGGGGTGAAGAGAGGTGGTAGGTGCTAGGGTGAACGGGTGAAGAGAGTCGGTAGGTGCTGGGATGAAGAGAGGCGGTAGGTGCTGGGTGAAGAGAGGTGGTAGGTGCTGGGGAGAAGGGAGGTGGCAGGTGCTGGGGTGAACGGGTGAAGAAAGGTGGTAGGTGCTGCGGTGAAGAGAGGCGGAAGGTGCTGGGGTGAAGAGAGGCGGTAGGTGCTGGGGTGAAAAGAGGTGATAGGTGCTGGGGTGTTGAGAGGTGGTAGGTGCTGGGGTGTTGAGAGGTGGTAGGTGTTGGGGTGAATGGGTGAAGAGAGGCAGTAGGTACTGGGGTGAAGAGAGGTGGTAGGTGCTGGGTTGAAGAGAGGTGCTAGGGTGAAGAGAGGTGATAGGTGCTGGGGTGAGGAGATTTAGTAGGTTCTGGGGTGAACGAGTGAAGAGAGGCGGTAGGTGCTGGGGTGAAGAGAGGTTGTAGGTGCTGGTGTGAAGAGAGGTGGTAGGTGCTGGGGTGAAGAGAGGTGGTAGGTGCTGGGTTGAAGATATGTGGTCGGTTCTGCGGTAAAGAGAGGTGGTAGGTGGTAGGTGCTGGGGTGAAGAGATTTAGTAGGTTCGGGGGGAACGAGTGAAGAGAGGCAGTAGGTGCTGGGGTGAAGTTAGGTTGTAGGTGCTGGGGTGAAGAGAGGTGGTAGGTGCTGGTGTGAAGAGAGGCAGTAGGTGCTGGGGTGAAGAGAGGTGGTAGGTTCTTGGGGTGAAGAGAGGTGGTAGGTACTTGGGGTGAAGAGAGGTGGTAGGTGCTGGGGTGTTGAGAGATGGTAGGTGCTGGGGTGTTGAGAGGTTGTAGGTGTTGGGGTGAATGGGTGAATAGAGGCAGTAGGTGCTGGGGTGAAGAGAGGTGGTAGGTGCAGGGGTGAAGAGTGGTGCTAGGGTGAAGAGAGGTGGTAGGTGCTGGGGTGAAGACATGTGGTAGGTGCTGGGGTGAAAGAGTGAAGTGAGGCGGTAGGTGCTGGGGTGATGAGGGGTGGTAGGTTCTGGGCTGATGAGGGGTGGTAGGTGTTGGGGTGAAGAGAGGTGGTAGGTACTGGGGTGAAGAGAGGTGGTAGGTGCTGGGGTGAAGAGAGGTGGTAGGTGCTGGGGTGAACGAGTGAAGAGAGGTGGTAGGTGGTGGGGTGAAGAGAGGTTGTAGGTGCTGGGGTAAAGAGAGGCGGTAGGTGCTGGGGTGAAGAGAGGCGGTAGGTGCTGGGGTGAAGAGGTGCTGGGGTGAAGAGAGGCGGTAGGTGCTGGGGTGAAGAGAGGTGGTAGGTGCTGGGGTGAAGAGAGGTGGTAGGTGCTGGGGTGAAGAGAGGTGGTAGGTGCTGGGGTGAACGAGTGAAGAGAGGCCATAGGTGCTGGGGTGAAGAGAGGCCGTAGGTGCTGGGGTGAAGAGAGGTTGTAGGTGCTGGGGTGAAGAGAGGTTGTAGGTGCTGGGGTGATGAGAGGTTGTAGGTACTTGGGGTGAAGAGAGGTGGTAGGTGCTGGGGTGAAGAGAGGTGGTAGGTGCTGGGGTGAACGGGTGAAGAGAGGCAGTAGGTGCTGGTGTGAAGAGAGGTGGTAGGTGCTGGGTTGAAGAGAGGTGCTAGGGTGAAGAGAGGTGATAGGTGCTGGGGTGAAGAGATTTAGTAGGTTCTGGGGTGAACGAGTGAAGAGAGGCGGTAGGTGCTGGGGTGAAGAGAGGTGGTAGGTGCTGGTGTGAAGAGAGGTGGTAGGTGCTGGTGTGAAGAGAGGTGGTAGGTGCTGGGGTGAAGAGAGGTGGTAGGTGCTGGGTTGAAGATATGTGGTCGGTTCTGCGGTAAAGAGAGGTGGTAGGTGGTAGGTGCTGGGGTGAAGAGATTTAGTAGGTTCTGGGGTGAACGCGTGAAGAGAGGCAGTAGGTGCTGGGGTGAAGTTAGGTTGTAGGTGCTGGGGTGAAGAGAGGTGGTAGGTGCTGGTGTGAAGAGAGGCGGTAGGTGCTGGGGTGAAGAGAGATGGTAGGTACTTGGGATGAAGAGAGGTGGTAGGTGCTGGGGTGAAGAGAGGTGGTAGGTGCTGGGGTGAAGAGAGGTGGTAGGTGCTGGGGTGAAGAGATGTGGTAGGTACTGGGGTGAACGAGTGAAGAGAGGCGGTAAGTGCTGGGATGAAGAGAGGTTGTAGGTGCTGGGGTGAAGATTGGTTGTAGGTGCTAGGATGAAGAGAGGTGGTAGGTGCTGGGGTGAAGAGAGGTGGTAGGTGCTGGGCTGAAGATAGGTGGTAGGTGCTGGGGTGAAGAGAGGTGGTAGGTACTTGGGGTGAAGAGAGGTGGAGGGTGCTGGGGTGAAGAGAGGTGGTAGGTGCTGGGGTGAACGGTTAAAGAGAGGCAGTAGGTGCTGGGGTGAAGAGAGGTGGTAGGTGCTGGGGTGAAGAGAGGTGGTAGGTGCTAGGGTGAACGGGTGAAGAGAGTCGATAGGTGCTGGGATGAAGAGAGGCGGTAGGTGCTGGGTGAAGAGAGGTGGTAGGTGCTGGGGAGAAGGGAGGTGGCAGGTGCTGGGGTTAACGGGTGAAGAAAGGTGGTAGGTGCTGGGGTGAAGAGAGGTGGTAGGTGCTGGGGTGAAGAGAGGTGGTAGGTGCTGGGGTGAACGAGTGAAGAGAGGCCGTAGGTGCTGGGGTGAAGAGAGGCCGTAGGTGCTGGGGTGAAGAGAGGTTGTAGGTGCTGGGGTGAAGAGAGGTTGTAGGTGCTGGGGTGATGAGAGGTTGTAGGTACTTGGGGTGAAGAGAGGTGGTAGGTGCTGGGGTGAAGAGAGCTGGTAAGTGCTGTGGTGAACGGGTGAAGAGAGGTGGTAGGTGCTGGTGTGAAGAGGTGGTAGGTGCTGGGTGAAGAGAGGTGGTAGGTGCAGGGGTGAAGGAAGGTGGTAGGTACTGGGGTGAAGAGAGGTGGTAGGTGCTGGGGTGAAGAGAGGTGGTAGGTGCTGGGGTGAAGAGAGGTGGTAGGTACTTGGGGTGAAGAGAGGTGGTAGGTGCTGGGGTGAAGAGAGGTGGTAGGTGCTGGGGTGAACGGGTGAAGAGAGGCAGTAGGTGCTGGTGTGAAGAGAGGTGGTAGGTACTTGGGGTGAAGAGAGGTGGTAGGTGCTGGGTGAAGAAAGGTGGTAGGTGCTGGGGTGAAGGGAGGTGGTAGGTGCTGGGGTGAAGGGAGGTGGTAGGTGCTGGGGTGAACGGGTGAAGAGAGGCGGTAGGTGCTAGGGTGAAGAGAGGTGATAGGTGCTGGGGTGAAGAGATTTAGTAGGTTCTGGGGTGAACGAGTGAAGAGAGGCGGTAGGTGCTGGGGTGAAGAGAGGTTGTAGGTGCTGGGGTGAAGAGAGGTGGTAGGTGCTGGTGTGAAGAGAGGTGGTAGGTGCTGGGGTGAAGAGAGATGGTAGGTGCTGGGTTGAAGATATGTGGTCGGTTCTGCGGTAAAGCGAGGTGGTAGGTGGTAGGTGCTGGGGTGAAGAGATTTAGTAGGTTCTGGGGTGAACGCGTGAAGAGAGGCAGTAGGTGCTGGGGTGAAGTTAGGTTGTAGGTGCTGGGGTGAAGAGAGGTGGTAGGTGCTGGTGTGAAGAGAGGCGGTAGGTGCTGGGGTGAAGAGAGGTGGTAGGTACTTGGGGTGAAGAGAGGTGGTAGGTGCTGGGGTGAAGAGAGGTGGTAGGTGCTGGGGTGAAGAGAGGTGGTAGGTGCTGGGGTGAAGAGAGGTGGTAGGTGCTGGGGTGAAGAGATGTGGTAGGTACTGGGGTGAACGAGTGAAGAGAGGCGGTAAGTGCTGGGATGAAGAGAGGTTTTAGGTGCTGGGGTGAAGATTGGTTGTAGGTGCTAGGATGAAGAGAGGTGGTAGGTGCTGGGGTGAAGAGAGGTGGTAGGTGCTGGGCTGAAGATAGGTGGTAGGTGCTGGGGTGAAGAGAGGTGGTAGGTACTTGGGGTGAAGAGAGGTGGAGGGTGCCGGGGTGAAGAGAGGTGGTAGGTGCTGGGGTGAACGGTTAAAGAGAGGCAGTAGGTGCTGGGGTGAAGAGAGGTGGTAGGTGCTGGGGTGAAGAGAGGTGGTAGGTGCTAGGGTGAACGGGTGAAGAGAGTCGATAGGTGCTGGGATGAAGAGAGGCGGTAGGTGCTGGGTGAAGAGAGGTGGTAGGTGCTGGGGAGAAGGGAGGTGGCAGGTGCTGGGGTTAACGGGTGAAGAAAGGTGGTAGGTGCTGGGGTGAAGAGAGGCGGTAGGTGCTGGGGTGAAGAGAGGCGGTAGGTTCTGGGGTGAAGAGAGGTGGTAGGTGCTGGGGTGTTGAGAGGTGGTAGGTGCTGGGGTGTTGAGAGGGGGTAGGTGTTGGGGTGAATGGGTGAAGAGAGGCAGTAGGTACTGGGGTGAAGAGAGGTGGTAGGTGCTGGGTTAAGGAGAGGTGCTAGGGTGAAGAGAGGTGATAGGTGGTGGGGTGAAGAGATTTAGTAGGTTCTGGGGTGAACGAGTGAAGAGAGGCGGTAGGTGCTGGGGTGAAGAGAGGTTGTAGGTGCTGGTGTGAAGAGAGGTGGTAGGTGCTGGGGTGAAGAGAGGTGGTAGGTGCTGGGTTGAAGATATGTGGTCGGTTCTGCAGTAAAGAGAGGTGGTAGGTGGTAGGTGCTGGGGTGAAGAGATTTAGTAGGTTTGGGGGGAACGAGTGAAGAGAGGCAGTAGGTGCTGGGGGGAAGTTAGGTTGTAGGGGCTGGGGTGAAGAGAGGTGGTAGGTGCTGGTGTGAAGAGAGGCGGTAGGTGCTGGGGTGAAGAGAGGTGGTAGGTGCTGGGGTGAAGAGAGGCGTTGGTGTTGGGGTGAAAAGAGGTGGTAGGTGCTGGGGTGAAGAGAGGTGGTAGGTGCTGGGGTGAAGAGAGGTGGTAGGTGCTGGAGTGAACGAGTGAAGAGAGGCGGTAGGTGCTGGGGTGAAGAGAGGTGGTAGGTGCTGGGGTAAAGAGAGGCGGCAGGTGTTGGGGTAAAGAGAGGCGGTAGGTGCTGGGGTGAAGAGAGGTGGTAGGTGCTGGGGTGTTGAGAGGTGGTAGGTGTTGGGGTGAATGGGTGAATAGAGGCAGTAGGTGCTGGGGTGAAGAGAGGTGGTAGGTGCAGGGGTGAAGAGTGGTGCTAGGGTGAAGAGAGGTGGTAGGTGCTGGGGTGAAAGAGTTAAGTGAGGAGGTAGGTGCTGGGGTGATGAGGGGTGGTAGGTGCTGGGCTGATGAGGGGTGGTAGGTGTTGGGGTGAAGAGAGGTGGTAGGTACTGGGGTGAAGAGAGGTGGTAGGTGCTGCGGTGAAGAGAGGTGGTAGGTGCTGGGGTGAACGAGTGAAGAGAGGTGGTAGGTGGTGGGGTGAAGAGAGGCGGTAGGTGCTGGGGTGAAGAGAGGTGGTAGGTGCTGGGGTGAAGAGAGGTGGTAGGTGCTGGGGTGAAGAGAGGTGGTAGGTGCTGGGGTGAAGAGAGGTGGTAGGTGCTGGGCTGAAGAGATGTGGTAGGTGCTGGGGTGAACGAGTGAAGAGAGGCCGTAGGTGCTGGGGTGAAGAGAGGCCGTAGGTGCTGGGGTGAAGAGAGGTTGTAGGTGCTGGGGTGAAGAGAGGTTGTAGGTGCTGGGGTGACGAGAGGTTGTAGGTACTTGGGGTGAAGAGAGGTGGTAGGTGCTGGGGTGAAGAGAGGTGGTAAGTGCTGTGGTGAACGGGTGAAGAGAGGCGGTAGGTGCTGGTGTGAAGAGGTGGTAGGTGCTGGGTGAAGAGAGGTGGTAGGTTCTGGGGTGAAGGGAGGTGGTAGGTACTGGGGTGAAGAGAGGTGGTAGGTGCTGGGGTGAAGAGAGGTGGTAGGTGCTGGGGTGAAGAGAGGTGGTAGGTACTTGGGGTGAAGAGAGGTGGTAGGTGCTGGGGTGAAGAGAGGTGGTAGGTGCTGGGGTGAACGGGTGAAGAGAGGCAGTAGGTGCTGGTTTGAAGAGGTGGTAGGTGCTGGGTGAAGAAAGGTGGTAGGTGCTGGGGTGAAGGGAGGTGGTAGGTGCTGGGGTGAAGGGAGGTGGTAGGTGCTGGGGTGAACGGGTGAAGAGAGGCGGTAGGTGCTGGGGTGAAGAGAGGCGGTAGGTGCTAGGGTGAAGAGAGGTGGTAGGTGATGGGGTGAAGAGAGGTGGTAGGTGCTGGGGTGAAGAGAGGTGGTAGGTGCTGGGGTGAACGAGTGAAGAGAGGCGGTAAGTGCTGGGATGAAGAGAGGTTGTAGGTGCTGGGGTGAAGATTGGTTGTAGGTGCTAGGGTGAAGAGAGGTGGTAGGTGCTGGGGTGAAGAGAGGTGGTAGGTGCTGGGCTGAAGATAGGTGGTAGGTGCTGGGGTGAACGGTTGAAGAGAGGCAGTAGGTGCTGGGGTGAAGAGAGGTGGTAGGTGCTGGGGTGAAGAGAGGTGGTAGGTGCTAGGGTGAACGGGTGAAGAGAGTCGGTAGGTGCTGGGATGAAGAGAGGCGGTAGGTGCTGGGTGAAGAGAGGTGGTAGGTGCTGGGGAGAAGGGAGGTGGCAGGTGCTGGGGTGAACGGGTGAAGAAAGGTGGTAGGTGCTGGGGTGAAGAGAGGCGGAAGGTGCTGGGGTGAAGAGAGGCGGTAGGTGCTGGGGTGAAGAGAGGTGGTAGGTGCTGGGGTGTTGAGAGGTGGTAGGTGCTGGGGTGTTGAGAGGTGGTAGGTGTTGGGGTGAATGGGTGAAGAGAGGCAGTAGGTACTGGGGTGAAGAGAGGTGGTAGGTGCTGGGTTGAAGAGAGGTGCTAGGGTGAAGAGAGGTGATAGGTGCTGGGGTGAGGAGATTTAGTAGGTTCTGGGGTGAATGAGTGAAGAGAGGCGGTAGGTGCTGGGGTGAAGAGAGGTTGTAGGTGCTGGTGTGAAGAGAGGTGGTAGGTGCTGGGGTGAAGAGAGGTGGTAGGTGCTGGGTTGAAGATATGTGGTCGGTTCTGCGGTAAAGAGAGGTGGTAGGTGGTAGGTGCTGGGGTGAAGAGATTTAGTAGGTTCGGGGGGAACGAGTGAAGAGAGGTAGTAGGTGCTGGGGTGAAGTTAGGTTGTAGGTGCTGGGGTGAAGAGAGGTGGTAGGTGCTGGTGTGAAGAGAGGCAGTAGGTGCTGGGGTGAAGAGAGGTGGTAGGTACTTGGGGTGAAGAGAGGTGGTAGGTACTTGGGGTGAAGAGAGGTGGTAGGTGCTGGGGTGTTGAGAGGTGGTAGGTGCTGGGGTGTTGAGAGGTTGTAGGTGTTGGGGTGAATGGGTGAATAGAGGCAGTAGGTGCTGGGGTGAAGAGAGGTGGTAGGTGCAGGGGTGAAGAGTGGTGCTAGGGTGAAGAGAGGTGGTAGGTGCTGGGGTGAAGAGAGGTGGTAGGTGCTGGGGTGAAAGAGTGAAGTGAGGTGGTAGGTTCTGGGCTGATGAGGGGTGGTAGGTGTTGGGGTGAAGAGAGGTGGTAGGTACTGGGGTGAAGAGAGGTGGTAGGTGCTGGGGTGAAGAGAGGTGGTAGGTGATGGGGTGAACGAGTGAAGAGAGGTGGTAGGTGGTGGGGTGAAGAGAGGTTGTAGGTGCTGGGGTAAAGAGAGGCGGTAGGTGCTGGGGTGAAGAGAGGTGGTAGGTGCTGGGGTGAAGAGAGGTGGTAGGTGCTGGGGTGAAGAGAGGTGTTAGGTGCTGGGGTGAAGAGAGGTGGTAGGTGCTGGGGTGAAGAGAGGTGGTAGGTGCTGGGGTGAACGAGTGAAGAGAGGCCGTAGGTGCTGGGGTGAAGAGAGGCCGTAGGTGCTGGGGTGAAGAGAGGTTGTAGGTGCTGGGGTGATGAGAGGTTGTAGGTACTTGGGGTGAAGAGAGGTGGTAGGTGCTGGGGTGAAGAGAGCTGGTAAGTGCTGTGGTGAACGGGTGAAGAGAGGTGGTAGGGGCTGGTGTGAAGAGGTGGTAGGTGCTGGGTGAAGAGAGGTGGTAGGTGCAGGGGTGAAAGGAGGTGGTAGGTACTGGGGTGAAGAGAGGTGGTAGGTGCTGGGGTGAAGAGAGGTGGTAGGTGCTGGGGTGAAGAGAGGTGGTAGGTACTTGGGGTGAAGAGAGGTGGTAGGTGCTGGGGTGAAGAGAGGTGGTAGGTGCTGGGGTGAACGGGTGAAGAGAGGCAGTAGGTGCTGGTGTGAAGAGAGGTGGTAGGTACTTGGGGTGAAGAGAGGTGGTAGGTGCTGGGTGAAGAAAGGTGGTAGGTGCTGGGGTGAAGGGAGGTGGTAGGTGCTGGGGTGAAGGGAGGTGGTAGGTGCTGGGGTGAACGGGTGAAGAGAGGCGGTAGGTGCTAGGGTGAAGAGAGGTGATATGTGCTGGGGTGAAGAGATTTAGTAGGTTCTGGGGTGAACGAGTGAAGAGAGGCGGTAGGTGCTGGGGTGAAGAGAGGTTGTAGGTGCTGGTGTGAAGAGAGGTGGTAGGTGCTGGTGTGAAGAGAGGCGCTAGGTGCTGGGGTGAAGAGAGGTGGTAGGTACTTGGGGTGAAGAGAGGTGGTAGGTGCTGGGGTGAAGAGAGGTGGTAGGTGCTGGGGTGAAGAGAGGTGGTAGGTGCTGGGGTGAAGAGATGTGGTAGGTACTGGGGTGAACGAGTGAAGAGAGGCGGTAAGTGCTGGGATGAAGAGAGGTTGTAGGTGCTGGGGTGAAGATTGGTTGTAGGTGCTAGGATGAAGAGAGGTGGTAGGTGCTGGGGTGAAGAGAGGTGGTAGGTGCTGGGCTGAAGATAGGTGGTAGGTGCTGGGGTGAAGAGAGGTGGTAGGTACTTGGGGTGAAGAGAGGTGGAGGGTGCTGGGGTGAAGAGAGGTGGTAGGTGCTGGGGTGAAGAGAGGTGGTAGGTGCTAGGGTGAACGCGTGAAGAGAGTCGATAGGTGCTGGGATGAAGAGAGGCGGTAGGTGCTGGGTGAAGAGAGGTGGTAGGTGCTGGGGAGAAGGGAGGTGGCAGGTGCTGGGGTTAACGGGTGAAGAAAGGTGGTAGGTGCTGGGGTGAAGAGAGGCGGTAGGTGCTGGGGTGAAGAGAGGCAGTAGGTGCTGGGGTGAAGAGAGGTGGTAGGTGCTGGGGTGTTGAGAGGTGGTAGGTGCTGGGGTGTTGAGAGGTGGTAGGTGTTGGGGTGAATGGGTGAAGAGAGGCAGTAGGTACTGGGGTGAAGAGAGGTGGTAGGTGCTGGGTTGAAGAGAGGTGCTAGGGTGAAGAGAGGTGATAGGTGCTGGGGTGAAGAGATTTAGTAGGTTCTGGGGTGAAGAGCGGCGGTAGGTGCTGGGGGGAAGAGAGGTTGTAGGTGCTGGTGTGAAGAGAGGTGGTAGGTGCTGGGGTGAAGAGAGGTGGTAGGTGCTGGGTTGAAGATATGTGGTCGGTTCTGCAGTAAAGAGAGGTGGTAGGTGGTAGGTGCTGGGGTGAAGAGATTTAGTAGGTTTGGGGGGAACGAGTGACGAGAGGCAGTAGGTGCTGGGGGGAAGTTAGGTTGTAGGTGCTGGGGTGAAGAGAGGTGGTAGGTGCTGGTGTGAAGAGAGGCGGTATGTGCTGGGGTGAAGAGAGGTGGTAGGTTGTTAGAAAGGATAGACGGACCGGGAGGGTCGGCCGGGGTCAGGAGGAGAGGTCTCCGGGGAGTGCCGTCTCCAGCGATCGTACAGATAAGTAACTTCCCCCCCACAGACAGATACCACACACGGATAAGGTTCAGTGTTCTTTATAAGCACTTCTTAAGGTACGGTTGAATGGTACAAGGAGGTCTGGACTCAGGGGTCCCCTCGATTCCAGTCTCTCAAAGCAGGGTAAGGGGTAGCGGGACAGTCTGTCTACCAGTCAGGTAGTTTGGATGAGATGGTGATTAGCTCACAATCCTCGAGCTTAGTTGGTGCGGGCCGCGGCAGCGCCAGCAGGTCCCGGAACGATGGTCGATGTACGGTCCGCGGCAGCGCCAGCAGGTCCCGGTGAGGATGGTCGTTACAACGGGCCGCGGCAGCGCCAGCAGGTCCCGACGAGGATGGATGTTGTAGAAGGCCGCGGCAGCGCCAGCAGGCAGGACGATGGTTCACAAGAGCGGGCTACGGCAGCGCCAGTAGTCCGTCAAGGCTGAGTTCTCTCGGTGTCTCTCGACTCCAGGATACAACTGCCTTCCTGCTCCGGAGTTGCCCCAGTTATAGGGCAGGCGCTCTTTGATGTCCGGACCCTCGCACTTGGAGGTCGGAGGGCCCGGGATGAAGGTGTCCAGACACCCAGCAGGGGGTGGAGCCAGCGCCTGGGGGAGCTGGGGGCGATCGGCACCTGGCGGGGGAAGAGCTCTTGACACTTCGTCCTCCCATTGACCTGCCAAGTGGTCCGCTCACCTCCTGGGTGGATGGTGGTGCCGGGATGTCGGGGCCGGTCAGGCCCGGGGTTAGGGTCGGGGCGAGGCCACGCGGCCTCGTGGTGCAGGGCCCAAGATGGCGGCTTGAACCGGCCGGGGAAGCCGGTGGGGCTGGGCCCCGTGATGAGTAGAGGTCCGAGGGCAGAAGATCCGTCGGGAGACGGGGTACGGGTGCTTTTCGTGGGTTATGCCTGGTGGGCCGGAGCTCGGGCCCTGTCGTGCGGGGAGGGAGCAAGCCCTTCGTGTGGCCTGTCCAACATGCCTCCCCCCCAGCTGAAGACGGGGAGAGTCACCCATCTCCTTGGGGACTCTCCTCGTCGAGGCGGAAAAAGCGGGACAGGCCATCCGCGTTGGCGTGGTCTTGGCCTGGTCGGTGCTCCACAGTGAAGTCCATTCCCTGCAGGGAAATGGACCAGCGCAAGAGTTTTGGGTTCTCCCCCCGCATCTGCATCAGCCACTGCAGGGGTCGATGGTCGGTTTGTACCCGGAAGTGGGTACCGAAGAGATAGGGCCGGAGCTTTTTGAGGGCCCACACCACTGCGAAGGCCTCCCTCTCGATGGTGCTCCAGCGCTGTTCTCGGGCCAGGAGACGTCGACTGATGAAGGCCACCGGCTGGTCATGACCTTCGGGGTTTAACTGAGAAAGGACGGCTCCGATGCCGTGGTCGGAGGCGTCGGTCTGTACCATGAATTCCCGACTGTAATCGGGGGCCTGGAGCACAGGGGCGGTGCATAGAGCGGCCTTCAGCTTCTCGAAGGCCGCTTGACAATCGGGGGTCCAGTTAATCCGCTTCGGCTGGTTCTTGGACGTGAGACCCGTGAGGGGCCCCACGATGCTGCCGTAGTCTTTCACGAACCGCCGGTAGTAGCCGGTGATCCCCAAGAAGGCTCGGACCTCGGTCTGGGTGACGGGGGGCTGCCAGGACTGAATGGCAGCAATCTTAAGTTGTAGCGGGGCCACCAGCCCGCTTCCCACTTGGTGCCCAAGGTAGGTCACAGACCCTTGGCCAATTTGGCACTTGCCGGCCTTAATTGTGAGGCCGGCCCGCTGGAGGGCCTGTAGGACCTCTTGGAGGTGACGGAGGTGGTCGGGCCAGTGGTGGCTGTACACAGCGATATCGTCCAGGTAGGCAGCGCTGAACTCTTCGAGCCCCGCCAAGACCTGGTTCACGAGGCGTTGAAACGTGGCGGGGGCATTCTTCATGCCGAAGGGCATGACCTTGAATTGGTAGTGGCCATCGGGGGTAGAGAAGGCTGACCGTTCCTGAGCCCTGGGTGTGAGGCCGATCTGCCAGTAGCCCGCTGTTAGGTCGAAGATACTGAGGTAGCGGGCGGCCCCCAGCCGGTCGATCAGCTCGTCTGCTCGGGGGATCGGATGAGCGTCGGTCCGGGTGACAGCGTTCAAGCCCCGGTAGTCGACGCAGAATCTCAGTTCAGGTGCGGTGCCGGGGGCAGCGGCTTTGGGGACCAATACAACCGGACTGGCCCAGGGACTGTCCGAGGGCTCGATGACCCCGATTGTGAGCATCTTGGCCACCTCCTCCTGTATGCAGGCCCGTACCCGATCTGGTACGCGGTAGGCCCGGTGTCGGACAGGGGGACTGTCCCCGGTGTCCACGTCGTGCAAACACCAAGGGGTGACCCCGGGGGTGAGGGAGAACAGGGTAGCGAACTGCAGCAGGAGGTTCCGGCAGCCCTGGCGTTGCTCCGAAGTGAGGGTGTCAGAGAGCCGGACCCCGTCCACGGAGCCGTCATTCTCCTGAGTCTTCAGAAGATCCGGGAGGGGTTCGGAGTCTTCCTCTGCCCCCCTGTCCGTAGCCATCAGGAGGCTGAGTTCTGAGCGCACAAAGTGTGGTTTGAGTCGGTTGGTGTGGAGGACCCGAAGGGGGTTCCGGGAGGTCCCCAGGTCGATGAGGTAAGTGACGGGGCTTTTGCGCTCGACCACTTTGAAGGGCCCCGTCCACTTATCTTGCAAGGCACATGGTTCGGTGGGGGACATCACCCATACTTGTTGTCCAGGCTCGAACTCAACGGAGGAGGCATTGTGATCATACCACCTCTTCATGTCCTCCTGGCTGGCCTCGAGGTTCGCCTTGGCCATCTCTCTGAAGCGCCGGGTCTGATTGCGTAGGGCCAGGAGGTATTTGAAGACGTCTGGAGGGGTCTTTAGGGGGGCCATCTCCCAACCTTCTTTTACTAGGCTGAGGGGCCCTCGCAGAGGGTGCCCGTACAGGAGTTCGAAAGGGCTAAAACCGAGGGACTTCTGGGGAACTTCGCGGTAGGCGAAGAGGAGGCACGGGAGTAGTACATCCCACTGGCGACGGAGGGGCTCTTCCAATCCCCCAATCATCCCCTTGAGGGTGCGGTTAAAACGCTCCACTAGTCCGTTCCCTTGGGGGTGATAGGGGGTCGTGAATCTGTAGGTGACCCCGCATTGTTGCCAGAGGGACTTCATGTATTTGGATATAAAGTTCGTGCCTCAGTCGCTGACGACTTCTCGGGGGAAGCCTACCCGGGAGAAGATCCCCATTAGGGCCCGGCCAACCACCGGAGCTGTCACGGTCCGTAGGGGCACCGCCTCGGGGTAGCGGGTGGCATGGTCCACCAGTACTAAGATGAACCTGTGTCCTTGTGCCGTGCGGGGGTCCCGAGGCCCCACGATGTCTATCCCCACCCTCTCGAACGGGGTGGTGACCACAGGGAAGGGTTGCAGAGGGGCTTTCAGCTTCCGACCACTCTTCCCGCTGGCTTGGCATGTGGGGCAAGATCGGCAGTGGTTCAGGACGTCATTCCTCATCTTCGGCCAGAAAAAGTGGGTCACTAGGCGGCTGTACGTTTTATCTTGGCCCAGGTGTCCAGCCAGGGGGACATCGTGGGCCAGGTTGAGCAGAAAGTCTCTGAAGCGGAGAGGTACCACCAGTACTCGACCGGCCCCCAGCTCGGCGATTCTTTGCTCGCTGTATAGCAGGTCGTTATCCCAGTAGACCCAGTGAGTTCCGGTGGAGTCCCCTGCGTTCTGGGCGCTGGCTTGTTGGCGGAGTCCCTCGAGGGAGGGACAGGTCTTTTGTTCCTGGCGGAACTGTGCTTGGGTGGGCCCCCCCTCTTGACGCCACTGAGCCAGGTCAGGAAGGTCCTGGGGTTGCGCGTCCCCTTCGGCCGTCGGGTCTGGGAGGCTGGCCTCGTCGGTGTCTTCTACTGGGGCGACTGGGGGCGGAGGTGCTGGCCATTCTGGTTCTTCTGATCGAGGGACGGCACGGGCGGCCATGGACCGGGTGGTTATGCAGGCCCAGTCCGGGAGGCCCAGCATCCCCAGGTGCTCTCTTCTCTCAACGGTGGCCCACGGGGAACTCTCGAGGTCATTTCCCAGGAGGCAGTCCACGGGGGCATCGTCCCGGACCGTCACCTTCAATAGGCCGGAGACCCCTCCCCATTCGAATGGAACGCAGGCCATTTGACAAATACTTTCAGAGTTGTCTGCCGAGCGGACGGGGCAGAGAATGTTCGGCAGGATCTGCTCGGGCTTCACCAGGTGACAGCGGACGGCCGTCACACTGGCGCCTGTGTCACGCAAGGCCTCGGCTCGCTGTCCATTAATGGTCACCCACTGACCGTATTTCCTGGTGTTAGCGGGTAGGGGAGCCCGCGGGACCATGTCTCTTCCCCCTAAGCACGCCAGGACCATGGCGGCCGGTTCCCACTCTTGCTGGGCCGGCTCATACTCCTCTGGTTCCTCCAATGATCGCTCTTCCCCCAGGGCGGCGGCAGCTACCTGGCGGGGCTTGGGTGTTTGGTTCTGCGGGCAGCTCGGGTCATTGGCGTAGTGGCCGACTCGCTGGCATCGGTGGCACGTGACGTTGGCTCGGACCCCAGGACGCCACGGGGGGTTGCCCCGACCGGCCGGAGCCGGGGTGCTGGCCACGGGTGTTGCGGGCAAGGCGTCTCTCCCTCGCCCCTGGCCCCCTCCTCCTCCCCGAGGACGGTGCTGGCCTTGGTTGTTTCTGTTCTGTTCGTGTGGCCCCCTCCGGCCCACTCGGGTGCTTTCCCATCGGTCAGCTTCGGCGGCGAGCTGCCGGGGGTCAGTCAGCTTACTGTCGAGGAGGTGCTGCCTGAGCTCGACGAAGCAGTTGTTCGACAGGTGCTCCCATACCATCAGGTTAAAGAGTTGTTCGTAGGTGATGACCTGGCTCCCCTTTATCCAACCCTCGAAGGCACGGCTGAAATAGTTCACGTATTCTACCCAAGTTGTACCTGGGATCCGGGTGCAATCTCTGAACCTCTGGCGGTACATCTCGGGTGTGAGGCCGTAGCGGGTGAGGAGGGCAGCCTTCATGTGGTCGTAGGACGACATTTGGTGATCTGGGAGCTGCAGTAGGGCATCGCGCCCCTCGTTGATAAACCTCCCCCAGAGTCCGGCTCCCCAATCACTCCGGTCGATCCGGTGGGAGGTCATGGCGATCTCGTAGGCTTTAAACCACTGTTGTATGTCGTCTTCTCGGACATACTCGCGGACAACATCCTTGGGGATGTGGACTTTTTTCTCGATTGGCCCCGGGGTGTGTGGTCGCTCAGGCACCCCCAGTTCTTTATTCTGTTTCCGAAGTTCTATTTCCGCCAGTTTGCGCTCGTGCTCGAGCGTTATTTTTTTCTCCTCCAGCTCTCTCTGTCTCTGCTTCTCTTCTCGTTCATCTCGGAGCCGCATGTGCTCGAGGTTGAGTTTCTGTTCAGCTAACTTGAGTTCCCCATCCATCTTGAGTCGTGCCATTTCCAACTCGTGCAATCTGGTTCTTTCTCTTTCTCGGATCTCCTCCTGCGAGAGGCCCGTTCCCCGCTCCTCGGGAGCCGTGGCGTTCCCCTCTGGTGTGATGCTGCTTTGGTCGGAGGGTCCGGCGACCCCAGTTTCTGCCCACGACTCTAGGGCGTGCTTTAGATCCTCTTTGGTACTCAGGCCGGTGGTAGCAATGCCAAGTTCTATGCAGAATTGTCTCAGTTCGCGGTGGTTGTATTCTTCTAATTTCTCCATTTGGAATTTCTCGGTGGAGTTGCTATCTTTGGCTGACATCGTGTTGTTGTCGTGGGGTGAGCTACTCTCTGTACGATTACGCGTTGATTCGGATCGCGCCGCTGGCCACCAATGTTAGAAAGGATAGACGGACCGGGAGGGTCGGCCGGGGTCAGGAGGAGAGGTCTCCGGGAGAGCCGTCTCCAGCGATCGTACAGATAAGTAACTTCCCCCCCACAGACAGATACCACACACGGATAAGGTTCAGTGTTCTTTATAAGCACTTCTTAAGGTACGGTTGAATGGTACAAGGAGGTCTGGACTCAGGGGTCCCCTCGATTCCAGTCTCTCAAAGCAGGGTAAGGGGTAGCGGGACAGTCTGTCTACCAGTCAGGTAGTTTGGATGAGATGGTGATTAGCTCACAATCCTCGAGCTTAGTTGGTGCGGGCCGCGGCAGCGCCAGCAGGTCCCGGAACGATGGTCGATGTACGGTCCGCGGCAGCGCCAGCAGGTCCCGGTGAGGATGGTCGTTACAACGGACCGCGGCAGCGCCAGCAGGTCCCGACGAGGATGGATGTTGTAGAAGGCCGCGGCAGCGCCAGCAGGCAGGACGATGGTTCACAAGAGCGGGCTACGGCAGCGCCAGTAGTCCGTCAAGGCTGAGTTCTCTCGGTGTCTCTCGACTCCAGGATACAACTGCCTTCCTGCTCCGGAGTTGCCCCAGTTATAGGGCAGGCGCTCTTTGATGTCCGGACCCTCGCACTTGGAGGTCGGAGGGCCCGGGATGAAGGTGTCCAGACACCCAGCAGGGGGTGGAGCCAGCGCCTGGGGGAGCTGGGGGCGATCGGCACCTGGCGGGGGAAGAGCTCTTGACACTTCGTCCTCCCATTGACCTGCCAAGTGGTCCGCTCACCTCCTGGGTGGATGGTGGTGCCGGGATGTCGGGGCCGGTCAGGCCCGGGGTTAGGGTCGGGGCGAGGCCACGCGGCCTCGTGGTGCAGGGCCCAAGATGGCGGCTTGAACCGGCCGGGGAAGCCGGTGGGGCTGGGCCCCGTGATGAGTAGAGGTCCGAGGGCAGAAGATCCGTCGGGAGACGGGGTACGGGTGCTTTTCGTGGGTTATGCCTGGTGGGCCGGAGCTCGGGCCCTGTCGTGCGGGGAGGGAGCAAGCCCTTCGTGTGGCCTGTCCAACATAGGTGCTGGGGTGAAGAGAGGCGTTGGTGTTGGGGTGAAAAGAGGTGGTAGGTGCTGGGGTGAAGAGAGGTGGTAGGTGCTGGGGTGAAGAGAGGTGGTAGGTGCTGGGGTGAACGAGTGAAGAGAGGCGGTAGGTGCTGGGGTGAAGAGAGGTGGTAGGTGCTGGGGTGAAGAGAGGCGGTAGGTGTTGGGGTAAAGAGAGGCGGCAGGTGTTGGGGTAAAGAGAGGCGGTAGGTGCTGGGGTGAAGAGAGGTGGTAGGTGCTGGGGTGTTGAGAGGTGGTAGGTGTTGGGGTGAATGGGTGAATAGAGGCAGTAGGTGCTGGGGTGAAGAGAGGTGGTAGGTGCAGGGGTGAAGAGTGGTGCTAGGGTGAAGAGAGGTGGTAGGTGCTGGGGTGAAAGAGTGAAGTGAGGCGGTAGGTGCTGGGGTGATGAGGGGTGGTAGGTGCTGGGCTGATGAGGGGTGGTAGGTGTTGGGGTGAAGAGAGGTGGTAGGTACTGGGGTGAAGAGAGGTGGTAGGTGCTGGGGTGAAGAGAGGTGGTAGGTGCTGGGGTGAACGAGTGAAGAGAGGTGGTAGGTGGTGGGGTGAAGAGAGGCGGTAGGTGCTGGGGTGAAGAGAGGTGGTAGGTGCTGGGGTGAAGAGAGGTGGTAGGTGCTGGGGTGAAGAGAGGTGGTAGGTGCTGGGGTGAAGAGAGGTGGTAGGTGCTGGGCTGAAGAGATGTGGTAGGTGCTGGGGTGAACGAGTGAAGAGAGGCCGTAGGTGCTGGGGTGAAGAGAGGCCGTAGGTGCTGGGGTGAAGAGAGGTTGTAGGTGCTGGGGTGAAGAGAGGTTGTAGGTGCTGGGTTGACGAGAGGTTGTAGGTACTTGGGGTGATGAGAGGTGGTAGGTGCTGGGGTGAAGAGAGGTGGTAAGTGCTGTGGTGAACGGGTGAAGAGAGGCGGTAGGTGCTGGTGTGAAGAGGTGGTAGGTGCTGGGTGAAGAGAGGTGGTAGGTGCTGGGGTGAAGGGAGGTGGTAGGTACTGGGGTGAAGAGAGGTGGTAGGTGCTGGGGTGAAGAGAGGTGGTAGGTGCTGGGGTGAAGAGAGGTGGTAGGTACTTGGGGTGAAGAGAGGTGGTAGGTGCTGGGGTGAAGAGAGGTGGTAGGTGCTGGGGTGAACGGGTGAAGAGAGGCAGTAGGTGCTGGTGTGAAGAGGTGGTAGGTGCTGGGTGAATAAAGGTGGTAGGTGCTGGGGTGAAGGGAGGTGGTAGGTGCTGGGGTGAAGGGAGGTGGTAGGTGCTGGGGTGAACGGGTGAAGAGAGGCGGTAGGTGCTAGGGTGAAGAGAGGTGGTAGGTGCTGGGGTGAAGAGAGGCGGTAGGTGCTAGGGTGAAGAGAGGTGGTAGGTGCTGGGGTGAAGAGAGGTGGTAGGTGCTGGGGTGAAGAGAGGTGGTAGGTGCTGGGGTGAAGAGATGTGGTAGGTGCTGGGGTGAACGAGTGAAGAGAGGCGGTAAGTGCTGGGATGAAGAGAGGTTGTAGGTGCTGGGGTGAAGATTGGTTGTAGGTGCTAGGGTGAAGAGAGGTGGTAGGTGCTGGGGTGAAGAGAGGTGGTAGGTGCTGGGCTGAAGATAGGTGGTAGGTGCTGGGGTGAACGGTTAAAGAGAGGCAGTAGGTGCTGGGGTGAAGAGAGGTGGTAGGTGCTTGGGTGAAGATAGGTGGTAGGTGCTGGGGTGAAGAGAGGTGGTAGGTACTTGGGGTGAAGAGAGGTGGAGGGTGCTGGGGTGAAGAGAGGTGGTAGGTGCTGGGGTGAACGGTTGAAGAGAGGCAGTAGGTGCTGGGGTGAAGAGAGGTGGTAGGTGCTGGGGTGAAGAGAGGTGGTAGGTGCTAGTGTGAACGGGTGAAGAGAGGCGGTAGGTGCTAGGATGAAGAGAGGCGGTAGGTGCTGGGTGAAGAGAGGTGGTAGGTGCTGGGGAGAAGGGAGGTGGCAGGTGCTGGGGTGAACGGGTGAAGAAAGGCGGTAGGTGCTGGGTGAAGAGAGGCGGTAGGTGCTGGGGTGAAGAGAGGTGGTAGGTGCTGGGGTGAAGAGAGGTGGTAGGTGCTGGGTTGAAGAGAGGTGCTAGGGTGAAGAGAGGTGATAGGTGCTGGGGTGAAGAGATTTAGTAGGTTCTGGGGTGAACGAGTGAAGAGAGGCGGTAGGTGCTGGGGTGTTGAGAGGTGGTAGGTGTTGAGGTGAATGGGTGAAGAGAGGCAGTAGCTACTGGGGTGAAGAGAGGTGGTAGGTGCTGGGTTGAAGAGAGGTGCTAGGGTGAAGAGAGGTGATAGGTGCTGGGGTGAAGAGATTTAGTAGGTTCTGGGGTGAACGAGTGAAGAGAGGCGGTAGGTGCTGGGGTGAAGAGAGGTTGTAGGTGCTGGGGTGAAGAGAGGTGGTAGGTGCTGGTGTGAAGAGAGGTGGTAGGTGCTGGAGTGAAGAGAGGTGGTAGGTGCTGGGTTGAAGATATGTGGTCGGTTCTGCGGTAAAGAGAGGTGGTAGGTGGTAGGTGCTGGGGTGAAGAGATTTAGTAGGTTCTGGGGTGAACGAGTGAAGGGAGGCAGTAGGTGCTGGGGTGAAGTTAGGTTGTAGGTGCTGGGGTGAAGAGAGGTGGTAGGTGCTGGTGTGAAGAGAGGCGGTAGGTGCTGGGGTGAAGAGAGGTGGTAGGTACTTGGAGTGAAGAGAGGTGGTAGGTGCTGGGATGTTGAGAGGTGGTAGGTGCTGGGGTGTTGAGAGGTGGTAGGTGTTGGGGTGAATGGGTGAATAGAGGCAGTAGGTGCTGGGGTGAAGAGAGGTGGTAGGTACTGGGGTGAAGAGTGGTGATAGGGTGAAGAGAGGTGGTAGGTGCTGGGGTGAAGAGAGGTGGTAGGTGCTGGGGTGAAAGAGTGAAGTGAGGCAGTAGGTGCTGGGGTGATGAGGGGTGGTAGGTGCTGGGCTGATGAGGGGTGGTAAGTGTTGGGGTGAAGAGAGGTGGTAGGTACTGGGGTGAAGAGAGGTGGTAGGTGCTGGGGTGAAGAGAGGTGGTAGGTGCTGGGGTGAAGAGAGGTGGTAGGTGCTGGGGTGAACAAGTGAAGAGAGGCGGTAGGTGGTGGGGTGAAGAGATATTGTCGGTGCTGGGGTGAAGAGAGGTGGTAGGTGCTGGGGTGAACGGGTGAAGAGAGGAGGTAGGTGCTAGGTTGAAGAGAGGCGGTAGGTGCTGGGGTGAAGAGAGGCGGTAGGTGCTGGGGTGAACAGAGGTGGTAGGTGCTGGGGTGAAGAGAGGTGGTAGGTTCTGGGGTGAACGAGTGAAGAGAGGAGGTAGGTGCTGAGGTGAAGAGAGGTTGTAGGTGCTGGGGTGAAGAGAGGTGGTAGGTGCTGGGGAGAAGAGAGGTGGTAGGTTCTGGGGTGAAGAGAGGTGGTAGGTGCTGGGGTGAAGAGAGGTGGTAGGTGCTGGGGTGAAGATATGTGGTAGGTTCTGTGGTGAAGAGAGGTGGTAGGTGATAGGTGCTAGGGTGAGGAGAGGTGATAGGTGCTGGGGTGCAGAGAGGAGGTAGGTGCTGGGGTGAAGGTAGGCGGTAGGTGCTGGGGTGAAGAGAGGCGGTAAGTGCTGGGGTGAAGAGAGGTGATATGTGCTGGGGTGACGAGAGGTGGTAGGTGCTGGGGAGAAGAGAGGTGCTAGGGTGAAGAGAGGTGGTAGGTGCTGGGGTGAAGAGAGGTCGTAGGTGCTGTGGTGAACGACTGAAGAGAGGTGGTAGGTGCTGGGGTGAAGAGAGGTGGTAGGTGCTGGGGTGAAGAGAGGTGGTAGGTGCTGGGGTGAAGAGGGGTGGTAGGTGCTGGGGTGAAGAGATGTGGTAGGTGCTGGGGTGAACGAGTGAAGAGCGGCCGTAGGTGCTGGGGTGAAGAGAGGCCGTAGGTGCTGGGGTGAAGAGAGGTTGTAGGTGCTGGGGTGAATAGAGGTTGTAGGTGCTGGGGTGGCGAGAGGTTGTAGGTACTTGGGGTGAAGAGAGGTGGTAGGTGCTGGGGTGAAGAGAGGTGGTAAGTGCTGTGGTGAACGGGTGAAGAGAGGCGGTAGGTGCTGGGGTGAAGAGAGGTGGTAGGTGCTGGGGTGAAGGGAGGTGGTAGGTACTGGGGTGAAGAGAGGTGGTAGGTGCTGGGGTGAAGAGATGTGGTAGGTGCTGGGGTGAACGAGTGAAGAGAGGCGGTAAGTGCTAGGATGAAGAGAGGTGGTAGGTGCTGGGGTGAAGAGAGGTGGTAGGTGCTAGGGTGAACGGGTGAAGAGAGGCGGTAGGTGCTGGGGTGAAGAGAGGTGGTAGGTGCTGGGGTGAAGAGAGGTGGTAGGTGCTGGGGTGAAGAGAGGTGATAGGTGCTGGGGTGAAGAGATGTGGTAGGTGCTGGGGTGAACGAGTGAAGAGAGGCGGTAAGTGCTGGGATGAAGAGAGGTTGTAGGTGCTGGGGTGAAGATTGGTTGTAGGTGCTAGGGTGAAGAGAGGTGGTAGGTGCTGGGGTGAAGAGAGGTGGTAGGTGCTGGGCTGAAGAGAGGTGGAGGGTGCTGGGGTGAAGAGAGGTGGTAGGTGCTGGTGTGAAGAGAGGTGGTAGGTGCTGGAGTGAAGAGAGGTGGTAGGTGCTGGGTTGAAGATATGTGGTCGGTTCTGCGGTAAAGAGAGGTGGTAGGTGGTAGGTGCTGGGGTGAAGAGATTTAGTAGGTTCTGGGGTGAACGAGTGAAGGGAGGCAGTAGGTGCTGGGGTGAAGTTAGGTTGTAGGTGCTGGGGTGAAGAGAGGTGGTAGGTGCTGGTGTGAAGAGAGGCGGTAGGTGCTGGGGTGAAGAGAGGTGGTAGGTACTTGGGGTGAAGAGAGGTGGTAGGTGCTGGGATGTTGAGAGGTGGTAGGTGCTGGGGTGTTGAGAGGTGGTAGGTGTTGGGGTGAATGGGTGAATAGAGGCAGTAGGTGCTGGGGTGAAGAGAGGTGGTAGGTACTGGGGTGAAGAGTGGTGATAGGGTGAAGAGAGGTGGTAGGTGCTGGGGTGAAGAGAGGTGGTAGGTGCTGGGGTGAAAGAGTGAAGTGAGGCAGTAGGTGCTGGGGTGATGAGGGGTGGTAGGTGCTGGGCTGATGAGGGGTGGTAAGTGTTGGGGTGAAGAGAGGTGGTAGGTACTGGGGTGAAGAGAGGTGGTAGGTGCTGGGGTGAAGAGAGGTGGTAGGTGCTGGGGTGAAGAGAGGTGGTAGGTGCTGGGGTGAACAAGTGAAGAGAGGCGGTAGGTGGTGGGGTGAAGAGATATTGTCGGTGCTGGGGTGAAGAGAGGTGGTAGGTGCTGGGGTGAACGGGTGAAGAGAGGAGGTAGGTGCTAGGTTGAAGAGAGGCGGTAGGTGCTGGGGTGAAGAGAGGCGGTAGGTGCTGGGGTGAACAGAGGTGGTAGGTGCTGGGGTGAAGAGAGGTGGTAGGTTCTGGGGTGAACGAGTGAAGAGAGGAGGTAGGTGCTGAGGTGAAGAGAGGTTGTAGGTGCTGGGGTGAAGAGAGGTGGTAGGTGCTGGGGAGAAGAGAGGTGGTAGGTTCTGGGGTGAAGAGAGGTGGTAGGTGCTGGGGTGAAGAGAGGTGGTAGGTGCTGGGGTGAAGATATGTGGTAGGTTCTGTGGTGAAGAGAGGTGGTAGGTGATAGGTGCTAGGGTGAGGAGAGGTGATAGGTGCTGGGGTGCAGAGAGGAGGTAGGTGCTGGGGTGAAGGTAGGCGGTAGGTGCTGGGGTGAAGAGAGGCGGTAAGTGCTGGGGTGAAGAGAGGTGATATGTGCTGGGGTGACGAGAGGTGGTAGGTGCTGGGGAGAAGAGAGGTGCTAGGGTGAAGAGAGGTGGTAGGTGCTGGGGTGAAGAGAGGTCGTAGGTGCTGTGGTGAACGACTGAAGAGAGGTGGTAGGTGCTGGGGTGAAGAGAGGTGGTAGGTGCTGGGGTGAAGAGAGGTGGTAGGTGCTGGGGTGAAGAGGGGTGGTAGGTGCTGGGGTGAAGAGATGTGGTAGGTGCTGGGGTGAACGAGTGAAGAGCGGCCGTAGGTGCTGGGGTGAAGAGAGGCCGTAGGTGCTGGGGTGAAGAGAGGTTGTAGGTGCTGGGGTGAATAGAGGTTGTAGGTGCTGGGGTGGCGAGAGGTTGTAGGTACTTGGGGTGAAGAGAGGTGGTAGGTGCTGGGGTGAAGAGAGGTGGTAAGTGCTGTGGTGAACGGGTGAAGAGAGGCGGTAGGTGCTGGGGTGAAGAGAGGTGGTAGGTGCTGGGGTGAAGGGAGGTGGTAGGTACTGGGGTGAAGAGAGGTGGTAGGTGCTGGGGTGAAGAGATGTGGTAGGTGCTGGGGTGAACGAGTGAAGAGAGGCGGTAAGTGCTGGGATGAAGAGAGGTGGTAGGTGCTGGGGTGAAGAGAGGTGGTAGGTGCTAGGGTGAACGGGTGAAGAGAGGCGGTAGGTGCTGGGGTGAAGAGAGGTGGTAGGTGCTGGGGTGAAGAGAGGTGGTAGGTGCTGGGGTGAAGAGAGGTGATAGGTGCTGGGGTGAAGAGATGTGGTAGGTGCTGGGGTGAACGAGTGAAGAGAGGCGGTAAGTGCTGGGATGAAGAGAGGTTGTAGGTGCTGGGGTGAAGATTGGTTGTAGGTGCTAGGGTGAAGAGAGGTGGTAGGTGCTGGGGTGAAGAGAGGTGGTAGGTGCTGGGCTGAAGAGAGGTGGAGGGTGCTGGGGTGAAGAGAGGTGGTAGGTGCTGGGGTGAACGGTTGAAGAGAGGCAGTAGGTGCTGGGGTGAACGAGTGAAGAGAGGCGGTAAGTGCTGGGATGAAGAGAGGTTGTAGGTGCTAGGGTGAAGATTGGTTGTAGGTGCTAGGGTGAAGAGAGGTGGTAGGTGCTGGGGTGAAGAGAGGTGGTAGGTGCTGGGCTGAAGATAGGTGGTAGGTTCTGGGGTGAAGAGAGGTGGTAGGTACTTGGGGTGAAGAGAGGTGGAGGGTGCTGGGGTGAAGAGGGGTGGTAGGTGCTGGGGTGAACGGTTGAGGAGAGGCAGTAGGTGCTGGGGTGAAGAGAGGCAGTAGGTGCTGGGGTGAAGAGAGGTGGTAGGTGCTGGGGTGAAGAGAGGTGGTAGGTGCTAGGGTGAACGGGTGAAGAGAGGCGGTAGGTGCTGGGGTGAAGAGAGGTGGTAGGTGCTGGGGTGAAGGGAGGTGGTAGGTACTGGGGTGAAGAGAGGTGGTAGGTGCTGGGGTGAAGAGATGTGGTAGGTGCTGGGGTGAACGAGTGAAGAGAGGCGGTAAGTGCTGGGATGAAGAGAGGTGGTAGGTGCTGGGGTGAAGAGAGGTGGTAGGTGCTAGGGTGAACGGGTGAAGAGAGGCGGTAGGTGCTGGGGTGAAGAGAGGTGGTAGGTGCTGGGGTGAAGAGAGGTGGTAGGTGCTGGGGTGAAGAGAGGTGATAGGTGCTGGGGTGAAGAGATGTGGTAGGTGCTGGGGTGAACGAGTGAAGAGAGGCGGTAAGTGCTGGGATGAAGAGAGGTTGTAGGTGCTGGGGTGAAGATTGGTTGTAGGTGCTAGGGTGAAGAGAGGTGGTAGGTGCTGGGGTGAAGAGAGGTGGTAGGTGCTGGGCTGAAGAGAGGTGGAGGGTGCTGGGGTGAAGAGAGGTGGTAGGTGCTGGGGTGAACGGTTGAAGAGAGGCAGTAGGTGCTGGGGTGAACGAGTGAAGAGAGGCGGTAAGTGCTGGGATGAAGAGAGGTTGTAGGTGCTAGGGTGAAGATTGGTTGTAGGTGCTAGGGTGAAGAGAGGTGGTAGGTGCTGGGGTGAAGAGAGGTGGTAGTTGCTGGGCTGAAGATAGGTGGTAGGTTCTGGGGTGAAGAGAGGTGGTAGGTACTTGGGGTGAAGAGAGGTGGAGGGTGCTGGGGTGAAGAGGGGTGGTAGGTGCTGGGGTGAACGGTTGAGGAGAGGCAGTAGGTGCTGGGGTGAAGAGAGGCAGTAGGTGCTGGGGTGAAGAGAGGTGGTAGGTGCTGGGGTGAAGAGAGGTGGTAGGTGCTAGGGTGAACGGGTGAAGAGAGGCGGTAGGTGCTGGGATGAAAAGAGGCGGTAGGTTCTGGGTGAAGAGAGGTGGTAGGTGCTGGGGAGAAGGGAGATGGCAGGTGCTGGGGTGAACGGGTGAAGAAAGGCGGTAGGTGCTGGGGTGAAAAGAGGCGGTAGGTGCTGGGGTGAAGAGAGGCGCGGTAGGTGCTGGGGTGAAGAGAGCTGGTAGGTGCTGGGGTATTGAGAGGTGGTAGATGCTGGGGTGTTGAGAGGTGGTAGGTGTTGGGGTGAATGGGTGAAGAGAGGCAGTAGGTACTGGGGTGAAGAGAGGTGGTAGGTGCTGGGTTGAAGAGAGGTGCTAGGGTGAAGAGAGGTGATAGGTGCTGGGGTGAAGAGATTTAGTAGGTTCTGAGGTGAACGAGTGAAGAGAGGCAGTAGGTGCTGGGGTGAAGAGAGGTTGTAGGTGCTGGGGTGAAGAGAGGTGGTAGGTGCTGGTGTGAAGAGAGGTGGTAGGTGCTGGGGTGAAGAGAGGTGGTAGGTGCTGGGTTGAAGATATGTGGTAGGTTCTGCGGTAAAGAGAGGTGGTAGGTGGTAGGTGCTGGGCTGAAGAGATTTAGTAGGTTCTGGGGTGAACGAGTAAAGAGAGGCAGTAGGTGCTGGGGTGAAGTTAGGTTGTAGGTGCTGGGGTGAAGAGAGGTGGTAGGTGCTGGTGTGAAGAGAGGCGGTAGGTGCTGGGGTGAAGAGAGGTGGTAGGTACTTGGGGTGAAGAGAGGTGGTAGGTACTTGGGGTGAAGAGAGGTGGTAGGTGCTGGGGTGTTGAGAGGTGGTAGGTGCTGGGGTGTTGAGAGGTGGTAGGTGTTGGGGTGAATGGGTGAATAGAGGCAGTAGGTGCTGGGGTGAAGAGAGGTGGTAGGTGCTGGGGTGAAGAGTGGTGCTAGGGTGAATAGAGGTGGTAGGTGCTGGGGTGAACGGATGAAGGGAGGCGGTAGGTGCTGGTGTGAAGAGGTTGTAGGTGCTGGGGTGAAGAGAGGTTGTAGGTGCTGGGGTGAAGATTGGTTGAAGGTGCTAGGGTGAAGAGAGGTGGTAGGTGCTGGGTGAAGAAAGGTGGTAGGTGCTGGGGTGAAGGGAGGTGGTAGGTGCTGGGGTGAAGGGAGGTGGTAGGTGGTGGGGTGAACGGGTGAAGAGAGGCGGTAGGTGCTAGGGTGAAGAGAGGTGGTAGGTGCTGTGGTGAAGAGAGGCGGTAGGTGCTGGGGTGAAGAGAGGTGGTAGGTGCTGGGGTGAAGAGAGGTGGTAGGTGCTGGGGTGAACGGTTGAAGAGAGGCAGTAGGTGCTGGGGTGAAGAGAGGTGGTAGGTGCTGGGGTGAAGAGAGGTGTGTTAGAGTCGGGGATCTCTGGTTGTCGCAAGGTTGCCCTTGTGTCAAGCAGGAACCCTCTCCTCCACGTCAGGGCGCAGGATAACCCCTCGCGAATGACCCTTGCTCACCCTCTAGGTGCGTGGCGTGAGCAGCCAAGGCGATTCCTCAGGCGTTGTTGGTTAAGCACTTACAATCATACACACAGTAAATACATCAATCCCCCCAGAAACGGACACCAGACTTGGATATATATAAAAATACGCTTCTTTATGTAAAAATAGGTATATATATCTCAGCAGACTTATCACAAGACCAATAACGTTTTCGCTATGCCACCAGGTTGTAAAGCAGGCAAATGTTCTTTGTTCGTAGCTTCAAAGGGAGACCTTGTAGTCTCTTGCAAATGTAACTTGTGGTTCCAGTACTCACAGAGATCGGCTCCTGCGAACGGGGAAATAAAGCGTTGCGGGCCCCGAGCCCGATACTGGAACTTCTTTCGTGATGTGGAGAGTCGGCACAGGTCGGTGCGACTCTCAGCTTGGGAAGTGTTCTTGGGTCCTCAATCAGCAGGTGTGGGCAAGTAGGCAGGCGCGGCCAGCGACCCTTTAGCACGGCGGTGCCGGAGGGTCTCCACAGCGGGGGCGGCGCGGCCTGAGATGTCCGGGGAGAGCGAAGCGGGGTCGCAGGGCACGGTCAGTGCAGCTGGATGACCCGGCGTAGATCACAGTCGTCGGACGGTTTCCGGCGGGAGGGGTGATAGCGCGGTCAGCGCGCTCCAGTAGCAGGCGGTGACAGGGATGCAGGCAACCTGGCCCGGGGACAGAGAGCGGCTGTGGACGGAGCGGGGCTCTCACGGGGTTGAGGCAGGCAAGCTTCTGAGTGTCACGGCCCTAGGAGGGGCGATGAGGGGCGCAATCTCTTTCCAGCGGGATGCACACACGGCTCGAATTGGAGGACGAGCAAAAGCACAGAGAACCCACTGGTCCTGGGGTTCAGTTCAGGGGGCAAGCTCAGATCAAGCCCTTGGAGAATGTTCAAGCACAAAGTAGCAAAGTCTTTTCAGTAGTCTCTTCCTCTCCTTTCTCAGCAAGGCAAGCAGCAGGCCAGCTCCTCCAGCGTCTTCTTCTCCTTCTAGTCGGGCAGAGGTTCTTTGTGGTAAACAGGATTCTGATTTCTTAGGAGCCAGGCTCCTTCTTTTATACCATGATTCTTTTGTTCTTTAGCGCCAGGGGGCCTAGGCCTGGCTCAGTCCAGTTCTGGAGCACTTTGTTATGGTGACTCTGCTCTTTCCTTTCAGCAGCAGGGCAGAGACATCAGCCGCTCCACAGGGGGCGGCGCCGGCTTTGTGGTGGCAGAACACAGGTCTATTCAAGAGTCAAGGTGTACTCCTCCCACCCATCCTGGTGTCATCTCTCTACCCACCACCTGGCAGCCAACCTGTCTCTGGGGATTCCCCAACCCTGCTCCTTACTGTTGCTAGGCAGAACACACACACACAGCAGAGGCGGACTGAAATGGCCAGGTCAGTAAATACTAACTTTCTAAAAGTAGTATTTACAAACCCAGGATACTAAAATAAACTTGACTACAAGAAGTATTTTATTATTCTGAGTTCAGGCATACTAAACTTGACATTCTACCATGCTCTCTGAGTCCACTGGGGTCACAGCGTGTAGTGACTACAGCAGCCCATTCTGGCCTATGGAGAGCAGGTAGCCTTCAATAGTGAAAAACAAAAATGGCTGTAATTCACTACTAAGACATGCCACACACATCAGGGCATGTCCTACCTATGCCTACAATGCACCCTGCCCGTGGGCCTACCATAGGGGTGACTAACATGAGGCAAAGGGAAGGTTTGGAGGCTGGCAAGTGTGTGCACTTGCCCAGCCAGCATGACAGTACCAGACTGCACGCAGGTTCTGCAGTGGCAGACCCTAGACACATTTTACAAGGCCGCTTCTGTGGGTGGCGAAACCAGCGCTGCAGGCCCACCAGCAGCATTCGCATTTACAAGCCCTGGCACTCCTGGTGCACTTTACTAGGGGCTGATAGTAAACCGAATAAGCCAAACATGGACACCAATCAATGTATACATTTTACCATAGGGAGAGCATATGCACCTTAGCACTGGTCAGCAGTGGTAAGGTGCCCAGAGTCATAAAACAGCCAACAACAGGTCAGAAAAAATACATGAGGAAGGCAAAAAGTTTAGGGATGACCCTGCAAAAAGGGCCAAGTCCAACACAACCCTCTTCCAGCCAAAACGCAGGGTAGACCAATCACCACCGTGATGGTCTTCCCTGCTTGGGGCGATAGAACAAGGACCTGGCCCGCAACTGCAGGGGCAGACTCCATTTCTACGCCAATCTGAACCTATCGGACTCCCTCTGTCCATACTCTCAGGGCCCACCAAGCCAATCCATGGGGAACCCTTCTCCTCACCTGTGGACAGCACCTGTGCAGCACCTAACCTTAATTGGCCCACAGGTGTGTCCCAACAGACAGACAGCAAAATGCTACAGTGGCCACTGACAGTAGTCAGGGATGAGACCCAGGCCGTATGCCTCTCAGGGCTCTCAATCCTCTGTGGCGCCAGGGAGCGGGGGGCAGTAGCCCCAGGTGCTTGGCACCCTTTGTCCATTCTCCCCCTTGTCAGGTCAGGTATGACATCCTGGCACTGACCCACCAGCCCCAGGACTGTACCCGGCGGCTGGACCCAAGACTGGGGTGGCCTCTCCCACACCTGGTCCTTCTCTTTGGGGCTCTGTACCCTCCCACCTGGAGTGGTACCCCCTTCCAGAATTGCCAGGGCACCTGGGGCAGGTGTCCTGCGCAATTCGCCCACCAGTTCAGGTGTTCTATCCTGCAACTGGGCGTCCAGGTCCGGGGGGACACCCTGAACCTGGCCCTCCAACCTAGGGTCTAAACCCTTCAGTTGAGCCGGGGTCAGAGGCGAGGACTCCCTCCCTCTGCACCCCCTTCCAGAGTACTGCCCACTCCCAACTGGCGTGGTACCCCCAGAAGCAACATGGGTCAGGACACTGATTACAGTAGTCCCACCCTCCAGGTCAGACAACACCTGAACCTGGCTTCCCAACCCTGGGACCAACCCATGCGGTTGAACGCTCGCCTGGCGCACCAGGACTTCCCGGGGAGCACGCATGCCCCCCCTGAGGGTGACACATAACTCATGTGTCGTGTGACAGTCTGCCTGGCGCTGATCTCCCGGCCCCTGTCCATCTGACAGAGCCTGAAGATCCCCCAGGACAGAAGTGGTGTCACCATGGTCACTCATGGGGGACGCATCCCTTCCGGCTGACCCCTGACCCACTGGTTCTTCCACTGGGGACTCTTTCCCCCCCTCACCCCTCAATCTGGACCTCTGCACCCTCCCAACTGGAGCGGTACTGCCAGACACCAGAACTGATGGAGGCCTGCTTACAGACACTCCCAGCTCACCACACACTAGGGGATCCCCCTCAACGGGCGGCCCATCAGGACAGCCTAGGCTCCCCGCCTGGTGTTCCCTTAAAGAACCATCCAGGCTCTGAGACTGGGTTTCGGGCACCTGGGGGCACGCAGCCCCACACTCACTCCTTCTCCACTGAGACAGGACGTGAGCCCCTACACCCCTCCCACTACCATGGGACCTAGCTGGGCTACTCTGCACCACTTCCAGGTGGTAGGTGCTGGGGTGAAGAGAGGCGGTAGGTGCTGGGGTGAAGAGAGGTGGTAGGTGCTGGGGTGAAGAGATGTGGTAGGTGCTGGGGTGAACGAGTGAAGAGAGGCGGTAAGTGCTGGGATGAAGAGAGGTTGTAGGTGCTGGGGTGAAGATTGGTTGTAGGTGCTAGGGTGAAGAGAGTTGGTAGGTGCTGGGGTGAAGAGAGGTGGTAGGTGCTGGGCTGAAGATAGGTGGTAGGTGCTGGGATGAACGGTTGAAGAGAGGCAGTAGGTGCTGGGGTGAAGAGACGTGGTAGGTGCTGGGGTGAAGATAGGTGGTAGGTGCTGGGGTGAAGAGAGGTGGTAGGTACTTGGGGTGAAGAGAGGTGGAGGGTGCTGGGGTGAAGAGAGGTGGTAGGTGCTGGGGTGAACGGTTGAAGAGAGGCAGTAGGTGCTGGGGTGAAGAGAGGTGGTAGGTGCTGGGGTGAAGAGAGATGGTAGGTGCTAGTGTGAACGGGTGAAGAGAGGCGGTAGGTGCTAGGATGAAGAGAGGCGGTAGGTGCTGGGTGAAGAGAGGTGGTAGGTGCTGGGGAGAAGGGAGGTGGCAGGTGCTGGGGTGAACGGGTGAAGAAAGGCGGTAGGTGTTGGGGTGAAGAGAGGCGATAGGTGCTGGGGTGAAGAGAGGTGGTAGGTGCTGGGGTGAAGAGAGGTGGTAGGTGCTGGGGTGTTGAGAGGTGGTAGGTGCTGGGGTGTTGAGAGGTGGTAGGTGTTGAGGTGAATGGGAGAAGAGAGGCAGTAGCTACTGGGGTGAAGAGAGGTGGTAGGTGCTGGGTTGAAGAGAGGTGCTAGGGTGAAGAGAGGTGATAGGTGCTGGGGTGAAGAGATTTAGTAGGTTCTGGGGTGAACGAGTGAAGAGAGGCGGTAGGTGCTGGGGTGAAGAGAGGTTGTAGGTGCTGGGGTGAAGAGAGGTGGTAGGTGCTGGTGTGAAGAGAGGTGGTAGGTGCTGGGGTGAAGAGAGGTGGTAGGTGCTGGGTTGAAGATATGTGGTCGGTTCTGCGGTAAAGAGAGGTGGTAGGTGGTAGGTGCTGGGGTGAAGAGATTTAGTAGGTTCTGGGGTGAACGAGTGAAGGGAGGCAGTAGGTGCTGGGGTGAAGTTAGGTTGTAGGTGCTGGGGTGAAGAGAGGTGGTAGGTGCTTGTGTGAAGAGAGGCGGTAGGTGCTGGGGTGAAGAGAGGTGGTAGGTACTTGGGGTGAAGAGAGGTGGTAGGTGCTGGGATGTTGAGAGGTGGTAGGTGCTGGGGTGTTGAGAGGTGGTAGGTGTTGGGGTGAATGGGTGAATAGAGGCAGTAGGTGCTGGGGTGAAGAGAGGTGGTAGGTGCTGGGGTGAAGAGTGGTGATAGGGTGAAGAGAGGTGGTAGGTGCTGGGGTGAAGAGAGGTGGTAGGTGCTGGGGTGAAAGAGTGAAGTGAGGCAGTAGGTGCTGGGGTGATGAGGGGTGGTAGGTGCTGGGCTGATGAGGGGTGGTAAGTGTTGGGGTGAAGAGAGGTGGTAGGTACTGGGGTGAAGAGAGGTGGTAGGTGCTGGGGTGAAGAGAGGTGGTAGGTGCTGGGGTGAAGAGAGGTGGTAGGTGCTGGGGTGAAGAGAGGTGGTAGGTGCTGGGGTGAACAAGTGAAGAGAGGCGGTAGGTGGTGGGGTGAAGAGATATTGTCGGTGCTGGGGTGAAGAGAGGTGGTAGGTGCTGGGGTGAACGGGTGAAGAGAGGAGGTAGGTGCTAGGTTGAAGAGAGGCGGTAGGTGCTAGGGTGAAGAGAGGCGGTAGGTGCTGGGGAGAACAGAGGCGGTAGGAGTTGGGGTGAAGAGAGGTTTTAGGTGCTGGGGAAAGAGAGGTGGTAGGTGCTGGGGTGAAGAGAGGTGGTAGGTTCTGGGGTGAACGAGTGAAGAGAGGAGGTAGGTGCTGAGGTGAAGAGAGGTTGTAGGTGCTGGGGTGAAGAGAGGTGGTAGGTGCTGGGGAGAAGAGAGGTGGTAGGTTCTGGGGTGAAGAGAGGTGGTAGGTGCTGGGGTGAAGAGAGGTGGTAGGTGCTGGGGTGAAGATATGTGGTAGGTTCTGTGGTGAAGAGAGGTGGTAGGTGATAGGTGCTAGGGTGAGGAGAGGTGATATGTGCTGGGGTGAACGGATGAAGGGAGGCGGTAGGTGCTGGTGTGAAGAGGTTGTAGGTGCTGGGGTGAAGAGAGGTTGTAGGTGCTGGGGTGAAGATTGGTTGAAGGTGCTAGGGTGAAGAGAGGTGGTAGGTGCTGGGTGAAGAAAGGTGGTAGGTGCTGGGGTGAAGGGAGGTGGTAGGTACTGGGGTGAAGGGAGGTGGTAGGTGCTGGGGTGAAGATTGGTTGAAGGTGCTAGGGTGAAGAGAGGTGGTAGGTGCTGGGTGAAGAAAGGTGGTAGGTGCTGGGGTGAAGGGAGGTGGTAGGTGCTGGGGTGAAGGGAGGTGGTAGGTGCTGGGGTGAACGGGTGAAGAGAGGCGGTAGGTGCTAGGGTGAAGAGAGGTGGTAGGTGCTGTGGTGAAGAGAGGCGGTAGGTGCTGGGGTGAAGAGAGGTGGTAGGTGCTGGGGTGAAGAGAGGTGGTAGGTGCTGGGGTGAACGGTTGAAGAGAAGCAGTAGGTGCTGGGGTGAAGAGAGGTGGTAGGTGCTGGGGTGAAGAGAGGTGGTAGGTGCTGGTGGTGAAGAGAGGTGGTAGGTGCTGGGGTGAAGAGAGGTGGTAGGTGCTGGGGTGAAGAGATATGGTAGGTGCTGGGGTGAACGAGTGAAGAGAGGCGGTAAGTGCTGGGATGAAGAGAGGTTGTAGGTGCTGGGGTGAAGATTGGTTGTAGGTGCTAGGGTGAAGAGAGGTGTTAGGTGCTGGGGTGAAGAGAGGTGGTAGGTGCTGGGGTGAAGAGAGGTGGTAGGTGCTGGGGTGAAGAGAGGTGGTAGGTACTTGGGGTGAAGAGAGGTGGTAGGTGCTGGGGTGAAGAGAGGTGGTAGGTGCTGGGGGGAACGGGTGAAGAGAGGCGGTAGGTGCTAGTGTGAAGAGGTGGTAGGTGCTGGGTGAAGAAAGGTGGTAGGTGCTGGGGTGAAGGGAGGTGGTAGGTGCTGGGGTGAACGGGGGAAGAGAGGCGGTAGGTGCTAGGGTGAAGAGAGGTGGTAGGTGCTGGGGTGAAGAGAGGCGGTAGGTGCTGGGGTGAAGAGAGGTGGTAGGTGCTGGGGTGAAGAGAGGTGGTAGGTGCTGGGGTGAAGAGATGTGGTAGGTGCTGGGGTGAACGAGTGTAGAGAGGCGGTAAGTGCTGGGATGAAGAGAGGTTGTAGGTGCTGGGGTGAAGATTGGTTGTAGGTGCTAGGGTGAAGAGAGGTGGTAGGTGCTGGGGTGAAGAGAGGTGGTAGGTGCTGGGCTGAAGAAAGGTGGTAGGTGCTGGGGTGAAGAGAGGTAGTAGGTACTTGGGGTGAAGAGAGGTGGAGGGTGCTGGGGTGAAGAGAGGTGGTAGGTGCTGGGGTGAACGGTTGAAGAGAGGCAGTAGGTGCTGGGGTGAAGAGAGGTGGTAGGTGCTGGGGTGAAGAGAGGTGGTAGGTGCTGGGGTGAAGAGAGGTGGTAGGTGCTGGGTTGAAGAGAGTTGCTAGGGTGAAGAGAGGTGATAGGTGCTGGGGTGAAGAGATTTAGTAGGTTCTGGGGTGAACGAGTGAAGAGAGGCGGTAGGTGCTGGGGTGAAGAGAGGTTGTAGGTGCTGGTGTGAAGAGAGGTGGTAGGTGCTGGTGTGAAGAGAGGTGGTAGGTGCTGGGGTGAAGAGAGGTGGTAGGTACTTGGGGTGAAGAGAGGTGGTAGGTACTTGGGGTGAAGAGAAGTGGTAGGTGCTGGGGTGTTGAGAGGTGGTAGGTGCTGGGGTGTTGAGAGGTGGTAGGTGTTGGGGAGAATGGGTGAATAGAGGCAGTAGGTGCTGGGGTGAAGAGAGGTGGTAGGTGCTGGGGTGAAGAGTGGTGCTAGGGTGAAGAGAGGTGGTAGGTGCTGGGGTGAAGAGAGGTGGTAGGTGCTGGGGTGAAAGAGTGAAATGAGGCGGTAGGTGCTGGGGTGATGAGGGGTGATAGGTGCTGTGCTGATGAGGGGTGGTAGGTGTTGGGGTGAAGAGAGGTGGTAGGTGCTGGGGTGAAGAGAGGTGGTAGGTGCTGGGGTGAACGAGTGAAGAAAGGCGGTAGGTGGTGGGGTGAAGAGAGGTAGTAGGTGCTGGGTTGAAGAGAGGTGGTAGGTGCTGGGGTGAACGGGTGAAGAGAGGCGGTAGGTGCTAGGTTGAAGAGAGGTGGTAGGTGCTGGGGTGAAGAGAGGCGGTAGGGTGAAGAGAGGTGGTAGGTGCTGGGGTGAAGAGAGGTGGTAGGTGCTGGGGTGAAAGAGTGAAGTGAGGCGGTAGGTGCTGGGGTGATGAGGGGTGGTAGGTGCTGGGCTGATGAGGGGTGGTAGGTGTTGGGGTGAAGAGAGGTGGTAGGTGCTGGGGTGTTGAGAGGTGGTAGGTGTTGGGGAGAATGGATGAATAGAGGCAGTAGGTGCTGGGGTGAAGAGAGGTGGTAGGTGCTGGGGTGAAGAGTGGTGCTAGGGTGAAGAGAGGTGGTAGGTGCTGGGGTGAAGAGAGGTGGTAGGTGCTGGGGTGAACAGTGGTGCTAGGGTGAAGAGAGGTGGTAGGTGCTGGGGTGAAGAGAGGTGGTAGGTGCTGGGGTGAAAGAGTGAAGTGAGGCGGTAGGTGCTGGGGTGATGAGGGGTGGTAGGTGCTGGGCTGATGAGGGGTGGTAGGTGTTGGGGTGAAGAGAGGTGGTAGGTGCTGGGGTGAAGAGAGGTGGTAGGGCATGGGGTGAAGAGAGGTGGTAGGTGCTGGGGTGAACGAGTGAAGAAAGGCGGTAGGTGGTGGGGTGAAGAGAGGTTGTAGGTGCTGGGGTGAAGAGAGGTGGTAGGTGCTGGGGTGAACGGGTGAAGAGAGGCGGTAGGTGCTAGGTTGAAGAGAGGCGGTAGGTGCTGGGGTGAAGAGAGGCGGTAGGAGTTGGGGTGAAGAGAGGCGGTAGGAGTTGGGGTGAAGAGAGGTGGTAGGTGCTGGGGTGAAGAGAGGTGGTAGGTGCTGGGGTGAAGAGAGGTGGTAGGTTCTGAGTTGAAGAGAGGTGCTAGGGTGAAGACAGGTGGTAGGTGCTGGGGTGAAGAGATGTGGTAGGTTCTGGGGTGAACGAGTGAAGAGAGGAGGTAGGTGCTGAGGTGAAGAGAGGTTGTAGGTGCTGGGGTGAAGAGAGGTGGTAGGTGCTGGGGAGAAGAGAGGTGGTAGGTTCTGGGGTGAAGAGAGGTGGTAGGTGCTGGGGTGAAGAGAGGTGGTAGGTGCTGGGGTGAAGAGAGGTGGTAGGTGCTGGGGTGAAGAGATGTGGTAGGTTCTGTGGTGAAGAGAGGTGGTAGGTGATAGGTGCTAGGGTGAGGAGAGGTGATAGGTGCTGGGGTGCAGAGAGGCGGTAGGTGCTGGGGTGAAGGTAGGCGGTAGGTGCTGGGGTGAAGAGAGGCGGTAAGTGCTGGGGTGAAGAGAGGTGATATGTGCTGGGGTGATGAGAGGTGGTAGGTGCTGGGGAGAAGAGAGGCGGTAGGTGCTGGGGTGAAGAAAGGTTGTACGTACTTGGGGTGAAGAGAGGTGGTAGGTACTAGGGGAGAAGAGAGATGGTAGGCGCTGGGGTGTTGAGAGGTGGTAGGGGCTGGGGTGTTGAGAGGTGGTAGGTGTTGGGGTGAATGGGTGAAGATAGGCAGTAGGTGCTGGGGTGAAGAGAGGTGGTAGGTGCTGGGGTCAAGAGAGGTGCTAGGGTGAAGAGAGGTGGTAGGTGCTGGGGTGAAGAGAGGTCGTAGGTGCTGGGGTGAACGACTGAAGAGAGGTGGTAGGTGCTGGGGTGAAGAGAGGTGGTAGGTGCTGGGGTGCAGAGAGGAGGTAGGTGCTGGGGTGAAGGTAGGCGGTAGGTGCTAGGGTGAAGAGAGGTGGTAGGTGCTGGGGTGAAGAGATGTGGTAGGTGCTGGGGTGAACGAGTGAAGAGAGGCGGTAAGTGCTGGGATGAAGAGAGGTTGTAGGTGCTGGTGTGAAGATTGGTTGTAGGTGCTAGGGTGAAGAGAGGTGGTAGGTGCTGGGGTGAAGAGAGGTGGTAGGTGCTGGGCTGAAGATAGGTGGTAGGTGCTGGGGTGAAGAGAGGTGGTAGGTACTTGGGGTGAAGAGAGGTGGAGGGTGCTGGGGTGAAGAGAGGTGGTAGGTGCTGGGGTGAACGGTTGAAGAGAGGCAGTAGGTGCTGGGGTGAAGAGAGGTGTTAGGTGCTGGGGTGAAGAGAGGTGGTAGGTGCTAGGGTGAACGGGTGAAGAGAGGCGGTAGGTGCTGGGATGAAGAGAGGCGGTAGGTGCTGGGTGAAGAGAGGTGGTAGGTGCTGGGGAGAAGGGAGGTGGCAGGTGCTGGGGTGAACGGCTGAAGAAAGGCGGTAGGTGCTGGGGTGAAGAGAGGCGGTAGGTGCTGGGGTGAAGAGAGGCGGTAAGTACTGGGGTGAAGAGAGGTGGTAGGTGCTGGGGTGTTGAGAGGTGGTAGGTGCTGGGGTGTTGAGAGGTGGTAGGTGTTGGGGTGAATGGGTGAAGAGAGGCAGTAGGTACTGGGGTGAAGAGAGGTGGTAGGTGCTGGGTTGAAGAGAGGTGCTAGGGTGAAGAGAGGTGATAGGTGCTGGGGTGAAGAGATTTAGTAGGTTCTGGGGTGAACGAGTGAAGAGAGGCGGTAGGTGCTGGGGTGAAGAGAGGTTGTAGGTGCTGGGGTGAAGAGAGGTTGTAGGTGCTGGGGTGAAGAGAGGTTGTAGGTGCTGGTGTGAAGAGAGGTGGTAGGTGCTGGGGTGAAGAGAGGTGGTAGGTGCTGGGTTGAAGATATGTGGTAGGTTCTGCGGTAAAGAGAGGTGGTAGGTGGTAGGTGCTGGGGTGAAGAGATTTAGTAGGTTCTGGGGTGAACGAGTGAAGAGAGGCAGTAGGTGCTGGGGTGAAGTTAGGTTGTAGGTGCTGGGGTGAAGAGAGGTGGTAGGTGCTGGTGTGAAGAGAGGCGGTAGGTGCTGGGGTGAAGAGAGGTGGTAGGTACTTGGGGTGAAAAGAGGTGGTAGGTACTTGGGGTGAAGAGAGGTGGTAGGTGCTGGGGTGAACGACTGAAGAGAGGTGGTAGGTGCTGGGGTGAAGAGAGGTGGTAGGTGCTGGGGTGAAGAGAGGTGGTAGGTGCTGGGGTGAAGAGAGGTGGTAGGTGCTGGGGTGAAGAGATGTGGTAGGTGCTGGGGTGAACGAGTGAAGAGAGGCCGTAGGTGCTGGGGTGAAGAGAGGCCGTAGGTGCTGGGGTGAAGAGAGGCCGTAGGTGCTGGGGTGAAAAGAGGTTGTAGGTGCTGGGGTGAAGAGAGGTGGTAGGTGCTGGGGTGAAGAGAGGTGGTAGGTACTTGGGGTGAAGAGAGGTAGTAGGCGCTGGGGTGAAGAGAGGTGGTAGGTGCTGGGGTGAACGGGTAAAGAGAGGCGGTAGGTGCTGGTGTGAAGAGGTGGTAGGTGCTGGGTGAAGAAAGGTGGTAGGTGCTGGGGTGAAGGAAGGTGGTAGGTGCTGGGGCGAAGGGAGGTGGTAGGTGCTGGGGTGAATGGGTGAAGAGAGGCGGTAGGTGCTGGGGTGTTGAGAGGTGGTAGGTGTTGGGGTGAATGGGTAAAGATAGGCAGTAGGTGCTGGGGTGAAGAGAGGTGGTAGGTGCTGGGGTGAAGAGAGGTGCTAGGGTGAAGAGAGGTGGTAGGTGCTGGGGTGAAGAGAGGCGGTAGGTGCTGGGGTGAAGACAGGTGGTAGGTGCTGGGGTGAAGAGAGGTGGTAGGTGCTGGGGTGAAGAGATGTGGTAGGTGCTGGGGTGAATGAGTGAAGAGAGGCCGTAGGTGCTGGGGTGAAGAGAGGCCGTAGGTGCTGGGGTGAAGAGAGGCCGTAGGTGCTGGGGTGAAGAGAGGTTGTAGGTGCTGGGGTGAAGAGAGGTTGTAGGTGTTGGGGTGAAGAGAGGTGGTAGGTGCTGGGGTGAAGAGAGGTGGTAGGTACTTAGGGTGAAGAGAGGTGGTAGGTGCTGGGGTGAAGAGAGGTGGTAGGTGCTGGGGTGAACGGGTGAAGAGAGGCGGTAGGTGCTGGTGTGAAGAGGTGGTAGGTGCTGGGGTGAAGAAAGGTGGTAGGTGCTGGGGTGAAGGGAGGTGGTAGGTGCTTGGGTGAAGGGAGGTGGTAGGTGCTGGGGTGAACGGGTGAAGAAAGGCGGTAGGTGCTAGAGTGAAGAGAGGTGGTAGGTGCTGGGGTGAAGAGAGGCGGTAGGTGCTGGGGTGAAGAGAGGTTGTAGGTGCTGGGTTGAAGAGAGGTGGTAGGTGCTGGGGTGAAGAGAGGTGGCAGGTGCTGGGGTGAAGAGAGGTGATAGGTGCTGGGGTGAAGAGATGTGGTAGGTGCTGGGGTGAACGAGTGAAGAGAGGTGTTAGGTGCTGGGGTGAAGAGAGGTGGTAGGTGCTGGGGTGAAGAGAGGTGGTAGGTACTTGGGGTGAAGAGAGGTGGTAGGTGCTGGGGTGAAGAGAGGTGGTAGGTGCTGGGGTGAACGGGCGAAGAGAGGCGGTAGGTGCTGGTGTGAAGAGGTGGTAGGTGCTGGGTGAAGAAAGGTGGTAGGTGCTGGGGTGAAGGGAGGTGGTAGGTGCTGGGGTGAACGGGTGAAGAGAGGCGGTAGGTGATAGGGTGAAGAGAGGTGGTAGGTGCTGGGGTGAAGAGAGGCGGTAGGTGCTGGGGTGAAGAGAGGTGGTAGGTGCTGGGGTGAAGAGATGTGGTAGGTGCTGGGGTGAACGAGTGAAGAGAGGCGGTAAGTGCTGGGATGAAGAGAGGTTGTAGGTGCTGGGGTGAAGATTGGTTGTAGGTGCTAGGGTGAAGAGAGGTGATAGGTGCTGGGGTGAAGAGAGGTGGTAGGTGCTGGGCTGAAGATAGGTGGTAGGTGCTGGGGTGAAGAGAGGTGGTAGGTACTTGGGGTGAAGAGAGGTGGAGGGTGCTGGGGTGAAGAGAGGTGGTAGGTGCTGGGGTGAACGGTTGAAGAGAGGCAGTAGGTGCTGGGGTGAAGAGAGGTGGTAGGTGCTGGGGTGAAGAGAGGTGGTAGGTGCTAGGGTGAACGGGTGAACAGAGGCGGTAGGTGCTGGGATGAAGAGAGGTGGTAGGTGCTGGGATGAAGAGAGGCGGTAGGTGCTGGGCTGAAGATAGGTGGTAGGTGCTGGGGTGAAGAGAGGTGATAGGTGCTGGGGTGAAGAGGTGGTAGGTGCTGGGTGAAGAAAGGTGGTAGGTGCTGGGGTGAAGGGAGGTGGTAGGTGCTGGGGTGAAGGGAGGTGGTAGGTGCTGGGGTAAACGGGTGAAGAGAGGCGGTAGGTGATAGGGTGAAGAGAGGTGGTAGGTGCTGGGGTGAAGAGAGGCGGTAGGTGCTGGGGTGAAGACAGGTGGTAGGTGCTGGGGTGAAGAGAGGTGGTAGGTGCTGGGGTGAAGAGAGGTGGTAGGTGCTGGGGTGAAGAGATGTGGTAGGTGCTGGGGTGAATGAGTGAAGAGAGGCCGTAGGTGCTGGGGTGAAGAGACGCCGTAGGTGCTGGTGTGAAGAGAGGCCGTAGGTGCTGGGGTGAAGAGAGGTTGTAGGTGCTGGGGTGAAGAGAGGTTGTAGGTGTTGGGGTGAAGAGAGGTGGTAGGTGCTGGGGTGAAGAGAGGTGGTAGGTACTTGGGGTGAAGAGAGGTGGTAGGTGCTGGGGTGAAGAGAGGTGGTAGGTGCTGGGGAGAACGGGTGAAGAGAGGCGGTAGGTGCTGGTGTGAAGAGGTGGTAGGTGCTGGGGTGAAGAAAGGTGGTAGGTGCTGGGGTGAAGGGAGGTGGTAGGTGCTTGGGTGAAGGGAGGTGGTAGGTGCTGGGGTGAACGGGTGAAGAAAGGCGGTAGGTGCTAGAGTGAAGAGAGGTGGTAGGTGCTGGGGTGAAGAGAGGCGGTAGGTGCTGGGGTGAAGAGAGGTTGTAGGTGCTGGGGTGAAGAGAGGTGGTAGGTGCTGGGGTGAAGAGAGGTGGTAGGTGCTGGGGTGAAGAGAGGTGGTAGGTGCTGGGGTGAAGAGATGTGGTAGGTGCTGGGGTGAACGAGTGAAGAGAGGTGTTAGGTGCTGGGGTGAAGAGAGGTGGTAGGTGCTGGGGTGAAGAGAGGTGGTAGGTACTTGGGGTGAAGAGAGGTGGTAGGTGCTGGGGTGAAGAGAGTTGGTAGGTGCTGGGGTGAACGGGTGAAGAGAGGCGGTAGGTGCTGGTGTGAAGAGGTGGTAGGTGCTGGGTGAAGAAAGGTGGTAGGTGCTGGGGTGAAGGGAGGTGGTAGGTGCTGGGGTGAACGGGTGAAGAGAGGCGGTAGGTGATAGGGTGAAGAGAGGTGGTAGGTGCTGGGGTGAAGAGAGGCGGTAGGTGCTGGGGTGAAGAGAGGTGGTAGGTGCTGGGGTGAAGAGATGTGGTAGGTGCTGGGGTGAACGAGTGAAGAGAGGCGGTAAGTGCTGGGATGAAGAGAGGTTGTAGGTGCTGGGGTGAAGATTGGTTGTAGGTGCTAGGGTGAAGAGAGGTGGTAGGTGCTGGGGTGAAGAGAGGTGGTAGGTGCTGGGCTGAAGATAGGTGGTAGGTGCTGGGGTGAAGAGAGGTGGTAGGTACTTGGGGTGAAGAGAGGTGGAGGGTGCTGGGGTGAAGAGAGGTGGTAGGTGCTGGGGTGAACGGTTGAAGAGAGGCAGTAGGTGCTGGGGTGAAGAGAGGTGGTAGGTGCTGGGGTGAAGAGAGGTGGTAGGTGCTAGGGTGAACGGGTGAACAGAGGCGGTAGGTGCTGGGATGAAGAGAGGCGGTAGGTGCTGGGCTGAAGATAGGTGGTAGGTGCTGGGGTGAAGAGAGGTGATAGGTGCTGGGGTGAAGAGGTGGTAGGTGCTGGGTGAAGAAAGGTGGTAGGTGCTGGGGTGAAGGGAGGTGGTAGGTGCTGGGGTGAAGGGAGGTGGTAGGTGCTGGGGTAAACGGGTGAAGAGAGGCGGTAGGTGATAGGGTGAAGAGAGGTGGTAGGTGCTGGGGTGAAGAGAGGCGGTAGGTGCTGGGGTGAAGAGAGGTGGTAGGTGCTGGGGTGAAGAGAGATGGTAGGTGCTGGGGTGAAGAGAGGTGGTAGGTGCTGGGGTGAAGAGAGGTGGTAGGTGCTGGGGTGAAGAGAGGTGGTAGGTGCTGGGGTGAAGAGATGTGGTAGGTGCTGGGGTGAATGAGTGAAGAGAGGCCGTAGGTGCTGGGGTGAAGAGAGGCCATAGGTGCTGGGGTGAAGAGAGGTTGTAGGTGCTGGGGTGAAGAGAGGTGGTAGGTGCTGGGGTGAAGAGAGGTGGTAGGTACTTGGGGTGAAGAGAGGTGGAGGGTGCTGGGGTGAAGAGAGGTGGTAGGTGCTGGGGTGAAGAGAGGTGGTAGGTGCTGGGGTGAAGAGAGGTGGTAGGTACTTGGGGTGAAGAGAGGTGGAGGGTGCTGGGGTGAAGAGAGGTGGTAGGTGCTGGGGTGAAGAGATGTGGTAGGTGCTGGGGTGAACGAGTGAAGAGAGGTGTTAGGTGCTGGGGTGAAGAGAGGTGGTAGGTGCTGGGGTGAAGAGAGGTGGTAGGTACTTGGGGTGAAGAGAGGTGGTAGGTGCTGGGGTGAAGAGAGGTGGTAGGTGCTGGGGTGAACGGGTGAAGAGAGGCGGTAGGTGCTGGTGTGAAGAGGTGGTAGGTGCTGGGTGAAGAAAGGTGGTAGGTGCTGGGGTGAAGGGAGGTGGTAGGTGCTGGGGTGAAGGGAGGTGGTAGGTGCTGGGGTGAACGGGTAAACGGGTGAAGAGAGGTGGTAGGTGATAGGGTGAAGAGAGGTGGTAGGTGCTGGGGTGAAGAGAGGCGGTAGGTGCTGGGGTGAAGAGAGGTGATAGGTGCTGGGGTGAAGAGATGTGGTAGGTGCTGGGGTGAACGAGTGAAGAGAGGCGGTAAGTGCTGGGATGAAGAGAGGTTGTAGGTGCTTGGGTGAAGATTGGTTGTAGGTGCTAGGGTGAAGAGAGGTGGTAGGTGCTGGGGTGAAGAGAGGTGGTAGGTGCTGGGCTGAAGATAGGTGGTAGGTGCTGGGGTGAAGAGAGGTGGTAGGTACTTGGGGTGAAGAGAGGTGGAGGGTGCTGGGGTGAAGAGAGGTGGTAGGTGCTGGGGTGAACGGTTGAAGAGAGGCAGTAGGTGCTGGGGTGAAGAGAGGCCGTAGGTGCTGGGGTGAAGAGAGGTTGTAGGTGCTGGGGTGAAGAGAGGTTGTAGGTGCTGGGGTGAAGAGAGGTGGTAGGTGCTGGGGTGAAGAGAGGTGGTAGGTACTTGGGGTGAAGAGAGGTGGTAGGTGCTGGGGTGAAGAGAGGTGGTAGGTGCTAGGGTGAACGGGTGAAGAGAGGCGGTAGGTGCTGGGGTGTTGAGAGGTGGTAGGTGTTGGGGTGAATGGGTGAAGATAGGCAGTAGGTGCTGGGGTGAAGAGAGGTGGTAGGTGCTGGGGTGAAGAGAGGTGCTAGGGTGAAGAGAGGTGGTAGGTGCTGGGGTGAAGAGAGGTGGTAGGTGCTGGGGTGAACGACTGAAGAGAGGTGGTAGGTGCTGGGGTGAAGAGAGGTGGTAGGTGGTGGGGTGAAGACAGGTGGTAGGTGCTGGGGTGTTGAGAGGTGGTAGGTGTTGGGGTGAATGGGTGAAGATAGCCAGTAGGTGCTGGGGTGAAGAGAGGTGGTAGGTGCTGGGGTGAAGAGAGGTGGTAGGTGCTGAGGTGAAGAGAGGTGGTAGGTGCTGGGGTGAACGAGTGAAGAGAGGAGGTAAGTTTTGGGGTGAAGAGAGGTTGTAGGTGCTGGGGTGAAGATTGGTTGTAGGTGCTGGGGTGAAGATTGGTTGTAGGTGCTGGGGTGAAGATTGGTTGTAGGTGCTGGGGTGAAGAGAGGTGGTAGGTGCTGGGGTGAAGAGAGGTGGTAGGTACTTGGGGTGAAGCGAGGTGGAGGGTGCTGGGGTGAAGAGAGGTGGTAGGTGCTGGGGTGAAGAGAGGTGGTAGGTGCTAGGGTGAACGGCTGAAGAGAGGCGGTAGGTGCTGGGATGAAGAGAGGCGGTAGGTGCTGGGTGACGAGAGGTGGTAGGTGCTGGGGTGAAGAGAGGCGGTAGGTGCTGGGGTAAAGAGAGGCGGTAGGTGCTGGGGTGAAGAGAGGTGGTAGGTGCTGGGGTGAAGAGAGGTGGTAGGTGCTGGGGTGAAGAGAGGTGGTAGGTGCTGGGGTGAAGAGAGTTGGTAGGTGCTGGGCTGAAGAGATGTGGTAGGTGCTGGGGTGAACGAGTGAAGAGAGGCCGTAGGTGCTGGGGTGAAGAGAGGCCGTAGGTGCTGGGGTGAAGAGAGGTTGTAGGTGCTGGGGTGACGAGAGGTTGTAGGTACTTGGGGTGTAGAGAGGTGGTCGGTGCTGGGGTGACGAGAGGTGGTAAGTGCTGTTGTGAACGGGTGAAGAGAGGCGGTAGGTGCTGGTGTGAAGAGGTGGTAGGTGCTGGGTGAAGAGAGGTGGTAGGTGCTGGGGTGAAGGGAGGTGGTAGGTACTGGGGTGAAGAGAGGTGGTAGGTGCTGGGGTGAAGAGAGGTGGTAGGTGCTGGGGTGAAGAGAGGTGGTAGGTGCTGGGGTGAAGAGAGGTGGTAGGTACTTGGGGTGAAGAGAGGTGGTAGGTGCTGGGGTGAATGAGTGAAGAGAGGCGGTAGGTGCTGGTGTGAAGAGGTGGTAGGTGCTGGGTGAATAAAGGTGGTAGGTGCTGGGGTGCAGGGAGGTGGTAGGTGCTGGGGTGAAGGGAGGTGGTAGGTGCTGGGGTGAACGGGTGAAGAGAGGCGGTAGGTGCTAGGGTGAAGAGAGGTGGTAGGTGCTGGGGTGAAGAGAGGCGGTCGGTGCTGGGGTGAAGAGAGGTGGTAGGTGCTGGGGTGAAGAGAGGTGGTAGGTGCTGGGGTGAAGAGAGGTGGTAGGTGCTGGGGTGAAGAGATGTGGTAGGTACTGCGGTGAACGAGTGAAGAGAGGCGGTAAGTGCTGGGATGAAGAGAGGTTGTAGGTGCTGGGGTGAAGATTGGTTGTAGGTGCTAGGGTGAAGAGAGGTGGTAGGTGCTGGGGTGAAGAGAGGTGGTAGGTGCTGGGCTGAAGATAGGTGGTAGGTGCTGGGGTGAAGAGAGGTGGTAGGTACTTGGGGTGAAGAGAGGTGGAGGGTGCTGGGGGGAAGAGAGGTGGTAGGTGCTGGGGTGAACGGTTGAAGAGAGGCAGTAGGTGCTGGGGTGAAGAGAGGTGGTAGGTGCTGGGGTGAAGAGAGGTGGTAGGTGCTAGGGTGAACGGGTGAAGAGAGTCGGTAGGTGCTGGGATGAAGAGAGGCGGTAGGTGCTGGGTGAAGAGAGGTGGTAGGTGCTGGGGAGAAGGGAGGTGGCAGGTGCTGGGGTGAACGGGTGAAGAAAGGTGGTAGGTGCTGGGGTGAAGAGAGGCGGAAGGTGCTGGGGTGAAGAGAGGCGGTAGGTGCTGGGGTGAAAAGAGGTGGTAGGTGCTGGGGTGTTGAGAGGTGGTAGGTGCAGGGGTGTTGAGAGGTGGTAGGTGTTGGGGTGAATGGGTGAAGAGAGGCAGTAGGTACTGGGGTGAAGAGAGGTGGTAGGTGCTGGGTTGAAGAGAGGTGCTAGGGTGAAGAGAGGTGATAGGTGCTGGGGTGAGGAGATTTAGTAGGTTCTGGGGTGAACGAGTGAAGAGAGGCGGTAGGTGCTGGGGTGAAGAGAGGTTGTAGGTGCTGGTGTGAAGAGAGGTGGTAGGTGCTGGGGTGAAGAGAGGTGGTAGGTGCTGGGTTGAAGATATGTGGTCGGTTCTGCGGTAAAGAGAGGTGGTAGGTGGTAGGTGCTGGGGTGAAGAGATTTAGTAGGTTCGGGGGGAACGAGTGAAGAGAGGCAGTAGGTGCTGGGGTGAAGTTAGGTTGTAGGTGCTGGGGTGAAGAGAGGTGGTAGGTGCTGGTGTGAAGAGAGGCAGTAGGTGCTGTGGTGAAGAGAGGTGGTAGGTACTTGGGGTGAAGAGAGGTGGTAGGTACTTGGGGTGAAGAGAGGTGGTAGGTGCTGGGGTGTTGAGAGGTGGTAGGTGCTGGGGTGTTGAGAGGTTGTAGGTGTTGGGGTGAATGGGTGAATAGAGGCAGTAGGTGCTGGGGTGAAGAGAGGTGGTAGGTGCAGGGGTGAAGAGTGGTGCTAGGGTGAAGAGAGGTGGTAGGTGCTGGGGTGAAGACAGGTGGTAGGTGCTGGGGTGAAAGAGTGAAGTGAGGCAGTAGGTGCTGGGGTGATGAGGGGTGGTAGGTTCTGGGCTGATGAGGGGTGGTAGGTGTTGGGGTGAAGAGAGGTGGTAGGTACTGGGGTGAAGAGAGGTGGTAGGTGCTGGGGTGAAGAGAGGTGGTAGGTGCTGGGGTGAACGAGTGAAGAGAGGTGGTAGGTGGTGGGGTGAAGAGAGGTTGTAGGTGCTGGGGTATAGAGAGGCGGTAGGTGCTGGGGTGAAGAGAGGCGGTAGGTGCTGGGGTGAAGAGAGGCGGTAGGTGCTGGGGTGAAGAGAGGTGGTAGGTGCTGGGGTGAAGAGAGGTGGTAGGTGCTGGGGTGAAGAGAGGTGGTAGGTGCTGGGGTGAACGAGTGAAGAGAGGCCGTAGGTGCTGGGGTGAAGAGAGGCCGTAGGTGCTGGGGTGAAGAGAGGTTGTAGGTGCTGGGGTGAAGAGAGGTTGTAGGTGCTGGGGTGATGAGAGGTTGTAGGTACTTGGGGTGAAGAGAGGTGGTAGGTGCTGGGGTGAAGAGAGCTGGTAAGTGCTGTGGTGAACGGGTGAAGAGAGGTGGTAGGTGCTGGTGTAAAGAGGTGGTAGGTGCTGGGTGAAGAGAGGTGGTAGGTGCAGGGGTGAAGGGAGGTGGTAGGTACTGGGGTGAAGAGAGGTGGTAGGTGCTGGGGTGAAGAGAGGTGGTAGGTGCTGGGGTGAAGAGAGGTGGTAGGTACTTGGGGTGAAGAGAGGTGGTAGGTGCTGGGGTGAACGGGTGAAGAGAGGCAGTAGGTGCTGGTGTGAAGAGAGGTGGTAGGTACTTGGGGTGAAGAGAGGTGGTAGGTGCTGGGTGACAAAAGGTGGTAGGTGCTGGGGTGAAGGGAGGTGGTAGGTGCTGGGGTGAAGGGAGGTGGTAGGTGCTGGGGTGAACGGGTGAAGAGAGGAGGTAGGTGCTAGGGTGAAGAGAGGTGATAGGTGCTGGGGTGAAGAGAGGTGGTAGGTGCTGGGGTGAAGAGAGGTGGTAGGTGCTGGGGTGAAGAGAGGTGGTAGGTACTTGGGGTGAAGAGAGGTGGTAGGTGCTGGGGTGAAGAGAGGTGGTAGGTGCTGGGGTGAACGGGTGAAGAGAGGCGGTAGGTGCTGGTGTGAAGAGGTGGTAGGTGCTGGGTGAAGAAAGGTGGTAGGTGCTGGGGTGAAGGGAGGTGGTAGGTGCTGGGGTGAAGAGAGGCGGTAGGTGCTGGGGTGAAGAGAGGTGGTAGGTGCTGGGGTGAAGAGAGGTGGTAGGTGCTGGGGTGAAGAGATGTGGTAGGTGCTGGGGTGAACGAGTGAAGAGAGGCGGTAAGTGCTGGGATGAAGAGAGGTTGTAGGTGCTGGGGTGAAGATTGGTTGTAGGTGCTCGGGTGAAGAGAGGTGGTAGGTGCTGGGGTGAAGAGAGGTGGTAGGTGCTGGGCTGAAGATATGTGGTAGGTGCTGGGGTGAAGAGAGGTAGTAGGTACTTGGGGTGAAGAGAGGTGGAGGGTGCTGGGGTGAAGAGAGGTGGTAGGTGCTGGGGTGAACGGTTGAAGAGAGGCAGTAGGTGCTGGGGTGAAGAGAGGTGGTAGGTGCTGGGGTGAAGAGAGGTGGTAGGTGCTGGTGGTGAAGAGAGGTGGTAGGTGCTGGGGTGAAGAGAGGTGGTAGGTGCTGGGGTGAAGAGAGGTGGTAGGTGCTGGGGTGAACGAGTGAAGAGAGGCGGTAAGTGCTGGGATGAAGAGAGGTTGTAGGTGCTGGGGTGAAGATTGGTTGTAGGTGCTAGGGTGAAGAGAGGTGGTAGGTGCTGGGGTGAAGAGAGGTGGTAGGTACTTGGGGTGAAGAGAGGTGGTAGGTGCTGGGGTGAAGAGAGGTGGTAGGTGCTGGGGTGAACGGGTGAAGAGAGGCGGTAGGTGCTGGTGTGAAGAGGTGGTAGGTGCTGGGTGAAGAAAGGTGGTAGGTGCTGGGGTGAAGGGAGGTGGTAGGTGCTGGGGTGAAGGGAGGTGGTAGGTGCTGGGGTGAACGGGTGAAGAGAGGCGGTAGGTGCTAGGGTGAAGAGAGGTGGTAGGTGCTGGGGTGAAGAGAGGCGGTAGGTGCTGGGGTGAAGAGAGGTGGTAGGTGCTGGGGTGAAGAGAGGTGGTAGGTGCTGGGGTGAAGAGAGGTGGTAGGTGCTGGGATGAAGAGAGGTTGTAGGTGCTGGGGTGAAGATTGGTTGTAGGTGCTAGGGTGAAGAGAGGTGGTAGGGGCTGGGGTGAAGAGAGGTGGTAGGTGCTGGGCTGAAGACAGGTGGTAGGTGCTGGGGTGAAGAGAGGTGGTAGGTACTTGGGGTGAAGAGAGGTGGAGGTTGCTGGGGTGAAGAGAGGTGGTAGGTGCTGGGGTGAACGGTTGAATAGAGGCAGTAGGTGCTGGGGTGAAGAAAGGTCGTAGGTGCTGGGGTGAAGAGAGGTGGTAGGTGCTAGGGTGAACGGGTGAAGAGAGGCGGTAGGTGCTGGGATGAAGAGAGGCGGTAGGTGCTGGGTGAAGAGAGGTGGTAGGTGCTGGGGAGAAGGGAGGTGGCAGGTGCTGGGGTGAACGGGTGAAGAAAGGCGGCAGGTGCTGCGGTGAAGAGAGGCGGTAGGTGCTGGGGTGAAGAGAGGCGGTAGGTGCTGGGGTGAAGAGAGGTGGTAGGTGCTGGGGTGTTGAGAGGTAGTAGGTGATGGGGTGTTGAGAGGTAGTAGGTGCTGGGGTGTTGAGAGGTGGTAGGTGTTGGGTTGAATGGGTGAAGAGAGGCAGTAGGTACTGGGGTGAAGAGAGGTGGTAGGTGCTGGTTTGAAGAGAGGTGCTAGGGTGAAGAGAGGTGATAGATGCTGGGGTGAAAAGATTTAGTAGGTTCTGGGGTGAACGAGTGAAGAGAGGCGGTAGGTGCTGGGGTGAAGAGAGGTTGTAGGTGCTGGTGTGAAGAGAGGTGGTAGGTGCTGGTGTGAAGAGAGGTGGTAGGTGCTGGGGTGAAGAGAGGTGGTAGGTACTTGGGGTGAAGAGAGGTGGTAGGTACTTGGGGTGAAGAGAAGTGGTAGGTGCTGGGGTGTTGAGAGGTGGTAGGTGCTGGGGTGTTGAGAGGTGGTAGGTGTTGGGGAGAATGGGTGAATAGAGGCAGTAGGTGCTGGGGTGAAGAGAGGTGGTAGGTGCTGGGGTGAAGAGTGGTGCTAGGGTGAAGAGAGGTGGTAGGTGCTGGGGTGAAGAGAGGTGGTAGGTGCTGGGGTGAAAGAGTGAAGTGAGGCGGTAGGTGCTGGGGTGATGAGGGGTGGTAGGTGCTGGGCTGATGAGGGGTGATAGGTGTTGGGGTGAAGAGAGGTGGTAGGTGCTGGGGTGAAGAGAGGTGGTAGGTGCTGGGGTGAAGAGAGGTGGTAGGTGCTGGGGTGAACGAGTGAAGAAAGGCGGTAGGTGGTGGGGTGAAGAGAGGTTGTAGGTGCTGGGGTGAAGAGAGGTGGTAGGTGCTGGGGTGAACAAGTGAAGAGAGGCGGTAGGTGCTAGGTTGAAGAGGGGCGGTAGGTGCTGGGGTGAAGAGAGGCGGTAGGAGTTGGGGTGAAGAGAGGCGGTAGGAGTTGGGGTGAAGAGAGGTGGTAGGTGCTGGGGTGAAGAGAGGTGGTAGGTGCTGGGGTGAACGGTTGAATAGAGGCAGTAGGTGCTGGGGTGAAGAAAGGTCGTAGGTGCTGGGGTGAAGAGAGGTGGTAGGTGCTAGGGTGAACGGGTGAAGAGAGGCGGTAGGTGCTGGGATGAAGAGAGGCGGTAGGTGCTGGGTGAAGAGAGGTGGTAGGTGCTGGGGAGAAGGGAGGTGGCAGGTGCTGGGGTGAACGGGTGAAGAAAGGCGGCAGGTGCTGCGGTGAAGAGAGGCGGTAGGTGCTGGGGTGAAGAGAGGCGGTAGGTGCTGGGGTGAAGAGAGGTGGTAGGTGCTGGGGTGTTGAGAGGTAGTAGGTGCTGGGGTGTTGAGAGGTAGTAGGTGCTGGGGTGTTGAGAGGTGGTAGGTGTTGGGTTGAATGGGTGAAGAGAGGCAGTAGGTACTGGGGTGAAGAGAGGTGGTGGGTGCTGGGTTGAAGAGAGGTGCTAGGGTGAAGAGAGGTGATAGATGCTGGGGTGAAAAGATTTAGTAGGTTCTGGGGTGAATGAGTGAAGAGAGGCGGTAGGTGCTGGGGTGAAGAGAGGTTGTAGGTGCTGGTGTGAAGAGAGGTGGTAGGTGCTGGTGTGAAGAGAGGTGGTAGGTGCTGGGGTGAAGAGAGGTGGTAGGTACTTGGGGTGAAGAGAGGTGGTAGGTACTTGGGGTGAAGAGAAGTGGTAGGTGCTGGGGTGTTGAGAGGTGGTAGGTGCTGGGGTGTTGAGAGGTGTTAGGTGTTCGGGAGAATGGGTGAATAGAGGCAGTAGGTGCTGGGGTGAAGAGTGGTGCTAGGGTGAAGAGAGGTGGTAGGTGCTGGGGTGAAGAGAGGTGGTAGGTGCTGGGGTGAAAGAGTGAAGTGAGGCGGTAGGTGCTGGGGTGATGAGGGGTGGTAGGTGCTGGGCTGATGAGGGGTGGTAGGTGTTGGGGTGAAGAGAGGTGGTAGGTGCTGGGGTGAAGAGAGGTGGTAGGTGCTGGGGTGAAGAGAGTTGGTAGGTGCTGGGGTGAACGAGTGAAGAAAGGCGGTAGGTGGTGGGGTGAAGAGAGGTTGTAGGTGCTGGGGTGAAGAGAGGTGGTAGGTGCTGGGGTGAACGGGTGAAGAGAGGCGGTAGGTGCTAGGTTGAAGAGGGGCGGTAGGTGCTGGGGTGAAGAGAGGCGGTAGGAGTTGGGGTGAAGAGAGGCGGTAGGAGTTGGGGTGAAGAGAGGTGGTAGGTGCTGGGGTGAAGAGAGGTGGTAGGTGCTGGGGTGAAGAGAGGTGGTAGGTTCTGAGTTGAAGAGAGGTGCTAGGGTGAAGACAGGTGGTAGGTGCTGGGGTGAAGAGATGTGGTAGGTTCTGGGGTGAACGAGTGAAGAGAGGAGGTAGGTGCTGAGGTGAAGAGAGGTTGTAGGTGCTGGGGTGAAGAGAGGTGGTAGGTGCTGGGGAGAAGAGAGGTGGTAGGTGCTGGGGTGAAGAGATGTGGTAGGTTCTGTGGTGAAGAGAGGTGGTAGGTGATAGGTGCTAGGGTGAGGAGAGGTGATAGGTGCTGGGGTGCAGAGAGGCGGTAGGTGCTGGGGTGAAGGTAGGCGGTAGGTGCTGGGGTGAAGAGATGTGGTAGGTTCTGTGGTGAAGAGAGGTGGTAGGTGATAGGTGCTAGGGTGAGGAGAGGTGATAGGTGCTGGGGTGCAGAGAGGCGGTAGGTGCTGGGGTGAAGGTAGGCGGTAGGTGCTGGGGTGAAGAGAGGCGGTAAGTGCTGGGGTGAAGAGAGGTGATATGTGCTGGGGTGATGAGAGGTGGTAGGTGCTGGGGAGAAGAGAGGCGGTAGGTGCTGGGGTGAAGAAAGGTCGTACGTACTTGGGGTGAAGAGAGGTGGTAGGTACTAGGGGAGAAGAGAGATGGTAGGCGCTGGGGTGTTGAGAGGTGGTAGGGGCTGGGGTGTTGAGAGGTGGTAGGTGTTGGGGTGAATGGGTGAAGATAGGCAGTAGGTGCTGGGGTGAAGAGAGGTGGTAGGTGCTGGGGTCAAGAGAGGTGCTAGGGTGAAGAGAGGTGGTAGGTGCTGGGGTGAAGAGAGGTCGTAGGTGCAGGGGTGAACGACTGAAGAGAGGTGGTAGGTGCTGGCGTGAAGAGAGGTGGTAGGTGCTGGGGTGAAGAGAGGTGGTAGGTGCTGGGGTGCAGAGAGGCGGTAGGTGCTGGGGTGAAGGTAGGCGGTAGGTGCTGGGGTGAAGAGAGGCGATAAGTGCTGGGGTGAAGAGAGGTGATATGTGCTGGGGTGATGAGAGGTGGTAGGTGCTGGGGAGAAGAGAGGCGGTAGGTGCTGGGGTGAAGAAAGGTCGTACGTACTTGGGGTGAAGAGAGGTGGTAGGTACTTGGGGAGAAGAGAGATGGTAGGCGCCGGGGTGTTGAGAGGTGGTAGGTGCTGGGGTGTTGAAAGGTGGTAGGTGTTGGGGTGTATGGGTGAAGATAGGCAGTAGGTGCTGGGGTGAAGAGAGGTGGTAGGTACTTGGGGTGAAGAGAGGTGCTAGGGTGAAGAGAGGTGGTAGGTGCTGGGGTGAAGAGAGGTCGTAGGTGCTGGGGTGAACGACTGAAGAGAGGTGGTAGGTGCTGGGGTGAAGAGAGGTGGTAGGTGCTGGGGTGAAGAGAGGTGGTAGGTGCTGGGGTGAAGAGATGTGGTAGGTGCTGGGGTGAACGAGTGAAGAGAGGCCGTAGGTGCTGGGGTGAAGAGAGGCCGTAGGTGCTGGGGTGAAGAGAGGTTGTAGGTGCTGGGGTGAAGAGAGGTTGTAGGTGCTGGGTTGAAGAGAGGTTGTAGGTGCTGGGGTGAAGAGAGGTGGTAGGTGCTGGGGTGAAGAGAGGTGGTAGGTGCTGGGGTGAAGAGAGGTGGTAGGTACTTGGGGTGAAGAGAGGTGGTAGGTGCTGGGGTGAAGAGAGGTGGTAGGTGCTGGGGTAAACGGGTGAAGAGAGGCGGTAGGTGCTGGTGTGAAGAGGTGGTAGGTGCTGGGTGAAGAAAGGTGGTAGGTGCTGGGGTGAAGGGAGGTGGTAGGTGCTGGGGTGAAGGGAGGTGGTAGGTGCTGGGGTGAATGGGTGAAGAGAGGCGGTAGGTGCTGGGGTGAAGAGAGGCGGTAGGTGCTGGGGTGAAGACAGGTGGTAGGTGCTGGGGTGAAGAGAGGTGGTAGGTGCTGGGCTGAAGAGAGGTGGCAGGTGCTGGGGTGAAGAGATGTGGTAGGTTCTGGGGTGAACGAGTGAAGAGAGGCGGTAGGTGCTGGGGTGAAGAGAGGTTGTAGGTGCTGGTGTGAAGAGAGGTGGTAGGTGCTGGTGTGAAGAGACGTGGTAGGTGCTGGGGTGAAGAGAGGTGGTAGGTACTTGGGGTGAAGAGAGGTGGTAGGTACTTGGGGTGAAGAGAAGTGGTAGGTGCTGGGGTGTTGAGAGGTGGTAGGTGCTGGGGTGTTGAGAGGTGGTAGGTGTTGGGGAGAATGGGTGAATAGAGGCAGTAGGTGCTGGGGTGAAGAGAGGTGGTAGGTGCTGGGGTGAAGAGTGGTGCTAGGGTGAAGAGAGGTGGTAGGTGCTGGGGTGAAAGAGTGAAGTGAGGCGGTAGGTGCTGGGGTGATGAGGGGTGGTAGGTGCTGGGCTGATGAGGGGTGGTAGGTGTTGGGGTGAAGAGAGGTGGTAGGTGCTGGGGTGAAGAGAGGTGGTAGGTGCTGGGGTGAAGAGAGGTGGTAGGTGCTGGGGTGAACGAGTGAAGAAAGGCGGTAGGTGGTGGGGTGAAGAGAGGTTGTAGGTGCTGGGGTGAAGAGAGGTGGTAGGTGCTGGGGTGAACGGGTGAAGAGAGGCGGTAGGTGCTAGGTTGAAGAGGGGCGGTAGGTGCTGGGGTGAAGAGAGGCGGTAGGAGTTGGGGTGAAGAGAGGCGGTAGGAGTTGGGGTGAAGAGAGGTGGTAGGTGCTGGGGTGAAGAGAGGTGGTAGGTGCTGGGGTGAAGAGAGGTGGTAGGTTCTGGGGTGAACGAGTGAAGAGAGGAGGTAGGTGCTGAGGTGAAGAGAGGTTGTAGGTGCTGGGGTGAAGAGAGGTGGTAGGTGCTGGGGAGAAGAGAGGTGGTAGGTTCTGGGGTGAAGGGAGGTGGTAGGTGCTGGGGTGAAGAGATGTGGTAGGTTCTGTGGTGAAGAGAGGTGGTAGGTGATAGGTGCTAGGGTGAGGAGAGGTGATAGGTGCTGGGGTGCAGAGAGGTGGTAGGTGCTGGGGTGAAGGTAGGCGGTAGGTGCTGGGGTGAAGAGATGTGGTAGGTTCTGCGGTGAAGAGAGGTGGTAGGTGATAGGTGCTAGGGTGAGGAGAGGTGATAGGTGCTGGGGTGCAGAGAGGCGGTAGGTGCTGGGGTGAAGGTAGGCGGTAGGTGCTGGGGTGAAGAGAGGCGGTAAGTGCTGGGGTGAAGAGAGGTGATATGTGCTGGGGTGATGAGAGGTGGTAGGTGCTGGGGAGAAGAGAGGCGGTAGGTGCTGGGGTGAAGAAAGGTCGTACGTACTTGGGGTGAAGAGAGGTGGTAGGTACTAGGGGAGAAGAGAGATGGTAGGCGCTGGGGTGTTGAGAGGTGGTAGGGGCTGGGGTGTTGAGAGGTGGTAGGTGTTGGGGTGAATGGGTGAAGATAGGCAGTAGGTGCTGGGGTGAAGAGAGGTGGTAGGTGCTGGGGTCAAGAGAGGTGCTAGGGTGAAGAGAGGCGGTAGGTGCTGGGGTGAAGAGAGGTCGTAGGTGCTGGGGTGAACGACTGAAGAGAGGTGGTAGGTGCTGGCGTGAAGAGAGGTGGTAGGTGCTGGGGTGAAGAGAGGTGGTAGGTGATGGGGTGCAGAGAGGCGGTAGGTGCTGGGGTGAAGGTAGGCGGTAGGTGCTGGGGTGAAGAGAGGCGGTAAGTGCTGGGGTGAAGAGAGGTGATATGTGCTGGGGTGATGAGAGGTGGTAGGTGCTGGGGAGAAGAGAGGCGGTAGGTGCTGGGGTGAAGAAAGGTCGTACGTACTTGGGGTGAAGAGAGGTGGTAGGTACTTGGGGAGAAGAGAGATGGTAGGCGCTGGGGTGTTGAGAGGTGGTAGGTGCTGGGGTGTTGAGAGGTGGTAGGTGTTGGGGTGAATGGGTGAAGATAGGCAGTACGTGCTGGGGTGAAGAGAGGTGGTAGGTACTTGGGGTGAAGAGAGGTGCTAGGGTGAAGAGAGGTGGTAGGTGCTGGGGTGAAGAGAGGTCGTAGGTGCTGGGGTGAACGACTGAAGAGAGGTGGTAGGTGCTGGGGTGAAGAGAGGTGGTAGGTGCTGGGGTGAAGAGAGGTGGTAGGTGCTGGGGTGAAGAGATGTGGTAGGTGCTGGGGTGAACGAGTGAAGAGAGGCCGTAGGTGCTGGGGTGAAGAGAGGCCGTAGGTGCTGGGGTGAAGAGAGGTTGTAGGTGCTGGGGTGAAGAGAGGTTGTAGGTGCTGGGGTGAAGAGAGGTGGTAGGTGCTGGGGTGAAGAGATGTGGTAGGTGCTGGGGTGAAGAGAGGTGGTAGGTACTTGGGGTGAAGAGAGGTGGTAGGTGCTGGGGTGAAGAGAGGTGGTAGGTGCTGGGGTAAACGGGTGAAGAGAGGCGGTAGGTGCTGGTGTGAAGAGGTGGTAGGTGCTGGGTGAAGAAAGGTGGTAGGTGCTGGGGTGAAGGGAGGTGGTAGGTGCTGGGGTGAAGGGAGGTGGTAGGTGCTGGGGTGAATGGGTGAAGAGAGGCGGTAGGTGCTAGGGTGAAGAGAGGTGGTAGGTGCTGAGGTGAAGAGAGGCGGTAGGTGCTGGGGTGAAGACAGGTGGTAGGTGCTGGGGTGAAGAGAGGTGGTAGGTGCTGGGCTGAAGAGAGGTGGCAGGTGCTGGGGTGAAGAGATGTGGTAGGTGCTGGGGTGAACGAGTGAAGAGAAGCGGTAAGTGCTGCGATGAAGAGAGGTTGTAGGTGCTGGGGTGAAGATTGGTTGTAGGTGCTAGAGGTGGTAGGTACTTGGGGTGAAAAGAGGTGGTAGGTGCTGGTGTGAAGAGGTGGTAGGTGCTGGGTGAAGAAAGGTGGTAGGTGCTGGGGAATAGGGAGGTGGTAGGTGCTGGGGTGAAGGGAGGTGGTAGGTGCTTGGGTGAACGGGTGAAGAGAGGCGGTAGTTGCTAGGGTGAAGAGAGGTGGTAGGTGCTGGGGTGAAGAGAGGCGGTAGGTGCTGGGATGAAGAGAGGTTGTAGGTGCTGGTGTGAAGATTGGTTGTAGGTGCTAGGGTGAAGAGAGGTGGTAGGTGCTGGGGTGAAGAGAGGTGGTAGGTGCTGGGCTGAAGATAGGTAGTAGGTGCTGGGGTGAAGAGAGGTGGTAGGTACTTGGGGTGAAGAGAGGTGGAGGGTGCTGGGGTGAAGAGAGGTGGTAGGTGCTGGGGTGAACGGTTGAAGAGAGGCAGTAGGTGCTGGGGTGAAGAGAGGTGGTAGGTGCTGGGGTGAAGAGAGGTGGTAGGTGCTAGGGTGAACGGGTGAAGAGAGGCGGTAGGTGCTGGGATGAAGAGAGGCAGTAGGTGCTGGGTGAAGAGAGGTGGTAGGTGCTGGGGAGAAGGGAGGTGGCAGGTGCTGGGGTGAACGGGTGAAGAAAGGCAGTAGGTGCTGGGGTGAAGAGAGGCGGTAGGTGCTGGGGTGAAGAGAGGCGGTAAGTACTGGGGTGAAGAGAGGTGGTAGGTGCTGGGGTGTTGAGAGGTGGTAGGTGCTGGGGTGTTGAGAGGTGGTAGGTGTTGGGGTGAATGGGTGAAGAGAGGCAGTAGGTACTGGGGTGAAGAGAGGTGGTAGGTGCTGGGTTGAAGAGAGGTGCTAGGGTGAAGAGAGGTGATAGGTGCTGGGGTGAAGAGAGGTTGTAGGTGCTGGGGTGAAGAGAGGTTGTAGGTGCTGGGGTGAAGAGAGGTGGTAGGTGCTGGTGTGAAGAGAGGTGGTAGGTGCTGGGGTGAAGAGAGGTGGTAGGTGCTGGGTTGAAGATATGTGGTAGGTTCTGCGGTAAAGAGAGGTGGTAGGTGGTAGGTGCTGGGGTGAAGAGATTTAGTAGGTTTTGGGGTGAACGAGTGAAGAGAGGCAGTAGGTGCTGGGGTGAAGTTAGGTTGTAGGTGCTGGGGTGAAGAGAGGTGGTAGGTGCTGGTGTGAAGAGAGGCGGTAGGTGCTGGGGTGAAGAGAGGTGGTAGGTACTTGGGGTGAAAAGAGGTGGTAGGTGCTGGGGTGAACGACTGAAGAGAGGTGGTAGGTGCTGGGGTGAAGAGAGGTGGTAGGTGCTGGGGTGAAGAGAGGTGGTAGGTGCTGGGGTGAAGAGAGGTGGTAGGTGCTGGGGTGAAGAGAGGTGGTAGGTGCTGGGGTGAAGAGATGTGGTAGGTGCTGGGGTGAACGAGTGAAGAGAGGCCGTAGGTGCTGGGGTGAAGAGAGGCCGTAGGTGCTGGGGTGAAGAGAGGCCGTAGGTGCTGGGGTGAAGAGAGGTTGTAGGTGCTGGGGTGAAGAGAGGTTGTAGGTGCTGGGGTGAAGAGAGGTTGTAGGTGCTGGGGTGAAGAGGGGTGGTAGGTGCTGGGGTGAAGAGAGGTGGTAGGTACTTGGGGTGAAGAGAGGTGGTAGGTGCTGGGGTGAAGAGAGGTGGTAGGTGCTGGGGTGAACGGGTAAAGAGAGGCGGTAGGTGCTGGTGTGAAGAGGTGGTAGGTGCTGGGTGAAGAAAGGTGGTAGGTGCTGGGGTGAAGGAAGGTGGTAGGTGCTGGGGCGAAGGGAGGTGGTAGGTGCTGGGGTGAATGGGTGAAGAGAGGCGGTAGGTGCTGGGGTGTTGAGAGGTGGTAGGTGTTGGGGTGAATGGGTGAAGATAGGCAGTAGGTGCTGGGGTGAAGAGAGGTGGTAGGTGCTGGGGTGAAGAGAGGTGCTAGGGTGAAGAGAGGTGGTAGGTGCTGGGGTGAAGAGAGGCGGTAGGTGCTGGGGTGAAGAGAGGTGGTAGGTGCTGGGGTGAAGAGAGGTGGTAGGTGCTGGGGTGAAGAGAGGTGGTAGGTGCTGGGGTGAAGAGATGTGGTAGGTGCTGGGGTGAATGAGTGAAGAGAGGCCGTAGGTGCTGGGGTGAAGAGAGGCCGTAGGTGCTGGGGTGAAGAGAGGCCGTAGGTGCTGGGGTGAAGAGAGGTTGTAGGTGCTGGGGTGAAGAGAGGTTGTAGGTGCCGGGGTGAAGAGAGGTGGTAGGTGCTGGGGTGAAGAGAGGTGGTAGGTACTTGGGGTGAAGAGAGGTGGTAGGTGCTGGGGTGGTAGGTGCTGGGGTCAACGGGTGAAGAGAGGCGGTAGGTGCTGGTGTGAAGAGGTGGTAGGTGCTGGGTGAAGAAAGGTGGTAGGTGCTGGGGTGAAGGGAGGTGGTAGGTGCTGGGGTGAAGGGAGGTGGTAGGTGCTGGGGTGAACGGGTGAAGAAAGGCGGTAGGTGCTAGGGTGAAGAGAGGTGGTAGGTGCTGGGGTGAAGAGAGGCGGTAGGTGCTGGGGTGAAGAAAGGTGGTAGGTGCTGGGGTGAAGAGAGGTGGTAGGTGCTGGGGTGAAGAGAGGTGGTAGGTGCTGGGGTGAAGAGAGGTGGTAGGTGCTGGGGTGAAGAGAGGTGGTAGGTGCTGGGGTGAAGAGATGTGGTAGGTGCTGGGGTGAACGAGTGAAGAGAGGTGTTAGGTGCTGGGGTGAAGAGAGGTGGTAGGTGCTGGGGTGAAGAGAGGTGGTAGGTACTTGGGGTGAAGAGAGGTGGTAGGTGCTGGGGTGAAGAGAGGTGGTAGGTGCTGGGGTGAACGGGTGAAGAGAGGCGGTAGGTGCTGGTGTGAAGAGGTGGTAGGTGCTGGGTGAAGAAAGGTGGTAGGTGCTGGGGTGAAGGGAGGTGGTAGGTGCTGGGGTGAACGGGTGAAGAGAGGCGGTAGGTGATAGGGTGAAGAGAGGTGGTAGGTGCTGGGGTGAAGAGAGGCGGTAGGTGCTGGGGTGAAGAGAGGTGGTAGGTGCTGGGGTGAAGAGAGGTGGTAGGTGCTGGGGTGAACGAGTGAAGAGAGGCGGAAAGTGCTGGGATGAAGAGAGGTTGTAGGTGCTGGGGTGAAGATTGGTTGTAGGTGCTAGGGTGAAGAGAGGTGGTAGGTGCTGGGGTGAAGAGAGGTGGTAGGTGCTGGGCTGAAGATAGGTGGTAGGTGCTGGGGTGAAGAGAGGTGGTAGGTACTTGGGGTGAAGAGAGGTGGAGGGTGCTGGGGTGAAGAGAGGTGGTAGGTGCTGGGGTGAACGGTTGAAGAGAGGCAGTAGGTGCTGGGGTGAAGAGAGGTGGTAGGTGCTGGGGTGAAGAGAGGTGGTAGGTGCTAGGGTGAACGGGTGAAGAGAGGCGGTAGGTGCTGGGATGAAGAGAGGCGGTAGGTGCTGGGATGAAGAGAGGCGGAAGGTGCTGGGCTGAAGAGAGGTGGTAGGTGCTGGGGTGAAGAGAGGTGATAGGTGCTGGGGTGAAGAGGTGGTAGGTGCTGGGTGAAGAAAGGTGGTAGGTGCTGGGGTGAAGGGAGGTGGTAGGTGCTGGGGTGAAGGGAGGTGGTAGGTGCTGGGGTAAACGGGTGAAGAGAGGCGGTAGGTGATAGGGTGAAGAGAGGTGGTAGGTGCTGGGGTGAAGAGAGGCGGTAGGTGCTGGGGTGAAGAGAGGTGGTAGGTGCTGGGGTGAAGAGAGGTGGTAGGTGCTGGGGTGAAGAGAGGTGGTAGGTGCTGGGGTGAAGAGATGTGGTAGGTGCTGGGGTGAATGAGTGAAGAGAGGCCATAGGTGCTGGAGTGAAGAGAGGCCATAGGTGCTGGGGTGAAGAGAGGTTGTAGGTGCTGGGGTGAAGAGAGGTGGTAGGTGCTGGGGTGAAGAGAGGTGGTAGGTACTTGGGGTGAAGAGAGGTGGAGGGTGCTGGGGTGAAGAGAGGTGGTAGGTGCTGGGGTGAAGAGATGTGGTAGGTGCTGGGGTGAACGAGTGAAGAGAGGTGTTAGGTGCTGGGGTGAAGAGAGGTGGTAGGTGCTGGGGTGAAGAGAGGTGGTAGGTACTTGAGGTGAAGAGAGGTGGTAGGTGCTGGGGTGAAGAGAGGTGGTAGGTGCTGGGGTGAACGGGTGAAGAGAGGCGGTAGGTGCTGGTGTGAAGAGGTGGTAGGTGCTGGGTGAAGAAAGGTGGTAGGTGCTGGGGTGAAGGGAGGTGGTAGGTGCTGGGGTGAAGGGAGGTGGTAGGTGCTGGGGTGAACGGGTGAAGAGAGGCGGTAGGTGATAGGATGAAGAGAGGTGGTAGGTGCTGGGGTGAAGAGAGGCGGTAGGTGCTGGGGTGAAGAGAGGTGGTAGGTGCTGGGGTGAAGAGATGTGGTAGGTGCTGGGGTGAACGAGTGAAGAGAGGCGGTAAGTGCTGGGATGAAGAGAGGTTGTAGGTGCTGGGGTGAAGATTGGTTGTAGGTGCTAGGGTGAAGAGAGGTGGTAGGTGCTGGGGTGAAGAGAGGTGGTAGGTGCTGGGCTGAAGATAGGTGGTAGGTGCTGGGGTGAAGAGAGGTGGTAGGTACTTGGGGTGAAGAGAGGTGGAGGGTGCTGGGGTGAAGAGAGGTGGTAGGTGCTGGGGTGAACGGTTGAAGAGAGGCAGTGGGTGCTGGGGTGAAGAGAGGCCGTAGGTGCTGGGGTGAAGAGAGGTTGTAGGTGCTGGGGTGAAGAGAGGTTGTAGGTGCTGGGGTGAAGAGAGGTGGTAGGTGCTGGGGTGAAGAGAGGTGGTAGGTACTTGGGGTGAAGAGAGGTGGTAGGTGCTGGGGTGGTAGGTGCTGGGGTGGTAGGTGCTGGGGTGAACGGGTGAAGAGAGGCGGTAGGTGCTGGTGTGAAGAGGTGGTAGGTGCTGGGTGAAGAACGGTGGTAGGTGCTGGGGTGAAGGGAGGTGGTAGGTGCTGGGGTGAAGGGAGGTGGTAGGTGCTGGGGTGAACGGGTGAAGAAAGGCGGTAGGTGCTAGGGTGAAGAGAGGTGGTAGGTGCTGGGGTGAAGAGAGGCGGTAGGTGCTGGGGTGAAGAGAGGTGGTAGGTGCTGGGGTGAAGAGAGGTGGTAGGTGCTGGGGTGAAGAGAGGTGGTAGGTGCTGGGGTGAAGAGAGGTGGTAGGTGCTGGGGTGAAGAGAGGTGGTATGTGCTGGGGTGAAGAGATGTGGTAGGTGCTGGGGTGAACGAGTGAAGAGAGGTGTTAGGTGCTGGGGTGAAGAGAGGTGGTAGGTGCTGGGGTGAAGAGAGGTGGTAGGTACTTGGGGTGAAGAGAGGTGGTAGGTGCTGGGGTGAAGAGAGGTGGTAGGTGCTGGGGTGAACGGGTGAAGAGAGGCGGTAGGTGCTGGTGTGAAGAGGTGGTAGGTGCTGGGTGAAGAAAGGTGGTAGGTGCTGGGGTGAAGGGAGGTGGTAGGTGCTGGGGTGAACGGGTGAAGAGAGGCGGTAGGTGATAGGGTGAAGAGAGGTGGTAGGTGCTGGGGTGAAGAGAGGCGGTAGGTGCTGGGGTGAAGAGAGGTGGTAGGTGCTGGGGTGAAGAGAGGTGGTAGGTGCTGGGGTGAACGAGTGAAGAGAGGCGGAAAGTGCTGGGATGAAGAGAGGTTGTAGGTGCTGGGGTGAAGATTGGTTGTAGGTGCTAGGGTGAAGAGAGGTGGTAGGTGCTGGGGTGAAGAGAGGTGGTAGGTGCTGGGCTGAAGATAGGTGGTAGGTGCTGGGGTGAACGGTTGAAGAGAGGCAGTAGGTGCTGGGGTGAAGAGAGGTGGTAGGTGCTGGGGTGAAGAGAGGTGGTAGGTGCTAGGGTGAACGGGTGAAGAGAGGCGGTAGGTGCTGGGATGAAGAGAGGCGGTAGGTGCTGGGATGAAGAGAGGCGGAAGGTGCTGGGCTGAAGAGAGGTGGTAGGTGCAGGGGTGAAGAGAGGTGATAGGTGCTGGGGTGAAGAGGTGGTAGGTGCTGGGTGAAGAAAGGTGGTAGGTGCTGGGGTGAAGGGAGGTGGTAGGTGCTGGGATGAAGGGAGGTGGTAGGTGCTGGGGTAAACGGGTGAAGAGAGGCGGTAGGTGATAGGGTGAAGAGAGGTGGTAGGTGCTGGGGTGAAGAGAGGCGGTAGGTGCTGGGGTGAAGAGAGGTGGTAGGTGCTGGGGTGAAGAGAGGTGGTAGGTGCTGGGGTGAAGAGAGGCCGTAGGTGCTGGGGTGAAGAGATGTGGTAGGTGCTGGGGTGAATGAGTGAAGAGAGGCCATAGGTGCTGGGGTGAAGAGAGGCCATAGGTGCTGGGGTGAAGAGAGGTTGTAGGTGCTGGGGTGAAGAGAGGTGGTAGGTGCTGGGGTGAAGAGAGGTGGTAGGTACTTGGGGTGAAGAGAGGTGGAGGGTGCTGGGGTGAAGAGAGGTGGTAGGTGCTGGGGTGAAGAGATGTGGTAGGTGCTGGGGTGAACGAGTGAAGAGAGGTGTTAGGTGCTGGGGTGAAGAGAGGTGGTAGGTGCTGGGGTGAAGAGAGGTGGTAGGTACTTGAGGTGAAGAGAGGTGGTAGGTGCTGGGGTGAAGAGAGGTGGTAGGTGCTGGGGTGAACGGGTGAAGAGAGGCGGTAGGTGCTGGTGTGAAGAGGTGGTAGGTGCTGGGTGAAGAAAGGTGGTAGGTGCTGGGGTGAAGGGAGGTGGTAGGTGCTTGGGTGAAGGGAGGTGGTAGGTGCTGGGGTGAACGGGTGAAGAGAGGCGGTAGGTGATAGGATGAAGAGAGGTGGTAGGTGCTGGGGTGAAGAGAGGCGGTAGGTGCTGGGGTAAAGAGAGGTGGTAGGTGCTTGGGTGAAGAGATGTGGTAGGTGCTGGGGTGAACGAGTGAAGAGAGGCGGTAAGTGCTGGGATGAAGAGAGGTTGTAGGTGCTGGGGTGAAGATTGGTTGTAGGTGCTAGGGTGAAGAGAGGTGGTAGGTGCTGGGGTGAAGAGAGGTGGTAGGTGCTGGGCTGAAGATAGGTGGTAGGTGCTGGGGTGAAGAGAGGTGGTAGGTACTTGGGGTGAAGAGAGGTGGAGGGTGCTGGGGTGAAGAGAGGTGGTAGGTGCTGGGGTGAACGGTTGAAGAGAGGCAGTAGGTGCTGGGGTGAAGAGAGGCCGTAGGTGCTGGGGTGAAGAGAGGTTGTAGGTGCTGGGGTGAAGAGAGGTTGTAGGTGCTGGGGTGAAGAGAGGTGGTAGGTGCTGGGGTGAAGAGAGGTGGTAGGTACTTGGGGTGAAGAGAGGTGGTAGGTGCTGGGGTAAAGAGAGGTGGTAGGTGCTAGGGTGAACGGGTGAAGAGAGGCGGTAGGTGCTGGGGTGTTGAGAGGTGGTAGGTGTTGGGGTGAAGAGAGGTGCTAGGGTGAAGAGAGGTGGTAGGTGCTGGGGTGAAGAGAGGTGGTAGGTGCTGGGGTGAACGACTGAAGAGAGGTGGTAGGTGCTGGGGTGAAGAGAGGTGGTAGGTGCTGGGGTGAAGACAGGTGGTAGGTGCTGGGGTGTTGAGAGGTGGTAGGTGTTGGGGTGAATGGGTGAAGATAGGCAGTAGGTGCTGGGGTGAAGAGAGGTGGTACGTGCTGGGGTGAAGAGAGGTGCTAGGGTGAAGAGAGGTGGTAGGTGCTGGGGTGAAGAGAGGTGGTAGGTGCTGGGGTGAACGACTGAAGAGAGGTGGTAGGTGCTGGGGTGAAGAGAGGTGGTAGGTGCTGGGGTGAAGAGAGGTGGTAGGTGCTGGGGTGAAGAGATGTGGTAGGTGCTGGGGTGAATGAGTGAAGAGAGGCCGTAGGTGCTGGGGTGAAGAGAGGCCATAGGTGCTGGGATGAAGAGAGGTTGTAGGTGCTGGGGTGAAGATTGGTTGTAGGTGCTAGGGTGAAGAGAGGTGTTAGGTGCTGGGGTGAAGAGAGGTGGTAGCTGCTGGGGTGAAGAGAGGTGGTAGGTGCTGGGGTGAAGAGAGGTGGTAGGTACTTGGGGTGAAGAGAGGTGGTAGGTGCTGGGGTGAAGAGAGGTGGTAGGTACTGGGGTGAACGGGTGAAGAGAGGCGGTAGGTGCTGGTGTGAAGAGGTGGTAGGTGCTGGGTGAAGAAAGGTGGTAGATGCTGGGGTGAAGGGAGGTGGTAGGTGCTGGGGTGAAGGGAGGTGGTAGGTGCTGGGGTGAACGGGGGAAGAGAGGCGGTAGGTGCTAGGGTGAAGAGAGGTGGTAGGTGCTGGGGTGAAGAGAGGCGGTAGGTGCTGGGGTGAAGAGAGGTGGTAGGTGCTGGGGTGAAGAGAGGTGGTAGGTGCTGGGGTGAAGAGATGTGGTAGGTGCTGGGGTGAACGAGTGAAGAGAGGCGGTAAGTGCTGGGATGAAGAGAGGTTGTAGGTGCTGGGGTGAAGACTGGTTGTAGGTGCTCGGGTGAAGAGAGGTGGTAGGTGCTGGGGTGAAGAGAGGTGGTAGGTGCTGGGCTGAAGATAGGTGGTAGGTGCTGGGGTGAAGAGAGGTAGTAGGTACTTGGGGTGAAGAGAGGTGGAGGGTGCTGGGGTGAAGAGAGGTGGTAGGTGCTGGGGTGAACGGTTGAAGAGAGGCAGTAGGTGCTGGGGTGAAGAGAGGTGGTAGGTGCTGGGGTGAAGAGAGGTGGTAGGTGCTGGTGGTGAAGAGAGGTGGTAGGTGCTGGGGTGAAGAGAGGTGGTAGGTGCTGGGGTGAAGAGAGGTGGTAGGTGCTGGGGTGAAGAGATGTGGTAGGTGCTGGGGTGAACGAGTGAAGAGAGGCGGTAAGTGCTGGGATGAAGAGAGGTTGTAGGTGCTGGGGTGAAGATTGGTTGTAGGTGCTAGGGTGAAGAGAGGTGTTAGGTGCTGGGGTGAAGAGAGGTGGTAGGTGCTGGGGTGAAGAGAGGTGGTAGGTACTTGGGGTGAAGAGAGGTGGTAGGTGCTGGGGTGAAGAGAGGTGGTAGGTGCTGGGGTGAACGGGTGAAGAGAGGCGGTAGGTGCTGGTGTGAAGAGGTGGTAGGTGCTGGGTGAAGAAAGGTGGTAGGTGCTGGGGTGAAGGGAGGTGGTAGGTGCTGGGGTGAAGGGAGGTGGTAGGTGCTGGGGTGAACGGGTGAAGAGAGGCGGTAGGTGCTAGGGTGAAGAGAGGTGGTAGGTGCTGGGGTGAAGAGAGGCGGTAGGTGCTGGGGTGAAGAGAGGTGGTAGGTGCTGGGGTGAAGAGTGGTGGTAGGTGCTGGGGTGAAGAGAGGTGGTAGGTGCTGGGATGAAGAGAGGTTGTAAGTGCTGGGGTGAAGATTGGTTGTAGGTGCTAGGGTGAAGAGAGGTGGTAGGGGCTGGGGTGAAGAGAGGTGGTAGGTGCTGGGCTGAAGACAGGTGGTAGGTGCTGGGGTGAAGAGAGGTGGTAGGTACTTGGGGTGAAGAGAGGTGGAGGTTGCTGGGGTGAAGAGAGGTGGTAGGTGCTGGGGTGAACGGTTGAATAGAGGCAGTAGGTGCTGGGGTGAAGAAAGGTCGTAGGTGCTGGGGTGAAGAGAGGTGGTAGGTGCTAGGGTGAACGGGTGAAGAGAGGCGGTAGGTGCTGGGATGAAGAGAGGCGGTAGGTGCTGGGTGAAGAGAGGTGGTAGGTGCTGGGGAGAAGGGAGGTGGCAGGTGCTGGGGTGAACGGGTGAAGAAAGGCGGCAGGTGCTGCGGTGAAGAGAGGCGGTAGGTGCTGGGGTGAAGAGAGGCGGTAGGTGCTGGGGTGAAGAGAGGTGATAGGTGCTGGGTTGAAGAGAGGTGCTAGGGTGAAGAGAGGTGATAGATGCTGGGGTGAAGAGATTTAGTAGGTTCTGGGGTGAACGAGTGAAGAGAGGCGGTAGGTGCTGGGGTGAAGAGAGGTTGTAGGTGCTGGTGTGAAGAGAGGTGGTAGGTGCTGGTGTGAAGAGAGGTGGTAGGTGCTGGGGTGAAGAGAGGTGGTAGGTACTTGGGGTGAAGAGAGGTGGTAGGTACTTGGGGTGAAGAGAAGTGGTAGGTGCTGGGGTGTTGAGAGGTGGTAGGTGCTGGGGTGTTGAGAGGTGGTAGGTGTTGGGGAGAATGGGTGAATAGAGGCAGTAGGTGCTGGGGTGAAGAGAGGTGGTAGGTGCTGGGGTGAAGAGTGGTGCTAGGGTGAAGAGAGGTGGTAGGTGCTGGGGTGAAGAGAGGTGGTAGGTGCTGGGGTGAAAGAGTGAAGTGAGGCGGTAGGTGCTGGGGTGATGAGGGGTGGTAGGTGCTGGGCTGATGAGGGGTGGTAGGTGTTTGGGTGAAGAGAGGTGGTAGGTGCTGGGGTGAAGAGAGGTGGTAGGTGCTGGGGTGAAGAGAGGCGGTAGGTGCTGGGGTGAACGAGTGAAGAAAGGCGGTAGGTGGTGGGGTGAAGAGAGGTTGTAGGTGCTGGGGTGAAGAGAGGTGGTAGGTGCTGGAGTGAACGGGTGAAGAGAGGCGGTAGGTGCTAGGTTGAAGAGAGGCGGTAGGTGCTGGGGTGAAGAGAGGCGGTAGGAGTTGGGGTGAAGAGAGGCGGTAGGAGTTGGGGTGAAGAGAGGTGGTAGGTGCTGGGGTGAAGAGAGGTGGTAGGTGCTGGGGTGAAGAGAGGTGGTAGGTTCTGAGTTGAAGAGAGGTGCTAGGGTGAAGACAGGTGGTAGGTGCTGGGGTGAAGAGATGTGGTAGGTTCTGGGGTGAACGAGTGAAGAGAGGAGGTAGGTGCTGAGGTGAAGAGAGGTTGTAGGTGCTGGGGTGAAGAGAGGTGGTAGGTGCTGGGGAGAAGAGAGGCGGTAGGTTCTGGGGTGAAGAGAGGTGGTAGGTGCTGGGGTGAAGAGATGTGGTAGGTTCTGTGGTGAAGAGAGGTGGTAGGTGATAGGTGCTAGGGTGAGGAGAGGTGATAGGTGCTGGGGTGCAGAGAGGCGGTAGGTGCTGGGGTGAAGGTAGGCGGTAGGTGCTGGGGTGAAGAGATGTGGTAGGTTCTGTGGTGAAGAGAGGTGGTAGGTGATAGGTGCTAGGGTGAGGAGAGGTGATAGGTGCTGGGGTGCAGAGAGGCGGTAGGTGCTGGGGTGAAGGTAGGCGGTAGGTGCTGGGGTGAAGAGAGGCGGTAAGTGCTGGGGTGAAGAGAGGTGATATGTGCTGGGGTGATGAGAGGTGGTAGGTGCTGGGGAGAAGAGAGGCGGTAGGTGCTGGGGTGAAGAAAGGTCGTACGTACTTGGGGTTAAGAGAGGTGGTAGGTACTAGGGGAGAAGAGAGATGGTAGGCGCTGGGGTGTTGAGAGGTGGTAGGGGCTGGGGTGTTGAGAGGTGGTAGGTGTTGGGGTGAATGGGTGAAGATAGGCAGTAGGTGCTGGGGTGAAGAGAGGTGGTAGGTGCTGGGGTCAAGAGAGGTGCTAGGGTGAAGAGAGGTGGTAGGTGCTGGGGTGAAGACAGGTCGTAGGTGCTGGGGTGAACGACTGAAGAGAGGTGGTAGGTGCTGGCGTGAAGAGAGGTGGTAGGTGCTGGGGTGAAGAGAGGTGGTAGGTGCTGGGGTGCAGAGAGGCGGTAGGTGCTGGGGTGAAGGTAGGCGGTAGGTGCTGGGGTGAAGAGAGGCGGTAAGTGCTGGGGTGAAGAGAGGTGATATGTGCTGGGGTGATGAGAGGTGGTAGGTGCTGGGGAGAAGAGAGGCGGTAGGTGCTGGGGTGAAGAAAGGTCGTACGTACTTGGGGTGAAGAGAGGTGGTAGGTACTTGGGGTGAAGAGAGATGGTAGGCGCTGGGGTGTTGAGAGGTGGTAGGTGCTGGGGTGTTGAGAGGTGGTAGGTGTTGGGGTGAATGGGTGAAGATAGGCAGTAGGTGCTGGGGTGAAGAGAGGTGGTAGGTACTTGGGGTGAAGAGAGGTGCTAGGGTGAAGAGAGGTGGTAGGTGCTGGGGTGAAGAGAGGTCGTAGGTGCTGGGGTGAACGACTGAAGAGAGGTGGTAGGTGCTGGGGTGAAGAGAGGTGGTAGGTGCTGGGGTGAAGAGAGGTGGTAGGTGCTGGGGTGAAGAGATGTGGTAGGTGCTGGGGTGAACGAGTGAAGAGAGGCCGTAGGTGCTGGGGTGAAGAGAGGCCGTAGGTGCTGGGGTGAAGAGAGGTTGTAGGTGCTGGAGTGAAGAGAGGTTGTAGGTGCTGGGGTGAAGAGAGGTGGTAGGTGCTGGGGTGAAGAGAGGTGGTAGGTGCTGGGGTGAAGAGAGGTGGTAGGTACTTGGGGTGAAGAGAGGTGGTAGGTGCTGGGGTGAAGAGAGGTGGTAGGTGCTGGGGTAAACGGGTGAAGAGAGGCGGTAGGTGCTGGTGTGAAGAGGTGGTAGGTGCTGGGTGAAGAAAGGTGGTAGGTGCTGGGGTGAAGAGAGGTGGTAGGTGCTGGGCTGAATATAGGTGGTAGGTGCTGGGGTGAAGAGAGGTGGTAGGTACTTGGGGTGAAGAGAGGTGGAGGGTGCTGGGGTGAAGAGAGGTGGTAGGTGCTGGGGTGAACGGTTGAAGAGAGGCAGTAGGTGCTGGGGTGAAGAGAGGTGGTAGGTGCTGGGGTGAAGAGAGGTGGTAGGTGCTAGGGTGAACGGGTGAAGAGAGGCGGTAGGTGCTGGGATGAAGAGAGGCGGTAGGTGCTGGGATGAAGAGAGGCGGAAGGTGCTGGGCTGAAGAGAGGTGGTAGGTGCTGGGGTGAAGAGAGGTGATAGGTGCTGGGGTGAAGAGGTGGTAGGTGCTGGGTGAAGAAAGGTGGTAGGTGCTGGGGTGAAGGGAGGTGGTAGGTGCTGGGGTGAAGGGAGGTGGTAGGTGCTGGGGTAAACGGGTGAAGAGAGGCGGTAGGTGATAGGGTGAAGAGAGGTGGTAGGTGCTGGGGTGAAGAGAGGCGGTAGGTGCTGGGGTGAAGAGAGGTGGTAGGTGCTGGGGTGAAGAGAGGTGGTAGGTGCTGGGGTGAAGAGATGTGGTAGGTGCTGGGGTGAATGAGTGAAGAGAGGCCATAGGTGCTGGGGTGAAGAGAGGCCATAGGTGCTGGGGTGAAGAGAGGTTGTAGGTGCTGGGGTGAAGAGAGGTGGTAGGTGCTGTGGTGAAGAGAGGTGGTAGGTACTTGGGGTGAAGAGAGGTGGAGGGTGCTGGGGTGAAGAGAGGTGGTACGTGCTGGGGTGAAGAGATGTGGTAGGTGCTGGGGTGAACGAGTGAAGAGAGGTGTTAGGTGCTGGGGTGAAGAGAGGTGGTAGGTGCTGGGGTGAAGAGAGGTGGTAGGTGCTGGGGTGAACGGGTGAAGAGAGGCGGTAGGTGCTGGTGTGAAGAGGTGGTAGGTGCTGGGTGAAGAAAGGTGGTAGGTGCTGGGGTGAAGGGAGGTGGTAGGTGCTGGGGTGAAGGGAGGTGGTAGGTGCTGGGGTGAACGGGTGAAGAGAGGCGGTAGGTGATAGGATGAAGAGAGGTGGTAGGTGCTGGGGTGAAGAGAGGCGGTAGGTGCTGGGGTGAAGAGAGGTGGTAGGTGCTGGGGTGAAGAGATGTGGTAGGTGCTGGGGTGAACGAGTGAAGAGAGGCGGTAAGTGCTGGGATGAAGAGAGGTTGTAGGTGCTGGGGTGAAGATTGGTTGTAGGTGCTAGGGTGAAGAGAGGTGGTAGGTGCTGGGGTGAAGAGAGGTGGTAGGTGCTGGGCTGAAGATAGGTGGTAGGTGCTGGGGTGAAGAGAGGTGGTAGGTACTTGGGGTGAAGAGAGGTGGAGGGTAATGGGGTGAAGAGAGGTGGTAGGTGCTGGGGTGAACGGTTGAAGAGAGGCAGTAGGTGTTGGGGTGAAGAGAGGCCGTAGGTGCTGGGGTGAAGAGAGGTTGTAGGTGCTGGGGTGAAGAGAGGTTGTAGGTGCTGGGGTGAAGAGAGGTGGTAGGTGCTGGGGTGAAGAGAGGTGTTAGGTACTTGGGGTGAAGAGAGGTGGTAGGTACTGGGGTAAAGAGAGGTGGTAGGTGCTAGGGTGAATGGGTGAAGAGAGGCGGTAGGTGCTGGGGTGTTGAGAGGTGGTAGGTGTTGGGGTGAATGGGTGAAGATAGGCAGTAGGTGCTGGGGTGAAGAGAGGTGGTAGGTGCTGGGGTGAAGAGAGGTGCTAGGGTGAAGAGTGGTGGTAGGTGCTGGGGTGAAGAGAGGTGGTAGGTGCTGGGGTGAACGACTGAAGAGAGGTGGTAGGTGCTGGGGTGAAGAGAGGTGGTAGGTGCTGGGGTGAAGACAGGTGGTAGGTGCTGGGGTGTTGAGAGGTGGTAGGTGTTGGGGTGAATGGGTGAAGATAGGCAGTAGGTGCTGGGGTGAAGAGAGGTGGTACGTGCTGGGGTGAAGAGAGGTGCTAGGGTGAAGAGAGGTGGTAGGTGCTGGGGTGAAGAGAGGTGGTAGGTGCTGGGGTGAACGACTGAAGAGAGGTGGTAGGTGCTGGGGTGAAGAGAGGTGGTAGGTGCTGGGGTGAAGAGAGGTGGTAGGTGCTGGGGTGAAGAGATGTGGTAGGTGCTGGGGTGAATGAGTGAAGAGAGGCCGTAGGTGCTGGGGTGAAGAGAGGCCATAGGTGCTGGGATGAAGAGAGGTTGTAGGTGCTGGGGTGAAGATTGGTTGTAGGTGCTAGGGTGAAGAGAGGTGTTAGGTGCTGGGGTGAAGAGAGGTGGTAGCTGCTGGGGTGAAGAGAGGTGGTAGGTGCTGGGGTGAAGAGAGGTGGTAGGTACTTGGGGTGAAGAGAGGTGGTAGGTGCTGGGGTGAAGAGAGGTGGTAGGTACTGGGGTGAACGGGTGAAGAGAGGCGGTAGGTGCTGGTGTGAAGAGGTGGTAGGTGCTGGGTGAAGAAAGGTGGTAGGTGCTGGGGTGAAGGGAGGTGGTAGGTGCTGGGGTGAAGGGAGGTGGTAGGTGCTGGGGTGAACGGGGGAAGAGAGGCGGTAGATGCTAGGGTGAAGAGAGGTGGTAGGTGCTGGGGTGAAGAGAGGCGGTAGGTGCTGGGGTGAAGAGAGGTGGTAGGTGCTGGGGTGAAGAGAGGTGGTAGGTGCTGGGGTGAAGAGATGTGGTAGGTGCTGGGGTGAACGAGTGAAGAGAGGCGGTAAGTGCTGGGATGAAGAGAGGTTGTAGGTGCTGGGGTGAAGACTGGTTGTAGGTGCTCGGGTGAAGAGAGGTGGTAGGTGCTGGGGTGAAGAGAGGTGGTAGGTGCTGGGCTGAAGATAGGTGGTAGGTGCTGGGGTGAAGAGAGGTAGTAGGTACTTGGGGTGAAGAGAGGTGGAGGGTGCTGGGGTGAAGAGAGGTGGTAGGTGCTGGGGTGAACGGTTGAAGAGAGGCAGTAGGTGCTGGGGTGAAGAGAGGTGGTAGGTGCTGGGGTGAAGAGAGGTGGTAGGTGCTGGTGGTGAAGAGAGGTGGTAGGTGCTGGGGTGAAGAGAGGTGGTAGGTGCTGGGGTCAAGAGAGGTGGTAGGTGCTGGGGTGAAGAGATGTGGTAGGTGCTGGGGTGAACGAGTGAAGAGAGGCGGTAAGTGCTGGGATGAAGAGAGGTTGTAGGTGCTGGGGTGAAGATTGGTTGTAGGTGCTAGGGTGAAGAGAGGTGTTAGGTGCTGGGGTGAAGAGAGGTGGTAGGTGCTGGGGTGAAGAGAGGTGGTAGGTACTTGGGGTGAAGAGAGGTGGTAGGTGCTGGGGTGAAGAGAGGTGGTAGGTGCTGGGGTGAACGGGTGAAGAGAGGCGGTAGGTGCTGGTGTGAAGAGGTGGTAGGTGCTGGGTGAAGAAAGGTGGTAGGTGCTGGGGTGAAGGGAGGTGGTAGGTGCTGGGGTGAAGGGAGGTGGTAGGTGCTGGGGTGAACGGGTGAAGAGAGGCGGTAGGTGCTAGGGTGAAGAGAGGTGGTAGGTGCTGGGGTGAAGAGAGGCGGTAGGTGCTGGGATGAAGAGAGGTGGTAGGTGCTGGGGTAAAGAGAGGTGGTAGGTGCTGGGGTGAAGAGAGGTGGTAGGTGCTGGGATGAAGAGAGGTTGTAAGTGCTGGGGTGAAGATTGGTTGTAGGTGCTAGGGTGAAGAGAGGTGGTAGGGGCTGGGGTGAAGAGAGGTGGTAGGTGCTGGGCTGAAGACAGGTGGTAGGTGCTGGGGTGAAGAGAGGTGGTAGGTACTTGGGGTGAAGAGAGGTGGAGGTTGCTGGGGTGAAGAGAGGTGGTAGGTGCTGGGGTGAACGGTTGAATAGAGGCAGTAGGTGCTGGGGTGAAGAAAGGTCGTAGGTGCTGGGGTGAAGAGAGGTGGTAGGTGCTAGGGTGAACGGGTGAAGAGAGGCGGAAGGTGCTGGGATGAAGAGAGGCGGTAGGTGCTGGGTGAAGAGAGGTGGTAGGTGCTGGGGAGAAGGGAGGTGGCAGGTGCTGGGGTGAACGGGTGAAGAAAGGCGGCAGGTGCTGCGGTGAAGAGAGGCGGTAGGTGCTGGGGTGAAGAGAGGCGGTAGGTGCTGGGGTGAAGAGAGGTGATAGGTGCTGGGGTGTTGAGAGGTAGTAGGTGCTGGGGTGTTGAGAGGTGGTAGGTGTTGGGTTGAATGGGTGAAGAGAGGCAGTAGGTACTGGGGTGAAGAGAGGTGGTAGGTGCTGGGTTGAAGAGAGGTGCTAGGGTGAAGAGAGGTGATAGATGCTGGGGTGAAGAGATTTAGTAGGTTCTGGGGTGAACGAGTGAAGAGAGGCGGTAGGTGCTGGGGTGAAGAGAGGTTGTAGGTGCTGGTGTGAAGAGAGGTGGTAGGTGCTGGTGTGAAGAGAGGTGGTAGGTGCTGGGGTGAAGAGAGGTGGTAGGTACTTGGGGTGAAGAGAGGTGGTAGGTACTTGGGGTGAAGAGAAGTGGTAGGTGCTGGGGTGTTGAGAGGTGGTAGGTGCTGGGGTGTTGAGAGGTGGTAGGTGTTGGGGAGAATGGGTGAATAGAGTCAGTAGGTGCTGGGGTGAAGAGAGGTGGTAGGTGCTGGGGTGAAGAGTGGTGCTAGGGTGAAGAGAGGTGGTAGGTGCTGGGGTGAAGAGAGGTGGTAGGTGCTGGGGTGAAAGAGTGAAGTGAGGCGGTAGGTGCTGGGGTGATGAGGGGTGGTAGGTGCTGGGCTGATGAGGGGTGGTAGGTGTTTGGGTGAAGAGAGGTGGTAGGTGCTGGGGTGAAGAGAGGTGGTAGGTGCTGGGGTGAAGAGAGTCGGTAGGTGCTGGGGTGAACGAGTGAAGAAAGGCGGTAGGTGGTGGGGTGAAGAGAGGTTGTAGGTGCTGGGGTGAAGAGAGGTGGTAGGTGCTGGGGTGAACGGGTGAAGAGAGGCGGTAGGTGCTAGGTTGAAGAGAGGCGGTAGGTGCTGGGGTGAAGAGAGGCGGTAGGAGTTGGGGTGAAGAGAGGCGGTAGGAGTTGGGGTGAAGAGAGGTGGTAGGTGCTGGGGTGAAGAGAGGTGGTAGGTGCTGGGGTGAAGAGAGGTGGTAGGTTCTGAGTTGAAGAGAGGTGCTAGGGTGAAGACAGGTGGTAGGTGCTGGGGTGAAGAGATGTGGTAGGTTCTGGGGTGAACGAGTGAAGAGAGGAGGTAGGTGCTGAGGTGAAGAGAGGTTGTAGGTGCTGGGGAGAAGAGAGGCGGTAGGTTCTGGGGTGAAGAGAGGTGGTAGGTGCTGGGGTGAAGAGATGTGGTAGGTTCTGTGGTGAAGAGAGGTGGTAGGTGATAGGTGCTAGGGTGAGGAGAAGTGATAGGTGCTGGGGTGCAGAGAGGCGGTAGGTGCTGGGGTGAAGGTAGGCGGTAGGTGCTGGGGTGAAGAGATGTGGTAGGTTCTGTGGTGAAGAGAGGTGGTAGGTGATAGGTGCTAGGGTGAGGAGAGGTGATAGGTGCTGGGGTGCAGAGAGGCGGTAGGTGCTGGGGTGAAGGTAGGCGGTAGGTGCTGGGGTGAAGAGAGGCGGTAAGTGCTGGGGTGAAGAGAGGTGATATGTGCTGGGGTGATGAGAGGTGGTAGGTGCTGGGGAGAAGAGAGGCGGTAGGTGCTGGGGTGAAGAAAGGTCGTACGTACTTGGGGTGAAGAGAGGTGGTAGGTACTAGGGGAGAAGAGAGATGGTAGGCGCTGGGGTGTTGAGAGGTGGTAGGGGCTGGGGTGTTGAGAGGTGGTAGGTGTTGGGGTGAATGGGTGAAGATAGGCAGTAGGTGCTGGGGTGAAGAGAGGTGGTAGGTGCTGGGGTCAAGAGAGGTGCTAGGGTGAAGAGAGGTGGTAGGTGCTGGGGTGAAGAGAGGTCGTAGGTGCTGGGGTGAACGACTGAAGAGAGGTGGTAGGTGCTGGCGTGAAGAGAGGTGGTAGGTGCTGGGGTGAAGAGAGGTGGTAGGTGCTGGGGTGCAGAGAGGCGGTAGGTGCTGGGGTGAAGGTAGGCGGTAGGTGCTGGGGTGAAGAGAGGCGGTAAGTGCTGGGGTGAAGAGAGGTGATATGTGCTGGGGTGATGAGAGGTGGTAGGTGCTGGGGAGAAGAGAGGCGGTAGGTGCTGGGGTGAAGAAAGGTCGTACGTACTTGGGGTGAAGAGAGGTGGTAGGTACTTGGGGTGAAGAGAGATGGTAGGCGCTGGGGTGTTGAGAGGTGGTAGGTGCTGGGGTGTTGAGAGGTGGTAGGTGTTGGGGTGAATGGGTGAAGATAGGCAGTAGGTGCTGGGGTGAAGAGAGGTGGTAGGTACTTGGGGTGAAGAGAGGTGCTAGGGTGAAGAGAGGTGGTAGGTGCTGGGGTGAAGAGAGGTCGTAGGTGCTGGGATGAACGACTGAAGAGAGGTGGTAGGTGCTGGGGTGAAGAGAGGTGGTAGGTGCTGGGGTGAAGAGAGGTGGTAGGTGCTGGGGTGAAGAGATGTGGTAGGTGCTGGGGTGAACGAGTGAAGAGAGGCCGTAGGTGCTGGGGTGAAGAGAGGTTGTAGGTGCTGGGGTGAAGAGAGGTTGTAGGTGCTGGGGTGAAGAGAGGTGGTAGGTGCTGGGGTGAAGAGAGGTGGTAGGTGCTGGGGTGAAGAGAGGTGGTAGGTACTTGGGGTGAAGAGAGGTGGTAGGTGCTGGGGTGAAGAGAGGTGGTAGGTGCTGGGGTAAACGGGTGAAGAGAGGCGGTAAGTGCTGGTGTGAAGAGGTGGTAGGTGCTGGGTGAAGAAAGGTGGTAGGTGCTGGGGTGAAGGGAGGTGGTAGGTGCTGGGGTGAAGGGAGGTGGTAGGTGCTGGGGTGAATGGGTGAAGAGAGGCGGTAGGTGCTAGGGTGAAGAGAGGTGGTAGGTGCTGGGGTGAAGAGAGGCGGTAGGTGCTGGGGTGAAGACAGGTGGTAGGTGCTGGGGTGAAGAGAGGTGGTAGGTGCTGGGCTGAAGAGAGGTGGCAGGTGCTGGGGTGAAGAGATGTGGTAGGTGCTGGGGTGAACGAGTGAAGAGAGGCGGTAAGTGCTGCGATGAAGAGAGGTTGTAGGTGCTGGGGTGAAGATTGGTTGTAGGTGCTAGAGGTGGTAGGTACTTGGGGTGAAAAGAGGTGGTAGGTGCTGGTGTGAAGAGGTGGTAGGTGCTGGGTGAAGAAAGGTGGTAGGTGCTGGGGAATAGGGAGGTGGTAGGTGCTGGGGTGAAGGGAGGTGGTAGGTGCTGGGGTGAACGGGTGAAGAGAGTCGGTAGTTGCTAGGGTGAAGAGAGGTGGTAGGTGCTGGGGTGAAGAGAGGCGGTAGGTGCTGGGGTGAAGAGAGGTGGTAGGTGCTGGGGTGAAGAGAGGTGGTAGGTTCTGGGGTGAAGAGAGGTGGTAGGTGCTGGGGTGAAGAGATGTGATAGATGCTGGGGTGAAGAGATTTAGTAGGTTCTGGGGTGAACGAGTGAAGAGAGGCGGTAGGTGCTGGGGTGAAGAGAGGTTGTAGGTGCTGGTGTGAAGAGAGGTGATAGGTGCTGGTGTGAAGAGAGGTGGTAGGTGCTGGGGTGAAGAGAGGTGGTAGGTACTTGGGGTGAAGAGAGGTGGTAGGTACTTGGGGTGAAGAGAAGTTGTAGGTGCTGGGGTGTTGAGAGGTGGTAGGTGCTGGGGTGTTGAGAGGTGGTAGGTGTTGGGGAGAATGGGTGAATAGAGTCAGTAGGTGCTGGGGTGAAGAGAGGTGGTAGGTGCTGGGGTGAAGAGTGGTGCTAGGGTGAAGAGAGGTGGTAGGTGCTGGGGTGAAGAGAGGTGGTAGGTGCTGGGGTGAAAGAGTGAAGTGAGGCGGTAGGTGCTGGGGTGATGAGGGGTGGTAGGTGCTGGGCTGATGAGGGGTGGTAGGTGTTTGGGTGAAGAGAGGTGGTAGGTGCTGGGGTGAAGAGAGGTGGTAGGTGCTGGGGTGAAGAGAGGCGGTAGGTGCTGGGGTGAACGAGTGAAGAAAGGCGGTAGGTAGTGGGGTGAAGAGAGGTTGTAGGTGCTGGGGTGAAGAGAGGTGGTAGGTGCTGGGGTGAACGGGTGAAGAGAGGCGGTAGGTGCTAGGTTGAAGAGAGGCGGTAGGTGCTGGGGTGAAGAGAGGCGGTAGGAGTTGGGGTGAAGAGAGGCGGTAGGAGTTGGGGTGAAGAGAGGTGGTAGGTGCTGGGGTGAAGAGAGGTGGTAGGTGCTGGGGTGAAGAGAGGTGGTAGGTTCTGAGTTGAAGAGAGGTGCTAGGGTGAAGACAGGTGGTAGGTGCTGGGGTGAAGAGATGTGGTAGGTTCTGGGGTGAACGAGTGAAGAGAGGAGGTAGGTGCTGAGGTGAAGAGAGGTTGTAGGTGCTGGGGAGAAGAGAGGCGGTAGGTTCTGGGGTGAAGAGAGGTGGTAGGTGCTGGGGTGAAGAGATGTGGTAGGTTCTGTGGTGAAGAGAGGTGGTAGGTGATAGGTGCTAGGGTGAGGAGAGGTGATAGGTGCTGGGGTGCAGAGAGGCGGTAGGTGCTGGGGTGAAGGTAGGCGGTAGGTGCTGGGGTGAAGAGATGTGGTAGGTTCTGTGGTGAAGAGAGGTGGTAGGTGATAGGTGCTAGGGTGAGGAGAGGTGATAGGTGCTGGGGTGCAGAGAGGCGGTAGGTGCTGGGGTGAAGGTAGGCGGTAGGTGCTGGGGTGAAGAGAGGCGGTAAGTGCTGGGGTGAAGAGAGGTGATATGTGCTGGGGTGATGAGAGGTGGTAGGTGCTGGGGAGAAGAGAGGCGGTAGGTGCTGGGGTGAAGAAAGGTCGTACGTACTTGGGGTGAAGAGAGGTGGTAGGTACTAGGGGAGAAGAGAGATGGTAGGCGCTGGGGTGTTGAGAGGTGGTAGGGGCTGGGGTGTTGAGAGGTGGTAGGTGTTGGGGTGAATGGGTGAAGATAGGCAGTAGGTGCTGGGGTGAAGAGAGGTGGTAGGTGCTGGGGTCAAGAGAGGTGCTAGGGTGAAGAGAGGTGGTAGGTGCTGGGGTGAAGAGAGGTCGTAGGTGCTGGGGTGAACGACTGAAGAGAGGTGGTAGGTGCTGGCGTGAAGAGAGGTGGTAGGTGCTGGGGTGAAGAGAGGTGGTAGGTGCTGGGGTGCAGAGAGGCGGTAGGTGCTGGGGTGAAGGTAGGCGGTAGGTGCTGGGGTGAAGAGAGGCGGTAAGTGCTGGGGTGAAGAGAGGTGATATGTGCTGGGGTGATGAGAGGTGGTAGGTGCTGGGGAGAAGAGAGGCGGTAGGTGCTGGGGTGAAGAAAGGTCGTACGTACTTGGGGTGAAGAGAGGTGGTAGGTACTTGGGGTGAAGAGAGATGGTAGGCGCTGGGGTGTTGAGAGGTGGTAGGTGCTGGGGTGTTGAGAGGTGGTAGGTGTTGGGGTGAATGGGTGAAGATAGGCAGTAGGTGCTGGGGTGAAGAGAGGTGGTAGGTACTTGGGGTGAAGAGAGGTGCTAGGGTGAAGAGAGGTGGTAGGTGCTGGGGTGAAGAGAGGTCGTAGGTGCTGGGGTGAACGACTGAAGAGAGGTGGTAGGTGCTGGGGTGAAGAGAGGTGGTAGGTGCTGGGGTGAAGAGAGGTGGTAGGTGCTGGGGTGAAGAGATGTGGTAGGTGCTGGGGTGAACGAGTGAAGAGAGGCCGTAGGTGCTGGGGTGAAGAGAGGTTGTAGGTGCTGGGGTGAAGAGAGGTTGTAGGTGCTGGGGTGAAGAGAGGTGGTAGGTGCTGGGGTGAAGAGAGGTGGTAGGTGCTGGGGTGAAGAGAGGTGGTAGGTACTTGGGGTGAAGAGAGGTGGTAGGTGCTGGGGTGAAGAGAGGTGGTAGGTGCTGGGGTAAACGGGTGAAGAGAGGCGGTAAGTGCTGGTGTGAAGAGGTGGTAGGTGCTGGGTGAAGAAAGGTGGTAGGTGCTGGGGTGAAGGGAGGTGGTAGGTGCTGGGGTGAAGGGAGGTGGTAGGTGCTGGGGTGAATGGGTGAAGAGAGGCGGTAGGTGCTAGGGTGAAGAGAGGTGGTAGGTGCTGGGGTGAAGAGAGGCGGTAGGTGCTGGGGTGAAGACAGGTGGTAGGTGCTGGGGTGAAGAGAGGTGGTAGGTGCTGGGCTGAAGAGAGGTGGCAGGTGCTGGGGTGAAGAGATGTGGTAGGTGCTGGGGTGAACGAGTGAAGAGAGGCGGTAAGTGCTGCGATGAAGAGAGGTTGTAGGTGCTGGGGTGAAGATTGGTTGTAGGTGCTAGAGGTGGTAGGTACTTGGGGTGAAAAGAGGTGGTAGGTGCTGGTGTGAAGAGGTGGTAGGTGCTGGGTGAAGAAAGGTGGTAGGTGCTGGGGAATAGGGAGGTGGTAGGTGCTGGGGTGAAGGGAGGTGGTAGGTGCTGGGGTGAACGGGTGAAGAGAGTCGGTAGTTGCTAGGGTGAAGAGAGGTGGTAGGTGCTGGGGTGAAGAGAGGCGGTAGGTGCTGGGGTGAAGAGAGGTGGTAGGTGCTGGGGTGAAGAGAGGTGGTAGGTTCTGGGGTGAAGAGAGGTGGTAGGTGCTGGGGTGAAGAGATGTGGTAGGTGCTGGGGTGAAGAGATGTGGTAGGTGCTGGGGTGAACGAGTGAAGAGAGGCGGTAAGTGCTGGGATGAAGAGAGGTTGTAGGTGCTGGTGTGAAGATTGGTTGTAGGTGCTAGGGTGAAGAGAGGTGGTAGGTGCTGGGGTGAAGAGAGGTGGTAGGTGCTGGGCTGAAGATAGGTGGTAGGTGCTGGGGTGAAGAGAGGTGGTAGGTACTTGGGGTGAAGAGAGGTGGAGGGTGCCGGGGTGAAGAGAGGTGGTAGGTGCTGGGGTGAACGGTTGAAGAGAGGCAGTAGGTGCTGGGGTGAAGAGAGGTGGTAGGTGCTGGGGTGAAGAGAGGTGGTAGGTGCTAGGGTGAACGGGTGAAGAGAGGCGGTAGGTTCTGGGATGAAGAGAGGCGGTAGGTGCTGGGTGAAGAGAGGTGGTAGGTGCTGGGGAGAAGGGAGGTGGCAGGTGCTGGGGTGAACGGGTGAAGAAAGGCGGTAGGTGCTGGGGTGAAGAGAGGCGGTAGGTGCTGGGGTGAAGAGAGGCGGTAAGTACTGGGGTGAAGAGAGGTGGTAGGTGCTGGGGTGTTGAGAGGTGGTAGGTGCTGGGGTGTTGAGAGGTGGTAGGTGTTGGGGTGAATGGGTGAAGAGAGGCAGTAGGTACTGGGGTGAAGAGAGGTGGTAGGTGCTGGGTTGAAGAGAGGTGCTAGGGTGAAGAGAGGTGATAGGTGCTGGGGTGAAGAGATTTAGTAGGTTCTGGGGTGAACGAGTGAAGAGAGGCGGTAGGTGCTGGGGTGAAGAGAGGTTGTAGGTGCTGGGGTGAAGATTGGTTGTAGGTGCTAGGGTGAAGAGAGGTGTTAGGTGCTGGGGTGAAGAGAGGTGGTAGGTGCTGGGGTGAAGAGAGGTGGTAGGTGCTGGGGTGAAGAGAGGTGGTAGGTACTTGGGGTGAAGAGAGGTGGTAGGTGCTGGGGTGAAGAGAGGTGGTAGGTGCTGGGGTGAAGGGGTGAAGAGAGGCGGTAGGTGCTGGTGTGAAGAGGTGGTAGGTGCTGGGTGAAGAAAGGTGGTAGGTGCTGGGGTGAAGGGAGGTGGTAGGTGCTGGGGTGAAGGGAGGTGGTAGGTGCTGGGGTGAACGGGGGAGGAGAGGCAGTAGGTGCTAGGGTGAAGAGAGGTGGTAGGTGCTGGGGTGAAGAGAGGCGGTAGGTGCTGGGGTGAAGAGAGGTGGTAGGTGCTGGGGTGAAGAGAGGTGGTAGGTGCTGGGGTGAAGAGATGTGGTAGGTGCTGGGGTGAACGAGTGAAGAGAGGCGGTAAGTGCTGGGATGAAGAGAGGTTGTAGGTGCTGGGGTGAAGATTGGTTGTAGGTGCTCGGGTGAAGAGAGGTGGTAGGTGCTGGGGTGAAGAGAGGTGGTAGGTGCTGGGCTGAAGATAGTGTTCTGCTTGGGTTGTCGGATCAGATAGAACCCGCTCAACAGAGCCTTTCTAACCCATCCAGAACGTTACCCCCTCCCTAGGGCCTATTCACAATAAGTAACCACATATATATATACCACCTAAGGACAGGGAATTCCTACTATATATATATATATATATATATATCAAGACCTCTTATAATACAAGTGGCGGCCTCGCGATCCAAGACGGACCCAGGACTTCCTACCCAGACGGCAGCCTTAGCCTCGCGGTCCCAAACGGACCCAGAACTTCCTACCCAGACGGCAGCCTTAGCCTCGCGGTCCCAAACGGACCCAGAACTTCCTACCCAGACGGCAGCCTTAGCCTCGCGGTCCCAAACGGACCCAGGACTTCCTACCCAGACGGTAGCCTTAGCCTCGCGGTCCCAAACGGACCCAGGACTTCCTACCCAGACGGCAGCCTCAGCCTCGCGGTCCCAAACGGACCCAGGACTTCCTACCCAGACGGTAGCCTTAGCCTCGCGGTCCCAAACGGACCCAGGACTTCCTACCCAGACGGCAGCCTCAGCCTCGCGGTCCCAAACGGACCCAGGACTTCCTACCCAGACGGTAGCCTTAGCCTCGCGGTCCCAAACGGACCCAGGACTTCCTACCCAGACGGCAGCCTCAGCCTCGCGGTCCCAAACGGACCCAGGACTTCCTACCCAGACGGCAGCCTCAGCCTCGCGGTCCCAAACGGACCCAGGACTTCCTACCCAGACGGCAGCCTTAGCCTCGCGGTCCCAAACGGACCCAGGACTTCCTACCCAGACGGCAGCCTTCACGAGTTCATCCTATGATCACTATAACATACGACAAGGGAATCAGTGTATCAGATCACACAAGAACTGCCAGTTTGAGCACAACCTGTTCTCTGGTTCGAGGGGCTCCTTTCTCCCTTATTCAGCTACCACTTACCGGATCAGGGTTAACATCTGTTCATGTCGAGTTGCAGCTGACTAGAAGAATAGGCTACCCTCTTATACAAGAACACGCAGCACATGTTGATTTATTACAAACTGACTTTATTATATATATACATATCATATACGCAAGCACATAATGTAACACATAACCTGTAAAGAAAAAGTGAAAGATTAGGTTGTACACTCTAATAAGAAAGGGGTCGACATCACCTTAGTCGTGTGTAGCCTGCACTCAATGGTCATCTAGGTCCCCTTCTCGTCTGTGCCTCGGCTCGCCTGGAGATCACACCTCCGTAGCTCCCTTCTCCGAGTCACTGGGACCTCTTCCTCGTCGGCTACTCTCTCCTCTCTGGCAATTCTGCTAGAAGAGTATCTGTCTCTTGGTCTTTCTCCGCCCTCAAGTTTGTCATCTGTCTTCCCTGGAATAAGTAGTAGCTTTTCTGCTAACGGCTAGGTGCCGCCTATGGATTGAAAGAATAAGTGCCAGTATCTGCCTCAGGCTTTCACTAATATAGAGGTGCATTTTCTCATGGAAAATTCCAGCCCGTAACCTGCCGCCCACCAAATTCTTGTACCTCCCCGTGCCAAGGACACTTTCCCAGCCGGCCGGCCTGATGTAGCGTCTTCGGCATGAAGAAAAATACAATCCTTCGATAAGGGCCGGTCTGAACCGGTTCTCTCCAAGCGAATAACACCTCATAACTAAAACATCCCCTGTAACCTAGAAACATCTCAAGCTGCTGGAGCAGAAAGAAAGATGGAGTCTCCCCCGTTTGAGGCCTACCAGGCCTGAATTCAACACGGCTCCATGAAATACCCTCACTACAGGGCAGGTTATCCCTAAGACTAACGAATCTATCCCCTAGGATATGTGTGCAAGCCCTAATCTATGGGGAAGAACACAGGATCATGTCGAAGTGCCTAGTAAATAGACTTCATTCACTACTCTAACCCTTAGGCTTGAATGGTAATAGACTGAAGTCACCCTAATCACCCATCAACACAATAGGGCCGGGAAAATCGAGCAGTACAGATAGGTGGTAGGTGCTGGGGTGAAGAGAGGTAGTAGGTACTTGGGGTGAAGAGAGGTGGAGGGTGCTGGGGTGAAGAGAGGTGGTAGATGCTGGGGTGAACGGTTGAAGAGAGGCAGTAGGTGCTGGGGTGAAGAGAGGTGGTAGGTGCTGGGGTGAAGAGAGGTGGTAGGTGCTGGTGGTGAAGAGAGGTGGTAGGTGCTGGGGTGAAGAGAGGTGGTAGGTGCTGGGGTGAAGAGATGTGGTAGGTGCTGGGGTGAACGAGTGAAGAGAGGCGGTAAGTGCTGGGATGAAGAGAGGTTGTAGGTGCTGGGGTGAAGATTGGTTGTAGGTGCTAGGGTGAAGAGAGGTGTTAGGTGCTGGGGTGAAGAGAGGTGGTAGGTGCTGGGGTGAAGAGAGGTGGTAGGTACTTGGGGTGAAGAGAGGTGGTAGGTGCTGGGGTGAAGAGAGGTGGTAGGTGCTGGGGTGAACGGGTGAAGAGAGGCGGTAGGTGCTGGTGTGAAGAGGTGGTAGGTGCTGGGTGAAGAAAGGTGGTAGGTGCTGGGGTGAAGGGAGGTGGTAGGTGCTGGGGTGAAGGGAGGTGGTAGGTGCTGGGGTGAACGGGTGAAGAGAGGCGGTAGGTGCTAGGGTTAAGAGAGGCGGTAGGTGCTGGGGTGAAGAGAGGTGGTAGGTGCTGGGGTGAAGAGAGGTGGTAGGTGCTGGGGTGAAGAGAGGTGGTAGGTGCTGGGATGAAGAGAGGTTGTAGGTGCTGGGGTGAAGATTGGTTGTAGGTGCTAGGGTGAAGAGAGGTGGTAGGGGCTGGGGTGAAGACAGGTGGTAGGTGCTGGGCTGAAGACAGGTGGTAGGTGCTGGGGTGAAGAGAGGTGGTAGGTACTTGGGGTGAAGAGAGGTGGAGGTTGCTGGGGTGAAGAGAGGTGGTAGGTGCTGGGGTGAACGGTTGAATAGAGGCAGTAGGTGCTGGGGTGAAGAAAGGTCGTAGGTGCTGGGGTGAAGAGAGGTGGTAGGTGCTAGGGTGAACGGGTGAAGAGAGGCGGTAGGTGCTGGGATGAAGAGAGGCGGTAGGTGCTGGGTGAAGAGAGGTGGTAGGTGCTGGGGAGAAGGGAGGTGGCAGGTGCTGGGGTGAACGGGTGAAGAAAGGCGGCAGGTGCTGCGGTGAAGAGAGGCGGTAGGTGCTGGGGTGAAGAGAGGCGGTAGGTGCTGGGGTGAAGAGAGGTGGTAGGTGCTGGGAGGTTGAGAGGTAGTAGGTGCTGGGGTGTTGAGAGGTGGTAGGTGTTGGGTTGAATGGGTGAAGAGAGGCAGTAGGTACTGGGGTGAAGAGAGGTGGTAGGTGCTGGGTTGAAGAGAGGTGCTAGGGTGAAGAGAGGTGATAGATGCTGGGGTGAAGAGATTTAGTAGGTTCTGGGGTGAACGAGTGAAGAGAGGCGGTAGGTGCTGGGGTGAAGAGAGGTTGTAGGTGCTGGTGTGAAGAGAGGTGGTAGGTGCTGGTGTGAAGAGAGGTGGTAGGTGCTGGGGTGAAGAGAGGTGGTAGGTACTTGGGGTGAAGAGAGGTGGTAGGTACTTGGGGTGAAGAGAAGTGGTAGGTGCTGGGGTGTTGAGAGGTGGTAGGTGGTGGGGTGTTGAGAGGTGGTAGGTGTTGGGGAGAATGGGTGAATAGAGGCAGTAGGTGCTGGGGTGAAGAGAGGTGGTAGGTGCTGGGGTGAAGAGTGGTGCTAGGGTGAAGAGAGGTGGTAGGTGCTGGGGTGAAGAGAGGTGGTAGGTGCTGGGGTGAAAGAGTGAAGTGAGGCGGTAGGTGCTGGGGTGATGAGGGGTGGTAGGTGCTGGGCTGATGAGGGGTGGTAGGTGCTGGGGTGAAGAGAGGTGGTAGGTGCTGGGGTGAAGAGAGGTGGTAGGTGCTGGGGTGAAGAGAGGTGGAAGGTGCTGGGGTGAACGAGTGAAGAAAGGCGGTAGGTGGTGGGGTGAAGAGAGGTTGTAGGTGCTGGGGTGAAGAGAGGTGGTAGGTGCTGGGGTGAACGGGTGAAGAGAGGCGGTAGGTGCTAGGTTGAAGAGAGGCGGTAGGTGCTGGGGTGAAGAGAGGCGGTAGGAGTTGGGGTGAAGAGAGGCGGTAGGAGTTGGGGTGAAGAGAGGTGGTAGGTGCTGGGGTGAAGAGAGGTGGTAGGTGCTGGGGTGAAGAGAGGTGGTAGGTTCTGAGTTGAAGAGAGGTGCTAGGGTGAGGACAGGTGGTAGGTGCTGGGGTGAAGAGATGTGGTAGGTTCTGGGGTGAACGAGTGAAGAGAGGAGGTAGGTGCTGAGGTGAAGAGAGGTTGTAGGTGCTGGGGTGAAGAGAGGTGGTAGGTGCTGGGGAGAAGAGAGGTGGTAGGTTCTGGGGTGAAGAGAGGTGGTAGGTAGGTGCTGGGGTGAAGAGATGTGGTAGGTTCTGTGGTGAAGAGAGGTGGTAGGTGATAGGTGCTAGGGTGAGGAGAGGTGATAGGTGCTGGGGTGCAGAGAGGCGGTAGGTGCTGGGGTGAAGGTAGGCGGTAGGTGCTGGGGTGAAGAGATGTGGTAGGTTCTGTGGTGAAGAGAGGTGGTAGGTGATAGGTGCTAGGGTGAGGAGAGGTGATAGGTGCTGGGGTGCAGAGAGGCGGTAGGTGCTGGGGTGAAGGTAGGCGGTAGGTGCTGGGGTGAAGAGAGGCGGTAAGTGCTGGGGTGAAGAGAGGTGATATGTGCTGGGGTGATGAGAGGTGGTAGGTGCTGGGGAGAAGAGAGGCGGTAGGTGCTGGGGTGAAGAAAGGTCGTACGTACTTGGGGTGAAGAGAGGTGGTAGGTACTAGGGGAGAAGAGAGATGGTAGGCGCTGGGGTGTTGAGAGGTGGTAGGGGCTGGGGTGTTGAGAGGTGGTAGGTGTTGGGGTGAATGGGTGAAGATAGGCAGTAGGTGCTGGGGTGAAGAGAGGTGGTAGGTGCTGGGGTCAAGAGAGGTGCTAGGGTGAAGAGAGGTGGTAGGTGCTGGGGTGAAGAGAGGTCGTAGGTGCTGGGGTGAACGACTGAAGAGAGGTGGTAGGTGCTGGCGTGAAGAGAGGTGGTAGGTGCTGGGGTGAAGAGAGGTGGTAGGTGCTGGGCTGAAGACAGGTGGTAGGTGCTGGGGTGAAGAGAGGTGGTAGGTACTTGGGGTGAAGAGAGGTGGAGGTTGCTGGGGTGAAGAGAGGTGGTAGGTGCTAGGGTGAAGAGAGGTGGTAGGGGCTGGGGTGAAGAGAGGTGGTAGGTGCTGGGCTGAAGACAGGTGGTAGGTGCTGGGGTGAAGAGAGGTGGTAGGTACTTGGGGTGAAGAGAGGTGGAGGTTGCTGGGGTGAAGAGAGGTGGTAGGTGCTGGGGTGAACGGTTGAATAGAGGCAGTAGGTGCTGGGGTGAAGAAAGGTCGTAGGTGCTGGGGTGAAGAGAGGTGGTAGGTGCTAGGGTGAACGGGTGAAGAGAGGCGGAAGGTGCTGGGATGAAGAGAGGCGGTAGGTGCTGGGTGAAGAGAGGTGGTAGGTGCTGGGGAGAAGGGAGGTGGCAGGTGCTGGGGTGAACGGGTGAAGAAAGGCGGCAGGTGCTGCGGTGAAGAGAGGCGGTAGGTGCTGGGGTGAAGAGAGGCGGTAGGTGCTGGGGTGAAGAGAGGTGATAGGTGCTGGGGTGTTGAGAGGTAGTAGGTGCTGGGGTGTTGAGAGGTGGTAGGTGTTGGGTTGAATGGGTGAAGAGAGGCAGTAGGTACTGGGGTGAAGAGAGTTGGTAGGTGCTGGGTTGAAGAGAGGTGCTAGGGTGAAGAGAGGTGATAGATGCTGGGGTGAAGAGATTTAGTAGGTTCTGGGGTGAACGAGTGAAGAGAGGCGGTAGGTGCTGGGGTGAAGAGAGGTTGTAGGTGCTGGTGTGAAGAGAGGTGGTAGGTGCTGGTGTGAAGAGAGGTGGTAGGTGCTGGGGTGAAGAGAGGTGGTAGGTACTTGGGGTGAAGAGAGGTGGTAGGTACTTGGGGTGAAGAGAAGTGGTAGGTGCTGGGGTGTTGAGAGGTGGTAGGTGCTGGGGTGTTGAGAGGTGGTAGGTGTTGGGGAGAATGGGTGAATAGAGTCAGTAGGTGCTGGGGTGAAGAGAGGTGGTAGGTGCTGGGGTGAAGAGTGGTGCTAGGGTGAAGAGAGGTGGTAGGTGCTGGGGTGAAGAGAGGTGGTAGGTGCTGGGGTGAAAGAGTGAAGTGAGGCGGTAGGTGCTGGGGTGATGAGGGGTGGTAGGTGCTGGGCTGATGAGGGGTGGTAGGTGTTTGGGTGAAGAGAGGTGGTAGGTGCTGGGGTGAAGAGAGGTGGTAGGTGCTGGGGTGAAGAGAGGCGGTAGGTGCTGGGGTGAACGAGTGAAGAAAGGCGGTAGGTGGTGGGGTGAAGAGAGGTTGTAGGTGCTGGGGTGAAGAGAGGTGGTAGGTGCTGGGGTGAACGGGTGAAGAGAGGCGGTAGGTGCTAGGTTGAAGAGAGGCGGTAGGTGCTGGGGTGAAGAGAGGCGGTAGGAGTTGGGGTGAAGAGAGGCAGTAGGAGTTGGGGTGAAGAGAGGTGGTAGGTGCTGGGGTGAAGAGAGGTGGTAGGTGCTGGGGTGAAGAGAGGTGGTAGGTTCTGAGTTGAAGAGAGGTGCTAGGGTGAAGACAGGTGGTAGGTGCTGGGGTGAAGAGATGTGGTAGGTTCTGGGGTGAACGAGTGAAGAGAGGAGGTAGGTGCTGAGGTGAAGAGAGGTTGTAGGTGCTGGGGAGAAGAGAGGCGGTAGGTTCTGGGGTGAAGAGAGGTGGTAGGTGCTGGGGTGAAGAGATGTGGTAGGTTCTGTGGTGAAGAGAGGTGGTAGGTGATAGGTGCTAGGGTGAGGAGAGGTGATAGGTGCTGGGGTGCAGAGAGGCGGTAGGTGCTGGGGTGAAGGTAGGCGGTAGGTGCTGGGGTGAAGAGATGTGGTAGGTTCTGTGGTGAAGAGAGGTGGTAGGTGATAGGTGCTAGGGTGAGGAGAGGTGATAGGTGCTGGGGTGCAGAGAGGCGGTAGGTGCTGGGGTGAAGGTAGGCGGTAGGTGCTGGGGTGAAGAGAGGCGGTAAGTGCTGGGGTGAAGAGAGGTGATATGTGCTGGGGTGATGAGAGGTGGTAGGTGCTGGGGAGAAGAGAGGCGGTAGGTGCTGGGGTGAAGAAAGGTCGTACGTACTTGGGGTGAAGAGAGGTGGTAGGTACTAGGGGAGAAGAGAGATGGTAGGCGCCGGGGTGTTGAGAGGTGGTAGGGGCTGGGGTGTTGAGAGGTGGTAGGTGTTGGGGTGAATGGGTGAAGATAGGCAGTAGGTGCTGGGGTGAAGAGAGGTGGTAGGTGCTGGGGTCAAGAGAGGTGCTAGGGTGAAGAGAGGTGGTAGGTGCTGGGGTGAAGAGAGGTCGTAGGTGCTGGGGTGAACGACTGAAGAGAGGTGGTAGGTGCTGGCGTGAAGAGAGGTGGTAGGTGCTGGGGTGAAGAGAGGTGGTAGGTGCTGGGGTGCAGAGAGGCGGTAGGTGCTGGGGTGAAGGTAGGCGGTAGGTGCTGGGGTGAAGAGAGGCGGTAAGTGCTGGGGTGAAGAGAGGTGATATGTGCTAGGGTGATGAGAGGTGGTAGGTGCTGGGGAGAAGAGAGGCGGTAGGTGCTGGGGTGAAGAAAGGTCGTACGTACTTGGGGTGAAGAGAGGTGGTAGGTACTTGGGGTGAAGAGAGATGGTAGGCGCTGGGGTGTTGAGAGGTGGTAGGTGCTGGGGTGTTGAGAGGTGGTAGGTGTTGGGGTGAATGGGTGAAGATAGGCAGTAGGTGCTGGGGTGAAGAGAGGTGGTAGGTACTTGGGGTGAAGAGAGGTGCTAGGGTGAAGAGAGGTGGTAGGTGCTGGGGTGAAGAGAGGTCGTAGGTGCTGGGGTGAACGACTGAAGAGAGGTGGTAGGTGCTGGGGTGAAGAGAGGTGGTAGGTGCTGGGGTGAAGAGAGGTGGTAGGTGCTGGGGTGAAGAGATGTGGTAGGTGCTGGGGTGAACGAGTGAAGAGAGGCCGTAGGTGCTGGGGTGAAGAGAGGTTGTAGGTGCTGGGGTGAAGAGAGGTTGTAGGTGCTGGGGTGAAGAGAGGTGGTAGGTGCTGGGGTGAAGAGAGGTGGTAGGTGCTGGGGTGAAGAGAGGTGGTAGGTACTTGGGGTGAAGAGAGGTGGTAGGTGCTGGGGTGAAGAGAGGTGGTAGGTGCTGGGGTAAACGGGTGAAGAGAGGCGGTAAGTGCTGGTGTGAAGAGGTGGTAGGTGCTGGGTGAAGAAAGGTGGTAGGTGCTGGGGTGAAGGGAGGTGGTAGGTGCTGGGGTGAAGGGAGGTGGTAGGTGCTGGGGTGAATGGGTGAAGAGAGGCGGTAGGTGCTAGGGTGAAGAGAGGTGGTAGGTGCTGGGGTGAAGAGAGGCGGTAGGTGCTGGGGTGAAGACAGGTGGTAGGTGCTGGGGTGAAGAGAGGTGGTAGGTGCTGGGCTGAAGAGAGGTGGCAGGTGCTGGGGTGAAGAGATGTGGTAGGTGCTGGGGTGAACGAGTGAAGAGAGGCGGTAAGTGCTGCGATGAAGAGAGGTTGTAGGTGCTGGGGTGAAGATTGGTTGTAGGTGCTAGAGGTGGTAGGTACTTGGGGTGAAAAGAGGTGGTAGGTGCTGGTGTGAAGAGGTGGTAGGTGCTGGGTGAAGAAAGGTGGTAGGTGCTGGGGAATAGGGAGGTGGTAGGTGCTGGGGTGAAGGGAGGTGGTAGGTGCTGGGGTGAACGGGTGAAGAGAGTCGGTAGTTGCTAGGGTGAAGAGAGGTGGTAGGTGCTGGGGTGAAGAGAGGCGGTAGGTGCTGGGGTGAAGAGAGGTGGTAGGTGCTGGGGTGAAGAGAGGTGGTAGGTTCTGGGGTGAAGAGAGGTGGTAGGTGCTGGGGTGAAGAGATGTGGTAGGTGCTGGGGTGAAGAGATGTGGTAGGTGCTGGGGTGAACGAGTGAAGAGAGGCGGTAAGTGCTGGGATGAAGAGAGGTTGTAGGTGCTGGTGTGAAGATTGGTTGTAGGTGCTAGGGTGAAGAGAGGTGGTAGGTGCTGGGGTGAAGAGAGGTGGTAGGTGCTGGGCTGAAGATAGGTGGTAGGTGCTGGGGTGAAGAGAGGTGGTAGGTACTTGGGGTGAAGAGAGGTGGAGGGTGCCGGGGTGAAGAGAGGTGGTAGGTGCTGGGGTGAACGGTTGAAGAGAGGCAGTAGGTGCTGGGGTGAAGAGAGGTGGTAGGTGCTGGGGTGAAGAGAGGTGGTAGGTGCTAGGGTGAACGGGTGAAGAGAGGCGGTAGGTTCTGGGATGAAGAGAGGCGGTAGGTGCTGGGTGAAGAGAGGTGGTAGGTGCTGGGGAGAAGGGAGGTGGCAGGTGCTGGGGTGAACGGGTGAAGAAAGGCGGTAGGTGCTGGGGTGAAGAGAGGCGGTAGGTGCTGGGGTGAAGAGAGGCGGTAAGTACTGGGGTGAAGAGAGGTGGTAGGTGCTGGGGTGTTGAGAGGTGGTAGGTGCTGGGGTGTTGAGAGGTGGTAGGTGTTGGGGTGAATGGGTGAAGAGAGGCAGTAGGTACTGGGGTGAAGAGAGGTGGTAGGTGCTGGGTTGAAGAGAGGTGCTAGGGTGAAGAGAGGTGATAGGTGCTGGGGTGAAGAGATTTAGTAGGTTCTGGGGTGAACGAGTGAAGAGAGGCGGTAGGTGCTGGGGTGAAGAGAGGTTGTAGGTGCTGGGGTGAAGATTGGTTGTAGGTGCTAGGGTGAAGAGAGGTGTTAGGTGCTGGGGTGAAGAGAGGTGGTAGGTGCTGGGGTGAAGAGAGGTGGTAGGTGCTGGGGTGAAGAGAGGTGGTAGGTACTTGGGGTGAAGAGAGGTGGTAGGTGCTGGGGTGAAGAGAGGTGGTAGGTGCTGGGGTGAAGGGGTGAAGAGAGGCGGTAGGTGCTGGTGTGAAGAGGTGGTAGGTGCTGGGTGAAGAAAGGTGGTAGGTGCTGGGGTGAAGGGAGGTGGTAGGTGCTGGGGTGAAGGGAGGTGGTAGGTGCTGGGGTGAACGGGGGAGGAGAGGCAGTAGGTGCTAGGGTGAAGAGAGGTGGTAGGTGCTGGGGTGAAGAGAGGCGGTAGGTGCTGGGGTGAAGAGAGGTGGTAGGTGCTGGGGTGAAGAGAGGTGGTAGGTGCTGGGGTGAAGAGATGTGGTAGGTGCTGGGGTGAACGAGTGAAGAGAGGCGGTAAGTGCTGGGATGAAGAGAGGTTGTAGGTGCTGGGGTGAAGATTGGTTGTAGGTGCTCGGGTGAAGAGAGGTGGTAGGTGCTGGGGTGAAGAGAGGTGGTAGGTGCTGGGCTGAAGATAGTGTTCTGCTTGGGTTGTCGGATCAGATAGAACCCGCTCAACAGAGCCTTTCTAACCCATCCAGAACGTTACCCCCTCCCTAGGGCCTATTCACAATAAGTAACCACATATATATATACCACCTAAGGACAGGGAATTCCTACTATATATATATATATATATATATATATATATATATATATATATATATATATATATATCAAGACCTCTTATAATACAAGTGGCGGCCTCGCGATCCAAGACGGACCCAGGACTTCCTACCCAGACGGCAGCCTTAGCCTCGCGGTCCCAAAGGGACCCAGAACTTCCTACCCAGACGGCAGCCTTAGCCTCGCGGTCCCAAACGGACCCAGAACTTCCTACCCAGACGGCAGCCTTAGCCTCGCGGTCCCAAACGGACCCAGGACTTCCTACCCAGATGGTAGCCTTAGCCTCGCGGTCCCAAACGGACCCAGGACTTCCTACCCAGACGGCAGCCTCAGCCTCGCGGTCCCAAACGGACCCAGGACTTCCTACCCAGACGGTAGCCTTAGCCTCGCGGTCCCAAACGGACCCAGGACTTCCTACCCAGACGGCAGCCTCAGCCTCGCGGTCCCAAACGGACCCAGGACTTCCTACCCAGACGGTAGCCTTAGCCTCGCGGTCCCAAACGGACCCAGGACTTCCTACCCAGACGGCAGCCTCAGCCTCGCGGTCCCAAACGGACCCAGGACTTCCTACCCAGACGGCAGCCTCAGCCTCGCGGTCCCAAACGGACCCAGGACTTCCTACCCAGACGGCAGCCTTAGCCTCGCGGTCCCAAACGGACCCAGGACTTCCTACCCAGACGGCAGCCTTCACGAGTTCATCCTATGATCACTATAACATACGACAAGGGAATCAGTGTATCAGATCACACAAGAACTGCCAGTTTGAGCACAACCTGTTCTCTGGTTCGAGGGGCTCCTTTCTCCCTTATTCAGCTACCACTTACCGGATCAGGGTTAACATCTGTTCATGTCGAGTTGCAGCTGACTAGAAGAATAGGCTACCCTCTTATACAAGAACACGCAGCACATGTTGATTTATTACAAACTGACTTTATTATATATATACATATCATATACGCAAGCACATAATGTAACACATAACCTGTAAAGAAAAAGTGAAAGATTAGGTTGTACACTCTAATAAGAAAGGGGTCGACATCACCTTAGTCGTGTGTAGCCTGCACTCAATGGTCATCTAGGTCCCCTTCTCGTCTGTGCCTCGGCTCGCCTGGAGATCACACCTCCGTAGCTCCCTTCTCCGAGTCACTGGGACCTCTTCCTCGTCGGCTACTCTCTCCTCTCTGGCAATTCTGCTAGAAGAGTATCTGTCTCTTGGTCTTTCTCCGCCCTCAAGTTTGTCATCTGTCTTCCCTGGAATAAGTAGTAGCTTTTCTGCTAACGGCTAGGTGCCGCCTATGGATTGAAAGAATAAGTGCCAGTATCTGCCTCAGGCTTTCACTAATATAGAGGTGCATTTTCTCATGGAAAATTCCAGCCCGTAACCTGCCGCCCACCAAATTCTTGTACCTCCCCGTGCCAAGGACACTTTCCCAGCCGGCCGGCCTGATGTAGCGTCTTCGGCATGAAGAAAAATACAATCCTTCGATAAGGGCCGGTCTGAACCGGTTCTCTCCAAGCGAATAACACCTCATAACTAAAACATCCCCTGTAACCTAGAAACATCTCAAGCTGCTGGAGCAGAAAGAAAGATGGAGTCTCCCCCGTTTGAGGCCTACCAGGCCTGAATTCAACACGGCTCCATGAAATACCCTCACTACAGGGCAGGTTATCCCTAAGACTAACGAATCTATCCCCTAGGATATGTGTGCAAGCCCTAATCTATGGGGAAGAACACAGGATCATGTCGAAGTGCCTAGTAAATAGACTTCATTCACTACTCTAACCCTTAGGCTTGAATGGTAATAGACTGAAGTCACCCTAATCACCCATCAACACAATAGGGCCGGGAAAATCGAGCAGTACATTTCACCCTTGACTTCAGTCCATTATACATTCATTAAACCGAACTAACATCCGTAGAGGAATAATATGAAACAAAACTAACTGACCTATGTCTAGTACCAAGTGTGCAGAATTGAAGTAGTGAAGGGATACACTGAATAAAACAACAAATAGAGATCAAAACAGCGATGGTAAGTAGAATACCTCCTAATATTCGACGTAATAGATACAGGTCAGGTAACCAATTAAAGAGCCAGTCAAACCAGCCCTGGTCAATGTGTTTTCTCACTTCCTCCGTCAAATCATGTAACCTGTCAATGTGGGCACGAATAGATTGTGTATGATCAGACAAGTTAAAACAACAAAGACCCTCAAAGTCAGAGCAGTCATGTCCATGTTTAAGCAAAAGATAATCAATGGCCGCTCTATTTTGCAAGATGGCTCTACGTTCACCCTGGGCGTCTAACAGCATGTCAGATAGGACTGTAGAAGTATGATTAATAGATTTTACCATCCAGCAGGCCATTTTCTCAATAGATTTAGCATTATAAACCGCCAAAGCAGGAACACCAATAATTGAAATAGCCAAGCTAAGGTATTCAGACTTGGAATACAAATGCAAAGATGAGTCACAATCCTCCTGTAACATCACTGTATCTCGAATCACACGAGAATTGGCATTCGGATGTGACGAGAACATTAGTAAACTGAGTCTTGTAATAGCACAGGGGCCACCGGAAATATTCGCGGGGACATATGGCCAAGAAGTATTACCACATGAGAAAAGCCATCCGGCAGGTAGCAACATCGTGCGATAATGACTAGGGGTAACTACCAAACTCTTGCAAGTCATATTGTTCATAACCGAAGCACATGTTTTCGGTGTCCTTTGAAAGCACAAAGTTCGCTCATGAAAGGTGAAGGAAGTAGCACCTTTCAATTTCAGCTGTAGACATTCAGAGATTGCACTAGGATTACATGTAAGAAAAAAGCATATATCACCTTGTGTGATATTATAGGTAACTATTTGGGATTGGATGGGGGGTATCCTGTCCGGAAGTTCCGTACATAAGGGGCAATACGTGTGGGTGGCAAAATCGCCCAGAAGAACATTGGGGCGAGCCTTCGAAATGTTGAAAATATTAGTTAGGGTTTCCAGTGAAGCAGGGACAGCAACCAGACAGGTCGCTAGGATATCATGTACGGATCTCATCGGCGTCAAACAAAAGTGAGGGGCATCGGTCACCCTTTTCGCCAGTAGTGTCCAAAAGTTCGATGACGAATCCCACGCAGCAAAGGAACGCGACACTCGGGCGCGTAGCTCATCCGGGGTTGACGGGAGTCCTCCTCCCTCGTCGAACCAACCCGAAAATAGTCCTGCGACGACACATCCTGCAGCAACAGTCCAAAGAATGATCTGAAAGAGAATCAAATGCAGGCATTAATCATTCTCGTAAGTAACATTTGTCAGCCGGGACTGCTTCCCAGCTATCTTTCCCTGGTCTCATAACTAAAATGGTATTATCATGACCGGTGGCGATGACCTCTGCCTGTTCAGGGGGAGTCTTAGGCGACTGCACCCAAACCCTGGCCCCAGGGTTATCTGTGGAGCCAAAACCTTTCTGGCCTCGTACAGTTAGCAAAGTTGGGGCAGTGCCTTTTACCATCCCACCACTGAAGACAGGCATTATCAGTAATTGAGCCACTCGGTCAGTTCGATGGATCAGCAAATCAGCCTCACTGCTATTTAGCAGGAGCACCTTAATCTCTCCCTGATAATCGCTGTCAATGACCCCTCCAAGTACCTGAATGCCTTTTACGGCCAGCCCCGATCTAGGGGCGATTAATCCAAAATTCCCGGGTGGTATATGAACACCAACACCGGTCGCGATGATGACCCGATCTTTACCTTTTAGAACGGTGTCATCCATGGCATGCAAGTCTAAACCTGCCGACCCTGGGGTCGCTCTACATGGAGCCAAAGCTCCGGGAGAAATCTCCCAGTACATCACAGTCTCTCTGATTTCATTTGGCTGAGCATTAACATTCGGAGGGAACAAACGCATAAGTGGAGATTCAGCATTTAGAAAAGGGCGATTATTCAAAATTAATAGTGCTTGAGACAAAAAGTCTCGCCAATTCTTATATTTGTCATCAGTTAGTTTACGCAGCTGCCCCTTCAGCAGACCATTCATTCTCTCCACAAGACCTGAGGCCTGTGGATAGTACGGGACATGGAACACCCAGTCAATATTGTTTTCCACACAGAATTCCTGTACCAATCTTCCACGAAAATGGGATGCATTATCAGATTGAATTTGGAATGGCACACCATAATACATGATAACCAATTCCAACGTTTTAATGGTATTCAATTGGGTAGCTTGCTTACAGGGAAGGGCTACCAACAAGCCACTGTATGTATCAACAATTGTGCAAACATATTGACAATTCCTGCTCATGGGAAGTGGACCAATGTAATCAATTTGCCAAATTTGAGCGGGCAGTTTCCCGCGATGTAAATGACCTTTAACAATTTGGGGCACTTTGCGCTGTCTGAAATGCTGACAAATGGGACAATGTAAAATAACATTCTTGATCAAATCCAAGGGAATATAAATTCCTCGATCAGCAGCCCACCTGCTAGTGGCTTTCTCTCCAAAATGTCCTGCCTTCTGGTGGGCCCATTTCGCCAATCCCGCCATATCAGAATCTTGCCTGTCCACCACTGCCTCAGCAATTTTAGATTTCTCATCTGCAATGTTATGAAAAAATTTGTCAAGAGAATCTATAGGGGTGTGAGCATCCACATGGAAGATTGTAACAGTACTCTGTGGGAGCATCTCCCAAATCTCTTGCCATAACTCTCTTCCCCACAACTGTTTTGAATGCAATTCCCAATTATGAGAATGCCAAGTCGGTAACCAAACTGCCAATCCATTGGCAGTAGACCAAGAGTCAGTGAAAATATGACATGTGCCGGGTAATTCTTGTTTCAGGACTTGATAAACAGCATACAATTCAGCGAATTGGCTGCTCTTACCTTCACCAGTTGTGCTCAGCAGTTTCTGCGTGACCGGATTATAGGACACCGCTTTCCAGTGCCGTTTCGGCCCTATGAACCTTGCTGAACCATCCGTAAACCAGACATGGTTCCTGTCCTCTATGGACAAATCATCAAAGGGTCTACCCCACTTGACAGGAGACTCCTGTACTAAAGGTACGGAACATTCACTCTCAGTCTCAGTTGAAGGCGCCCGTGCCACCTGCTCATGCAAAGATGCAACTCCTTTCTGTCCCACACGTGCCCTGTCTTGTATATACCATTTCCATTTAATCACACTCGCCTCCTGAGCGTGTCCAATGCGGTGAGTTTTTGGCGAACTCATAACCCACTGCATAATAGGAATCTCAGGTCGCAAAACTATATCATGTCCCAAAGTCAATTGCTCGGTATCCACCAGAGCCCAATAACATGCAAGTAACTGTTTCTCAAAGGGTGTATAACGCTCACTAGCATCAGGTAACTTTTTGGTCCAGAAACCTAACGGCACTCTACTTCTGCCTTGCTTCTGCCACAAGCTCCAATTCGCATAAAGGCCCTGTACAGACACATTTAAATCTACCTCCCCATCACGTACGGGCCATAAATCCAAAGCATGTTGAATTGCCTCTTTTGCTAGGTCGAACGCATCTTGCTGTGGTGTATCCCAATCAAACGCATTCTTTTTACGGGTGACACGGTACAAGGGGGCCAATATTTGACTCAAATGAGGAATATGCTGACGCCAAAAACCAAATAAACCAATGAAGCTTTGGGCTTCCTTCCTATTCTTTGGAACTGCAAAATCAAGAATCTTCTGTTTAACCTGAGGGATCACTTCACGGTGCCCTTCATGCCAATTAATACCCAAAAATTTCACAGCCTGGGACGGGCCTTGTAGTTTATCCGGATTGATTTCCCAACCTTTCTCACGGAGGCACTCAATGACTCTGTCCAATTGGGTCTGAACTTCCTCTTGTGTTTCGCCTTGGATCAAAACATCATCAATATAATGACACATCTGAACCTGTGGATGAACTGGTACGTCAGCCAAATGCTCTGCCACCAGCCGGTGACATATAGTAGGGCTATGCACATAGCCCTGAGGAAGACTCCTAAACGTCATTTGACGCCCATTCCACGTAAAACTGAACTGTTCCTGACACTCAGGGGCAATCGGGATCGAAAAGAAAGCATTAGCAATATCAATTGACGCATACCATGTACCCGGATGTTTTTGGATTCTTTCAATTAGAGTAATAACATCCGGTACTGCAACAGTCAAAGAGGGTGTGTGTTTGTTCAATTCTCGATAATCAACAGTCATACGCCAAGAATTATCACTCTTACGTACAGGCCAAACAGGATTATTCCAAGCAGAAGTAACTGGGGCTATAACACCTGCATCCACCAACTCCTGAATAGTGGTACTAATCTCCTCATGACCACCCGGAATACGATACTGCTTCTGACAAACCACTTTTGTCGCCTGAGGAACTGTTATGGGGGGCATTCGTAAACGACCAACCCGTATAGGCCTGGACGATATATAATGCGTAGTTCCAAATTGGTAACATCCATCATCTAAATGCAAAGTCATTCCTTTCAAAATATCTATTCCAATTATGAATTCCAAGAGAGGCACCACTAGTACAGAGTATTCTTTTCTAGGGATTCTACCTATTCTCATTTCAAGTAATGTTTGAATTGCGGGAGTTTCCTTTCCACCTAATCCGGTAATTGTAAAAGGCTGACCTTTAAACTTCTTTGATTTACCATGAATAAGAGTGGCCTCCGCTCCTGTATCTACCAATGCTCGGGCCCTTTGGATATTACGATGTCTCCAATAAATTTCAATATCTACATAGGGTCTATTATCTCTGTGAGCCCATCTGTGTACTGGAGCTTGACCTATTTCCTAGTCATGTTTACCGCATTCTGTGTACCAGGATAAATCAGGATAAAGACTCTCACGTTTCTTAGGTATAGGTGCCTCCTGTTCATATCCATTCCCAGTACGAAATGGATTCGTGTCAGCAGCAGTACAGTGCTGGTTTCGATCGGCCAGATTATGACGATCCTCTCTCCTCCTCAACTCAGGGGATTGATCCCTATCATCTCTACGTCTGTTGTAAATATAATCATTTTTTCCCCTCTCCCTTTCCTCTTCTCTCTCTCTGTCTCTCTCTCGACGGGGGGACATATCACGTACATAACGTCGGTCATCACGACGAACAGAGCGCCCACGGCGGTCATCATCACCGCTACCGTCAGAACCACCGCGATCACACTCAGACATCCGAACACGCCGGGCACCCTCTTTCCGATCCAAGCCACGTTTGCGAAACAACTCCCACAAACGAGCAGTTGTCTCACCGTCAATGTCCTCCCTCCGCACACCATCAGCCAAAAGACCAGAAAAGATATCACGTCTAGTAAGCTTATTGTCACCAGGAGTACGAGTGTCAGGCCGGGACTGACGTTCAGGTTTAAACCACTCGCCTAACTCACCGAGTTGGCGTACCGATTCCAGTACTGTAGATAACACGTTACCAGTTTGATTAATCAATAAAGTCATCATGACCTGCTTATAAGCAACAGGGGAAGAACGAATAATACGATTCCGCACAGAAGATGTCAATGAACCATCAAGCAACCTGTCAGCAGTACCTAGAAAAATCGCCGTTTTCATCACCTCTTCTTTGAGACGTTGTGCAGCGTCGTGCAATGTATACCACTGTTTGTCATTTACAGGCCAATCAGACTCAGTAGGGTACTTTATATTACAACCCTCAGTCGCCAATTGAAGTAAAGAAATTTGACCACCACCATTATAGTTACGAAAATGATCCTGTACAGTAGAATCCGAGCTCAAGGAACAAAACTTCAAACAATCACCATTATCCAACATAATGCCAGCAGCGCCCAGTTCATAAAGGCGCACCATCCATGTGAGTAATGTCTCACCAGCTCGCTGCCGAAATCGCTGCAAAATATCACTAATTTCCTGTTGGGTAAAGTCCTCTAAAGAGTCTAAAGAAATACCCTGCGGAGCAGCAGGAGACTGCTGCAATTTCCGACGAAAAACTGGATGCACCGAGACCGCGGGGTGAGCATCACAAGGAGCTCGACCAGTACACGTAGAGGAACAATCAGCGGAAGAAGCATCAACCCCGCTCGAAGGACGAGCGCAATCACGGGGTGCACCATCAGGGGTGCGAGAAGCAGGCTTACAATCATGGCGGGAGCGGGAGGACTCACATTTAACAGATTCCTCACCCGAGGAACAAGAATCGCTCGAGTTCCAGATATTACCATCCCATTCATCAGGATTCCAATCCAGTCCGGCATTCGCCACGACCAGGCGCACCTTTCGCGTCGAAACCCGGCCGCGCCGATGTTTGTATTTATAACGGGCAATTCGCACAGCCGCCCTCTCGGCAATAGTCTGATAAGTCTCAAGTTTGTCAGTAAGCAACTTATTTTGACACCGCAATAAAGTATGAGAATTCTGAATCTCAACAAAGTGCGCTTCCACATCCTTAAAAGAGATCTGTAGCTTCAACAACCTCTCATGCAGAATTCTGTACGCAGACAGGACAATCCAACCTCTGCGCCCTAAAATGGGAATCTCCTCACCCTTCGAGATGGGTGCCTTCTGTAAACAAGTAATCACATTAGCCGGCTCCGCCAGCTCCAAAGAAGAATTCCAATTCTCACTCAAACCAGTAGAATCAGCCCACTCCCGGGCTAAGGCTTCATAAGGCGTTGAATCCCATCCGGGAATATCAATGGGCAACTTAAAAGTAGATTTTGACTTTTTAGAAAACATTGTGGAAAAGAAAGAAGAAAGGAAAGAAAAAGAAAAACTATACACACAATTATACCACAAATAATATACAAAGAAAACCACGCACACGCCGAAAGCAAACACGAGACAACACGACGCACACAGGTTTCGAAAACGGTTCGTGACGCCAAATGTTCTGCTTGGGTTGTCGGATCAGATAGAACCCGCTCAACAGAGCCTTTCTAACCCAGCCAGAACGTTACCCCCTCCCTAGGGCCTATTCACAATAAGTAACCACATATATATATACCACCTAAGGACAGGGAATTCCTACTATATATATATATATATATATATATATATATATATATATATATATATATATATATATCAAGACCTCTTATAATACAAGTGGCGGCCTCGCGATCCAAGACGGACCCAGGACTTCCTACCCAGACGGCAGCCTTAGCCTCGCGGTCCCAAACGGACCCAGAACTTCCTACCCAGACGGCAGCCTTAGCCTCGCGGTCCCAAACGGACCCAGAACTTCCTACCCAGACGGCAGCCTTAGCCTCGCCGTCCCAAACGGACCCAGGACTTCCTACCCAGACGGTAGCCTTAGCCTCGCGGTCCCAAACGGACCCAGGACTTCCTACCCAGACGGCAGCCTCAGCCTCGCGGTCCCAAACGGACCCAGGACTTCCTACCCAGACGGTAGCCTTAGCCTCGCGGTCCCAAACGGACCCAGGACTTCCTACCCAGACGGCAGCCTCAGCCTCGCGGTCCCAAACGGACCCAGGACTTCCTACCCAGACGGTAGCCTTAGCCTCGCGGTCCCAAACGGACCCAGGACTTCCTACCCAGACGGCAGCCTCAGCCTCGCGGTCCCAAACGGACCCAGGACTTCCTACCCAGACGGCAGCCTCAGCCTCGCGGTCCCAAACGGACCCAGGACTTCCTACCCAGACGGCAGCCTTAGCCTCGCGGTCCCAAACGGACCCAGGACTTCCTACCCAGACGGCAGCCTTCACGAGTTCATCCTATGATCACTATAACATACGACAAGGGAATCAGTGTATCAGATCACACAAGAACTGCCAGTTTGAGCACAACCTGTTCTCTGGTTCGAGGGGCTCCTTTCTCCCTTATTCAGCTACCACTTACCGGATCAGGGTTAACATCTGTTCATGTCGAGTTGCAGCTGACTAGAAGAATAGGCTACCCTCTTATACAAGAACACGCAGCACATGTTGATTTATTACAAACTGACTTTATTATATATATACATATCATATACGCAAGCACATAATGTAACACATAACCTGTAAAGAAAAAGTGAAAGATTAGGTTGTACACTCTAATAAGAAAGGGGTCGACATCACCTTAGTCGTGTGTAGCCTGCACTCAATGGTCATCTAGGTCCCCTTCTCGTCTGTGCCTCGGCTCGCCTGGAGATCACACCTCCGTAGCTCCCTTCTCCGAGTCACTGGGACCTCTTCCTCGTCGGCTACTCTCTCCTCTCTGGCAATTCTGCTAGAAGAGTATCTGTCTCTTGGTCTTTCTCCGCCCTCAAGTTTGTCATCTGTCTTCCCTGGAATAAGTAGTAGCTTTTCTGCTAACAGCTAGGTGCCGCCTATGGATTGAAAGAATAAGTGCCAGTATCTGCCTCAGGCTTTCACTAATATAGAGGTGCATTTTCTCATGGAAAATTCCAGCCCGTAACCTGCCGCCCACCAAATTCTTGTACCTCCCCGTGCCAAGGACACTTTCCCAGCCGGCCGGCCTGATGTAGCGTCTTCGGCATGAAGAAAAATACAATCCTTCGATAAGGGCCGGTCTGAACCGGTTCTCTCCAAGCGAATAACACCTCATAACTAAAACATCCCCTGTAACCTAGAAACATCTCAAGCTGCTGGAGCAGAAAGAAAGATGGAGTCTCCCCCGTTTGAGGCCTACCAGGCCTGAATTCAACACGGCTCCATGAAATACCCTCACTACAGGGCAGGTTATCCCTAAGACTAACAAATCTATCCCCTAGGATATGTGTGCAAGCCCTAATCTATGGGGAAGAACACAGGATCATGTCGAAGTGCCTAGTAAATAGACTTCATTCACTACTCTAACCCTTAGGCTTGAATGGTAATAGACTGAAGTCACCCTAATCACCCATCAACACAATAGGGCCGGGAAAATCGAGCAGTACAGATAGGTGGTAGGTGCTGGGGTGAAGAGAGGTAGTAGGTACTTGGGGTGAAGAGAGGTGGAGGGTGCTGGGGTGAAGAGAGGTGGTAGATGCTGGGGTGAACGGTTGAAGAGAGGCAGTAGGTGCTGGGGTGAAGAGAGGTGGTAGGTGCTGGGGTGAAGAGAGGTGGTAGGTGCTGGTGGTGAAGAGAGGTGGTAGGTGCTGGGGTGAAGAGAGGTGGTAGGTGCTGGGGTGAAGAGATGTGGTAGGTGCTGGGGTGAACGAGTGAAGAGAGGCGGTAAGTGCTGGGATGAAGAGAGGTTGTAGGTGCTGGGGTGAAGATTGGTTGTAGGTGCTAGGGTGAAGAGAGGTGTTAGGTGCTGGGGTGAAGAGAGGTGGTAGGTGCTGGGGTGAAGAGAGGTGGTAGGTACTTGGGGTGAAGAGAGGTGGTAGGTGCTGGGGTGAAGAGAGGTGGTAGGTGCTGGGGTGAACGGGTGAAGAGAGGCGGTAGGTGCTGGTGTGAAGAGGTGGTAGGTGCTGGGTGAAGAAAGGTGGTAGGTGCTGGGGTGAAGGGAGGTGGTAGGTGCTGGGGTGAAGGGAGGTGGTAGGTGCTGGGGTGAACGGGTGAAGAGAGGCGGTAGGTGCTAGGGTTAAGAGAGGCGGTAGGTGCTGGGGTGAAGAGAGGTGGTAGGTGCTGGGGTGAAGAGAGGTGGTAGGTGCTGGGGTGAAGAGAGGTGGTAGGTGCTGGGATGAAGAGAGGTTGTAGGTGCTGGGGTGAAGATTGGTTGTAGGTGCTAGGGTGAAGAGAGGTGGTAGGGGCTGGGGTGAAGACAGGTGGTAGGTGCTGGGCTGAAGACAGGTGGTAGGTGCTGGGGTGAAGAGAGGTGGTAGGTACTTGGGGTGAAGAGAGGTGGAGGTTGCTGGGGTGAAGAGAGGTGGTAGGTGCTGGGGTGAACGGTTGAATAGAGGCAGTAGGTGCTGGGGTGAAGAAAGGTCGTAGGTGCTGGGGTGAAGAGAGGTGGTAGGTGCTAGGGTGAACGGGTGAAGAGAGGCGGTAGGTGCTGGGATGAAGAGAGGCGGTAGGTGCTGGGTGAAGAGAGGTGGTAGGTGCTGGGGAGAAGGGAGGTGGCAGGTGCTGGGGTGAACGGGTGAAGAAAGGCGGCAGGTGCTGCGGTGAAGAGAGGCGGTAGGTGCTGGGGTGAAGAGAGGCGGTAGGTGCTGGGGTGAAGAGAGGTGGTAGGTGCTGGGAGGTTGAGAGGTAGTAGGTGCTGGGGTGTTGAGAGGTGGTAGGTGTTGGGTTGAATGGGTGAAGAGAGGCAGTAGGTACTGGGGTGAAGAGAGGTGGTAGGTGCTGGGTTGAAGAGAGGTGCTAGGGTGAAGAGAGGTGATAGATGCTGGGGTGAAGAGATTTAGTAGGTTCTGGGGTGAACGAGTGAAGAGAGGCGGTAGGTGCTGGGGTGAAGAGAGGTTGTAGGTGCTGGTGTGAAGAGAGGTGGTAGGTGCTGGTGTGAAGAGAGGTGGTAGGTGCTGGGGTGAAGAGAGGTGGTAGGTACTTGGGGTGAAGAGAGGTGGTAGGTACTTGGGGTGAAGAGAAGTGGTAGGTGCTGGGGTGTTGAGAGGTGGTAGGCGGTGGGGTGTTGAGAGGTGGTAGGTGTTGGGGAGAATGGGTGAATAGAGGCAGTAGGTGCTGGGGTGAAGAGAGGTGGTAGGTGCTGGGGTGAAGAGTGGTGCTAGGGTGAAGAGAGGTGGTAGGTGCTGGGGTGAAGAGAGGTGGTAGGTGCTGGGGTGAAAGAGTGAAGTGAGGCGGTAGGTGCTGGGGTGATGAGGGGTGGTAGGTGCTGGGCTGATGAGGGGTGGTAGGTGCTGGGGTGAAGAGAGGTGGTAGGTGCTGGGGTGAAGAGAGGTGGTAGGTGCTGGGGTGAAGAGAGGTGGAAGGTGCTGGGGTGAACGAGTGAAGAAAGGCGGTAGGTGGTGGGGTGAAGAGAGGTTGTAGGTGCTGGGGTGAAGAGAGGTGGTAGGTGCTGGGGTGAACGGGTGAAGAGAGGCGGTAGGTGCTAGGTTGAAGAGAGGCGGTAGGTGCTGGGGTGAAGAGAGGCGGTAGGAGTTGGGGTGAAGAGAGGCGGTAGGAGTTGGGGTGAAGAGAGGTGGTAGGTGCTGGGGTGAAGAGAGGTGGTAGGTGCTGGGGTGAAGAGAGGTGGTAGGTTCTGAGTTGAAGAGAGGTGCTAGGGTGAGGACAGGTGGTAGGTGCTGGGGTGAAGAGATGTGGTAGGTTCTGGGGTGAACGAGTGAAGAGAGGAGGTAGGTGCTGAGGTGAAGAGAGGTTGTAGGTGCTGGGGTGAAGAGAGGTGGTAGGTGCTGGGGAGAAGAGAGGTGGTAGGTTCTGGGGTGAAGAGAGGTGGTAGGTAGGTGCTGGGGTGAAGAGATGTGGTAGGTTCTGTGGTGAAGAGAGGTGGTAGGTGATAGGTGCTAGGGTGAGGAGAGGTGATAGGTGCTGGGGTGCAGAGAGGCGGTAGGTGCTGGGGTGAAGGTAGGCGGTAGGTGCTGGGGTGAAGAGATGTGGTAGGTTCTGTGGTGAAGAGAGGTGGTAGGTGATAGGTGCTAGGGTGAGGAGAGGTGATAGGTGCTGGGGTGCAGAGAGGCGGTAGGTGCTGGGGTGAAGGTAGGCGGTAGGTGCTGGGGTGAAGAGAGGCGGTAAGTGCTGGGGTGAAGAGAGGTGATATGTGCTGGGGTGATGAGAGGTGGTAGGTGCTGGGGAGAAGAGAGGCGGTAGGTGCTGGGGTGAAGAAAGGTCGTACGTACTTGGGGTGAAGAGAGGTGGTAGGTACTAGGGGAGAAGAGAGATGGTAGGCGCTGGGGTGTTGAGAGGTGGTAGGGGCTGGGGTGTTGAGAGGTGGTAGGTGTTGGGGTGAATGGGTGAAGATAGGCAGTAGGTGCTGGGGTGAAGAGAGGTGGTAGGTGCTGGGGTCAAGAGAGGTGCTAGGGTGAAGAGAGGTGGTAGGTGCTGGGGTGAAGAGAGGTCGTAGGTGCTGGGGTGAACGACTGAAGAGAGGTGGTAGGTGCTGGCGTGAAGAGAGGTGGTAGGTGCTGGGGTGAAGAGAGGTGGTAGGTGCTGGGGTGCAGAGAGGCGGTAGGTGCTGGGGTGAAGGTAGGCGGTAGGTGCTGGGGTGAAGAGAGGCGGTAAGTGCTGGGGTGAAGAGAGGTGATATGTGCTGGGGTGATGAGAGGTGGTAGGTGCTGGGGAGAAGAGAGGCGGTAGGTGCTGGGGTGAAGAAAGTTCGTACGTACTTGGGGTGAAGAGAGGTGGTAGGTACTTGGGGAGAAGAGAGGTGGTAGGTGCTGGGGTGTTGAGAGGTGGTAGGTGTTGGGGTGAATGGGTGAAGATAGGCAGTAGGTGCTGGGGTGAAGAGAGGTGGTAGGTACTTGGGGTGAAGAGAGGTGCTAGGGTGAAGAGAGGTGGTAGGTGCTGGGGTGAAGAGAGGTGGTAGGTGCTGGGGTGAACGACTGAAGAGAGGTGGTAGTTGCTGGGGTGAAGAGAGGTGGTAGGTGCTGGGGTGAAGAGAGGTGGTAGGTGCTGGGGTGAAGAGATGTGGTAGGTGCTGGGGTGAACGAGTGAAGAGAGGCCGTAGGTGCTGGGGTGAAGAGAGGCGGTAGGTGCAGGGGTGAAGAGAGGTTGTAGGTGCTGGGGTGAAGAGAGGTTGTAGGTGCTGGGGTGAAGAGAGGTGGTAGGTGCTGGGGTGAAGAGAGGTGGTAGGTGCTGGGGTGAAGAGAGGTGGTAGGTACTTGGGGTGAAGAGAGGTGGTAGGTGCTGGGGTGAAGAGAGGTGGTAGGTGCTGGGTGAAGAAAGGTGGTAGGTGCTGGGGTGAAGGGAGGTGGTAGGTGCTGGGGTGAAGGGAGGTGGTAGGTGCTGGGGTGAATGGGTGAAGAGAGGCGGTAGGTGCTAGGGTGAAGAGAGGTGGTAGGTGCTGGGGTGAAGAGAGGCGGTAGGTGCTGGGGTGAGGACAGGTGGTAGGTGCTGGGGTGAAGAGAGGTGGTAGGTGCTGGGCTGAAGAGAGGTGGCAGGTGCTGGGGTGAAGAGATGTGGTAGGTGCTGGGGTGAACGAGTGAAGAGAGGCGGTAAGTGCTGCGATGAAGAGAGGTTGTAGGTGCTGGGGTGAAGATTGGTTGTAGGTGCTAGAGGTGGTAGGTACTTGGGGTGAAAAGAGGTGGTAGGTGCTGGTGTGAAGAGGTGGTAGGTGCTGGGTGAAGAAAGGTGGTAGGTGCTGGGGAATAGGGAGGTGGTAGGTGCTGGGGTGAAGGGAGGTGGTAGGTGCTGGGGTGAACGGGTGAAGAGAGGCGGTAGTTGCTAGGGTGAAGAGAGGTGGTAGGTGCTGGGGTGAAGAGAGGCGGTAGGTGCTGGGGTGAAGAGAGGTGGTAGGTGCTGGGGTGAAGAGAGGTGGTAGGTTCTGGGGTGAAGAGAGGTGGTAGGTGCTGGGGTGAAGAGATGTGGTAGGTGCTGGGGTGAACGAGTGAAGAGAGGCGATAAGTGCTGGGATGAAGAGAGGTTGTAGGTGCTGGTGTAAAGATTGGTTGTAGGTGCTAGGGTGAAGAGAGGTGGTAGGTGCTGGGGTGAAGAGAGGTGGTAGGTGCTGGGCTGAAGACAGGTGGTAGGTGCTGGGGTGAAGAGAGGTAGTAGGTACTTGGGGTGAAGAGAGGTGGAGGTTGCTGGGGTGAAGAGAGGTGGTAGGTGCTGGGGTGAACGGTTGAATAGAGGCAGTAGGTGCTGGGGTGAAGAAAGGTCGTAGGTGCTGGGGTGAAGAGAGGTGGTAGGTGCTAGGGTGAACGGGTGAAGAGAGGCGGTAGGTGCTGGGATGAAGAGAGGCGGTAGGTGCTGGGTGAAGAGAGGTGGTAGGTGCTGGGGAGAAGGGAGGTGGCAGGTGCTGGGGTGAACGGGTGAAGAAAGGCGGCAGGTGCTGCGGTGAAGAGAGGCTGTAGGTGCTGGGGTGAAGAGAGGCGGTAGGTGCTGGGGTGAAGAGAGGTGGTAGGTGCTGGGGTGTTGAGAGGTAGTAGGTGCTGGGGTGTTGAGAGGTGGTAGGTGTTGGGTTGAATGGGTGAAGAGAGGCAGTAGGTACTGGGGTGAAGAGAGGTGGTAGGTGCTGGGTTGAAGAGAGGTGCTAGGGTGAAGAGAGGTGATAGATGCTGGGGTGAAGAGATTTAGTAGGTTCTGGGGTGAACGAGTGAAGAGAGGCGGTAGGTGCTGGGGTGAAGAGAGGTTGTAGGTGCTGGTGTGAAGAGAGGTGGTAGGTGCTGGTGTGAAGAGAGGTGGTAGGTGCTGGGGTGAAGAGAGGTGGTAGGTACTTGGGGTGAAGAGAGGTGGTAGGTACTTGGGGTGAAGAGAAGTGGTAGGTGCTGGGGTGTTGAGAGGTGGTAGGTGCTGGGGTGTTGAGAGGTGGTAGGTGTTGGGGAGAATGGGTGAATAGAGGCAGTAGGTGCTGGGGTGAAGAGAGGTGGTAGGTGCTGGGGTCAAGAGAGGTGCTAGGGTGAAGAGAGGCGGTAGGTGCTGGGGTGAAGAGAGGTCGTAGGTGCTGGGGTGAACGACTGAAGAGAGGTGGTAGGTGCTGGCGTGAAGAGAGGTGGTAGGTGCTGGGGTGAAGAGAGGTGGTAGGTGATGGGGTGCAGAGAGGCGGTAGGTGCTGGGGTGAAGGTAGGCGGTAGGTGCTGGGGTGAAGAGAGGCGGTAAGTGCTGGGGTGAAGAGAGGTGATATGTGCTGGGGTGATGAGAGGTGGTAGGTGCTGGGGAGAAGAGAGGCGGTAGGTGCTGGGGTGAAGAAAGGTCGTACGTACTTGGGGTGAAGAGAGGTGGTAGGTACTTGGGGAGAAGAGAGATGGTAGGCGCTGGGGTGTTGAGAGGTGGTAGGTGCTGGGGTGTTGAGAGGTGGTAGGTGTTGGGGTGAATGGGTGAAGATAGGCAGTAGGTGCTGGGGTGAAGAGAGGTGGTAGGTACTTGGGGTGAAGAGAGGTGCTAGGGTGAAGAGAGGTGGTAGGTGCTGGGGTGAAGAGAGGTCGTAGGTGCTGGGGTGAACGACTGAAGAGAGGTGGTAGGTGCTGGGGTGAAGAGAGGTGGTAGGTGCTGGGGTGAAGAGAGGTGGTAGGTGCTGGGGTGAAGAGATGTGGTAGGTGCTGGGGTGAACGAGTGAAGAGAGGCCGTAGGTGCTGGGGTGAAGAGAGGCCGTAGGTGCTGGGGTGAAGAGAGGTTGTAGGTGCTGGGGTGAAGAGAGGTTGTAGGTGCTGGGGTGAAGAGAGGTGGTAGGTGCTGGGGTGAAGAGAGGTGGTAGGTGCTGGGGTGAAGAGAGGTGGTAGGTACTTGGGGTGAAGAGAGGTGGTAGGTGCTGGGGTGAAGAGAGGTGGTAGGTGCTGGGGTAAACGGGTGAAGAGAGGCGGTAGGTGCTGGTGTGAAGAGGTGGTAGGTGCTGGGTGAAGAAAGGTGGTAGGTGCTGGGGTGAAGGGAGGTGGTAGGTGCTGGGGTGAAGGGAGGTGGTAGGTGCTGGGGTGAATGGGTGAAGAGAGGCGGTAGGTGCTAGGGTGAAGAGAGGTGGTAGGTGCTGAGGTGAAGAGAGGCGGTAGGTGCTGGGGTGAAGACAGGTGGTAGGTGCTGGGGTGAAGAGAGGTGGTAGGTGCTGGGCTGAAGAGAGGTGGCAGGTGCTGGGGTGAAGAGATGTGGTAGGTGCTGGGGTGAACGAGTGAAGAGAGGCGGTAAGTGCTGCGATGAAGAGAGGTTGTAGGTGCTGGGGTGAAGATTGGTTGTAGGTGCTAGAGGTGGTAGGTACTTGGGGTGAAAAGAGGTGGTAGGTGCTGGTGTGAAGAGGTGGTAGGTGCTGGGTGAAGAAAGGTGGTAGGTGCTGGGGAATAGGGAGGTGGTAGGTGCTGGGGTGAAGGGAGGTGGTAGGTGCTGGGGTGAACGGGTGAAGAGAGGCGGTAGTTGCTAGGGTGAAGAGAGGTGGTAGGTGCTGGGGTGAAGAGAGGCGGTAGGTGCTGGGATGAAGAGAGGTTGTAGGTGCTGGTGGGAAGATTGGTTGTAGGTGCTAGGGTGAAGAGAGGTGGTAGGTGCTGGGGTGAAGAGAGGTGGTAGGTGCTGGGCTGAAGATAGGTGGTAGGTGCTGGGGTGAAGAGAGGTGGTAGGTACTTGGGGTGAAGAGAGGTGGAGGGTGCTGGGGTGAAGAGAGGTGGTAGGTGCTGGGGTGAACGGTTGAAGAGAGGCAGTAGGTGCTGGGGTGAAGAGAGGTGGTAGGTGCTGGGGTGAAGAGAGGTGGTAGGTGCTAGGGTGAACGGGTGAAGAGAGGCGGTAGGTGCTGGGATGAAGAGAGGCAGTAGGTGCTGGGTGAAGAGAGGTGGTAGGTGCTGGGGAGAAGGGAGGTGGCAGGTGCTGGGGTGAACGGGTGAAGAAAGGCGGCAGGTGCTGGGGTGAAGAGAGGCGGTAGGTGCTGGGGTGAAGAGAGGCGGTAGGTGCTGGGGTGAAGAGAGGTGATAGGTGCTGGGGTGTTGAGAGGTAGTAGGTGCTGGGGTGTTGAGAGGTGGTAGGTGTTGGGTTGAATGGGTGAAGAGAGGCAGTAGGTACTGGGGTGAAGAGAGGTGCTAGGTGCTGGGTTGAAGAGAGGTGCTAGGGTGAAGAGAGGTGATAGATGCTGGGGTGAAGAGATTTAGTAGGTTCTGGGGTGAACGAGTGAAGAGAGGCGGTAGGTGCTGGGGTGAAGAGAGGTTGTAGGTGCTGGTGTGAAGAGAGGTGGTAGGTGCTGGTGTGAAGAGAGGTGGTAGGTGCTGGGGTGAAGAGAGGTGGTAGGTACTTGGGGTGAAGAGAGGTGGTAGGTACTTGGGGTGAAGAGAAGTGGTAGGTGCTGGGGTGTTGAGAGGTGGTAGGTGCTGGGGTGTTGAGAGGTGGTAGGTGTTGGGGAGAATGGGTGAATAGAGGCAGTAGGTGCTGGGGTGAAGAGAGGTGGTAGGTGCTGGGGTGAAGAGTGGTGCTAGGGTGAAGAGAGGTGGTAGGTGCTGGGGTGAAGAGAGGTGGTAGGTGCTGGGGTGAAAGAGTGAAGTGAGGCGGTAGGTGCTGGGGTGATGAGGGGTGGTAGGTGCTGGGCTGATGAGGGGTGGTAGGTGTTTGGGTGAAGAGAGGTGGTAGGTGCTGGGGTGAAGAGAGGTGGTAGGTGCTGGGGTGAAGAGAGGCGGTAGGTGCTGGGGTGAACGAGTGAAGAAAGGCGGTAGGTGGTGGGGTGAAGAGAGGTTGTAGGTGCTGGGGGGAAGAGAGGTGGTAGGTGCTGGGGTGAACGGGTGAAGAGAGGCGGTAGGTGCTAGGTTGAAGAGAGGCGGTAGGTGCTGGGCTGATGAGGGGTGGTAGGTGTTTGGGTGAAGAGAGGTGGTAGGTGCTGGGGTGAAGAGAGGTGGTAGGTGCTGGGGTGTTGAGAGGTGGTAGGTGTTGGGGTGAATGGGTGAAGATAGGCAGTAGGTGCTGGGGTGAAGAGAGGTGGTAGGTACTTGGGGTGAAGAGAGGTGCTAGGGTGAAGAGAGGTGGTAGGTGCTGGGGTGAAGAGAGGTCGTAGGTGCTGGGGTGAACGACTGAAGAGAGGTGGTAGGTGCTGGGGTGAAGAGAGGTGGTAGGTGCTGGGGTGAAGAGATGTGGTAGGTGCTGGGGTGAACGAGTGAAGAGAGGCCGTAGGTGCTGGGGTGAAGAGAGGCCGTAGGTGCTGGGGTGAAGAGAGGTTGTAGGTGCTGGGGTGAAGAGAGGTTGTAGGTGCTGGGGTGAAGAGAGGTGGTAGGTGCTGGGGTGAAGAGAGGTGGTAGGTGCTGGGGTGAAGAGAGGTGGTAGGTACTTGGGGTGAAGAGAGGTGGTAGGTGCTGGGGTGAAGAGAGGTGGTAGGTGCTGGGGTAAACGGGTGAAGAGAGGCGGTAGGTGCTGGTGTGAAGAGGTGGTAGGTGCTGGGTGAAGAAAGGTGGTAGGTGCTGGGGTGAAGGGAGGTGGTAGGTGCTGGGGTGAAGGGAGGTGGTAGGTGCTGGGGTGAATGGGTGAAGAGAGGCGGTAGGTGCTAGGGTGAAGAGAGGTGGTAGGTGCTGAGGTGAAGAGAGGCGGTAGGTGCTGGGGTGAAGACAGGTGGTAGGTGCTGGGGTGAAGAGAGGTGGTAGGTGCTGGGCTGAAGAGAGGTGGCAGGTGCTGGGGTGAAGAGATGTGGTAGGTGCTGGGGTGAACGAGTGAAGAGAGGCGGTAAGTGCTGCGATGAAGAGAGGTTGTAGGTGCTGGGGTGAAGATTGGTTGTAGGTGCTAGAGGTGGTAGGTACTTGGGGTGAAAAGAGGTGGTAGGTGCTGGTGTGAAGAGGTGGTAGGTGCTGGGTGAAGAAAGGTGGTAGGTGCTGGGGAATAGGGAGGTGGTAGGTGCTGGGGTGAAGGGAGGTGGTAGGTGCTGGGGTGAACGGGTGAAGAGAGGCGGTAGTTGCTAGGGTGAAGAGAGGTGGTAGGTGCTGGGGTGAAGAGAGGCGGTAGGTGCTGGGATGAAGAGAGGTTGTAGGTGCTGGTGTGAAGATTGGTTGTAGGTGCTAGGGTGAAGAGAGGTGGTAGGTGCTGGGGTGAAGAGAGGTGGTAGGTGCTGGGCTGAAGATAGGTGGTAGGTGCTGGGGTGAAGAGAGGTGGTAGGTACTTGGGGTGAAGAGAGGTGGAGGGTGCTGGGGTGAAGAGAGGTGGTAGGTGCTGGGGTGAACGGTTGAAGAGAGGCAGTAGGTGCTGGGGTGAAGAGAGGTGGTAGGTGCTGGGGTGAAGAGAGGTGGTAGGTGCTAGGGTGAACGGGTGAAGAGAGGCGGTAGGTGCTGGGATGAAGAGAGGCAGTAGGTGCTGGGTGAAGAGAGGTGGTAGGTGCTGGGGAGAAGGGAGGTGGCAGGTGCTGGGGTGAACGGGTGAAGAAAGGCGGCAGGTGCTGGGGTGAAGAGAGGCGGTAGGTGCTGGGGTGAAGAGAGGCGGTAGGTGCTGGGGTGAAGAGAGGTAATAGGTGCTGGAGTGTTGAGAGGTAGTAGGTGCTGGGGTGTTGAGAGGTGGTAGGTGTTGGGTTGAATGGGTGAAGAGAGGCAGTAGGTACTGGGGTGAAGAGAGGTGCTAGGTGCTGGGTTGAAGAGAGGTGCTAGGGTGAAGAGAGGTGATAGATGCTGGGGTGAAGAGATTTAGTAGGTTCTGGGGTGAACGAGTGAAGAGAGGCGGTAGGTGCTGGGGTGAAGAGAGGTTGTAGGTGCTGGTGTGAAGAGAGGTGGTAGGTGCTGGTGTGAAGAGAGGTGGTAGGTGCTGGGGTGAAGAGAGGTGGTAGGTACTTGGGGTGAAGAGAGGTGGTAGGTACTTGGGGTGAAGAGAAGTGGTAGGTGTTGGGGTGTTGAGAGGTGGTAGGTGCTGGGGTGTTGAGAGGTGGTAGGTGTTGGGGAGAATGGGTGAATAGAGGCAGTAGGTGCTGGGGTGAAGAGAGGTGGTAGGTGCTGGGGTGAAGAGTGGTGCTAGGGTGAAGAGAGGTGGTAGGTGCTGGGGTGAAGAGAGGTGGTAGGTGCTGGGGTGAAAGAGTGAAGTGAGGCGGTAGGTGCTGGGGTGATGAGGGGTGGTAGGTGCTGGGCTGATGAGGGGTGGTAGGTGTTTGGGTGAAGAGAGGTGGTAGGTGCTGGGGTGAAGAGAGGTGGTAGGTGCTGGGGTGAAGAGAGGCGGTAGGTGCTGGGGTGAACGAGTGAAGAAAGGCGGTAGGTGGTGGGGTGAAGAGAGGTTGTAGGTGCTGGGGGGAAGAGAGGTGGTAGGTGCTGGGGTGAACGGGTGAAGAGAGGCGGTAGGTGCTAGGTTGAAGAGAGGCGGTAGGTGCTGGGGTGAAGAGAGGCGGTAGGAGTTGGGGTGAAGAGAGGCGGTAGGAGTTGGGGTGAAGAGAGGTGGTAGGTGCTGGGGTGAAGAGAGGTGGTAGGTGCTGGGGTGAAGAGAGGTGGTAGGTTCTGAGTTAAAGAGAGGTGCTAGGGTGAAGACAGGTGGTAGGTGCTGGGGTGAAGAGATGTGGTAGGTTCTCGGGTGAACGAGTGAAGAGAGGAGGTAGGTGCTGAGGTGAAGAGAGGTTGTAGGTGCTGGGGTGAAGAGAGGTGGTAGGTGCTGGGGAGAAGAGAGGCGGTAGGTTCTGGGGTGAAGAGAGGTGGTAGGTGCTGGGGTGAAGAGATGTGGTAGGTTCTGTGGTGAAGAGAGGTGGTAGGTGATAGGTGCTAGGGTGAGGAGAGGTGATAGGTGCTGGGGTGCAGAGAGGCGGTAGGTGCTGGGGTGAAGGTAGGCGGTAGGTGCTGGGGTGAAGAGATGTGGTAGGTTCTGTGGTGAAGAGAGGTGGTAGGTGATAGGTGCTAGGGTGAGGAGAGGTGATAGGTGCTGGGGTGCAGAGAGGCGGTAGGTGCTGGGGTGAAGGTAGGCGGTAGGTGCTGGGGTGAAGAGAGGCGGTAAGTGCTGGGGTGAAGAGAGGTGATATGTGCTGGGGTGATGAGAGGTGGTAGGTGCTGGGGAGAAGAGAGGCGGTAGGTGCTGGGGTGAAGAAAGGTCGTACGTACTTGGGGTGAAGAGAGGTGGTAGGTACTAGGGGAGAAGAGAGATGGTAGGCGCTGGGGTGTTGAGAGGTGGTAGGGGCTGGGGTGTTGAGAGGTGGTAGGTGTTGGGGTGAATGGGTGAAGATAGGCAGTAGGTGCTGGGGTGAAGAGAGGTGGTAGGTGCTGGGGTCAAGAGAGGTGCTAGGGTGAAGAGAGGTGGTAGGTGCTGGGGTGAAGAGAGGTCGTAGGTGCTGGGGTGAACGACTGAAGAGAGGTGGTAGGTGCTGGCGTGAAGAGAGGTGGTAGGTGCTGGGGTGAAGAGAGGTGGTAGGTGCTGGGGTGCAGAGAGGCGGTAGGTGCTGGGGTGAAGGTAGGCGGTAGGTGCTGGGGTGAAGAGAGGCGGTAAGTGCTGGGGTGAAGAGAGGTGATATGTGCTGGGGTGATGAGAGGTGGTAGGTGCTGGGGAGAAGAGAGGCGGTAGGTGCTGGGGTGAAGAAAGGTCGTACGTACTTGGGGTGAAGAGAGGTGGTAGGTACTTGGGGTGAAGAGAGATGGTAGGCGCTGGGGTGTTGAGAGGTGGTAGGTGCTGGGGTGTTGAGAGGTAGTAGGTGTTGGGGTGAATGGGTGAAGATAGGCAGTAGGTGCTGGGGTGAAGAGAGGTGGTAGGTACTTGGGGTGAAGAGAGGTGCTAGGGTGAAGAGAGGTGGTAGTTGCTGGGGTGAAGAGAGGTCGTAGGTGCTGGGGTGAACGACTGAAGAGAGGTGGTAGGTGCTGGGGTGAAGAGAGGTGGTAGGTGCTGGGGTGAAGAGAGGTGGTAGGTGCTGGGGTGAAGAGATGTGGTAGGTGCTGGGGTGAACGAGTGAAGAGAGGCCGTAGGTGCTGGGGTGAAGAGAGGCCGTAGGTGCTGGGGTGAAGAGAGGTTGTAGGTGCTGGGGTGAAGAGAGGTTGTAGGTGCTGGGGTGAAGAGAGGTGGTAGGTGCTGGGGTGAAGAGAGGTGGTAGGTGCTGGGGTGAAGAGAGGTGGTAGGTACTTGGGGTGAAGAGAGGTGGTAGGTGCTGGGGTGAAGAGAGGTGGTAGGTGCTGGGGTAAACGGGTGAAGAGAGGCGGTAGGTGCTGGTGTGAAGAGGTGGTAGGTGCTGGGTGAAGAAAGGTGGTAGGTGCTGGGGTGAAGGGAGGTGGTAGGTGCTGGGGTGAAGGGAGGCGGTAGGTGCTGGGGTGAATGGGTGAAGAGAGGCGGTAGGTGCTAGGGTGAAGAGAGGTGGTAGGTGCTGGGGTGAAGAGAGGCGGTAGGTGCTGGGGTGAAGACAGGTGGTAGGTGCTGGGGTGAAGAGAGGTGGTAGGTGCTGGGCTGAAGAGAGGTGGCAGGTGCTGGGGTGAAGAGATGTGGTAGGTGCTGGGGTGAACGAGTGAAGAGAGGCGGTAAGTGCTGCGATGAAGAGAGGTTGTAGGTGCTGGGGTGAAGAATGGTTGTAGGTGCTAGAGGTGGTAGGTACTTGGGGTGAAAAGAGGTGGTAGGTGCTGGTGTGAAGAAGTGGTAGGTGCTGGGTGAAGAAAGGTGGTAGGTGCTGGGGAATAGGGAGGTGGTAGGTGCTGGGGTGAAGGGAGGTGGTAGGTGCTGGGGTGAACGGGTGAAGAGAGTCGGTAGTTGCTAGGGTGAAGAGAGGTGGTAGGTGCTGGGGTGAAGAGAGGCGGTAGGTGCTGGGGTGAAGAGAGGTGGTAGGTGCTGGGGTGAAGAGAGGTGGTAGGTTCTGGGGTGAAGAGAGGTGGTAGGTGCTGGGGTGAAGAGATGTGGTAGTTGCTGGGGTGAACGAGTGAAGAGAGGCGGTAAGTGCTGGGATGAAGAGAGGTTGTAGGTGCTGGTGTGAAGATTGGTTGTAGGTGCTAGGGTGAAGAGAGGTGGTAGGTGCTGGGGTGAAGAGAGGTGGTAGGTGCTGGGCTGAAGATAGGTGGTAGGTGCTGGGGTGAAGAGAGGTGGTAGGTACTTGGGGTGAAGAGAGGTGGAGGGTGCTGGGGTGAAGAGAGGTGGTAGGTGCTGGGGTGAACGGTTGAAGAGAGGCAGTAGGTGCTGGGGTGAAGAGAGGTGGTAGGTGCTGGGGTGAAGAGAGGTGGTAGGTGCTAGGGTGAACGGGTGAAGAGAGGCGGTAGGTTCTGGGATGAAGAGAGGCGGTAGGTGCTGAGTGAAGAGAGGTGGTAGGTGCTGGGGAGAAGGGAGGTGGCAGGTGCTGGGGTGAACGGGTGAAGAAAGGCGGTAGGTGCTGGGGTGAAGAGAGGCGGTAGGTGCTGGGGTGAAGAGAGGCGGTAAGTACTGGGGTGAAGAGAGGTGGTAGGTGCTGGGGTGTTGAGAGGTGGTAGGTGCTGGGGTGTTGAGAGGTGGTAGGTGTTGGGGTGAATGGGTGAAGAGAGGCAGTAGGTACTGGGGTGAAGAGAGGTGGTAGGTGCTGGGTTGAAGAGAGGTGCTAGGGTGAAGAGAGGTGATAGGTGCTGGGGTGAAGAGATTTAGTAGGTTCTGGGGTGAACGAGTGAAGAGAGGCGGTAGGTGCTGGGGTGAAGAGAGGTTGTAGGTGCTGGGGTGAAGATTGGTTGTAGGTGCTAGGGTGAAGAGAGCTGTTAGGTGCTGGGGTGAAGAGAGGTGGTAGGTGCTGGGGTGAAGAGAGGTGGTAGGTGCTGGGGTGAAGAGAGGTGGTAGGTACTTGGGGTGAAGAGAGGTGGTAGGTGCTGGGGTGAAGAGAGGTGGTAGGTGCTGGGGTGAAGGGGTGAAGAGAGGCGGTAGGTGCTGGTGTGAAGAGGTGGTAGGTGCTGGGTGAAGAAAGGTGGTAGGTGCTGGGGTGAAGGGAGGTGGTAGGTGCTGGGGTGAAGGGAGGTGGTAGGTGCTGGGGTGAACGGGGGAGGAGAGGCAGTAGGTGCTAGGGTGAAGAGAGGTGGTAGGTGCTGGGGTGAAAAGAGGCGGTAGGTGCTGGGGTGAAGAGAGGTGGTAGGTGCTGGGGTGAAGAGAGGTGGTAGGTGCTGGGGTGAAGAGATGTGGTAGGTGCTGGGGTGAACGAGTGAAGAGAGGCGGTAAGTGCTGGGATGAAGAGAGGTTGTAGGTGCTGGGGTGAAGATTGGTTGTAGGTGCTCGGGTGAAGAGAGGTGGTAGGTGCTGGGGTGAAGAGAGGTGGTAGGTGCTGGGCTGAAGATAGGTGGTAGGTGCTGGGGTGAAGAGAGGTAGTAGGTACTTGGGGTGAAGAGAGGTGGAGGGTGCTGGGGTGAAGAGAGGTGGTAGATGCTGGGGTGAACGGTTGAAGAGAGGCAGTAGGTGCTGGGGTGAAGAGAGGTGGTAGGTGCTGGGGTGAAGAGAGGTGGTAGGTGCTGGTGGTGAAGAGAGGTGGTAGGTGCTGGGGTGAAGAGAGGTGGTAGGTGCTGGGGTGAAGAGATGTGGTAGGTGCTGGGGTGAACGAGTGAAGAGAGGCGGTAAGTGCTGGGATGAAGAGAGGTTGTAGGTGCTGGGGTGAAGATTGGTTGTAGGTGCTAGGGTGAAGAGAGGTGTTAGGTGCTGGGGTGAAGAGAGGTGGTAGGTGCTGGGGTGAAGAGAGGTGGTAGGTACTTGGGGTGAAGAGAGGTGGTAGGTGCTGGGGTGAAGAGAGGTGGTAGGTGCTGGGGTGAACGGGTGAAGAGAGGCGGTAGGTGCTGGTGTGAAGAGGTGGTAGGTGCTGGGTGAAGAAAGGTGGTAGGTGCTGGGGTGAAGGGAGGTGGTAGGTGCTGGGGTGAAGGGAGGTGGTAGGTGCTGGGGTGAACGGGTGAAGAGAGGCGGTAGGTGCTAGGGTGAAGAGAGGTGGTAGGTGCTGGGGTGAAGAGAGGCGGTAGGTGCTGGGGTGAAGAGAGGTGGTAGGTGCTGGGGTGAAGAGAGGTGGTAGGTGCTGGGGTGAAGAGAGGTGGTAGGTGCTGGGATGAAGAGAGGTTGTAGGTGCTGGGGTGAAGATTGGTTGTAGGTGCTAGGGTGAAGAGAGGTGGTAGGGGCTGGGGTGAAGACAGGTGGTAGGTGCTGGGCTGAAGACAGGTGGTAGGTGCTGGGGTGAAGAGAGGTGGTAGGTACTTGGGGTGAAGAGAGGTGGAGGTTGCTGGGGTGAAGAGAGGTGGTAGGTGCTGGGGTGAACGGTTGAATAGAGGCAGTAGGTGCTGGGGTGAAGAAAGGTCGTAGGTGCTGGGGTGAAGAGAGGTGGTAGGTGCTAGGGTGAACGGGTGAAGAGAGGCGGTAGGTGCTGGGATGAAGAGAGGCGGTAGGTGCTGGGTGAAGAGAGGTGGTAGGTGCTGGGGAGAAGGGAGGTGGCAGGTGCTGGGGTGAACGGGTGAAGAAAGGCGGCAGGTGCTGCGGTGAAGAGAGGCGTAGGTGCTGGGGTGAAGAGAGGCGGTAGGTGCTGGGGTGAAGAGAGGTGGTAGGTGCTGGGAGGTTGAGAGGTAGTAGGTGCTGGGGTGTTGAGAGGTGGTAGGTGTTGGGTTGAATGGGTGAAGAGAGGCAGTAGGTACTGGGGTGAAGAGAGGTGGTAGGTGCTGGGTTGAAGAGAGGTGCTAGGGTGAAGAGAGGTGATAGATGCTGGGGTGAAGAGATTTAGTAGGTTCTGGGGTGAACGAGTGAAGAGAGGCGGTAGGTGCTGGGGTGAAGAGAGGTTGTAGGTGCTGGTGTGAAGAGAGGTGGTAGGTGCTGGTGTGAAGAGAGGTGGTAGGTGCTGGGGTGAAGAGAGGTGGTAGGTACTTGGGGTGAAGAGAGGTGGTAGGTACTTGGGGTGAAGAGAAGTGGTAGGTGCTGGGGTGTTGAGAGGTGGTAGGTGCTGGGGTGTTGAGAGGTGGTAGGTGTTGGGGAGAATGGGTGAATAGAGGCAGTAGGTGCTGGGGTGAAGAGAGGTGGTAGGTGCTGGGGTGAAGAGTGGTTCTAGGGTGAAGAGAGGTGGTAGGTGCTGGGGTGAAGAGAGGTGGTAGGTGCTGGGGTGAAAGAGTGAAGTGAGGCGGTAGGTGCTGGGGTGATGAGGGGTGGTAGGTGCTGGGCTGATGAGGGGTGGTAGGTGCTGGGGTGAAGAGAGGTGGTAGGTGCTGGGGTGAAGAGAGGTGGTAGGTGCTGGGGTGAAGAGAGGTGGTAGGTGCTGGGGTGAACGAGTGAAGAAAGGCGGTAGGTGGTGGGGTGAAGAGAGGTTGTAGGTGCTGGGGTGAAGAGAGGTGGTAGGTGCTGGGGTGAACGGGTGAAGAGAGGCGGTAGGTGCTAGGTTGAAGAGAGGCGGTAGGTGCTGGGGTGAAGAGAGGCGGTAGGAGTTGGGGTGAAGAGAGGCGGTAGGAGTTGGGGTGAAGAGAGGTGGTAGGTGCTGGGGTGAAGAGAGGTGGTAGGTGCTGGGGTGAAGAGAGGTGGTAGGTTCTGAGTTGAAGAGAGGTGCTAGGGTGAAGACAGGTGGTAGGTGCTGGGGTGAAGAGATGTGGTAGATTCTGGGGTGAACGAGTGAAGAGAGGAGGTAGGTGCTGAGGTGAAGAGAGGTTGTAGGTGCTGGGGGGAAGAGAGGTGGTAGGTGCTGGGGAGAAGAGAGGTGGTAGGTTCTGGGGTGAAGAGAGGTGGTAGGTAGGTACTGGGGTGAAGAGATGTGGTAGGTTCTGTGGTGAAGAGAGGTGGTAGGTGATAGGTGCTAGGGTGAGGAGAGGTGATAGGTGCTGGGGTGCAGAGAGGCGGTAGGTGCTGGGGTGAAGGTAGGCGGTAGGTGCTGGGGTGAAGAGATGTGGTAGGTTCTGTGGTGAAGAGAGGTGGTAGGTGATAGGTGCTAGGGTGAGGAGAGGTGATAGGTGCTGGGGTGCAGAGAGGCGGTAGGTGCTGGGGTGAAGGTAGGCGGTAGGTGCTGGGGTGAAGAGAGGCGGTAAGTGCTGGGGTGAAGAGAGGTGATATGTGCTGGGGTGATGAGAGGTGGTAGGTGCTGGGGAGAAGAGAGGCGGTAGGTGCTGGGGTGAAGAAAGGTCGTACGTACTTGGGGTGAAGAGAGGTGGTAGGTACTAGGGGAGAAGAGAGATGGTAGGCGCTGGGGTGTTGAGAGGTGGTAGGGGCTGGGGTGTTGAGAGGTGGTAGGTGTTGGGGTGAATGGGTGAAGATAGGCAGTAGGTGCTGGGGTGAAGAGAGGTGGTAGGTGCTGGGGTCAAGAGAGGTGCTAGGGTGAAGAGAGGTGGTAGGTGCTGGGGTGAAGAGAGGTCGTAGGTGCTGGGGTGAACGACTGAAGAGAGGTGGTAGGTGCTGGCGTGAAGAGAGGTGGTAGGTGCTGGGGTGAAGAGAGGTGGTAGGTGCTGGGGTGCAGAGAGGCGGTAGGTGCTGGGGTGAAGGTAGGCGGTAGGTGCTGGGGTGAAGAGAGGCGGTAAGTGCTGGGGTGAAGAGAGGTGATATGTGCTGGGGTGATGAGAGGTGGTAGGTGCTGGGGAGAAGAGAGGCGGTAGGTGCTGGGGTGAAGAAAGGTCGTACGTACTTGGGGTGAAGAGAGGTGGTAGGTACTTGGGGAGAAGAGAGATGGTAGGAGCTGGGGTGTTGAGAGGTTGTAGGTGCTGGGGTGTTGAGAGGTGGTAGGTGCTGGGGTCAAGAGAGGTGCTAGGGTGAAGAGAGGTGGTAGGTGCTGGGGTGAAGAGAGGTCGTAGGTGCTGAGGTGAACGACTGAAGAGAGGTGGTAGGTGCTGGCGTGAAGAGAGGTGGTAGGTGCTGGGGTGAAGAGAGGTGGTAGGTGCTGGGGTGCAGAGAGGCGGTAGGTGCTGGGGTGAAGGTAGGCGGTAGGTGCTGGGGTGAAGAGAGGCGGTAAGTGCTGGGGTGAAGAGAGGTGATATGTGCTGGGGTGATGAGAGGTGGTAGGTGCTGGGGAGAAGAGAGGCGGTAGGTGCTGGGGTGAAGAAAGGTCGTACGTACTTGGGGTGAAGAGAGGTGGTAGGTACTTGGGGAGAAGAGAGATGGTAGGAGCTGGGGTGTTGAGAGGTGGTAGATGCTGGGGTGTTGAGAGGTGGTAGGTGTTGGGGTGAATGGGTGAAGATAGGCAGTAGGTGCTGGGGTGAAGAGAGGTGGTAGGTACTTGGGGTGAAGAGAGGTGCTAGGGTGAAGAGAGGTGGTAGGTGCTGGGGTGAAGAGAGGTGGTAGGTGCTGGGGTGAACGACTGAAGAGAGGTGGTAGGTGCTGGGGTGAAGAGAGGTGGTAGGTGCTGGGGTGAAGAGAGGTGGTAGGTGCTGGGGTGAAGAGATGTGGTAGGTGCTGGGGTGAACGAGTGAAGAGAGGCCGTAGGTGCTGGGGTGAAGAGAGGCCGTAGGTGCAGGGGTGAAGAGAGGTTGTAGGTGCTGGGGTGAAGAGAGGTTGTAGGTGCTGGGGTGAAGAGAGGTGGTAGGTGCTGGGGTGAAGAGAGGTGGTAGGTGCTGGGGTGAAGAGAGGTGGTAGGTACTTGGGGTGAAGAGAGGTGGTAGGTGCTGGGGTGAAGAGAGGTGGTAGGTGCTGGGTGAAGAAAGGTGGTAGGTGCTGGGGTGAAGGGAGGTGGTAGGTGCTGGGGTGAAGGGAGGTGGTAGGTGCTGGGGTGAATGGGTGAAGAGAGGCGGTAGGTGCTAGGGTGAAGAGAGGTGGTAGGTGCTGGGGTGAAGAGAGGCGGTAGGTGCTGGGGTGAAGACAGGTGGTAGGTGCTGGGGTGAAGAGAGGTGGTAGGTGCTGGGCTGAAGAGAGGTGGCAGGTGCTGGGGTGAAGAGAGGTCGTAGGTGCTGGGGTGAATGACTGAAGAGAGGTGGTAGGTGCTGGCGTGAAGAGAGGTGGTAGGTGCTGGGGTGAAGAGAGGTGGTAGGTGCTGGGGTGCAGAGAGGCGGTAGGTGCTGGGGTGAAGGTAGGCGGTAGGTGCTGGGGTGAAGAGAGGCGGTAAGTGCTGGGGTGAAGAGAGGTGATATGTGCTGGGGTGATGAGAGGTGGTAGGTGCTGGGGAGAAGAGAGGCGGTAGGTGCTGGGGTGAAGAAAGGTCGTACGTACTTGGGGTGAAGAGAGGTGGTAGGTACTTGGGGAGAAGAGAGATGGTAGGAGCTGGGGTGTTGAGAGGTGGTAGGTGCTGGGGTGTTGAGAGGTGGTAGGTGCTGGGGTCAAGAGAGGTGCTAGGGTGAAGAGAGGTGGTAGGTGCTGGGGTGAAGAGAGGTCGTAGGTGCTGGGGTGAACGACTGAAGAGAGGTGGTAGGTGCTGGCGTGAAGAGAGGTGGTAGGTGCTGGGGTGAAGAGAGGTGGTAGGTGCTGGGGTGCAGAGAGGCGGTAGGTGCTGGGGTGAAGGTAGGCGGTAGGTGCTGGGGTGAAGAGAGGCGGTAAGTGCTGGGGTGAAGAGAGGTGATATGTGCTGGGGTGATGAGAGGTGGTAGGTGCTGGGGAGAAGAGAGGCGGTAGGTGCTGGGGTGAAGAAAGGTCGTACGTACTTGGGGTGAAGAGAGGTGGTAGGTACTTGGGGAGAAGAGAGATGGTAGGAGCTGGGGTGTTGAGAGGTGGTAGGTGCTGGGGTGTTGAGAGGTGGTAGGTGTTGGGGTGAATGGGTGAAGATAGGCAGTAGGTGCTGGGGTGAAGAGAGGTGGTAGGTACTTGGGGTGAAGAGAGGTGCTAGGGTGAAGAGAGGTGGTAGGTGCTGGGGTGAAGAGAGGTGGTAGGTGCTGGGGTGAACGACTGAAGAGAGGTGGTAGGTGCTGGGGTGAAGAGAGGTGGTAGGTGCTGGGGTGAAGAGAGGTGGTAGGTGCTGGGGTGAAGAGATGTGGTAGGTGCTGGGGTGAACGAGTGAAGAGAGGCCGTAGGTGCTGGGGTGAAGAGAGGCCGTAGGTGCAGGGGTGAAGAGAGGTTGTAGGTGCTGGGGTGAAGAGAGGTTGTAGGTGCTGGGGTGAAGAGAGGTGGTAGGTGCTGGGGTGAAGAGAGGTGGTAGGTGCTGGGGTGAAGAGAGGTGGTAGGTACTTGGGGTGAAGAGAGGTGGTAGGTGCTGGGGTGAAGAGAGGTGGTAGGTGCTGGGTGAAGAAAGGTGGTAGGTGCTGGGGTGAAGGGAGGTGGTAGGTGCTGGGGTGAAGGGAGGTGGTAGGTGCTGGGGTGAATGGGTGAAGAGAGGCGGTAGGTGCTAGGGTGAAGAGAGGTGGTAGGTGCTGGGGTGAAGAGAGGCGGTAGGTGCTGGGGTGAAGACAGGTGGTAGGTGCTGGGGTGAAGAGAGGTGGTAGGTGCTGGGCTGAAGAGAGGTGGCAGGTGCTGGGGTGAAGAGATGTGGTAGGTGCTGGGGTGAACGAGTGAAGAGAGGCGGTAAGTGCTGCGATGAAGAGAGGTTGTAGGTGCTGGGGTGAAGATTGGTTGTAGGTGCTAGAGGTGGTAGGTACTTGGGGTGAAAAGAGGTGGTAGGTGCTGGTGTGAAGAGGTGGTAGGTGCTGGGTGAAGAAAGGTGGTAGGTGCTGGGTGTTGGACAGGCCACACGAAGGGCTTGCTCCCTCCCCGCACGACAGGGCCCGAGCTCCGGCCCACCAGGCATAACCCACGAAAAGCACCGGTACCCCGTCTCACGACGGATCTTCTGCCCTCGGACCTCTACTCCTCACGGGGCCCAGCCCCACCGGCTCCCCCGGCCGGTTCAAGCCGCCATCTTGGGCCCTGCACCACGAGGCCGCGTGGCCTCGCCCCGACCCTAACCCCGGGCCTGGCCGGCCCCGACATCCCGGCACCACCGTCCACCCGGGAGGTGAGCGGACCACTTGGCAGGTCAATGGGAGAACGAAGTGTCAAGAGCTCTTCCCCCGCCAGGTGCCGATCGCCTCCAGCTCCCCCAGGCGCTGGCTCCACCCCCTGCTGGGTGTCTGGACACCTTCATCCCGGGCCCTCCGACCTCCAAGTGCGAGGGTCCGGACATCAAAGGGCGCCTGCCCTATAACTGGGACAACTCCGGAGCAGGAAGGCAGTTGTATCCTGGAGTCGAGAGACACCGAGAGAACTCAGCCTTGACGGACTACTGGCGCTGCCGTAGCCCGCTCTTGTGAACCATCATCCTGCCTGCTGGCGCTGCCGCGGCCTTCTACAACATCCATCCTCGTCGGGACCTGCTGGCGCTGCCGCGGCCCGTTGTAACGACCACCCTCGTCGGGACCTGCTGGCGCTGCCGCGGCCCGCTGTAACGACCACCCTCGTCGGGACCTGCTGGCGCTGCCGCGGCCCGTTGTAACGACCATCCTACCCGGGACCTGCTGGCGCTGCCGCGGACCGTCCATCGACCATCTTTCCGGGACCTGCTGGCGCTGCCGCGGCCAGTACCAACCAAGCTCGAGGATTGTGAGCTAATCATCATCTCATCCAAACTACCTGACTGGTAGACAGACTGTCCCGCTACCCCTTACCCTGCTTTGAGAGCCTTGAAACGAGGGGACCCCTGAGTCCAGACCTCCTTGTACCAGTCAAGCGTACCCTAAGAAGTGCTTATAAAGAACCCTGAACCTTATCCGTGTGTGGTATTTGTCTGTGGGGGGGAAGTTACTTGTCTGTACGATCGCTGGAGACGGCTCTCCCCGGAGACCTCTCCTCCTGACCCCGGCCGACCCTCCCGGTCCGTCTACCCCTTTCTAACATTGGTGGCCAGCGGCGCGATCCGAATCAACGCGTAATCGTACAGAGAGTAGCTCACCCCACGACAAAAACACGATGTCAGCCAAAGAGAGCAACTCCACCGAGAAATTCCAAATGGATAAAATAGAAGAATACAACCACCGCGAACTGAGACAATTCTGCATAGAACTTGGCATTGCTACCACCGGCCTGAGTACCAAAGAAGATCTAAAACACGCCCTGGAGTCGTGGACAGAAACTGGGGTCGCCGGACCCTCCGACCAAAGCAGCATCACACCAGAGGAGAACGCCACGGCTCCCGAGGAGCGGGGAACGGGCCTCCCGCAGGAGGAGATCCGAGAAAGAGAAAGAACCAGATTGCACGAGTTGGAAATGGCACGACTCAAGATGGATGGGGAACTCAAGTTAGCTGAACAGAAACTCAACCTCGAGCACATGCGGCTCCGAGATGAACGAGAAGAGAAGCAGAGACAGAGAGAGCTTGAGGAGAAAAAAATAACGCTCGAGCACGAGCGCAAACTGGCGGAAATAGAACTTCGGAAACAGAATAAAGAACTGGGGGTGCCTGAGCGACCACACACCCCGGGGCCAATCGAGAAAAAAGTCCACATCCCCAAGGATGTTGTCCGCGAGTATGTCCGAGAAGACGACATACAACAGTGGTTTAAAGCCTACGAGATCGCCATGACCTCCCACCGGATCGACCGGAGTGATTGGGGAGCCGGACTTTGGGGGAGGTTTATCAACGAGGGTCGCGATGCCCTACTACAGCTCCCAGATCACCAAATGTCGTCCTACGACCACATGAAGGCTGCCCTCCTCACCCGCTACGGCCTCACACCCGAGATGTACCGCCAGAGGTTCAGAGATTGCACCCGGATCCCAGGTACAACTTGGGTAGAATACGTGAACTATTTCAGCCGTGCCTTCGAGGGTTGGATAAAGGGGAGCCAGGTCACCACCTACGAACAACTCTTTAACCTGATGGTATGGGAGCACCTGTCAAACAACTGTTTCGTCGAGCTCAGGCAGCACCTCCTCAACAGTAAGCTGACTGACCCCCGGCAGCTCGCCGCCGAAGCTGACCGATGGGAAAGCACCCGAGTGGGCCGGAGGGGGCCACACGAACAGAACAGAAACAACCAAGGCCAGCACCGTCCTCGGGGAGGAGGAGGGGGCCAGGGGCGAGGGAGAGACGCCTTGCCCGCAACACCCGTGGCCAGCACCCCGGCCCCGGCCGGTCGGGGCAACCCCCCGTGGCGTCCTGGGGTCCGAGCCAACGTCACGTGCCACCGATGCCAGCGAGTCGGCCACTACGCCAATGACCCGAGCTGCCTGCAGAACCAAACACCCAAGCCCCGCCAGGTAGCTGCCGCCGCCCTGGGGGAAGAGCGATCATTGGAAGAACCAGAGGAGTATGAGCCGGCCCAGCAAGAGTGGGAACCGGCCGCCATGGTCCTGGCGTGCTTAGGGGGAAGAGACATGGTCCCGCGAGCTCCCCTACCCGCTAACACCAGGAAATACGGTCAGTGGGTGACCATTAATGGACAACGAGCCGAGGCCTTGCGTGACACAGGCGCCAGTGTGACGGCCGTCCGCTGTCACCTGGTGAAGCCCGAGCAGATCCTGCCGAACATTCTCTGCCCCGTCCGCTCGGCAGACAACTCTGAAAGTATGTGTCAAATGGCCTGCGTCCCATTCGAATGGGGAGGGGTCTCCGGCCTGTTGAAGGTGACGGTCCGGGACGATGCCCCCGTGGACTGCCTCCTGGGGAATGACCTCGAGAGTTCCCCGTGGGCCACCGTTGAGAGAAGAGAGCACCTGGGGATGCTGGGCCTCCCGGACTGGGCCTGCATAACCACCCGGTCCATGGCCGCCCGTGCCGTCCCTCGATCAGAAGAACCAGAATGGCCAGCACCCCCGCCCCCAGTCGCCCCAGTAGAAGACAACGACGAGGCCAGCCTCCCAGACTCGACGACCGAAGGGGACGCGCAACCCCAGGACCTTCCTGACCTGGCTCAGTGGCGTCAGGAAGGGGGGCCCACCCAAGAACAGTTCCGCCAGGAACAAAAGACCTGTCCCTCCCTCGAGGGACTCCGCCAACAAGCCAGCGCCCAGAACACAGGGGACTCCACCGGAACTCACTGGGTCTACTGGGATAACGACCTGCTCTACAGCGAGCAAAGAATTGCCGAGCTGGGGGCCGGTCGAGTACTGGTGGTACCTCTCCGCTTCAGAGACTTTCTGCTCAACCTGGCCCACGATGTCCCCCTGGCTGGACACCTGGGCCAGGATAAAACGTACAGCCGCCTAGTGACCCACTTTTTCTGGCCGAAAATGCGGAACGACGTCCTGAACCACTGCCGATCTTGCCCCACATGCCAAGCCAGCGGGAAGAGTGGTCGGAAGCTGAAAGCCCCTCTGCAACCCTTCCCTGTGGTCACCACCCCGTTCGACAGGGTGGGGATAGACATCGTGGGGCCTCTGGACCCCCGCACGGCACAAGGACACAGGTTCATCTTAGTACTGGTGGACCATGCCACCCGCTACCCCGAGGCGGTGCCCCTACGGACCGTGACAGCTCCGGTGGTTGGCCGGGCCCTAATGGGGATCTTCTCCCGGGTAGGCTTCCCCCGAGAAGTCGTCAGCGACCGAGGCACGAACTTTATATCCAAATACATGAAGTCCCTCTGGCAACAATGCGGGGTCACCTACAGATTCACGACCCCCTATCACCCCCAAGGGAACGGACTTGTGGAGCGTTTCAACCGCACCCTCAAGGGGATGATTGGGGGATTGGAAGAGCCCCTCCGTCGCCAGTGGGATGTACTACTCCCGTGCCTCCTCTTCGCTTACCGAGAAGTTCCCCAGAAGTCCCTCGGTTTTAGCCCTTTCGAACTCCTGTACGGGCACCCTGTGCGAGGGCCCCTCAGCCTAGTAAAAGAAGGTTGGGAGATGGCCCCCCTAAAGACCCCTCCAGACGTCTTCAGATACATCCTGGCCCTACGCAACCAGACCCGGCGCTTCAGAGAGATGGCCAAGGCGAACCTCGAGGCCAGCCAGGAGGACATGAAGAAGTGGTATGATCACAATGCCTCCTCCGTTGAGTTCGAGCCTGGACAACAAGTATGGGTGATGTCCCCCACCGAACCATGTGCCTTGCAAGATAAGTGGACGGAGCCCTTCAAAGTGGTCGAGCGCAAAAGCCCCGTCACTTACCTCATCGACCTGGGGACCTCCCGGAACCCCCTTCGGGTCCTCCACACCAACCGACTCAAACCACACTTTGTGCGCTCAGAACTCAGCCTCCTGATGGCTACGGACAGTGGGGCAGAGGAGGACTCCGAACCCCTCCCGGATCTTCTGAAGACTCAGGAGAATGACGGCTCCGTGGACGGGGTCCGGCTCTCTGACGCCCTCACTTCGGAGCAACGCCAGGGCTGCCGGAACCTCCTGCTGCAGTTTGCTACCCTGTTCTCCCTCACCCCCGGGGTCACCCCTTGGTGTTTGCACGACGTGGACACCGGGGACAGTCCCCCTGTCCGACACCGGGCCTACCGCGTACCGGATCGGGTACGGGCCTGCATACAGGAGGAGGTGGCCAAGATGCTTACAATCGGGGTCATCGAGCCCTCGGACAGTCCCTGGGCCAGTCCGGTTGTATTGGTCCCCAAAGCCGCTGCCCCCGGCACCGCACCTGAACTGAGATTCTGCGTCGACTACCGGGGCTTGAACGCTGTCACCCGGACCGACGCTCACCCGATCCCCCGAGCAGACGAGCTGATCGACCGGCTGGGGGCCGCCCGCTACCTCAGTATCTTCGACCTAACAGCGGGCTACTGGCAGATCGGCCTCACACCCAGGGCTCAGGAACGGTCAGCCTTCTCTACCCCCGATGGCCACTACCAATTCAAGGTCATGCCCTTCGGCATGAAGAATGCCCCCGCCACGTTTCAACGCCTCGTGAACCAGGTCTTGGCGGGGCTCGAAGAGTTCAGCGCTGCCTACCTGGACGATATCGCTGTATACAGCCGCCACTGGCCCGACCACCTCCGTCACCTCCAAGAGGTCCTACAGGCCCTCCAGCGGGCCGGCCTCACAATTAAGGCCGGCAAGTGCCAAATTGGCCAAGGGTCTGTGACCTACCTTGGGCACCAAGTGGGAAGCGGGCTGGTGGCCCCGCTACAACTTAAGATTGCTGCCATCCAGTCCTGGCAGCCCCCCGTCACCCAGACCGAGGTCCGAGCCTTCTTGGGGCTCACCGGCTACTACCGGCGGTTCGTGAAGGACTACGGCAGCATCGTGGGGCCCCTCACGGGTCTCACGTCCAAGAACCAACCGAAGCGGATTAATTGGACCCCCGATTGTCAAGCGGCCTTCGAGAAGCTGAAGGCCGCCCTGTGCACCGCCCCTGTGCTCCAGGCCCCCGATTACAGTCGGGAATTCGTGGTACAGACCGACGCCTCCGACCACGGCATCGGAGCCGTCCTTTCTCAATTAAACCCCGAAGGTCATGACCAGCCGGTGGCCTTCATCAGTCGACGTCTCCTGGCCCGAGAACAGCGCTGGAGCACCATCGAGAGGGAGGCCTTCGCAGTGGTGTGGGCCCTCAAAAAGCTCCGGCCCTATCTCTTCGGTACCCATTTCCGGGTACAAACCGACCATCGACCCCTGCAGTGGCTGATGCAGATGCGGGGGGAGAACCCAAAACTCTTGCGCTGGTCCATTTCCCTGCAGGGAATGGACTTCACTGTGGAGCACCGACCAGGCCAAGACCACGCCAACGCGGACGGCCTGTCCCGCTTTTTCCGCCTCGACGAAGAGAGTCCCCAAGGAGATGGGTGACTCTCCCCGCCTTCAGCTGGGGGGGACGCATGTTGGACAGGCCACACGAAGGGCTTGCTCCCTCCCCGCACGACAGGGCCCGAGCTCCGGCCCACCAGGCATAACCCACGAAAAGCACCGGTACCCCGTCTCACGACGGATCTTCTGCCCTCGGACCTCTACTCCTCACGGGGCCCAGCCCCACCGGCTCCCCCGGCCGGTTCAAGCCGCTATCTTGGGCCCTGCACCACGAGGCCGCGTGGCCTCGCCCCGACCCTAACCCCGGGCCTGGCCGGCCCCGACATCCCGGCACCAACGTCCACCCGGGAGGTGAGCGGACCACTTGGCAGGTCAATGGGAGAACGAAGTGTCAAGAGCTCTTCCCCCGCCAGGTGCCGATCGCCTCCAGCTCCCCCAGGCGCTGGCTCCACCCCCTGCTGGGTGTCTGGACACCTTCATCCCGGGCCCTCCGACCTCCAAGTGCGAGGGTCCGGACATCAAAGGGCGCCTGCCCTATAACTGGGACAACTCCGGAGCAGGAAGGCAGTTGTATCCTGGAGTCGAGAGACACCGAGAGAACTCCGCCTTGACGGACTACTGGCGCTGCCGTAGCCCGCTCTTGTGAACCATCATCCAGCCTGCTGGCGCTGCCGCGGCCTTCTACAACATCCATCCTCGTCGGGACCTGCTGGCGCTGCCGCGGCCCGTTGTAACGACCACCCTCGTCGGGACCTGCTGGCGCTGCCGCGGCCCGCTGTAACGACCACCCTCGTCGGGACCTGCTGGCGCTGCCGCGGCCCGTTGTAACGACCATCCTCACCGGGACCTGCTGGCGCTGCCGCGGACCGTCCATCGACCATCTTTCCGGGACCTGCTGGCGCTGCCGCGGCCCGTACCAACCAAGCTCGAGGATTGTGAGCTAATCATCATCTCATCCAAACTACCTGACTGGTAGACAGACTGTCCCACTACCCCTTACCCTGCTTTGAGAGCCTTGAATCGAGGGGACCCCTGAGTCCAGACCTCCTTGTACCAGTCAAGCGTACCCTAAGAAGTGCTTATAAAGAACCCTGAACCTTATCCGTGTGTGGTATTTGTCTGTGGGGGGGAAGTTACTTGTCTGTACGATCGCTGGAGACGGCTCTCCCCGGAGACCTCTCCTCCTGACCCCGGCCGACCCTCCCGGTCCGTCTACCCCTTTCTAACACTGGGGAATAGGGAGGTGGTAGGTGCTGGGGTGAAGGGAGGTGGTAGGTGCTGGGGTGAACGGGTGAAGAGAGGCGGTAGTTGCTAGGGTGAAGAGAGGTGGTAGGTGCTGGGGTGAAGAGAGGCGGTAGGTGCTGGGGTGAAGAGAGGTGGTAGGTGCTGGGGTGAAGAGAGGTGGTAGGTTCTGGGGTGAAGAGAGGTGGTAGGTGCTGGGGTGAAGAGATGTGGTAGGTGCTGGGGTGAACGAGTGAAGAGAGGCGGTAAGTGCTGGGATGAAGAGAGGTTGTAGGTGCTGGTGTAAAGATTGGTTGTAGGTGCTAGGGTGAAGAGAGGTGGTAGGTGCTGGGGTGAAGAGAGGTGGTAGGTGCTGGGCTGAAGACAGGTGGTAGGTGCTGGGGTGAAGAGAGGTAGTAGGTACTTGGGGTGAAGAGAGGTGGAGGTTGCTGGGGTGAAGAGAGGTGGTAGGTGCTGGGGTGAACGGTTGAATAGAGGCAGTAGGTGCTGGGGTGAAGAAAGGTCGTAGGTGCTGGGGTGAAGAGAGGTGGTAGGTGCTAGGGTGAACGGGTGAAGAGAGGTGGTAGGTGCTGGGATGAAGAGAGGCGGTAGGTGCTGGGTGAAGAGAGGTGGTAGGTGCTGGGGAGAAGGGAGGTGGCAGGTGCTGGGGTGAACGGGTGAAGAAAGGCGGCAGGTGCTGCGGTGAAGAGAGGCGGTAGGTGCTGGGGTGAAGAGAGGCGGTAGGTGCTGGGGTGAAGAGAGGTGGTAGGTGCTGGGGTGTTGAGAGGTAGTAGGTGCTGGGGTGTTGAGAGGTGGTAGGTGTTGGGTTGAATGGGTGAAGAGAGGCAGTAGGTACTGGGGTGAAGAGAGGTGGTAGGTGCTGGGTTGAAGAGAGGTGCTAGGGTGAAGAGAGGTGATAGATGCTGGGGTGAAGAGATTTAGTAGGTTCTGGGGTGAACGAGTGAAGAGAGGCGGTAGGTGCTGGGGTGAAGAGAGGTTGTAGGTGCTGGTGTGAAGAGAGGTGGTAGGTGCTGGTGTGAAGAGAGGTGGTAGGTGCTGGGGTGAAGAGAGATGGTAGGTACTTGGGGTGAAGAGAGGTGGTAGGTACTTGGGGTGAAGAGAAGTGGTAGGTGCTGGGGTGTTGAGAGGTGGTAGGTGCTGGGGTGTTGAGAGGTGGTAGGTGTTGGGGAGAATGGGTGAATAGAGGCAGTAGGTGCTGGGGTGAAGAGAGGTGGTAGGTGCTGGGGTCAAGAGAGGTGCTAGGGTGAAGAGAGGCGGTAGGTGCTGGGGTGAAGAGAGGTCGTAGGTGCTGGGGTGAACGACTGAAGAGAGGTGGTAGGTGCTGGCGTGAAGAGAGGTGGTAGGTGCTGGGGTGAAGAGAGGTGGTAGGTGATGGGGTGCAGAGAGGCGGTAGGTGCTGGGGTGAAGGTAGGCGGTAGGTGCTGGGGTGAAGAGAGGCGGTAAGTGCTGGGGTGAAGAGAGGTGATATGTGCTGGGGTGATGAGAGGTGGTAGGTGCTGGGGAGAAGAGAGGCGGTAGGTGCTGGGGTGAAGAAAGGTCGTACGTACTTGGGGTGAAGAGAGGTGGTAGGTACTTGGGGAGAAGAGAGATGGTAGGCGCTGGGGTGTTGAGAGGTGGTAGGTGCTGGGGTGTTGAGAGGTGGTAGGTGTTGGGGTGAATGGGTGAAGATAGGCAGTAGGTGCTGGGGTGAAGAGAGGTGGTAGGTACTTGGGGTGAAGAGAGGTGCTAGGGTGAAGAGAGGTGGTAGGTGCTGGGGTGAAGAGAGGTCGTAGGTGCTGGGGTGAACGACTGAAGAGAGGTGGTAGGTGCTGGGGTGAAGAGAGGTGGTAGGTGCTGGGGTGAAGAGAGGTGGTAGGTGCTGGGGTGAAGAGATGTGGTAGGTGCTGGGGTGAACGAGTGAAGAGAGGCCGTAGGTGCTGGGGTGAAGAGAGGCCGTAGGTGCTGGGGTGAAGAGAGGTTGTAGGTGCTGGGGTGAAGAGAGGTTGTAGGTGCTGGGGTGAAGAGAGGTGGTAGGTGCTGGGGTGAAGAGAGGTGGTAGGTGCTGGGGTGAAGAGAGGTGGTAGGTACTTGGGGTGAAGAGAGGTGGTAGGTGCTGGGGTGAAGAGAGGTGGTAGGTGCTGGGGTAAACGGGTGAAGAGAGGCGGTAGGTGCTGGTGTGAAGAGGTGGTAGGTGCTGGGTGAAGAAAGGTGGTAGGTGCTGGGGTGAAGGGAGGTGGTAGGTGCTGGGGTGAAGGGAGGTGGTAGGTGCTGGGGTGAATGGGTGAAGAGAGGCGGTAGGTGCTAGGGTGAAGAGAGGTGGTAGGTGCTGAGGTGAAGAGAGGCGGTAGGTGCTGGGGTGAAGACAGGTGGTAGGTGCTGGGGTGAAGAGAGGTGGTAGGTGCTGGGCTGAAGAGAGGTGGCAGGTGCTGGGGTGAAGAGATGTGGTAGGTGCTGGGGTGAACGAGTGAAGAGAGGCGGTAAGTGCTGCGATGAAGAGAGGTTGTAGGTGCTGGGGTGAAGATTGGTTGTAGGTGCTAGAGGTGGTAGGTACTTGGGGTGAAAAGAGGTGGTAGGTGCTGGTGTGAAGAGGTGGTAGGTGCTGGGTGAAGAAAGGTGGTAGGTGCTGGGGAATAGGGAGGTGGTAGGTGCTGGGGTGAAGGGAGGTGGTAGGTGCTGGGGTGAACGGGTGAAGAGAGGCGGTAGTTGCTAGGGTGAAGAGAGGTGGTAGGTGCTGGGGTGAAGAGAGGCGGTAGGTGCTGGGATGAAGAGAGGTTGTAGGTGCTGGTGTGAAGATTGGTTGTAGGTGCTAGGGTGAAGAGAGGTGGTAGGTGCTGGGGTGAAGAGAGGTGGTAGGTGCTGGGCTGAAGATAGGTGGTAGGTGCTGGGGTGAAGAGAGGTGGTAGGTACTTGGGGTGAAGAGAGGTGGAGGGTGCTGGGGTGAAGAGAGGTGGTAGGTGCTGGGGTGAACGGTTGAAGAGAGGCAGTAGGTGCTGGGGTGAAGAGAGGTGGTAGGTGCTGGGGTGAAGAGAGGTGGTAGGTGCTAGGGTGAACGGGTGAAGAGAGGCGGTAGGTGCTGGGATGAAGAGAGGCAGTAGGTGCTGGGTGAAGAGAGGTGGTAGGTGCTGGGGAGAAGGGAGGTGGCAGGTGCTGGGGTGAACGGGTGAAGAAAGGCGGTAGGTGCTGGGGTGAAGAGAGGCGGTAGGTGCTGGGGTGAAGAGAGGCGGTAAGTACTGGGGTGAAGAGAGGTGGTAGGTGCTGGGGTGTTGAGAGGTGGTAGGTGCTGGGGTGTTGAGAGGTGGTAGGTGTTGGGGTGAATGGGTGAAGAGAGGCAGTAGGTACTGGGGTGAAGAGAGGTGGTAGGTGCTGGGTTGAAGAGAGGTGCTAGGGTGAAGAGAGGTGATAGGTGCTGGGGTGAAGAGATTTAGTAGGTTCTGGGGTGAACGAGTGAAGAGAGGCGGTAGGTGCTGGGGTGAAGAGAGGTTGTAGGTGCTGGGGTGAAGAGAGGTTGTAGGTGCTGGGGTGAAGAGAGGTGGTAGGTGCTGGTGTGAAGAGAGGTGGTAGGTGCTGGGGTGAAGAGAGGTGGTAGGTGCTGGGTTGAAGATATGTGGTAGGTTCTGCGGTAAAGAGAGGTGGTAGGTGGTAGGTGCTGGGGTGAAGAGATTTAGTAGGTTCTGGGGTGAACGAGTGAAGAGAGGCAGTAGGTGCTGGGGTGAAGTTAGGTTGTAGGTGCTGGGGTGAAGAGAGGTGGTAGGTGCTGGTGTGAAGAGAGGCGGTAGGTGCTGGGGTGAAGAGAGGTGGTAGGTACTTGGGGTGAAAAGAGGTGGTAGGTGCTGGGGTGAACGACTGAAGAGAGGTGGTAGGTGCTGGGGTGAAGAGAGGTGGTAGGTGCTGGGGTGAAGAGAGGTGGTAGGTGCTGGGGTGAAGAGATGTGGTAGGTGCTTGGGTGAACGAGTGAAGAGAGGCCGTAGGTGCTGGGGTGAAGAGAGGCCGTAGGTGCTGGGGTGAAGAGAGGCCGTAGGTGCTGGGGTGAAGAGAGGTTGTAGGTGCTGGGGTGAAGAGAGGTTGTAGGTGCTGGGGTGAAGAGAGGTTGTAGGTGCTGGGGTGAAGAGGGGTGGTAGGTGCTGGGGTGAAGAGAGGTGGTAGGTACTTGGGGTGAAGAGAGGTGGTAGGTGCTGGGGTGAAGAGAGGTGGTAGGTGCTGGGGTGAACGGGTAAAGAGAGGCGGTAGGTGCTGGTGTGAAGAGGTGGTAGGTGCTGGGTGAAGAAAGGTGGTAGGTGCTGGGGTGAAGGAAGGTGGTAGGTGCTGGGGCGAAGGGAGGTGGTAGGTGCTGGGGTGAATGGGTGAAGAGAGGCGGTAGGTGCTGGGGTGTTGAGAGGTGGTAGGTGTTGGGGTGAATGGGTGAAGATAGGAAGTAGGTGCTGGGGTGAAGAGAGGTGGTAGGTGCTGGGGTGAAGAGAGGTGCTAGGGTGAAGAGAGGTGGTAGGTGCTGGGGTGAAGAGAGGCGGTAGGTGCTGGGGTGAAGAGAGGTGGTAGGTGCTGGGGTGAAGAGAGGTGGTAGGTGCTGGGGTGAAGAGAGGTGGTAGGTGCTGGGGTGAAGAGATGTGGTAGGTGCTGGGGTGAATGAGTGAAGAGAGGCGGTAGGTGCTGGGGTGAAGAGAGGCCGTAGGTGCTGGGGTGAAGAGAGGCCGTAGGTGCTGGGGTGAAGAGAGGTTGTAGGTGCTGGGGTGAAGAGAGGTTGTAGGTGCTGGGGTGAAGAGAGGTGGTAGGTGCTGGGGTGAAGAGAGGTGGTAGGTACTTGGGGTGAAGAGAGGTGGTAGGTGCTGGGGTGGTAGGTGCTGGGGTGAACGGGTGAAGAGAGGCGGTAGGTGCTGGTGTGAAGAGGTGGTAGGTGCTGGGTGAAGAAAGGTGGTAGGTGCTGGGGTGAAGGGAGGTGGTAGGTGCTGGGGTGAAGGGAGGTGGTAGGTGCTGGGGTGAACGGGTGAAGAAAGGCGGTAGGTGCTACGGTGAAGAGAGGTGGTAGGTGCTGGGGTGAAGAGAGGCGGTAGGTGCTGGGGTGAAGAGAGGTGGTAGGTGCTGGGGTGAAGAGAGGTGGTAGGTGCTGGGGTGAAGAGAGGTGGTAGGTGCTGGGGTGAAGAGAGGTGGTAGGTGCTGGGGTGAAGAGAGGTGGTAGGTGCTGGGGTGAAGAGATGTGGTAGGTGCTGGGGTGAACGAGTGAAGAGAGGTGTTAGGTGCTGGGGTGAAGAGAGGTGGTAGGTGCTGGGGTGAAGAGAGGTGGTAGGTACTTGGGGTGAAGAGAGGTGGTAGGTGCTGGGGTGAAGAGAGGTGGTAGGTGCTGGGGTGAACGGGTGAAGAGAGGCGGTAGGTGCTGGTGTGAAGAGGTGGTAGGTGCTGGGTGAAGAAAGGTGGTAGGTGCTGGGGTGAAGGGAGGTGGTAGGTGCTGGGGTGAACGGGTGAAGAGAGGCGGTAGGTGATAGGGTGAAGAGAGGTGGTAGGTGCTGGGGTGAAGAGAGGCGGTAGGTGCTGGGGTGAAGAGAGATGGTAGGTGCTGGGGTGAAGAGAGGTGGTAGGTGCTGGGGTGAACGAGTGAAGAGAGGCGGAAAGTGCTGGGATGAAGAGAGGTTGTAGGTGCTGGGGTGAAGATTGGTTGTAGGTGCTAGGGTGAAGAGAGGTGGTAGGTGCTGGGGTGAAGAGAGGTGGTAGGTGCTGGGCTGAAGATAGGTGGTAGGTGCTGGGGTGAAGAGAGGTGGTAGGTACTTGGGGTGAAGAGAGGTGGAGGGTGCTGGGGTGAAGAGAGGTGGTAGGTGCTGGGGTGAACGGTTGAAGAGAGGCAGTAGGTGCTGGGGTGAAGAGAGGTGGTAGGTGCTGGGGTGAAGAGAGGTGGTAGGTGCTAGGGTGAACGGGTGAAGAGAGGCGGTAGGTGCTGGGATGAAGAGAGGCAGTAGGTGCTGGGATGAAGAGAGGCGGAAGGTGCTGGGCTGAAGAGAGGTGGTAGGTGCTGGGGTGAAGAGAGGTGATAGGTGCTGGGGTGAAGAGGTGGTAGGTGCTGGGTGAAGAAAGGTGGTAGGTGCTGGGGTGAAGGGAGGTGGTAGGTGCTGGGGTAAACGGGTGAAGAGAGGCGGTAGGTGATAGGGTGAAGAGAGGTGGTAGGTGCTGGGGTGAAGAGAGGCGGTAGGTGCTGGGGTGAAGAGAGGTGGTAGGTGCTGGGGTGAAGAGAGGTGGTAGGTGCTGGGGTGAAGAGAGGTGGTAGGTGCTGGGGTGAAGAGATGTGGTAGGTGCTGGGGTGAATGAGTGAAGAGAGGCCATAGGTGCTGGGGTGAAGAGAGGTTGTAGGTGCTGGGGTGAAGAGAGGTGGTAGGTGCTGGGGTGAAGAGAGGTGGTAGGTACTTGGGGTGAAGAGAGGTGGAGGGTGCTGGGGTGAAGAGAGGTGGTAGGTGCTGGGGTGAAGAGATGTGGTAGGTGCTGGGGTGAACGAGTGAAGAGAGGTGTTAGGTGCTGGGGTGAAGAGAGGTGGTAGGTGCTGGGGTGAAGAGAGGTGGTAGGTACTTGAGGTGAAGAGAGGTGGTAGGTGCTGGGGTGAAGAGAGGTGGTAGGTGCTGGGGTGAACGGGTGAAGAGAGGCGGTAGGTGCTGGTGTGAAGAGGTGGTAGGTGCTGGGTGAAGAAAGGTGGTAGGTGCTGGGGTGAAGGGAGGTGGTAGGTGCTGGGGTGAAGGGAGGTGGTAGGTGCTGGGGTGAACGGGTGAAGAGAGGCGGTAGGTGATAGGATGAAGAGAGGTGGTAGGTGCTGGGGTGAAGAGAGGCGGTAGGTGCTGGGGTGAAGAGAGGTGGTAGGTGCTGGGGTGAAGAGATGTGGTAGGTGCTGGGGTGAACGAGTGAAGAGAGGCGGTAAGTGCTGGGATGAAGAGAGGTTGTAGGTGCTGGGGTGAAGATTGGTTGTAGGTGCTAGGGTGAAGAGAGGTGGTAGGTGCTGGGGTGAAGAGAGGTGGTAGGTGCTGGGCTGAAGATAGGTGGTAGGTGCTGGGGTGAAGAGAGGTGGTAGGTACTTGGGGTGAAGAGAGGTGGAGGGTGCTGGGGTGAAGAGAGGTGGTAGGTGCTGGGGTGAACGGTTGAAGAGAGGCAGTAGGTGCTGGGGTGAAGAGAGGCCGTAGGTGCTGGGGTGAAGAGAGGTTGTAGGTGCTGGGGTGAAGAGAGGTTGTAGGTGCTGGGGTGAAGAGAGGTGGTAGGTGCTGGGGTGAAGAGAGGTGGTAGGTACTTGGGGTGAAGAGAGGTGGTAGGTGCTGGGGTAAAGAGAGGTGGTAGGTGCTAGGGTGAACGGGTGAAGAGAGGCGGTAGGTGCTGGGGTGTTGAGAGGTGGTAGGTGTTGGGGTGAATGGGTGAAGATAGGCAGTAGGTGCTGGGGTGAAGAGAGGTGGTAGGTGCTGGGGTGAAGAGAGGTGCTAGGGTGAAGAGAGGTGGTAGGTGCTGGGGTGAAGAGAGGTGGTAGGTGCTGGGGTGAACGACTGAAGAGAGGTGGTAGGTGCTGGGGTGAAGAGAGGTGGTAGGTGCTGGGGTGAAGAGAGGTGGTAGGTGCTGGGGTGAAGAGATGTGGTAGGTGCTGGGGTGAATGAGTGAAGAGAGGCCGTAGGTGCTGGGGTGAAGAGAGGCCATAGGTGCTGGGATGAAGAGAGGTTGTAGGTGCTGGGGTGAAGATTGGTTGTAGGTGCTAGGGTGAAGAGAGGTGTTAGGTGCTGGGGTGAAGAGAGGTGGTAGCTGCTGGGGTGAAGAGAGGTGGTAGGTGCTGGGGTGAAGAGAGGTGGTAGGTACTTGGGGTGAAGGGAGGTGGTAGGTGCTGGGGTGAAGAGAGGTGGTAGGTACTGGGGTGAACGGGTGAAGAGAGGCGGTAGGTGCTGGTGTGAAGAGGTGGTAGGTGCTGGGTGAAGAAAGGTGGTAGGTGCTGGGGTGAAGGGAGGTGGTAGGTGCTGGGGTGAAGGGAGGTGGTAGGTGCTGGGGTGAACGGGGGAAGAGAGGCGGTAGGTGCTAGGGTGAAGAGAGGTGGTAGGTGCTGGGGTGAAGAGAGGCGGTAGGTGCTGGGGTGAAGAGAGGTGGTAGGTGCTGGGGTGAAGAGAGGTGGTAGGTGCTGGGGTGAAGAGATGTGGTAGGTGCTGGGGTGAACGAGTGAAGAGAGGCGGTAAGTGCTGGGATGAAGAGAGGTTGTAGGTGCTGGGGTGAAGACTGGTTGTAGGTGCTCGGGTGAAGAGAGGTGGTAGGTGCTGGGGTGAAGAGAGGTGGTAGGTGCTGGGCTGAAGATAGGTGGTAGGTGCTGGGGTGAAGAGAGGTAGTAGGTACTTGGGGTGAAGAGAGGTGGAGGGTGCTGGGGTGAAGAGAGGTGGTAGGTGCTGGGGTGAACGGTTGAAGAGAGGCAGTAGGTGCTGGGGTGAAGAGAGGTGGTAGGTGCTGGGGTGAAGAGAGGTGGTAGGTGCTGGTGGTGAAGAGAGGTGGTAGGTGCTGGGGTGAAGAGAGGTGGTAGGTGCTGGGGTGAAGAGAGGTGGTAGGTGCTGGGGTGAAGAGATGTGGTAGGTGCTGGGGTGAACGAGTGAAGAGAGGCGGTAAGTGCTGGGATGAAGAGAGGTTGTAGGTGCTGGGGTGAAGATTGGTTGTAGGTGCTAGGGTGAAGAGAGGTGTTAGGTGCTGGGGTGAAGAGAGGTGGTAGGTGCTGGGGTGAAGAGAGGTGGTAGGTACTTGGGGTGAAGAGAGGTGGTAGGTGCTGGGGTGAAGAGAGGTGGTAGGTGCTGGGGTGAACGGGTGAAGAGAGGCGGTAGGTGCTGGTGTGAAGAGGTGGTAGGTGCTGGGTGAAGAAAGGTGGTAGGTGCTGGGGTGAAGGGAGGTGGTAGGTGCTGGGGTGAAGGGAGGTGGTAGGTGCTGGGGTGAACGGGTGAAGAGAGGCGGTAGGTGCTAGGGTGAAGAGAGGTGGTAGGTGCTGGGGTGAAGAGAGGCGGTAGGTGCTGGGGTGAAGAGAGGTGGTAGGTGCTGGGGTGAAGAGAGGTGGTAGGTGCTGGGGTGAAGAGAGGTGGTAGGTGCTGGGATGAAGAGAGGTTGTAAGTGCTGGGGTGAAGATTGGTTGTAGGTGCTAGGGTGAAGAGAGGTGGTAGGGGCTGGGGTGAAGAGAGGTGGTAGGTGCTGGGCTGAAGACAGGTGGTAGGTGCTGGGGTGAAGAGAGGTGGTAGGTACTTGGGGTGAAGAGAGGTGGAGGTTGCTGGGGTGAAGAGAGGTGGTAGGTGCTGGGGTGAACGGTTGAATAGAGGCAGTAGGTGCTGGGGTGAAGAAAGGTCGTAGGTGCTGGGGTGAAGAGAGGTGGTAGGTGCTAGGGTGAACGGGTGAAGAGAGGCGGTAGGTGCTGGGATGAAGAGAGGCGGTAGGTGCTGGGTGAAGAGAGGTGGTAGGTGCTGGGGAGAAGGGAGGTGGCAGGTGCTGGGGTGAACGGGTGAAGAAAGGCGGCAGGTGCTGCGGTGAAGAGAGGCGGTAGGTGCTGGGGTGAAGAGAGGCGGTAGGTGCTGGGGTGAAGAGAGGTGATAGGTGCTGGGGTGTTGAGAGGTAGTAGGTGCTGGGGTGTTGAGAGGTGGTAGGTGTTGGGTTGAATGGGTGAAGAGAGGCAGTAGGTACTGGGGTGAAGAGAGGTGGTAGGTGCTGGGTTGAAGAGAGGTGCTAGGGTGAAGAGAGGTGATAGATGCTGGGGTGAAGAGATTTAGTAGGTTCTGGGGTGAACGAGTGAAGAGAGGCGGTAGGTGCTGGGGTGAAGAGAGGTTGTAGGTGCTGGTGTGAAGAGAGGTGGTAGGTGCTGGTGTGAAGAGAGGTGGTAGGTGCTGGGGTGAAGAGAGGTTGTAGGTACTTGGGGTGAAGAGAGGTGGTAGGTACTTGGGGTGAAGAGAAGTGGTAGGTGCTGGGGTGTTGAGAGGTGGTAGGTGCTGGGGTGTTGAGAGGTGGTAGGTGTTGGGGAGAATGGGTGAATAGAGGCAGTAGGTGCTGGGGTGAAGAGAGGTGGTAGGTGCTGGGGTGAAGAGTGGTGCTAGGGTGAAGAGAGGTGGTAGGTGCTGGGGTGAAGAGAGGTGGTAGGTGCTGGGGTGAAAGAGTGAAGTGAGGCGGTAGGTGCTGGGGTGATGAGGGGTGGTAGGTGCTGGGCTGATGAGGGGTGGTAGGTGTTTGGGTGAAGAGAGGTGGTAGGTGCTGGGGTGAAGAGAGGTGGTAGGTGCTGGGGTGAAGAGAGGCGGTAGGTGCTGGGGTGAACGAGTGAAGAAAGGCGGTAGGTGGTGGGGTGAAGAGAGGTTGTAGGTGCTGGGGTGAAGAGAGGTGGTAGATGCTGGGGTGAACGGGTGAAGAGAGGCGGTAGGTGCTAGGTTGAAGAGAGGCGGTAGGTGCTGGGGTGAAGAGAGGCGGTAGGAGTTGGGGTGAAGAGAGGCGGTAGGAGTTGGGGTGAAGAGAGGTGGTAGGTGCTGGGGTGAAGAGAGGTGGTAGGTGCTGGGGTGAAGAGAGGTGGTAGGTTCTGAGTTGAAGAGAGGTGCTAGGGTGAAGACAGGTGGTAGGTGCTGGGGTGAAGAGATGTGGTAGGTTCTGGGGTGAACGAGTGAAGAGAGGAGGTAGGTGCTGAGGTGAAGAGAGGTTGTAGGTGCTGGGGTGAAGAGAGGTGGTAGGTGCTGGGGAGAAGAGAGGTGGTAGGTGATAGGTGCTAGGGTGAGGAGAGGTGATAGGTGCTGGGGTGCAGAGAGGCGGTAGGTGCTGGGGTGAAGGTAGGCGGTAGGTGCTGGGGTGAAGAGATGTGGTAGGTTCTGTGGTGAAGAGAGGTGGTAGGTGATAGGTGCTAGGGTGAGGAGAGGTGATAGGTGCTGGGGTGCAGAGAGGCGGTAGGTGCTGGGGTGAAGGTAGGCGGTAGGTGCTGGGGTGAAGAGAGGCGGTAAGTGCTGGGGTGAAGAGAGGTGATATGTGCTGGGGTGATGAGAGGTGGTAGGTGCTGGGGAGAAGAGAGGCGGTAGGTGCTGGGGTGAAGAAAGGTCGTACGTACTTGGGGTGAAGAGAGGTGGTAGGTACTAGGGGAGAAGAGAGATGGTAGGCGCTGGGGTGTTGAGAGGTGGTAGGGGCTGGGGTGTTGAGAGGTGGTAGGTGTTGGGGTGAATGGGTGAAGATAGGCAGTAGGTGCTGGGGTGAAGAGAGGTGGTAGGTGCTGGGGTCAAGAGAGGTGCTAGGGTGAAGAGAGGTGGTAGGTGCTGGGGTGAAGAGAGGTCGTAGGTGCTGGGGTGAACGACTGAAGAGAGGTGGTAGGTGCTGGCGTGAAGAGAGGTGGTAGGTGCTGGGGTGAAGAGAGGTGGTAGGTGCTGGGGTGCAGAGAGGCGGTAGGTGCTGGGGTGAAGGTAGGCGGTAGGTGCTGGGGTGAAGAGAGGCGGTAAGTGCTGGGGTGAAGAGAGGTGATATGTGCTGGGGTGATGAGAGGTGGTAGGTGCTGGGGAGAAGAGAGGCGGTAGGTGCTGGGGTGAAGAAAGGTCGTACGTACTTGGGGTGAAGAGAGGTGGTAGGTACTTGGGGTGAAGAGAGATGGTAGGCGCTGGGGTGTTGAGAGGTGGTAGGTGCTGGGGTGTTGAGAGGTGGTAGGTGTTGGGGTGAATGGGTGAAGATAGGCAGTAGGTGCTGGGGTGAAGAGAGGTGGTAGGTACTTGGGGTGAAGAGAGGTGCTAGGGTGAAGAGAGGTGGTAGGTGCTGGGGTGAAGAGAGGTCGTAGGTGCTGGGGTGAACGACTGAAGAGAGGTGGTAGGTGCTGGGGTGAAGAGAGGTGGTAGGTGCTGGGGTGAAGAGAGGTGGTAGGTGCTGGGGTGAAGAGATGTGGTAGGTGCTGGGGTGAACGAGTGAAGAGAGGCCGTAGGTGCTGGGGTGAAGAGAGGCCGTAGGTGCTGGGGTGAAGAGAGGTTGTAGGTGCTGGGGTGAAGAGAGGTTGTAGGTGCTGGGGTGAAGAGAGGTGGTAGGTGCTGGGGTGAAGAGAGGTGGTAGGTGCTGGGGTGAAGAGAGGTGGTAGGTACTTGGGGTGAAGAGAGGTGGTAGGTGCTGGGGTGAAGAGAGGTGGTAGGTGCTGGGGTAAACGGGTGAAGAGAGGCGGTAGGTGCTGGTGTGAAGAGGTGGTAGGTGCTGGGTGAAGAAAGGTGGTAGGTGCTGGGGTGAAGAGAGGTGGTAGGTGCTGGGCTGAAGATAGGTGGTAGGTGCTGGGGTGAAGAGAGGTGGTAGGTACTTGGGGTGAAGAGAGGTGGAGGGTGCTGGGGTGAAGAGAGGTGGTAGGTGCTGGGGTGAACGGTTGAAGAGAGGCAGTAGGTGCTGGGGTGAAGAGAGGTGGTAGGTGCTGGGGTGAAGAGAGGTGGTAGGTGCTAGGGTGAACGGGTGAAGAGAGGCGGTAGGTGCTGGGATGAAGAGAGGCGGTAGGTGCTGGGATGAAGAGAGGCGGAAGGTGCTGGGCTGAAGAGAGGTGGTAGGTGCTGGGGTGAAGAGAGGTGATAGGTGCTGGGGTGAAGAGGTGGTAGGTGCTGGGTGAAGAAAAGTGGTAGGTGCTGGGGTGAAGGGAGGTGGTAGGTTCTGGGGTGAAGGGAGGTGGTAGGTGCTGGGGTAAACGGGTGAAGAGAGGCGGTAGGTGATAGGGTGAAGAGAGGTGGTAGGTGCTGGGGTGAAGAGAGGCGGTAGGTGCTGGGGTGAAGAGAGGTGGTAGGTGCTGGGGTGAAGAGAGGTGGTAGGTGCTGGGGTGAAGAGAGATTGTAGGTGCTGGGGTGAAGAGATGTGGTAGGTGCTGGGGTGAATGAGTGAAGAGAGGCCATAGGTGCTGGGGTGAAGAGAGGCCATAGGTGCTGGGGTGAAGAGAGGTTGTAGGTGCTGGGGTGAAGAGAGGTGGTAGGTGCTGGGGTGAAGAGAGGTGGTAGGTACTTGGGGTGAAGAGAGGTGGAGGGTGCTGGGGTGAAGAGAGGTGGTAGGTGCTGGGGTGAAGAGATGTGGTAGGTGCTGGGGTGAACGAGTGAAGAGAGGTGTTAGGTGCTGGGGTGAAGAGAGGTGGTAGGTGCTGGGGTGAAGAGAGGTGGTAGGTACTTGAGGTGAAGAGAGGTGGTAGGTGCTGGGGTGAAGAGAGGTGGTAGGTGCTGGGGTGAACGGGTGAAGAGAGGCGGTAGGTGCTGGTGTGAAGAGGTGGTAGGTGCTGGGTGAAGAAAGGTGGTAGGTGCTGGGGTGAAGGGAGGTGGTAGGTGCTGGGGTGAAGGGAGGTGGTAGGTGCTGGGGTGAAGGGAGGTGGTAGGTGCTGGGGTGAACGGGTGAAGAGAGGCGGTAGGTGATAGGATGAAGAGAGGTGGTAGGTGCTGGGGTGAAGAGAGGCGGTAGGTGCTGGGGTGAAGAGAGGTGGTAGGTGCTGGGGTGAAGAGATGTGGTAGGTGCTGGGGTGAACGAGTGAAGAGAGGCGGTAAGTGCTGGGATGAAGAGAGGTTGTAGGTGCTGGGGTAAAGATTGGTTGTAGGTGCTAGGGTGAAGAGAGGTGGTAGGTGCTGGGGTGAAGAGAGGTGGTAGGTGCTGGGCTGAAGATAGGTGGTAGGTGCTGGGGTGAAGAGAGGTGGTAGGTACTTGGGGTGAAGAGAGGTGGAGGGTGCTGGGGTGAAGAGAGGTGGTAGGTGCTGGGGTGAACGGTTGAAGAGAGGCAGTAGGTGCTGGGGTGAAGAGAGGCCGTAGGTGCTGGGGTGAAGAGAGGTTGTAGGTGCTGGGGTGAAGAGAGGTTGTAGGTGCTGGGGTGAAGAGAGGTGGTAGGTGCTGGGGTGAAGAGAGGTGGTAGGTACTTGGGGTGAAGAGAGGTGGTAGGTGCTGGGGTAAAGAGAGGTTGTAGGTGCTAGGGTGAACGGGTGAAGAGAGGCGGTAGGTGCTGGGGTGTTGAGAGGTGGTAGGTGTTGGGGTGAATGGGTGAAGATAGGCAGTAGGTGCTGGGGTGAAGAGAGGTGGTAGGTGCTGGGGTGAAGAGAGGTGCTAGGGTGAAGAGAGGTGGTAGGTGCTGGGGTGAAGAGAGGTGGTAGGTGCTGGGGTGAACGACTGAAGAGAGGTGGTAGGTGCTGGGGTGAAGAGAGGTGGTAGGTGCTGGGGTGAAGACAGGTGGTAGGTGCTGGGGTGTTGAGAGGTGGTAGGTGGTAGGTGTTGGGGTGAATGGGTGAAGATAGGCAGTAGGTGCTGGGGTGAAGAGAGGTGGTAGGTGCTGGGGTGAAGAGAGGTGGTAGGTGCTGGGGTGAAGAGAGGTGGTAGGTGCTGGGGTGAACGACTGAAGAGAGGTGGTAGGTGCTGGGGTGAAGAGAGGTGGTAGGTGCTGGGGTGAAGAGAGGTGGTACGTGCTGGGGTGAAGAGAGGTGCTAGGGTGAAGAGAGGTGGTAGGTGCTGGGGTGAAGAGAGGTGGTAGGTGCTGGGGTGAACGACTGAAGAGAGGTGGTAGGTGCTGGGGTGAAGAGAGGTGGTAGGTGCTGGGGTGAAGAGATGTGGTAGGTGCTGGGGTGAATGAGTGAAGAGAGGCCGTAGGTGCTGGGGTGAAGAGAGGCCATAGGTGCTGGGATGAAGAGAGGTTGTAGGTGCTGGGGTGAAGATTGGTTGTAGGTGCTAGGGTGAAGAGAGGTGTTAGGTGCTGGGGTGAAGAGAGGTGGTAGCTGCTAGGGTGAAGAGAGGTGGTAGGTGCTGGGGTGAAGAGAGGTGGTAGGTACTTGGGGTGAAGAGAGGTGGTAGGTGCTGGGGTGAAGAGAGGTGGTAGGTACTGGGGTGAACGGGTGAAGAGAGGCGGTAGGTGCTGGTGTGAAGAGGTGGTAGGTGCTGGGTGAAGAAAGGTGGTAGGTGCTGGGGTGAAGGGAGGTGGTAGGTGCTGGGGTGAAGGGAGGTAGTAGGTGCTGGGGTGAACGGGGGAAGAGAGGCGGTAGGTGCTAGGGTGAAGAGAGGTGGTAGGTGCTGGGGTGAAGAGAGGCGGTAGGTGCTGGGGTGAAGAGAGGTGGTAGGTGCTGGGGTGAAGAGAGGTGGTAGGTGCTGGGGTGAAGAGATGTGGTAGGTGCTGGGGTGAACGAGTGAAGAGAGGCGGTAAGTGCTGGGATGAAGAGAGGTTGTAGGTGCTGGGGTGAAGACTGGTTGTAGGTGCTCGGGTGAAGAGAGGTGGTAGGTGCTGGGGTGAAGAGAGGTGGTAGGTGCTGGGCTGAAGATAGGTGGTAGGTGCTGGGGTGAAGAGAGGTAGTAGGTACTTGGGGTGAAGAGAGGTGGAGGGTGCTGGGGTGAAGAGAGGTGGTAGGTGCTGGGGTGAACGGTTGCAGAGAGGCAGTAGGTGCTGGGGTGAAGAGAGGTGGTAGGTGCTGGGGTGAAGAGAGGTGGTAGGTGCTGGTGGTGAAGAGAGGTGGTAGGTGCTGGGGTGAAGAGAGGTGGTAGGTGCTGGGGTGAAGAGAGGTGGTAGGTGCTGGGGTGAAGAGATGTGGTAGGTGCTGGGGTGAACGAGTGAAGAGAGGCGGTAAGTGCTGGGATGAAGAGAGGTTGTAGGTGCTGGGGTGAAGATTGGTTGTAGGTGCTAGGGTGAAGAGAGGTGTTAGGTGCTGGGGTGAAGAGAGGTGGTAGGTGCTGGGGTGAAGAGAGGTGGTAGGTACTTGGGGTGAAGAGAGGTGGTAGGTGCTGGGGTGAAGAGAGGTGGTAGGTGCTGGGGTGAACGGGTGAAGAGAGGCGGTAGGTGCTGGTGTGAAGAGGTGGTAGGTGCTGGGTGAAGAAAGGTGGTAGGTGCTGGGGTTAAGGGAGGTGGTAGGTGCTGGGGTGAAGGGAGGTGGTAGGTGCTGGGGTGAACGGGTGAAGAGAGGCGGTAGGTGCTAGGGTGAAGAGAGGTGGTAGGTGCTGGGGTGAAGAGAGGCGGTAGGTGCTGGGGTGAAGAGAGGTGGTAGGTGCTGGGGTGAAGAGAGGTGGTAGGTGCTGGGGTGAAGAGAGGTGGTAGGTGCTGGGATGAAGAGAGGTTGTAAGTGCTGGGGTGAAGATTGGTTGTAGGTGCTAGGGTGAAGAGAGGTGGTAGGGGCTGGGGTGAAGAGAGGTGGTAGGTGCTGGGCTGAAGACAGGTGGTAGGTGCTGGGGTGAAGAGAGGTGGTAGGTACTTGGGGTGAAGAGAGGTGGAGGTTGCTGGGGTGAAGAGAGGTGGTAGGTGCTGGGGTGAACGGTTGAATAGAGGCAGTAGGTGCTGGGGTGAAGAAAGGTCGTAGGTGCTGGGGTGAAGAGAGGTGGTAGGTGCTAGGGTGAACGGGTGAAGAGAGGCGGTAGGTGCTGGGATGAAGAGAGGCGGTAGGTGCTGGGTGAAGAGAGGTGGTAGGTGCTGGGGAGAAGGGAGGTGGCAGGTGCTGGGGTGAACGGGTGAAGAAAGGCGGCAGGTGCTGCGGTGAAGAGAGGCGGTAGGTGCTGGGGTGAAGAGAGGCGGTAGGTGCTGGGGTGAAGAGAGGTGATAGGTGCTGGGGTGTTGAGAGGTAGTAGGTGCTGGGGTGTTGAGAGGTGGTAGGTGTTGGGTTGAATGGGTGAAGAGAGGCAGTAGGTACTGGGGTGAAGAGAGGTGGTAGGTGCTGGGTTGAAGAGAGGTGCTAGGGTGAAGAGAGGTGATAGATGCTGGGGTGAAGAGATTTAGTAGGTTCTGGGGTGAACGAGTGAAGAGAGGCGGTAGGTGCTGGGGTGAAGAGAGGTTGTAGGTGCTGGTGTGAAGAGAGGTGGTAGGTGCTGGTGTGAAGAGAGGTGGTAGGTGCTGGGGTGAAGAGAGGTGGTAGGTACTTGGGGTGAAGAGAGGTGGTAGGTACTTGGGGTGAAGAGAAGTGGTAGGTGCTGGGGTGTTGAGAGGTGGTAGGTGCTGGGGTGTTGAGAGGTGGTAGGTGTTGGGGAGAATGGGTGAATAGAGGCAGTAGGTGCTGGGGTGAAGAGAGGTGGTAGGTGCTGGGGTGAAGAGTGGTGCTAGGGTGAAGAGAGGTGGTAGGTGCTGGGGTGAAGAGAGGTGGTAGGTGCTGGGTTGAAAGAGTGAAGTGAGGTGGTAGGTGCTGGGGTGATGAGGGGTGGTAGGTGCTGGGCTGATGAGGGGTGGTAGGTGTTTGGGTGAAGAGAGGTGGTAGGTGCTGGGGTGAAGAGAGGTGGTAGGTGCTGGGGTGAAGAGAGGCGGTAGGTGCTAGGGTGAACGAGTGAAGAAAGGCGGTAGGTGGTGGGGTGAAGAGAGGTTGTAGGTGCTGGGGTGAAGAGAGGTGGTAGGTGCTGGGGTGAACGGGTGAAGAGAGGCGGTAGGTGCTAGGTTGAAGAGAGGCGGTAGGTGCTGGGGTGAAGAGAGGCGGTAGGAGTTGGGGTGAAGAGAGGCGGTAGGAGTTGGGGTGAAGAGAGGTGGTAGGTGCTGGGGTGAAGAGAGGTGGTAGGTGCTGGGGTGAAGAGAGGTGGTAGGTTCTGAGTTGAAGAGAGGTGCTAGGGTGAAGACAGGTGGTAGGTGCTGGGATGAAGAGATGTGGTAGGTTCTGGGGTGAACGAGTGAAGAGAGGAGGTAGGTGCTGAGGTGAAGAGAGGTTGTAGGTGCTGGGGTGAAGAGAGGTGGTAGGTGCTGGGGAGAAGAGAGGCGGTAGGTTCTGGGGTGAAGAGAGGTGGTAGGTGCTGGGGTGAAGAGATGTGGTAGGTTCTGTGGTGAAGAGAGGTGGTAGGTGATAGGTGCTAGGGTGAGGAGAGGTGATAGGTGCTGGGGTGCAGAGAGGCGGTAGGTGCTGGGGTGAAGGTAGGCGGTAGGTGCTGGGGTGAAGAGATGTGGTAGGTTCTGTGGTGAAGAGAGGTGGTAGGTGCTGGGTGCAGAGAGGTGGTAGGTGCTGGGGAGAAGGGAGGTGGCAGGTGCTGGGGTGAACGGGTGAAGAAAGGCGGCAGGTGCTGCGGTGAAGAGAGGCGGTAGGTGCTGGGGTGAAGAGAGGCGGTAGGTGCTGGGGTGAAGAGAGGTGATAGGTGCTGGGGTGTTGAGAGGTAGTAGGTGCTGGGGTGTTGAGAGGTGGTAGGTGTTGGGTTGAATGGGTGAAGAGAGGCAGTAGGTACTGGGGTGAAGAGAGGTGGTAGGTGCTGGGTTGAAGAGAGGTGCTAGGGTGAAGAGAGGTGATAGATGCTGGGGTGAAGAGATTTAGTAGGTTCTGGGGTGAACGAGTGAAGAGAGGCGGTAGGTGCTGGGGTGAAGAGAGGTTGTAGGTGCTGGTGTGAAGAGAGGTGGTAGGTGCTGGTGTGAAGAGAGGTGGTAGGTGCTGGGGTGAAGAGAGGTGGTAGGTACTTGGGGTGAAGAGAGGTGGTAGGTACTTGGGGTGAAGAGAAGTGGTAGGTGCTGGGGTGTTGAGAGGTGGTAGGTGCTGGGGTGTTGAGAGGTGGTAGGTGTTGGGGAGAATGGGTGAATAGAGGCAGTAGGTGCTGGGGTGAAGAGAGGTGGTAGGTGCTGGGGTGAAGAGTGGTGCTAGGGTGAAGAGAGGTGGTAGGTGCTGGGGTGAAGAGAGGTGGTAGGTGCTGGGTTGAAAGAGTGAAGTGAGGCGGTAGGTGCTGGGGTGATGAGGGGTGGTAGGTGCTGGGCTGATGAGGGGTGGTAGGTGTTTGGGTGAAGAGAGGTGGTAGGTGCTGGGGTGAAGAGAGGTGGTAGGTGCTGGGGTGAAGAGAGGCGGTAGGTGCTGGGGTGAACGAGTGAAGAAAGGCGGTAGGTGGTGGGGTGAAGAGAGGTTGTAGGTGCTGGGGTGAAGAGAGGTGGTAGGTGCTGGGGTGAACGGGTGAAGAGAGGTGGTAGGTGCTAGGTTGAAGAGAGGCGGTAGGTGCTGGGGTGAAGAGAGGCGGTAGGAGTTGGGGTGAAGAGAGGCGGTAGGAGTTGGGGTGAAGAGAGGTGGTAGGTGCTGGGGTGAAGAGAGGTGGTAGGTGCTGGGGTGAAGAGAGGTGGTAGGTTCTGAGTTGAAGAGAGGTGCTAGGGTGAAGACAGGTGGTAGGTGCTGGGGTGAAGAGATGTGGTAGGTTCTGGGGTGAACGAGTGAAGAGAGGAGGTAGGTGCTGAGGTGAAGAGAGGTTGTAGGTGCTGGGGTGAAGAGAGGTGGTAGGTGCTGGGGAGAAGAGAGGCGGTAGGTTCTGGGGTGAAGAGAGGTGGTAGGTGCTGGGGTGAAGAGATGTGGTAGGTTCTGTGGTGAAGAGAGGTGGTAGGTGATAGGTGCTAGGGTGAGGAGAGGTGATAGGTGCTGGGGTGCAGAGAGGCGGTAGGTGCTGGGGTGAAGGTAGGCGGTAGGTGCTGGGATGAAGAGATGTGGTAGGTTCTGTGGTGAAGAGAGGTGGTAGGTGATAGGTGCTAGGGTGAGGAGAGGTGATAGGTGCTGGGGTGCAGAGAGGCGGTAGGTGCTGGGGTGAAGGTAGGCGGTAGGTGCTGGGGTGAAGAGAGGCGCTAAGTGCTAGGGTGAAGAGAGGTGATATGTGCTGGGGTGATGAGAGGTGGTAGGTGCTGGGGAGAAGAGAGGCGGTAGGTGCTGGGGTGAAGAAAGGTCGTACGTACTTGGGGTGAAGAGAGGTGGTAGGTACTAGGGGAGAAGAGAGATGGTAGGCGCTGGGGTGTTGAGAGGTGGTAGGGGCTGGGGTGTTGAGAGGTGGTAGGTGTTGGGGTGAATGGGTGAAGATAGGCAGTAGGTGCTGGGGTGAAGAGAGGTGGTAGGTGCTGGGGTCAAGAGAGGTGCTAGGGTGAAGAGAGGTTAGGTGCTGGGGTGAAGAGAGGTCGTAGGTGCTGGGGTGAACGACTGAAGAGAGGTGGTAGGTGCTGGCGTGAAGAGAGGTGGTAGGTGCTGGGGTGAAGAGAGGTGGTAGGTGCTGGGGTGCAGAGAGGCGGTAGGTGCTGGGGTGAAGGTAGGCGGTAGGTGCTGGGGTGAAGAGAGGCGGTAAGTGCTGGGGTGAAGAGAGGTGATATGTGCTGGGGTGATGAGAGGTGGTAGGTGCTGGGGAGAAGAGAGGCGGTAGGTGCTGGGGTGAAGAAAGGTCGTACGTACTTGGGGTGAAGAGAGGTGGTAGGTACTTGGGGTGAAGAGAGATGGTAGGCGCTGGGGTGTTGAGAGGTGGTAGGTGCTGGGGTGTTGAGAGGTGGTAGGTGTTGGGGTGAATGGGTGAAGATAGGCAGTAGGTGCTGGGGTGAAGAGAGGTGGTAGGTACTTGGGGTGAAGAGAGGTGCTAGGGTGAAGAGAGGTGGTAGGTGCTGGGGTGAAGAGAGGTCGTAGGTGCTGGGGTGAACGACTGAAGAGAGGTGGTAGGTGCTGGGGTGAAGAGAGGTGGTAGGTGCTGGGGTGAAGAGAGGTGGTAGGTGCTGGGGTGAAGAGATGTGGTAGGTGCTGGGGTGAACGAGTGAAGAGAGGCCGTAGGTGCTGGGGTGAAGAGAGGCCGTAGGTGCTGGGGTGAAGAGAGGTTGTAGGTGCTGGGGTGAAGAGAGGTTGTAGGTGCTGGGGTGAAGAGAGGTGGTAGGTGCTGGGGTGAAGAGAGGTGGTAGGTGCTGGGGTGAAGAGAGGTGGTAGGTACTTGGGGTGAAGAGAGGTGGTAGGTGCTGGGGTGAAGAGAGGTGGTAGGTGCTGGGGTAAACGGGTGAAGAGAGGCGGTAGGTGCTGGTGTGAAGAGGTGGTAGGTGCTGGGTGAAGAAAGGTGGTAGGTGCTGGGGTGAAGGGAGGTGGTAGGTGCTGGGGTGAAGGGAGGTGGTAGGTGCTGGGGTGAATGGGTGAAGAGAGGCGGTAGGTGCTAGGGTGAAGAGAGGTGGTAGGTGCTGGGGTGAAGAGAGGCGGTAGGTGCTGGGGTGAAGACAGGTGGTAGGTGCTGGGGTGAAGAGAGGTGGTAGGTGCTGGGCTGAAGAGAGGTGGCAGGTGCTGGGGTGAAGAGATGTGGTAGGTGCTGGGGTGAACGAGTGAAGAGAGGCGGTAAGTGCTGCGATGAAGAGAGGTTGTAGGTGCTGGGGTGAAGATTGGTTGTAGGTGCTAGAGGTGGTAGGTACTTGGGGTGAAAAGAGGTGGTAGGTGCTGGTGTGAAGAGGTGGTAGGTGCTGGGTGAAGAAAGGTGGTAGGTGCTGGGGAATAGGGAGGTGGTAGGTGCTGGGGTGAAGGGAGGTGGTAGGTGCTGGGGTGAACGGGTGAAGAGAGTCGGTAGTTGCTAGGGTGAAAAGAGGTGGTAGGTGCTGGGGTGAAGAGAGGCGGTAGGTGCTGGGGTGAAGAGAGGTGGTAGGTGCTGGGGTGAAGAGAGGTGGTAGGTTCTGGGGTGAAGAGAGGTGGTAGGTGCTGGGGTGAAGAGATGTGGTAGGTGCTGGGGTGAACGAGTGAAGAGAGGCGGTAAGTGCTGGGATGAAGATAGGTTGTAGGTGCTGGTGTGAAGATTGGTTGTAGGTGCTAGGGTGAAGAGAGGTGGTAGGTGCTGGGGTGAAGAGAGGTGGTAGGTGCTGGGCTGAAGATAGGTGGTAGGTGCTGGGGTGAAGAGAGGTGGTAGGTACTTGGGGTGAAGAGAGGTGGAGGGTGCTGGGGTGAAGAGAGGTGGTAGGTGCTGGGGTGAACGGTTGAAGAGAGGCAGTAGGTGCTGGGGTGAAGAGAGGTGGTAGGTGCTGGGGTGAAGAGAGGTGGTAGGTGCTAGGGTGAACGGGTGAAGAGAGGCGGTAGGTTCTGGGATGAAGAGAGGCGGTAGGTGCTGGGTGAAGAGAGGTGGTAGGTGCTGGGGAGAAGGGAGGTGGCAGGTGCTGGGGTGAACGGGTGAAGAAAGGCGGTAGGTGCTGGGGTGAAGAGAGGCGGTAGGTGCTGGGGTGAAGAGAGGCGGTAAGTACTGGGGTGAAGAGAGGTGGTAGGTGCTGGGGTGTTGAGAGGTGGTAGGTGCTGGGGTGTTGAGAGGTGGTAGGTGTTGGGGTGAATGGGTGAAGAGAGGCAGTAGGTACTGGGGTGAAGAGAGGTGGTAGGTGCTGGGTTGAAGAGAGGTGCTAGGGTGAAGAGAGGTGATAGGTGCTGGGGTGAAGAGATTTAGTAGGTTCTGGGGTGAACGAGTGAAGAGAGGCGGTAGGTGCTGGGGTGAAGAGAGGTTGTAGGTGCTGGGGTGAAGATTGGTTGTAGGTGCTAGGGTGAAGAGAGGTGTTAGGTGCTGGGGTGAAGAGAGGTGGTAGGTGCTGGGGTGAAGAGAGGTGGTAGGTGCTGGGGTGAAGAGAGGTGGTAGGTACTTGGGGTGAAGAGAGGTGGTAGGTGCTGGGGTGAAGAGAGGTGGTAGGTGCTGGGGTGAAGGGGTGAAGAGAGGCGGTAGGTGCTGGTGTGAAGAGGTGGTAGGTGCTGGGTGAAGAAAGGTGGTAGGTGCTGGGGTGAAGGGAGGTGGTAGGTGCTGGGGGTGAAGGGAGGTGGTAGGTGCTGGGGTGAACGGGGGAGGAGAGGCAGTAGGTGCTAGGGTGAAGAGAGGTGGTAGGTGCTGGGGTGAAGAGAGGCGGTAGGTGCTGGGGTGAAGAGAGGTGGTAGGTGCTGGGGTGAAGAGAGGTGGTAGGTGCTGGGGTGAAGAGATGTGGTAGGTGCTGGGGTGAACGAGTGAAGAGAGGCGGTAAGTGCTGGGATGAAGAGAGGTTGTAGGTGCTGGGGTGAAGATTGGTTGTAGGTGCTCGGGTGAAGAGAGGTGGTAGGTGCTGGGGTGAAGAGAGGTGGTAGGTGCTGGGCTGAAGATAGGTGGTAGGTGCTGGGGTGAAGAGAGGTAGTAGGTACTTGGGGTGAAGAGAGGTGGAGGGTGCTGGGGTGAAGAGAGGTGGTAGATGCTGGGGTGAACGGTTGAAGAGAGGCAGTAGGTGCTGGGGTGAAGAGAGGTGGTAGGTGCTGGGGTGAAGAGAGGTGGTAGGTGCTGGTGGTGAAGAGAGGTGGTAGGTGCTGGGGTGAAGAGAGGTGGAGGTGCTGGGGTGAAGAGATGTGGTAGGTGATGGGGTGAAAGAGTGAAGAGAGGCGGTAAGTGCTGGGATGAAGAGAGGTTGTAGGTGCTGGGGTGAAGATTGGTTGTAGGTGCTAGGGTGAAGAGAGGTGTTAGGTGCTGGGGTGTTGAGAGGTGGTAGGTGTTGGGGTGAATGGGTGAAGAGAGGCAGTAGGTACTGGGGTGAAGAGAGGTGGTAGGTGCTGGGTTGAAGAGAGGTGCTAGGGTGAAGAGAGGTGATAGGTGCTGGGGTGAAGAGATTTAGTAGGTTCTGGGGTGAACGAGTGAAGAGAGGCGGTAGGTGCTGGGGTGAAGAGAGGTTGTAGGTGCTGGGGTGAAGATTGGTTGTAGGTGCTAGGGTGAAGAGAGGTGTTAGGTGCTGGGGTGAAGAGAGGTGGTAGGTGCTGGGGTGAAGAGAGGTGGTAGGTGCTGGGGTGAAGAGAGGTGGTAGGTACTTGGGGTGAAGAGAGGTGGTAGGTGCTGGGGTGAAGAGAGGTGGTAGGTGCTGGGGTGAAGGGGTGAAGAGAGGCGGTAGGTGCTGGTGTGAAGAGGTGGTAGGTGCTGGGTGAAGAAAGGTGGTAGGTGCTGGGGTGAAGGGAGGTGGTAGGTGCTGGGGGTGAAGGGAGGTGGTAGGTGCTGGGGTGAACGGGGGAGGAGAGGCAGTAGGTGCTAGGGTGAAGAGAGGTGGTAGGTGCTGGGGTGAAGAGAGGCGGTAGGTGCTGGGGTGAAGAGAGGTGGTAGGTGCTGGGGTGAAGAGAGGTGGTAGGTGCTGGGGTGAAGAGATGTGGTAGGTGCTGGGGTGAACGAGTGAAGAGAGGCGGTAAGTGCTGGGATGAAGAGAGGTTGTAGGTGCTGGGGTGAAGATTGGTTGTAGGTGCTCGGGTGAAGAGAGGTGGTAGGTGCTGGGGTGAAGAGAGGTGGTAGGTGCTGGGCTGAAGATAGGTGGTAGGTGCTGGGGTGAAGAGAGGTAGTAGGTACTTGGGGTGAAGAGAGGTGGAGGGTGCTGGGGTGAAGAGAGGTGGTAGATGCTGGGGTGAACGGTTGAAGAGAGGCAGTAGGTGCTGGGGTGAAGAGAGGTGGTAGGTGCTGGGGTGAAGAGAGGTGGTAGGTGCTGGTGGTGAAGAGAGGTGGTAGGTGCTGGGGTGAAGAGAGGTGGAGGTGCTGGGGTGAAGAGATGTGGTAGGTGCTGGGGTGAAAGAGTGAAGAGAGGCGGTAAGTGCTGGGATGAAGAGAGGTTGTAGGTGCTGGGGTGAAGATTGGTTGTAGGTGCTAGGGTGAAGAGAGGTGTTAGGTGCTGGGGTGAAGAGAGGTGGTAGGTGCTGGGGTGAAGAGAGGTGGTAGGTACTTGGGGTGAAGAGAGGTGGTAGGTGCTGGGGTGAAGAGAGGTGGTAGGTGCTGGGGTGAACGGGTGAAGAGAGGCGGTAGGTGCTGGTGTGAAGAGGTGGTAGGTGCTGGGTGAAGAAAGGTGGTAGGTGCTGGGGTGAAGGGAGGTGGTAGGTGCTGGGGTGAAGGGAGGTGGTAGGTGCTGGGGTGAACGGGTGAAGAGAGGCGGTAGGTGCTAGGGTGAAGAGAGGTGGTAGGTGCTGGGGTGAAGAGAGGCGGTAGGTGCTGGGGTGAAGAGAGGTGGTAGGTGCTGGGGTGAAGAGAGGTGGTAGGTGCTGGGGTGAAGAGAGGTGGTAGGTGCTGGGATGAAGAGAGGTTGTAGGTGCTGGGGTGAAGATTGGTTGTAGGTGCTAGGGTGAAGAGAGGTGGTAGGGGCTGGGGTGAAGACAGGTGGTAGGTGCTGGGCTGAAGACAGGTGGTAGGTGCTGGGGTGAAGAGAGGTGGTAGGTACTTGGGGTGAAGAGAGGTGGAGGTTGCTGGGGTGAAGAGAGGTGGTAGGTGCTGGGGTGAACGGTTGAATAGAGGCAGTAGGTGCTGGGGTGAAGAAAGGTCGTAGGTGCTGGGGTGAAGAGAGGTGGTAGGTGCTAGGGTGAACAGGTGAAGAGAGGCGGTAGGTGCTGGGATGAAGAGAGGCGGTAGGTGCTGGGTGAAGAGAGGTGGTAGGTGCTGGGGAGAAGAGAGGTGGTAGGTGCTGGGGAGAAGGGAGGTGGCAGGTGCTGGGGTGAACGGGTGAAGAAAGGCGGCAGGTGCTGCGGTGAAGAGAGGCGGTAGGTGCTGGGGTGAAGAGAGGCGGTAGGTGCTGGGGTGAAGAGAGGTGGTAGGTGCTGGGAGGTTGAGAGGTAGTAGGTGCTGGGGTGTTGAGAGGTGGTAGGTGTTGGGTTGAATGGGTGAAGAGAGGCAGTAGGTACTGGGGTGAAGAGAGGTGGTAGGTGCTGGGTTGAAGAGAGGTGCTAGGGTGAAGAGAGGTGATAGATGCTGGGGTGAAGAGATTTAGTAGGTTCTGGGGTGAACGAGTGAAGAGAGGCGGTAGGTGCTGGGGTGAAGAGAGGTTGTAGGTGCTGGTGTGAAGAGAGGTGGTAGGTGCTGGTGTGAAGAGAGATGGTAGGTGCTGGGGTGAAGAGAGGTTGTAGCTACTTGGGGTGAAGAGAGGTGGTAGGTACTTGGGGTGAAGAGAAAGGGTAGGTGCTGGGGTGTTGAGAGGTGGTAGGTGCTGGGGTGTTGAGAGGTGGTAGGTGTTGGGGAGAATGGGTGAATAGAGGCAGTAGGTGATGGGGTGAAGAGAGGTGGTAGGTGCTGGGGTGAAGAGTGGTGCTAGGGTGAAGAGAGGTGGTAGGTGCTGGGGTGAAGAGAGGTGGTAGGTGCTGGGGTGAAAGAGTGAAGTGAGGCGGTAGGTGCTGGGGTGATGAGGGGTGGTAGGTGCTGGGCTGATGAGGGGTGGTAGGTGTTGGGGTGAAGAGAGGTGGTAGGTGCTGGGGTGAAGAGAGGTGGTAGGTGCTGGGGTGAAGAGAGGTGGTAGGTGCTGGGGTGAACGAGTGAAGAAAGGCGGTAGGTGGTGGGGTGAAGAGAGGTTGTAGGTGCTGGGGTGAAGAGAGGTGGTAGGTGCTGGGGTGAACGGGTGAAGAGAGGCGGTAGGTGCTAGGTTGAAGAGAGGCGGTAGGTGCTGGGGTGAAGAGAGGCGGTAGGAGTTGGGGTGAAGAGAGGCGGTAGGAGTTGGGGTGAAGAGAGGTGGTAGGTGCTGGGGTGAAGAGACTGGTGGTAGGTGCTGGGGTGAAGAGAGGTGGTAGGTTCTGAGTTGAAGAGAGGTGCTAGGGTGAAGACAGGTGGTAGGTGCTGGGGTGAAGAGATGTGGTAGGTTCTGGGGTGAACGAGTGAAGAGAGGAGGTAGGTGCTGAGGTGAAGAGAGGTTGTAGGTGCTGGGGTGAAGAGAGGTGGTAGGTGCTGGGGAGAAGAGAGGTGGTAGGTTCTGGGGTGAAGAGAGGTGGTAGGTAGGTGCTGGGGTGCAGAGAGGCGGTAGGTGCTGGGGTGAAGGTAGGCGGTAGGTGCTGGGGTGAAGAGATGTGGTAGGTTCTGTGGTGAAGAGAGGTGGTAGGTGATAGGTGCTAGGGTGAGGAGAGGTGATAGGTGCTGGGGTGCAGAGAGGCGGTAGGTGCTGGGGTGAAGGTAGGCGGTAGGTGCTGGGGTGAAGAGAGGCGGTAAGTGCTGGGGTGAAGAGAGGTGATATGTGCTGGGGTGATGAGAGGTGGTAGGTGCTGGGGAGAAGAGAGGCGGTAGGTGCTGGGGTGAAGAAAGGTCGTACGTACTTGGGGTGAAGAGAGGTGGTAGGTACTAGGGGAGAAGAGAGATGGTAGGCGCTGGGGTGTTGAGAGGTGGTAGGGGCTGGGGTGTTGAGAGGTGGTAGGTGTTGGGGTGAATGGGTGAAGATAGGCAGTAGGTGCTGGGGTCAAGAGAGGTGGTAGGTGCTGGGGTCAAGAGAGGTGCTAGGGTGAAGAGAGGTGGTAGGTGCTGGGGTGAAGAGAGGTCGTAGGTGCTGGGGTGAACGACTGAAGAGAGGTGGTAGGTGCTGGCGTGAAGAGAGGTGGTAGGTGCTGGGGTGAAGAGAGGTGGTAGGTGCTGGGGTGCAGAGAGGCGGTAGGTGCTGGGGTGAAGGTAGGCGGTAGGTGCTGGGGTGAAGAGAGGCGGTAAGTGCTGGGGTGAAGAGAGGTGATATGTGCTGGGGTGATGAGAGGTGGTAGGTGCTGGGGAGAAGAGAGGCGGTAGGTGCTGGGGTGAAGAAAGGTCGTACGTACTTGGGGTGAAGAGAGGTGGTAGGTACTTGGGGAGAAGAGAGATGGTAGGCGCTGGGGTGTTGAGAGGTGGTAGGTGCTGGGGTGTTGAGAGGTGGTAGGTGTTGGGGTGAATGGGTGAAGATAGGCAGTAGGTGCTGGGGTGAAGAGAGGTGGTAGGTACTTGGGGTGAAGAGAGGTGCTAGGGTGAAGAGAGGTGGTAGGTTCTGGGGTGAAGAGAGGTGGTAGGTGCTGGGGTGAACGACTGAAGAGAGGTGGTAGGTGCTGGGGTGAAGAGAGGTGGTAGGTGCTGGGGTGAAGAGAGGTGGTAGGTGCTGGGGTGAAGAGATGTGGTAGGTGCTGGGGTGAACGAGTGAAGAGAGGCCGTAGGTGCTGGGGTGAAGAGAGGCCGTAGGTGCAGGGGTGAAGAGAGGTTGTAGGTGCTGGGGTGAAGAGAGGTTGTAGGTGCTGGGGTGAAGAGAGGTGGTAGGTGCTGGGGTGAAGAGAGGTGGTAGGTGCTGGGGTGAAGAGAGGTGGTAGGTACTTGGGGTGAAGAGAGGTGGTAGGTGCTGGGGTGAAGAGAGGTGGTAGGTGCTGGGTGAAGAAAGGTGGTAGGTGCTGGGGTGAAGGGAGGTGGTAGGTGCTGGGGTGAAGGGAGGTGGTAGGTGCTGGGGTGAATGGGTGAAGAGAGGCGGTAGGTGCTAGGGTGAAGAGAGGTGGTAGGTGCTGGGGTGAAGAGAGGCGGTAGGTGCTGGGGTGAAGACAGGTGGTAGGTGCTGGGGTGAAGAGAGGTGGTAGGTGCTGGGCTGAAGAGAGGTGGCAGGTGCTGGGGTGAAGAGATGTGGTAGGTGCTGGGGTGAACGAGTGAAGAGAGGCGGTAAGTGCTGCGATGAAGAGAGGTTGTAGGTGCTGGGGTAAAGATTGGTTGTAGGTGCTAGAGGTGGTAGGTACTTGGGGTGAAAAGAGGTGGTAGGTGCTGGTGTGAAGAGGTGGTAGGTGCTGGGTGAAGAAAGGTGGTAGGTGCTGGGGAATAGGGAGGTGGTAGGTGCTGGGGTGAAGGGAGGTGGTAGGTCCTGGGGTGAACGGGTGAAGAGAGGCGGTAGTTGCTAGGGTGAAGAGAGGTGGTAGGTGCTGGGGTGAAGAGAGGCGGTAGGTGCTGGGGTGAAGAGAGGTGGTAGGTGCTGGGGTGAAGAGAGGTGGTAGGTTCTGGGGTGAAGAGAGGTGGTAGGTGCTGGGGTGAAGAGATGTGGTAGGTGCTGGGGTGAACGAGTGAAGAGAGGCGGTAAGTGCTGGGATGAAGAGAGGTTGTAGGTGCTGGTGTAAAGATTGGTTGTAGGTGCTAGGGTGAAGAGAGGTGGTAGGTGCTGGGGTGAAGAGAGGTGGTAGGTGCTGGGCTGAAGACAGGTGGTAGGTGCTGGGGTGAAGAGAGGTAGTAGGTACTTGGGGTGAAGAGAGGTGGAGGTTGCTGGGGTGAAGAGAGGTGGTAGGTGCTGGGGTGAACGGTTGAATAGAGGCAGTAGGTGCTGGGGTGAAGAAAGGTCGTAGGTGCTGGGGTGAAGAGAGGTGGTAGGTGCTAGGGTGAACGGGTGAAGAGAGGCGGTAGGTGCTGGGATGAAGAGAGGCGGTAGGTGCTGGGTGAAGAGAGGTGGTAGGTGCTGGGGAGAAGGGAGGTGGCAGGTGCTGGGGTGAACGGGTGAAGAAAGGCGGCAGGTGCTGCGGTGAAGAGAGGCGGTAGGTGCTGGGGTGAAGAGAGGCGGTAGGTGCTGGGGTGAAGAGAGGTGGTAGGTGCTGAGGTGTTGAGAGGTAGTAGGTGCTGGGGTGTTGAGAGGTGGTAGGTGTTGGGTTGAATGGGTGAAGAGAGGCAGTAGGTACTGGGGTGAAGAGAGGTGGTAGGTGCTGGGTTGAAGAGAGGTGCTAGGGTGAAGAGAGGTGATAGATGCTGGGGTGAAGAGATTTAGTAGGTTCTGGGGTGAACGAGTGAAGAGAGGCGGTAGGTGCTGGGGTGAAGAGAGGTTGTAGGTGCTGGTGTGAAGAGAGGTGGTAGGTGCTGGTGTGAAGAGAGGTGGTAGGTGCTGGGGTGAAGAGAGGTGGTAGGTACTTGGGGTGAAGAGAGGTGGTAGGTACTTGGGGTGAAGAGAAGTGGTAGGTGCTGGGGTGTTGAGAGGTGGTAGGTGCTGGGGTGTTGAGAGGTGGTAGGTGTTGGGGAGAATGGGTGAATAGAGGCAGTAGGTGCTGGGGTGAAGAGAGGTGGTAGGTGCTGGGGTGAAGAGTGGTGCTAGGGTGAAGAGAGGTGGTAGGTGCTGGGGTGAAGAGAGGTGGTAGGTGCTGGGGTGAAAGAGTGAAGTGAGGCGGTAGGTGCTGGGGTGATGAGGGGTGGTAGGTGCTGGGCTGATGAGGGGTGGTAGGTGTTGGGGTGAAGAGAGGTGGTAGGTGCTGGGGTGAAGAGAGGTGGTAGGTGCTGGGGTGAAGAGAGGTGGTAGGTGCTGGGGTGAACGAGTGAAGAAAGGCGGTAGGTGGTGGGGTGAAGAGAGGTTGTAGGTGCTGGGGTGAAGAGAGGTGGTAGGTGCTGGGGTGAACGGGTGAAGAGAGGCGGTAGGTGCTGGGGTGAAGAGAGGCGGTAGGAGCTGGGGTGAAGAGAGGCGGTAGGAGTTGGGGTGAAGAGAGGCGGTAGGAGTTGGGGTGAAGAGAGGTGGTAGGTGCTGGGGTGAAGAGAGGTGGTAGGTACTGGGGTGAAGAGAGGTGGTAGGTGCTGGGTTGAAGAGAGGTGCTAGGGTGAAGAGAGGTGATAGATGCTGGGGTGAAGAGATTTAGTAGGTTCTGGGGTGAACGAGTGAAGAGAGGCGGTAGGTGCTGGGGTGAAGAGAGGTGGTAGGTGCTGGGGTGAAGAGAGGTGGTAGGTACTTGGGGTGAAGAGAAGTGGTAGGTGCTGGGGTGTTGAGAGGTGGTAGGTGCTGGGGTGTTGAGAGGTGGTAGGTGTTGGGGAGAATGGGTGAATAGAGGCAGTAGGTGCTGGGGTGAAGAGAGGTGGTAGGTGCTGGGGTGAAGAGTGGTGCTAGGGTGAAGAGAGGTGGTAGGTGCTGGGGTGAAGAGAGGTGGTAGGTGCTGGGGTGAAAGAGTGAAGTGAGGCGGTAGGTGCTGGGGTGATGAGGGGTGGTAGGTGCTGGGCTGATGAGGGGTGGTAGGTGTTGGGGTGAAGAGAGGTGGTAGGTGCTGGGGTGAAGAGAGGTGGTAGGTGCTGGGGTGAAGAGAGGTGGTAGGTGCTGGGGTGAACGAGTGAAGAAAGGCGGTAGGTGGTGGGGTGAAGAGAGGTTGTAGGTGCTGGGGTGAAGAGAGTTGGTAGGTGCTGGGGTGAACGGGTGAAGAGAGGCGGTAGGTGCTGGGGTGAAGAGAGGCGGTAGGAGTTGGGGTGAAGAGAGGCGGTAGGAGTTGGGGTGAAGAGAGGCGGTAGGAGTTGGGGTGAAGAGAGGTGGTAGGTGCTGGGGTGAAGAGAGGTGGTAGGTGCTGGGGTGAAGAGAGGTGGTAGGTTCTGAGTTGAAGAGAGGTGCTAGGGTGAAGACAGGTGGTAGGTGCTGGGGTGAAGAGATGTGGTAGGTTCTGGGGTGAACGAGTGAAGAGAGGAGGTAGGTGCTGAGGTGAAGAGAGGTTGTAGGTGCTGGGGTGAAGAGAGGTGGTAGGTGCTGGGGAGAAGAGAGGTGGTAGGTTCTGGGGTGAAGAGAGGTGGTAGGTGCTGGGGTGAAGAGATGTGGTAGGTTCTGTGGTGAAGAGAGGTGGTAGGTGATAGGTGCTAGGGTGAGGAGAGGTGATAGGTGCTGGGGTGCAGAGAGGCGGTAGGTGCTGGGGTGAAGGTAGGCGGTAGGTGCTGGGGTGAAGAGATGTGGTAGGTGCTGGGGTGAAGAGAGGTGGTAGGTGCTGGGGTGAAGAGAGGTGGTAGGTACTTCGGGTGAAGAGAGGTGGTAGGTGCTGGGGTGAAGAGAGGTGGTAGGTGCTGGGGTAAACGGGTGAAGAGAGGCGGTAGGTGCTGGTGTGAAGAGGTGGTAGGTGCTGGGTGAAGAAAGGTGGTAGGTGCTGGGGTGAAGGGAGGTGGTAGGTGCTGGGGTGAAGGGAGGTGGTAGGTGCTGGGGTGAATGGGTGAAGAGAGGAGGTAGGTGCTAGGGTGAAGAGAGGTGGTAGGTGCTGGGGTGAAGAGAGGCGGTAGGTGCTGGGGTGAAGACAGGTGGTAGGTGCTGGGGTGAAGAGAGGTGGTAGGTGCTGGGCTGAAGAGAGGTGGCAGGTGCTGGGGTGAAGAGATGTGGTAGGTGCTGGGGTGAACGAGTGAAGAGAGGCGGTAAGTGCTGCGATGAAGAGAGGTTGTAGGTGCTGGAGTGAAGATTGGTTGTAGGTGCTAGAGGTGGTAGGTACTTGGGGTGAAAAGAGGTGGTAGGTGCTGGTGTGAAGAGGTGGTAGGTGCTGGGTGAAGAAAGGTGGTAGGTGCTGGGGAATAGGGAGGTGGTAGGTGCTGGGGTGAAGGGAGGTGGTAGGTGCTGGGGTGAACGGGTGAAGAGAGGCGGTAGTTGCTAGGGTGAAGAGAGGTGGTAGGTGCTGGGGTGAAGAGAGGCGGTAGGTGCTGGGGTGAAGAGAGGTGGTAGGTGCTGGGGTGAAGAGAGGTGGTAGGTTCTGGGGTGAAGAGAGGTGGTAGGTGCTGGGGTGAAGAGATGTGGTAGGTGCTGGGGTGAACGAGTGAAGAGAGGCGGTAAGTGCTGGGATGAAGAGAGGTTGTAGGTGCTGGTGTGAAGATTGGTGGTAGGTGCTGGGGTGAAGAGAGGTGGTAGGTGCTGGGCTGAAGATAGGTGGTAGGTGCTGGGGTGAAGAGAGGTGGTAGGTACTTGGGGTGAAGAGAGGTGGAGGGTGCTGGGGTGAAGAGAGGTGGTAGGTGCTGGGGTGAACGGTTGAAGAGAGGCAGTAGGTGCTGGGGTGAAGAGAGGTGGTAGGTGCTGGGGTGAAGAGAGGTGGTAGGTGCTAGGGTGAACGGGTGAAGAGAGGCGGTAGGTGCTGGGATGAAGAGAGGCGGTAGGTGCTGGGTGAAGAGAGGTGGTAGGTGCTGGGGAGAAGGGAGGTGGCAGGTGCTGGGGTGAACGGGTGAAGAAAGGCGGTAGGTGCTGGGGTGAAGAGAGGCAGTAGGTGCTGGGGTGAAGAGAGGCGGTAAGTACTGGGGTGAAGAGCGGTGGTAGGTGCTGGGGTGTTGAGAGGTGGTAGGTGCTGGGGTGTTGAGAGGTGGTAGGTGTTGGGGTGAATGGGTGAAGAGAGGCAGTAGGTACTGGGGTGAAGAGAGGTGGTAGGTGCTGGGTTGAAGAGAGGTTCTAGGGTGAAGAGAGGTGATAGGTGCTGGGGTGAAGAGATTTAGTAGGTTCTGGGGTGAACGAGTGAAGAGAGGCGGTAGGTGCTGGGGTGAAGAGAGGTTGTAGGTGCTGGGGTGAAGAGAGGTTGTAGGTGCTGGGGTGAAGAGAGGTTTTAGGTGCTGGTGTGAAGAGAGGTGGTAGGTGCTGGGGTGAAGAGAGGTGGTAGGTGCTGGGTTGAAGATATGTGATAGGTTCTGCGGTAAAGAGAGGTGGTAGGTGCTGGGGTGAAGAGATTTAGTAGGTTCTGGGGTGAACGAGTGAAGAGAGGTGGTAGGTGCTGGGTTGAAGATATGTGATAGGTTCTGCGGTAAAGAGAGGTGGTAGGTGCTGGTGTGAAGAGAGGCGGTAGGTGCTGGGGTGAAGAGAGGTGGTAGGTACTTGGGGTGAAAAGAGGTGGTAGGTACTTGGGGTGAAGAGAGGTGGTAGGTGCTGGGGTGAACGACTGAAGAGAGGTGGTAGGTGCTGGGGTGAAGAGAGGTGGTAGGTGCTGGGGTGAAGAGAGGTGGTAGGTGCTGGGGTGAAGAGATGTGGTAGGTGCTGGGGTGAACGAGTGAAGAGAGGCCGTAGGTGCTGGGGTGAAGAGAGGCCGTAGGTGCTGGGGTGAAGAGAGGCCGTAGGTGCTGGGGTGAAGAGAGGTTGTAGGTGCTGGGGTGAAGAGGGGTGGTAGGTGCTGGGGTGAAGAGAGGTGGTAGGTACTTGGGGTGAAGAGAGGTGGTAGGTGCTGGGGTGAAGAGAGGTGGTAGGTGCTGGGGTGAATGGGTAAAGAGAGGCGGTAGGTGCTGGTGTGAAGAGGTGGTAGGTGCTGGGTGAAGAAAGGTGGTAGGTGCTGGGGTGAAGGAAGGTGGTAGGTGCTGGGGCGAAGGGAGGTGGTAGGTGCTGGGGTGAAAGGGTGAAGAGAGGCGGTAGGTGCTGGGGTGTTGAGAGGTGGTAGGTGTTGGGGTGAATGGGTGAAGATAGGCAGTAGGTGCTGGGGTGAAGAGAGGTGGTAGGTGCTGGGGTGAAGAGAGGTGCTAGGGTGAAGAGAGGTGGTAGGTGCTGGGGTGAAGAGAGGCGGTGGGTGCTGGGGTGAAGAGAGGTGGTAGGTGCTGGGGTGAAGAGAGGTGGTAGGTGCTGGGGTGAAGAGAGGTGGTAGGTGCTGGGGTGAAGAGAGGTGGTAGGTGCTGGGGTGAATGAGTGAAGAGAGGCCGTAGGTGCTGGGGTGAAGAGAGGCCGTAGGTGCTGGGGTGAAGAGAGGCCGTAGGTGCTGGGGTGAAGAGAGGTTGTAGGTGCTGGGGTGAAGAGAGGTTGTAGGTGCTGGGGTGAAGAGAGGTGGTAGGTGCTGGGGTGAAGAGAGGTGGTAGGTACTTGGGGTGAAGAGAGGTGGTAGGTGCTGGGGTGGTAGGTGCTGGGGTGAACGGGTGAAGAGAGGCGGTAGGTGCTGGAGTGAAGAGGTGGTAGGTGCTGGGTGAAGAAAGATGGTAGGTGCTGGGGTGAAGGGAGGTGGTAGGTGCTGGGGTGAAGGGAGGTGGTAGGTGCTGGGGTGAACGGGTGAAGAAAGGCGGTAGGTGCTAGGGTGAAGAGAGGTGGTAGGTGCTGGGGTGAAGAGAGGCGGTAGGTGCTGGGGTGAAGAGAGGTGGTAGGTGCTGGGGGGAAGAGAGGTGGTAGGTGCTGGGGTGAAGAGAGGTGGTAGGTGCTGGGGTGAAGAGAGGTGGTAGGTGCTGGGGTGAAGAGATGTGGTAGGTGCTGGGGTGAACGAGTGAAGAGAGGTGTTAGGTGCTGGGGTGAAGAGAGGTGGTAGGTGCTGGGGTGAAGAGAGGTGGTAGGTACTTGGGGTGAAGAGAGGTGGTAGGTGCTGGGGTGAAGAGAGGTGGTAGGTGCTGGGGTGAACGGGTGAAGAGAGGCGGTAGGTGCTGGTGTTAAGAGGTGGTAGGTGCTGGGTGAAGAAAGGTGGTAGGTGCTGGGGTGAAGGGAGGTGGTAGGTGCTGGGGTGAACGGGTGAAGAGAGGCGGTAGGTGATAGGGTGAAGAGAGGTGGTAGGTGCTGGGGTGAAGAGAGGCGGTAGGTGCTGGGGTGAAGAGAGGTGGTAGGTGCTGGGGTGAACGAGTGAAGAGAGGCGGTAAGTGCTGGGATGAAGAGAGGTTGTAGGTGCTGGGGTGAAGATTGGTTGTAGGTGCTAGGGTGAAGAGAGGTGGTAGGTGCTGGGGTGAAGAGAGGTGGTAGGTGCTGGGGTGAAGAGAGGTGGTAGGTACTTGGGGTGAAGAGAGGTGGTAGGTGCTGGGGTGGTAGGTGCTGGGGTGAACGGGTGAAGAGAGGCGGTAGGTGCTGGGATGAAGAGAGGTTGTAGGTGCTGGGGTGAAGATTGGTTGTAGGTGCTAGGGTGAAGAGAGGTGGTAGGTGCTGGGGTGAAGAGAGGTGGTAGGTGCTGGGCTGAAGATAGGTGGTAGGTGCTGGGGTGAAGAGAGGTGGTAGGTACTTGGGGTGAAGAGAGGTGGAGGGTGCTGGGGTGAAGAGAGGTGGTAGGTGCTGGGGTGAACGGTTGAAGAGAGGCAGTAGGTGCTGGGGTGAAGAGAGGTGGTAGGTGCTGGGGTGAAGAGAGGTGGTAGGTGCTAGGGTGAACGGGTGAAGAGAGGCGGTAGGTGCTGGGATGAAGAGAGGCGGTAGGTGCTGGGATGAAGAGAGGCGGAAGGTGCTGGGCTGAAGATAGGTGGTAGGTGCTGGGGTGAAGAGAGGTGATAGGTGCTGGGGTGAAGAGAGGTGATAGGTGCTGGGTGAAGAAAGGTGGTAGGTGCTGGGGTGAAGGGAGGTGGTAGGTGCTGGGGTGAAGGGAGGTGGTAGGTGCTGGGGTAAACGGGTGAAGAGAGGCGGTAGGTGATAGGGTGAAGAGAGGTGGTAGGTGCTGGGGTGAAGAGAGGCGGTAGGTGCTGGGGTGAAGAGAGGTGGTAGGTGCTGGGGTGAAGAGAGGTGGTAGGTGCTGGGGTGAAGAGAGGTGGTAGGTGCTGGGGTGAAGAGAGGTGGTAGGTGCTGGGGTGAAGAGATGTGGTAGGTGCTGGGGTGAATGAGTGAAGAGAGGCAATAGGTGCTGGGGTGAAGAGAGGCCATAGGTGCTGGGGTGAAGAGAGGTTGTAGGTGCTGGGGTGAAGAGAGGTGGTAGGTGCTGGGGTAAAGAGAGGTGGTAGGTACTTGGGGTGAAGAGAGGTGGAGGGTGCTGGGGTGAAGAGAGGTGGTAGGTGCTGGGGTGAAGAGATGTGGTAGGTGCTGGGGTGAACGAGTGAAGAGAGGTGTTAGGTGCTGGGGTGAAGAGAGGTGGTAGGTGCTGGGGTGAAGAGAGGTGGTAGGTACTTGAGGTGAAGAGAGGTGGTAGGTGCTGGGGTGAAGAGAGGTGGTAGGTGCTGGGGTGAACGGGTGAAGAGAGGCGGTAGGTGCTGGTGTGAAGAGGTGGTAGGTGCTGGGTGAAGAAAGGTGGTACGTGCTGGGGTGAAGGGAGGTGGTAGGTGCTGGGGTGAAGGGAGGTGGTAGGTGCTGGGGTGAACGGGTGAAGAGAGGCGGTAGGTGCTAGGGTTAAGAGAGGCGGTAGGTGCTGGGGTGAAGAGAGGTGGTAGGTGCTGGGGTGAAGAGAGGTGGTAGGTGCTGGGGTGAAGAGAGGTGGTAGGTGCTGGGATGAAGAGAGGTTGTAGGTGCTGGGGTGAAGATTGGTTGTAGGTGCTAGGGTGAAGAGAGGTGGTAGGGGCTGGGGTGAAGACAGGTGGTAGGTGCTGGGCTGAAGACAGGTGGTAGGTGCTGGGGTGAAGAGAGGTGGTAGGTACTTGGGGTGAAGAGAGGTGGAGGTTGCTGGGGTGAAGAGAGGTGGTAGGTGCTGGGGTGAACGGTTGAATAGAGGCAGTAGGTGCTGGGGTGAAGAAAGGTCGTAGGTGCTGGGGTGAAGAGAGGTGGTAGGTGCTAGGGTGAACGGGTGAAGAGAGGCGGTAGGTGCTGGGTGAAGAGAGGTGGTAGGTGCTGGGGAGAAGGGAGGTGGCAGGTGCTGGGGTGAACGGGTGAAGAAAGGCGGCAGGTGCTGCGGTGAAGAGAGGCGGTAGGTGCTGGGGTGAAGAGAGGCGGTAGGTGCTGGGGTGAAGAGAGGTGGTAGGTGCTGGGAGGTTGAGAGGTAGTAGGTGCTGGGGTGAAGAGAGGCGGTAGGTGTTGGGGTGAAGAGAGGTGGTAGGTGCTGGGGTGAAGAGATGTGGTAGGTGCTGGGGTGAACGAGTGAAGAGAGGCGGTAAGTGATGGGATGAAGAGAGGTTGTAGGTGCTGGGGTGAAGATTGGTTGTAGGTGCTAGGGTGAAGAGAGGTGGTAGGTGCTGGGGTGAAGAGAGGTGGTAGGTGCTGGGCTGAAGATAGGTGGTAGGTGCTGGGGTGAAGAGAGGTGGTAGGTACTTGGGGTGAAGAGAGGTGGAGGGTGCTGGGGTGAAGAGAGGTGGTAGGTGCTGGGGTGAACGGTTGAAGAGAGGCAGTAGGTGCTGGGGTGAAGAGAGGCCGTAGGTGCTGGGGTGAAGAGAGGTTGTAGGTGCTGGGGTGAAGAGAGGTTGTAGGTGCTGGGGTGAAGAGAGGTGGTAGGTGCTGGGGTGAAGAGAGGTGGTAGGTACTTGGGGTGAAGAGAGGTGGTAGGTGCTGGGGTGAAGTGAGGTGGTAGGTGATAGGGTGAACAGGTGAAGAGAGGCGGTAGGTGCTGGGGTGTTGAGAGGTGGTAGGTGTTGGGGTGAATGGGTGAAGATAGGCAGTAGGTGCTGGGGTGAAGAGAGGTGGTAGGTGCTGGGGTGAAGAGAGGTGCTAGGGTGAATAGAGGTGGTAGGTGCTGGGGTGAAGAGAGGTGGTAGGTGCTGGGGTGAACGACTGAAGAGAGGTGGTAGGTGCTGGGGTGAAGATAGGTGGTAGGTGCTGGGGTGAAGACAGGTGGTAGGTGCTGGGGTGTTGAGAGGTGGTAGGTGTTGGGGTGAATGGGTGAAGATAGGCAGTAGGTGCTGGGGTGAAGAGAGGTGGTAGGTGCTGGGGTGAAGAGAGGTGGTAGGTGCTGGGGTGAAGAGAGGTGGTAGGTGCTGGGGTGAACGACTGAAGAGAGGTGGTAGGTGCTGGGGTGAAGAGAGGTGGTAGGTGCTGGGGTGAAGAGAGGTGGTAGGTGCTGGGGTGAAGAGATGTGGTAGGTGCTGGGGTGAATGAGTGAAGAGAGGCTGTAGGTGCTGGGGTGAAGAGCGGCCATAGGTGCTGGGGTGAAGAGAGGTTGTAGGTGCTGGGGTGAAGAGAGGTGGTAGGTGCTGGGGTGAAGAGAGGTGGTAGGTGCTGGGGTGAAGAGAGGTGGTAGGTACTTGGGGTGAAGAGAGGTGGTAGGTGCTGGGGTGAAGATAGGTGGTAGGTGCTGGAGTGAACGGGTGAAGAGAGGCGGTAGGTGCTGGTGTGAAGATGTGGTAGGTGCTGGGTGAAGAAAGGTGGTAGGTGCTGGGGTGAAGGGAGGTGGTAGGTGCTGGGGTGAAGGGAGGTGGTAGGTGCTGGGGTGAACGGGTGAAGAAAGGCGGTAGGTGCTAGGGTGAAGAGAGGTGGTAGGTGCTGGGGTGAAGAGAGGCGGTAGGTGCTGGGGTGAAGAGAGGTGGTAGGTGCTGGGGTGAAGAGAGGTGGTAGGTGCTGGGGTGAAGAGATGTGGTAGGTGCTGGGGTGAACGAGTGAAGAGAGGCGGTAAGTGCTGGGATGAAGAGAGGTTGTAGGTGCTGGGGTGAAGATTGGTTGTAGGTGCTAGGGTGAAGAGAGGTGTTAGGTGCTGGGGTGAATTGAGGTGGTAGGTGCTGGGGTGAAGAGAGGTGGTAGGTACTTGGGGTGAAGAGAGGTGGTAGGTGCTGGGGTGAAGAGAGGTGGTAGGTGCTGGGGTGAAGAGAGGTGGTAGGTGCTGGGCTGAAGATAGGTGGTAGGTGCTGGGGTGAAGAGAGGTGGTAGGTACTTGGGGTGAAGAGAGGTGGAGGGTGCTGGGGTGAAGAGAGGTGGTAGGTGCTGGGGTGAACGGTTGAAGAGAGGCAGTAGGTGCTGGGGTGAAGAGAGGCCGTAGGTGCTGGGGTGAAGAGAGGTTGTAGGTGCTGGGGTGAAGAGAGGTTGTAGGTGCTGGGGTGAAGAGAGGTGGTAGGTGCTGGGGTGAAGAGAGGTGGTAGGTACTTGGGGTGAAGAGAGGTGGTAGGTGCTGGGGTGAAGAGAGGTGGTAGGTGCTAGGGTGAACAGGTGAAGAGAGGCGGTAGGTGCTGGTGTGTTGAGAGGTGGTAGGTGTTGGGGTGAATGGGTGAAGATAGGCAGTAGGTGCTGGGGTGAAGAGAGGTGGTAGGTGCTGGGGTGAAGAGAGGTGCTAGGGTGAAGAGAGGTGGTAGGTGCTGGGGTGAAGAGAGGTGGTAGGTGCTGGGGTGAAGGACTGAAGAGAGGTGGTAGGTGCTGGGGTGAAGATAGGTGGTAGGTGCTGGGGTGAAGAAAGGTGGTAGGTGCTGGGGTGTTGAGAGGTGGTAGGTGTTGGGGTGAATGGGTGAAGATAGGCAGTAGGTGCTGGGGTGAAGAGAGGTGGTAGGTGCTGGGGTGAAGAGAGGTGGTAGGTGCTGGGGTGAAGAGAGGTGGTAGGTGCTGGGGTGAACGACTGAAGAGAGGTGGTAGGTGCTGGGGTGAAGAGAGGTGGTAGGTGCTGGGGTGAAGAGAGGTGGTAGGTGCTGGGGTGAATGAGTGAAGAGATGCCGTAGGTGCTGGGGTGAAGAGAGGCCATATGTGCTGGGGTGAAGAGAGGTTGTAGGTGCTGGGGTGAAGAGAGGTGGTAGGTGCTGGGGTGAACGAGTGAAGAGAGGTGTTAGGTGCTGGGGTGAAGAGAGGTGGTAGGTGCTGGGGTGAAGAGAGGTGGTAGGTACTTGAGGTGAAGAGAGGTGGTAGGTGCTGGGGTGAAGAGAGGTGGTAGGTGCTGGGGTGAACGGGTGAAGAGAGGCGGTAGGTGCTGGTGTGAAGAGGTGGTAGGTGCTGGGTGAAGAAAGGTGGTACGTGCTGGGGTGAAGGGAGGTGGTAGGTGCTGGGGTGAAGGGAGGTGTTAGGTGCTGGGGTGAACGGGTGAAGAGAGGCGGTAGGTGATAGGATGAAGAGAGGTGGTAGGTGCTGGGGTGAAGAGAGGCGGTAGGTGCTGGGGTGAAGAGAGGTGGTAGGTGCTGGGGTGAAGAGATGTGGTAGGTGCTGGGGTGAACGAGTGAAGAGAGGCGGTAAGTGCTGGGATGAAGAGAGGTTGTAGGTGCTGGGGTGAAGATTGGTTGTAGGTGCTAGGGTGAAGAGAGGTGGTAGATGCTGGGGTGAAGAGAGGTGGTAGGTGCTGGGCTGAAGATAGGTGGTAGGTGCTGGGGTGAAGAGAGGTGGTAGGTACTTGGGGTGAAGAGAGGTGGAGGGTGCTGGGGTGAAGAGAGGTGGTAGGTGCTGGGGTGAACGGTTGAAGAGAGGCAGTAGGTGCTGGGGTGAAGAGAGGCCGTAGGTGCTGGGGTGAAGAGAGGTTGTAGGTGCTGGGGTGAAGAGAGGTTGTAGGTGCTGGGGTGAAGAGAGGTGGTAGGTGCTGGGGTGAAGAGAGGTGGTAGGTACTTGGGGTGAAGAGAGGTGGTAGGTGCTGGGGTGAAGATAGGTGGTAGGTGCTGGGGTGAAGACAGGTGGTAGGTGCTGGGGTGTTGAGAGGTGGTAGGTGTTGGGGTGAATGGGTGAAGATAGGCAGTAGGTGCTGGGGTGAAGAGAGGTGGTAGGTGCTGGGGTGAAGAGAGGTGGTAGGTGCTGGGGTGAACGACTGAAGAGAGGTGGTAGGTGCTGGGGTGAAGAGAGGTGGTAGGTGCTGGGGTGAAGAGAGGTGGTAGGTGCTGGGGTGAAGAGATGTGGTAGGTGCTGGGGTGAATGAGTGAAGAGAGGCTGTAGGTGCTGGGGTGAAGAGAGGCCATAGGTGCTGGGGTGAAGAGAGGTTGTAGGTGCTGGGGTGAAGAGAGGTGGTAGGTGCTGGGGTGAAGAGAGGTGGTAGGTGCTGGGGTGAAGAGAGGTGGTAGGTACTTGGGGTGAAGAGAGGTGGTAGGTGCTGGGGTGAAGAGAGGTGGTAGGTGCTGGAGTGAACGGGTGAAGAGAGGCGGTAGGTGCTGGTGTGAAGATGTGGTAGGTGCTGGGTGAAGAAAGGTGGTAGGTGCTGGGGTGAAGGGAGGTGGTAGGTGCTGGGGTGAAGGGAGGTGGTAGGTGCTGGGGTGAACGGGTGAAGAAAGGCGGTAGGTGCTAGGGTGAAGAGAGGTGGTAGGTGCTGGGGTGAAGAGAGGCGGTAGGTGCTGGGGTGAAGAGAGGTGGTAGGTGCTGGGGTGAAGAGAGGTTGTAGGTGCTGGGGTGAAGAGATGTGGTAGGTGCTGGGGTGAACGAGTGAAGAGAGGCGGTAAGTGCTGGGATGAAGAGAGGTTGTAGGTGCTGGGGTGAAGATTGGTTGTAGGTGCTAGGGTGAAGAGAGGTGTTAGGTGCTGGGGTGAATTGAGGTGGTAGGTGCTGGGGTGAAGAGAGGTGGTAGGTACTTGGGGTGAAGAGAGGTGGTAGGTGCTGGGGTGAAGAGAGGTGGTAGGTGCTGGGGTGAAGAGAGGTGGTAGGTGCTGGGCTGAAGATAGGTGGTAGGTGCTGGGGTGAAGAGAGGTGGTAGGTACTTGGGGTGAAGAGAGGTGGAGGGTGCTGGGGTGAAGAGAGGTGGTAGGTGCTGGGGTGAACGGTTGAAGAGAGGCAGTAGGTGCTGGGGTGAAGAGAGGCCGTAGGTGCTGGGGTGAAGAGAGGTTGTAGGTGCTGGGGTGAAGAGAGGTTGTAGGTGCTGGGGTGAAGAGAGGTGGTAGGTACTTGGGGTGAAGAGAGGTGGTAGGTGCTGGGGTGAAGAGAGGTGGTAGGTGCTGGGGTGAAGAGAGGTGGTAGGTGCTGGGCTGAAGATAGGTGGTAGGTGCTGGGGTGAAGAGAGGTGGTAGGTACTTGGGGTGAAGAGAGGTGGAGGGTGCTGGGGTGAAGAGAGGTGGTAGGTGCTGGGGTGAACGGTTGAAGAGAGGCAGTAGGTGCTGGGGTGAAGAGAGGCCGTAGGTGCTGGGGTGAAGAGAGGTTGTAGGTGCTGGGGTGAAGAGAGGTTGTAGGTGCTGGGGTGAAGAGAGGTGGTAGGTGCTGGGGTGAAGAGAGGTGGTAGGTACTTGGGGTGAAGAGAGGTGGTAGGTGCTGGGGTGAAGAGAGGTGGTAGGTGCTAGGGTGAACAGGTGAAGAGAGGCGGTAGGTGCTGGGGTGTTGAGAGGTGGTAGGTGTTGGGGTGAATGGGTGAAGATAGGCAGTAGGTGCTGGGGTGAAGAGAGGTGGTAGGTGCTGGGGTGAAGAGAGGTGCTAGGGTGAAGAGAGGTGGTAGGTCCTGGGGTGAAGAGAGGTGGTAGGTGCTGGGGTGAACGACTGAAGAGAGGTGGTAGGTGCTGGGGTGAAGATAGGTGGTAGGTGCTGGGGTGAAGACAGGTGGTAGGTGCTGGGGTGTTGAGAGGTGGTAGGTGTTGGGGTGAATGGGTGAAGATAGGCAGTAGGTGCTGGGGTGAAGAGAGGTGGTAGGTGCTGGGGTGAAGAGAGGTGGTAGGTGCTGGGGTGAAGAGAGGTGGTAGGTGCTGGGGTGAACGACTGAAGAGAGGTGGTAGGTGCTGGGGTGAAGAGAGGTGGTAGGTGCTGGGGTGAAGAGAGGTGGTAGGTGCTGGGGTGAAGAAATGTGGTAGGTGCTGGGGTGAATGAGTGAAGAGAGGCCGTAGGTGCTGGGGTGAAGAGAGGCCATATGTGCTGGGGTGAAGAGAGGTTGTAGGTGCTGGGGTGAAGAGAGGTGGTAGGTGCTGGGGTGAAGAGAGGTGGTAGGTGCTGGGGTGAAGAGAGGTGGTAGGTACTTGGGGTGAAGAGAGGTGGTAGGTGCTGGGGTGAAGAGAGGTGGTAGGTGCTGGAGTGAACGGGTGATGAGAGGCGGTAGGTGCTGGTGTGAAGATGTGGTAGGTGCTGGGTGAAGAAAGGTGGTAGGTGCTGGGGTGAAGGGAGGTGGTAGGTGCTGGGGTGAAGGGAGGTGGTAGGTGCTGGGGTGAACGGGTGAAGAAAGGCGGTAGGTGCTAGGGTGAAGAGAGGTGGTAGGTGCTGGGGTGAAGAGAGGCGGTAGGTGCTGGGGTGAAGAGAGGTGGTAGGTGCTGGGGTGAAGAGATGTGGTAGGTGCTGGGGTGAACGAGTGAAGAGAGGCGGTAAGTGCTGGGATGAAGAGAGGATGTAGGTGCTGGGGTGAAGATTGGTTGTAGGTGCTAGGGTGAAGAGAGGTGTTAGGTGCTGGGGTGAATTGAGGTGGTAGGTGCTGGGGTGAAGAGAGGTGGTAGGTACTTGGGGTGAAGAGAGGTGGTAGGTGCTGGGGTGAAGAGAGGTGGTAGGTGCTGGGGTGAAGTGAGGTGGTAGGTGCTGGGGTGAACGGGTGAAGAGAGGCGGTAGGTGCTGGTGTGAAGAGGTGGTAGGTGCTGGGTGAAGAAAGGTGGTAGGTGCTGGGGTGAAGGGAGATGGTAGGTGCTCGGGTGCAGGGAGGTGGTAGGTGCTGGGGTGAACGGGTGAGGAGAGGCGGTAGGTGCTAGGGTGAAGAGAGGTGGTAGGTGCTGGGGTGAAGAAAAGCGGTAGGTGCCGGGGTGAAGAGAGGTGGTAGGTGCTGGGGTGAAGAGAGGTGGTAAGTGCTGGGGTGAAGAGATGTGGTAGGTGCTGGGGTGAACGAGTGAAGAGAGGCGGTAAGTGCTGGGATGAAGAGAGGTTGTAGGTGCTGGGGTGAAGATTGGTTGTAGGTGCTAGGGTGAAGAGAGGTGGTAGGTGCTGGGGTGAAGAGAAGTGGTAGGTGCTGGGCTGAAGATAGGTGGTAGGTGCTGGGGTGAAGAGAGGTAGTAGGTACTTGGGGTGAAGAGAGGTGGAGGGTGCTGGGGTGAAGAGAGGTGGTAGGTGCTGGGGTGAACGGTTGAAGAGAGGCAGTAGGTGCTGGGGTGAAGAGAGGTGGTAGGTGCTGGGGTGAAGAGAGGTGGTAGGTACTTGGGGTGAAGAGAGGTGGTAGGTGCTGGGGTGAAGAGAGGTGGTAGGTGCTGGGGTGAACGGGTGAAGAGAGGCGGTAGGTGCTGGTGTGAAGAGGTGCTAGGTGCTGGGTGAAGAAAGGTGGTAGGTGCTGGGGTGAAGGGAGGTGGTAGTTGCTGTGGTGAAGGGAGGTGGTAGGTGCTGGGGTGAACGGGTGAAGAGAGGCGGTAGGTGCTAGGGTGAAGAGGTGGTAGGTGCTGGGGTGAAGAGAGGCGGTAGGTGCTGGGGTGAAGAGAGGTGGTAGGGTGAAGAGAGGTGGTAGGTGCTGGGGTGAAGAGAGGTGTTAGGTGCTGGGGTGAAAGAGTGAAGTGAGGCGGTAGGTGCTGGGGTGATGAGGGGTGGTAGGTGCTGGGCTGATGAGGGGTGGTAGGTGTTGGGGTGAAGAGAGGTGGTAGGTGCTGGGGTGAAGAGTGGTGCTAGGGTGAAGAGAGGTGGTAGATGCTGGGGTGAAGAGAGGTGTTAGGTGCTGGGGTGAAAGAGTGAAGTGAGGCGGTAGGTGCTGGGGTGATGAGGGGTGGTAGGTGCTGGGCTGATGAGGGGTGGTAGGTGTTGGGGTGAAGAGAGGTGGTAGGTGCTGGGGTGAAGAGAGGTGGTAGGTGCTGGGGTGAAGGGAGGTGGTAGGTGCTGGGGTGAACGAGTGAAGAGAGGCGGTAGGTGGTGGGGTGAAGAGAGGTTGTAGGTGCTGGGGTGAAGAGAGGTGGTAGGTGCTGGGGTGAACGGGTGAAGAGAGGCGGTAGGTGCTAGGTTGAAGAGAGGCGGTAGGTGCTGGGGTGAAGAGAGGCGGTAGGAGTTGGGGTGAAGAGAGGCGGTAGGAGTTGGGGTGAAGAGAGGTGGTAGGTGCTGGGGTGAAGAGAGGTGGTAGGTGCTGGGGTGAAGAGAGGTGGTAGGTTCTGAGTTGAAGAGAGGTGCTAGGGTGAAGACAGGTGGTAGGTGCTGGGGTGAAGAGATGTGGTAGGTTCTGGGGTGAACGAGTGAAGAGAGGAGGTAGGTGCTGAGGTGAAGAGAGGTTGTAGGTGCTGGGGTGAAGAGAGGTGGTAGGTGCTGGGGAGAAGAGAGGTGGTAGGTTCTGGGGTGAAGAGAGGTGGTAGGTGCTGGGGTGAAGAGAGGTTGTAGGTGCTGGGGTGAAGAGAGGTGGTAGGTGCTGGGGTGAAGAGAGGTGGTAGGAACTTGGGGTGAAGAGAGGTGGTAGGTGCTGAGGTGAAGAGAGGTGGCAGGTGCTGGGGTGAACGGGTGAAGAGAGGCGGTAGGTGCTGGTGTGAAGAGGTGGTAGGTGCTGGGTGAAGAAAGGTGGTAGGTGCTGGGGTGAAGGAAGGTGGTAGGTGCTGGGGTGAAGGGAGGTGGTAGGTGCTGGGGTGTTGAGAGGTGGTAGGTGTTGGGGTGAATGGGTGAAGATAGGCAGTAGGTGCTGGGGTGAAGAGAGGTGGTAGGTGCTGGGGTGAAGAGAGGTGGTAGGTGCTGGGGTGAACGACTGAAGAGAGGTGGTAGGTGCTGGGGTGAAGAGAGGTGGTAGGTGCTGGGGTGAAGAGAGGTGGTAGGTGCTGGGGTGAAGAGATGTGGTAGGTGCTGGGGTGAATGAGTGAAGAGAGGCTGTAGGTGCTGGGGTGAAGAGAGGCCATAGGTGCTGGGGTGAAGAGAGGTTGTAGGTGCTGGGGTGAAGAGAGGTGGTAGGTGCTGGGGTGAAGAGAGGTGGTAGGTGCTGGGGTGAAGAGAGGTGGTAGGTACTTGGGGTGAAGAGAGGTGGTAGGTGCTGGGGTGAAGAGAGGTGGTAGGTGCTGGAGTGAACGTGTGAAGAGAGGCGGTAGGTGCTGGTGTGAAGATGTGGTAGGTGCTGGGTGAAGAAAGGTGGTAGGTGCTGGGGTGAAGGGAGGTGGTAGGTGCTGGGGTGAAGGGAGGTGGTAGGTGCTGGGGTGAACGGGTGAAGAAAGGCGGTAGGTGCTAGGGTGAAGAGAGGTGGTAGGTGCTGGGGTGAAGAGAGGCGGTAGGTGCTGGGGTGAAGAGAGGTGGTAGGTGCTGGGGTGAAGAGAGGTGGTAGGTGCTGGGGTGAAGAGATGTGGTAGGTGCTGGGGTGAACGAGTGAAGAGAGGCGGTAAGTGCTGGGATGAAGAGAGGTTGTAGGTGCTGGGGTGAAGATTGGTTGTAGGTGCTAGGGTGAAGAGAGGTGTTAGGTGCTGGGGTGAATTGAGGTGGTAGGTGCTGGGGTGAAGAGAGGTGGTAGGTACTTGGGGTGAAGAGAGGTGGTAGGTGCTGGGGTGAAGAGAGGTGGTAGGTGCTGGGGTGAAGAGAGGTGGTAGGTGCTGGGCTGAAGATAGGTGGTAGGTGCTGGGGTGAAGAGAGGTGGTAGGTACTTGGGGTGAAGAGAGGTGGAGGGTGCTGGGGTGAAGAGAGGTGGTAGGTGCTGGGGTGAACGGTTGAAGAGAGGCAGTAGGTGCTGGGGTGAAGAGAGGCCGTAGGTGCTGGGGTGAAGAGAGGTTGTAGGTGCTGGGGTGAAGAGAGGTTGTAGGTGCTGGGGTGAAGAGAGGTGGTAGGTGCTGGGGTGAAGAGAGGTGGTAGGTACTTGGGGTGAAGAGAGGTGGTAGGTGCTGGGGTGAAGAGAGGTGGTAGGTGCTAGGGTGAACAGGTGAAGAGAGGCGGTAGGTGCTGGGGTGTTGAGAGGTGGTAGGTGTTGGGGTGAATGGGTGAAGATAGGCAGTAGGTGCTGGGGTGAAGAGAGGTGGTAGGTGCTGGGGTGAAGAGAGGTGCTAGGGTGAAGAGAGGTGGTAGGTCCTGGGGTGAAGAGAGGTGGTAGGTGCTGGGGTGAACGACTGAAGAGAGGTGGTAGGTGCTGGGGTGAAGATAGGTGGTAGGTGCTGGGGTGAAGACAGGTGGTAGGTGCTGGGGTGTTGAGAGGTGGTAGGTGTTGGGGTGAATGGGTGAAGATAGGCAGTAGGTGCTGGGGTGAAGAGAGGTGGTAGGTGCTGGGGTGAAGAGAGGTGGTAGGTGCTGGGGTGAAGAGATGTGGTAGGTGCTGGGGTGAACGACTGAAGAGAGGTGGTAGGTGCTGGGGTGAAGAGAGGTGGTAGGTGCTGGGGTGAAGAGAGGTGGTAGGTGCTGGGGTGAAGAGATGTGGTAGGTGCTGGGGTGAATGAGTGAAGAGAGGCCGTAGGTGCTGGGGTGAAGAGAGGCCATATGTGCTGGGGTGAAGAGAGGTTGTAGGTGCTGGGGTGAAGAGATGTGGTAGGTGCTGGGGTGAAGAGAGGTGGTAGGTGCTGGGGTGAAGAGAGGTGGTAGGTACTTGGGGTGAAGAGAGGTGGTAGGTGCTGGGGTGAAGAGAGGTGGTAGGTGCTGGAGTGAACGGGTGAAGAGAGGCGGTAGGTGCTGGTGTGAAGATGTGGTAGGTGCTGGGTGAAGAAAGGTGGTAGGTGCTGGGGTGAAGGGAGGTGGTAGGTGCTGGGGTGAAGGGAGGTGGTAGGTGCTGGGGTGAACGGGTGAAGAAAGGCGGTAGGTGCTAGGGTGAAGAGAGGTGGTAGGTGCTGAAGTGAAGAGAGGCGGTAGGTGCTGGGGTGAAGAGAGGTGGTAGGTGCTGGGGTGAAGAGATGTGGTAGGTGCTGGGGTGAACGAGTGAAGAGAGGCGGTAAGTGCTGGGATGAAGAGAGGATGTAGGTGCTGGGGTGAAGATTGGTTGTAGGTGCTAGGGTGAAGAGAGGTGTTAGGTGCTGGGGTGAATTGAGGTGGTAGGTGCTGGGGTGAAGAGAGGTGGTAGGTACTTGGGGTGAAGAGAGGTGGTAGGTGCTGGGGTGAAGAGAGGTGGTAGGTGCTGGGGTGAAGAGAGGTGGTAGGTGCTGGGGTGAACGGGTGAAGAGAGGCGGTAGGTGCTGGTGTGAAGAGGTGGTAGGTGCTGGGTGAAGAAAGGTGGTAGGTGCTGGGGTGAAGGGAGATGGTAGGTGCTCGGGTGCAGGGAGGTGGTAGGTGCTGGGGTGAACGGGTGAGGAGAGGCGGTAGGTGCTAGGGTGAAGAGAGGTGGTAGGTGCTGGGGTGAAGAAAAGCGGTAGGTGCCGGGGTGAAGAGAGGTGGTAGGTGCTGGGGTGAAGAGAGGTGGTAAGTGCTGGGGTGAAGAGATGTGGTAGGTGCTGGGGTGAACGAGTGAAGAGAGGCGGTAAGTGCTGGGATGAAGAGAGGTTGTAGGTGCTGGGGTGAAGATTGGTTGTAGGTGCTAGGGTGAAGAGAGGTGGTAGGTGCTGGGGTGAAGAGAAGTGGTAGGTGCTGGGCTGAAGATAGGTGGTAGGTGCTGGGGTGAAGAGAGGTAGTAGGTACTTGGGGTGAAGAGAGGTGGAGGGTGCTGGGGTGAAGAGAGGTGGTAGGTGCTGGGGTGAACGGTTGAAGAGAGGCAGTAGGTGCTGGGGTGAAGAGAGGTGGTAGGTGCTGGGGTGAAGAGAGGTGGTAGGTACTTGGGGTGAAGAGAGGTGGTAGGTGCTGGGGTGAAGAGAGGTGGTAGGTGCTGGGGTGAACGGGTGAAGAGAGGCGGTAGGTGCTGGTGTGAAGAGGTGCTAGGTGCTGGGTGAAGAAAGGTGGTAGGTGCTGGGGTGAAGGGAGGTGGTAGTTGCTGTGGTGAAGGGAGGTGGTAGGTGCTGGGGTGAACGGGTGAAGAGAGGCGGTAGGTGCTAGGGTGAAGAGGTGGTAGGTGCTGGGGTGAAGAGAGGCGGTAGGTGCTGGGGTGAAGAGAGGTGGTAGGGTGAAGAGAGGTGGTAGGTGCTGGGGTGAAGAGAGGTGTTAGGTGCTGGGGTGAAAGAGTGAAGTGAGGCGGTAGGTGCTGGGGTGATGAGGGGTGGTAGGTGCTGGGCTGATGAGGGGTGGTAGGTGTTGGGGTGAAGAGAGGTGGTAGGTGCTGGGGTGAAGAGTGGTGCTAGGGTGAAGAGAGGTGGTAGATGCTGGGGTGAAGAGAGGTGTTAGGTGCTGGGGTGAAAGAGTGAAGTGAGGCGGTAGGTGCTGGGGTGATGAGGGGTGGTAGGTGCTGGGCTGATGAGGGGTGGTAGGTGTTGGGGTGAAGAGAGGTGGTAGGTGCTGGGGTGAAGAGAGGTGGTAGGTGCTGGGGTGAAGGGAGGTGGTAGGTGCTGGGGTGAACGAGTGAAGAGAGGCGGTAGGTGGTGGGGTGAAGAGAGGTTGTAGGTGCTGGGGTGAAGAGAGGTGGTAGGTGCTGGGGTGAACGGGTGAAGAGAGGCGGTAGGTGCTAGGTTGAAGAGAGGCGGTAGGTGCTGGGGTGAAGAGAGGCGGTAGGAGTTGGGGTGAAGAGAGGCGGTAGGAGTTGGGGTGAAGAGAGGTGGTAGGTGCTGGGGTGAAGAGAGGTGGTAGGTGCTGGGGTGAAGAGAGGTGGTAGGTTCTGAGTTGAAGAGAGGTGCTAGGGTGAAGACAGGTGGTAGGTGCTGGGGTGAAGAGATGTGGTAGGTTCTGGGGTGAACGAGTGAAGAGAGGAGGTAGGTGCTGAGGTGAAGAGAGGTTGTAGGTGCTGGGGTGAAGAGAGGTGGTAGGTGCTGGGGAGAAGAGAGGTGGTAGGTTCTGGGGTGAAGAGAGGTGGTAGGTGCTGGGGTGAAGAGAGGTTGTAGGTGCTGGGGTGAAGAGAGGTGGTAGGTGCTGGGGTGAAGAGAGGTGGTAGGAACTTGGGGTGAAGAGAGGTGGTAGGTGCTGAGGTGAAGAGAGGTGGCAGGTGCTGGGGTGAACGGGTGAAGAGAGGCGGTAGGTGCTGGTGTGAAGAGGTGGTAGGTGCTGGGTGAAGAAAGGTGGTAGGTGCTGGGGTGAAGGAAGGTGGTAGGTGCTGGGGTGAAGGGAGGTGGTAGGTGCTGGGGTGAACGGGTGAAGAGAGGCGGTAGGTGCTAGGGTGAAGAGAGGTGGTAGGTGCTGGGGTGTTGAGAGGTGGTAGGTGTTGGGGTGAATGGGTGAAGATAGGCAGTAGGTGCTGGGGAGAAGAGAGGTGGTAGGTGCTGGGGTGAAGAGAGGTGCTAGGGTGAAGAGAGGTGGTAGGTGCTGGGGTGAAGAGAGGCGGTAGGTGCTGGGGTGAAGACAGGTGGTAGGTGCTGGGGTGAAGAGAGGTGGTAGGTGCTGGGGTGAAGAGAGGTGGTAGGTGCTGGGGTGAAGAGATGTGGTAGGTGCTGGGGTGAATGAGTAAATAGAGGCCGTAGGTGCTGGGGTGAAGAGAGGCCGTAGGTGCTAGGGTGAAGAGAGGCCGTAGGTGCTGGGGTGAAGAGAGGTTGTAGGTGCTGGGGTGAAGAGAGGTTGTAGGTGCTGGGGTGAAGAGAGGTGGTAGGTGCTGGGGTGAAGAGAGGTGGTAGGTGCTGGGGTGAAGAGAGGTGGTAGGTACTTGGGGTGAAGAGAGGTGGTAGGTGCTGGGGTGAAGAGAGGTGGTAGGTGCTGGGGTGAACGGGTGAAGAGAGGCGGTAGGTGCTGGTGTGAAGAGGTGGTAGGTGCTGGGTGAAGAAAGGTGGTAGGTGCTGGGGTGAAGGGAGGTGGTAGGTGCTGGGGTGAAGGGAGGTGGTAGGTTCTGGGGTGAACGGGTGAAGAAAGGCGGTAGGTGCTAGGGTGAAGAGAGGTGGTAGGTGCTGGGGTGAAGAGAGGCGGTAGGTGCTGGGGTGAAGAGAGGTGGTAGGTGCTGGGGTGAAGAGAGGTGGTAGGTGCTGGGGTGAAGAGAGGTGGTAGGTGCTGGGGTGAAGAGAGGTGGTAGGTGCTGGGGTGAAGAGATGTGGTAGGTGCTGGGGTGAACGAGTGAAGAGAGGTGTTAGGTGCTGGGGTGAAGAGAGGTGGTAGGTGCTGGGGTGAAGAGAGGTGGTAGGTACTTGGGGTGAAGAGAGGTGGTAGGTGCTGTGGTGAAGAGAGGTGGTAGGTGCTGGGGTGAACGGGTGAAGAGAGGCGGTAGGTGCTGGTGTGAAGAGGTGGTAGGTGCTGGGTGAAGGGAGGTGGTAGGTGCTGGGGTGAAGGGAGGTGGTAGGTACTTGGGGTGAAGAGAGGTGGTAGGTGCTGGGGTGAAGAGAGGTGGTAGGTGCTGGGGTGAACGGGTGAAGAGAGGTGGTAGGTGCTGGTGTGAAGAGGTGGTAGGTGCTGGGGTGAAGGGAGGTGGTAGGTGCTGGGGTGAAGGGAGGTGGTAGGTGCTGGGGTGAACGGGTGAAGAGAGGCGGTAGGTGATAGGGTGAAGAGAGGTGGTAGGTGCTGGGGTGAAGAGAGGCGGTAGGTGCTGGGGTGAAGAGAGGTGGTAGGTGCTGGGGTGAAGAGATGTGGTAGGTGCTGGGGTGAACGAGTGAAGAGAGGCGGTAAGTGCTGGGATGAAGACAGGTTGTAGGTGCTGGGGTGAAGATTGGTTGTAGGTGCTAGGGTGAAGAGAGGTGGTAGGTGCTGGGGTGAAGAGAGGTGGTAGGTGCTGGGCTGAAGATAGGTGGTAGGTGCTGGGGTGAAGAGAGGTGGTAGGTACTTAGGGTGAAGAGAGGTGGAGGGTGCTGGGGTGAAGAGAGGTGGTAGGTGCTGGGGTGAACGGTTGAAGAGAGGCAGTAGGTGCTGGGGTCAAGAGAGGCCGTAGGTGCTGGGGTGAAGAGAGGTTGTAGGTGCTGGGGTGAAGAGAGGTTGTAGGTGCTGGGGTGAAGAGAGGTGGTAGGTGCTGGGGTGAAGAGAGGTGGTAGGTACTTGGGGTGAAGAGAGGTGGTAGGTGCTGGGGTGAACGGGTGAAGAGAGGCGGTAGGTGCTGGGGTGAACGGGTGAAGAGAGGCGGTAGGTGCTAGGGTGAAGAGAGGTGGTAGGTGCTGGAGTATTGAGAGGTGGTAGGTGTTGGGGTGAATGGGTGAAGATAGGCAGTAGGTGCTGGGGTGAAGAGAGGTGGTAGGTACTTGGGGTGAAGAGAGGTGCTAGGGTGGAGAGAGGTGGTAGGTGCTGGGGTGAAGAGAGGTGGTAGGTGCTGGGGTGAACGACTGAAGAGAGGTGGTAGGTGCTGGGGTGAAGAGAGGTGGTAGGTGCTGGGGTGAAGAGAGGTGGTAGGTGCTGGGGTGAAGAGATGTGGTAGGTGCTGGGGTGAACGAGTGAAGAGAGGCCGTAGGTGCTGGGGTGAAGAGAGGCCGTAGGTGCTGGGGTGAAGAGAGGTTGTAGGTGCTGGGGTGAAGAGAGGTTGTAGGTGCTGGGGTGAAGAGAGGTGGTAGGTGCTGGGGTGAAGAGAGGTGGTAGGTGCTGGGGTGAAGAGAGGTGGTAGGTACTTGGGGTGAAGAGAGGTGGTAGGTGCTGGGGTGAAGAGAGGTGGTAGGTGCTGGGGTAAATGGGTGAAGAGAGGTGGTAGGTGCTGGTGTGAAGAGGTGGTAGGTGCTGGGTGAAGAAAGGTGGTAGGTGCTGGGGAATAGGGAGGTGGTAGGTGCTGGGGTGAAGGGAGGTGGTAGGTGCTGGGGTGAACGGGTGAAGCGAGGCGGTAGTTGCTAGGGTGAAGAGAGGTGGTAGGTGCTGGGGTGAAGAGAGGCGGTAGGTGCTGGGGTGAAGAGAGGTGGTAGGTGCTGGGGTGAAGAGAGGTGGTAGGTTCTGGGGTGAAGAGAGGTGGTAGGTGCTGGGGTGAAGAGATGTGGTAGGTGCTGGGGTGAACGAGTGAAGAGAGGCGGTAAGTGCTGGGATGAAGAGAGGTTGTAGGTGCTGGTGTGAAGATTGGTTGTAGGTGCTAGGGTGAAGAGAGGTGGTAGGTGCTGGGGTGAAGAGAGGTGGTACGTGCTGGGCTGAAGATAGGTGGTAGGTGCTGGGGTGAAGAGAGGTGGTAGGTACTTGGGGTGAAGAGAGGTGGAGGGTGCTGGGGTGAAGAGAGGTGGTAGGTACTGGGGTGAACGGTTGAAGAGAGGCAGTAGGTGCTGGGGTGAAGAGAGGTGGTAGGTGCTGGGGTGAAGAGAGGTGGTAGGTGCTAGGGTGAACGGGTGAAGAGAGGCGGTAGGTGCTGGGATGAAGAGAGGCGGTAGGTGCTGGGTGAAGAGAGGTGGTAGGTGCTGGGGAGAAGGGAGGTGGCAGGTGCTGGGGTGAACGGGTGAAGAAAGGCGGTAGATGCTGGGGTGAAGAGAGGCGGTAGGTGCTGGGGTGAAGAGAGGCGGTAAGTACTGGGGTGAAGAGAGGTGGTAGGTGCTGGGGTGTTGAGAGGTGGTAGGTGCTGGGGTGTTGAGAGGTGGTAGGTGTTGGGGTGAATGGGTGAAGAGAGGCAGTAGGTACTGGGGTGAAGAGAGGTGGTAGGTGCTGGGTTGAAGAGAGGTGCTAGGGTGAAGAGAGGTGATAGGTGCTGGGGTGAAGAGATTTAGTAGGTTCTGGGGTGAACGAGTGAAGAGAGGCGGTAGGTGCTGGGGTGAAGAGAGGTTGTAGGTGCTGGGGTGAAGAGAGGTTGTAGGTGCTGGGGTGAAGAGAGGTTTTAGGTGCTGGTGTGAAGAGAGGTGGTAGGTGCTGGGGTGAAGAGAGGTGGTAGGTGCTGGGTTGAAGATATGTGGTAGGTTCTGCGGTAAAGAGAGGTGGTAGGTGCTGGGGTGAAGAGATTTAGTAGGTTCTGGGGTGAACGAGTGAAGAGAGGCAGTAGGTGCTGGGGTGAAGTTAGGTTGTAGGTGCTGGGGTGAAGAGAGGTGGTAGGTGCTGGTGTGAAGAGAGGCGGTAGGTGCTGGGGTGAAGAGAGGTGGTAGGTACTTGGGGTGAAAAGAGGTGGTAGGTACTTGGGGTGAAGAGAGGTGGTAGGTGCTGGGGTGAACGACTGAAGAGAGGTGGTAGGTGCTGGGGTGAAGAGAGGTTGTAGGTGCTGGGGTGAAGAGAGGTGGTAGTTGCTGGGGTTAAGAGAGGTGGTAGGTGCTGGGCTGAAGATAGGTGGTAGGTGCTGGGGTTGAAGAGAGGTGGTAGGTACTTAGGGTGAAGAGAGGTGGAGGGTGCTGGGGTGAAGAGAGGTGGTAGGTGCTGGGGTGAACGGTTGAAGAGAGGCAGTAGGTGCTGGGGTCAAGAGAGGCCGTAGGTGCTGGGGTGAAGAGAGGTTGTAGGTGCTGGGGTGAAGAGAGGTTGTAGGTGCTGGGGTGAAGAGAGGTGGTAGGTGCTGGGGTGAAGAGAGGTGGTAGGTACTTGGGGTGAAGAGAGGTGGTAGGTGCTGGGGTGAAGAGAGGTGGTAGGTGCTGGGGTGAACGGGTGAAGAGAGGCGGTAGGTGCTGGGGTGAACGGGTGAAGAGAGGCGGTAGGTGCTAGGGTGAAGAGAGGTGGTAGGTGCTGGAGTATTGAGAGGTGGTAGGTGTTGGGGTGAATGGGTGAAGATAGGCAGTAGGTGCTGGGGTGAAGAGAGGTGGTAGGTACTTGGGGTGAAGAGAGGTGCTAGGGTGGAGAGAGGTGGTAGGTGCTGGGGTGAAGAGAGGTGGTAGGTGCTGGGGTGAACGACTGAAGAGAGGTGGTAGGTGCTGGGGTGAAGAGAGGTGGTAGGTGCTGGGGTGAAGAGAGGTGGTAGGTGCTGGGGTGAAGAGAGGTGGTAGGTGTTGGGGTGAATGGGTGAAGAGAGGCAGTAGGTACTGGGGTGAAGAGAGGTGGTAGGTGCTGGGTTGAAGAGAGGTGCTAGGGTGAAGAGAGGTGATAGGTGCTGGGGTGAAGAGATTTAGTAGGTTCTGGGGTGAACGAGTGAAGAGAGGCGGTAGGTGCTGGGTGAAGAGAGGTTGTAGGTGCTGGGGTGAAGAGAGGTTGTAGGTGCTGGGTGAAGAGAGGTTTTAGGTGCTGGTGTGAAGAGAGGTGGTAGGTGCTGGGGTGAAGAGAGGTGGTAGGTGCTGGGTTGAAGATATGTGGTAGTTCTGCGGTAAAGAGAGGTGGTAGGTGCTGGGGTGAAGAGATTTAGTAGGTTCTGGGGTGAACGAGTGAAGAGAGGCAGTAGGTGCTGGGGTGAAGTTAGGTTGTAGGTGCTGGGGTGAAGAGAGGTGGTAGGTGCTGGTGTGAAGAGAGGCGGTAGGTGCTGGGGTGAAGAGAGGTGGTAGGTACTTGGGGTGAAAAGAGGTGGTAGGTACTTGGGGTGAAGAGAGGTGGTAGGTGCTGGGGTGAAACGACTGAAGAGAGGTGGTAGGTGCTGGGTGAAGAGAGGTTGTAGGTGCTGGGGTGAAGAGAGGTGGTAGTTGCTGGGGTTAAGAGAGGTGGTAGGTGCTGGGCTGAAGATAGGTGGTAGGTGCTGGGGTGAAGAGAGGTGGTAGGTACTTAGGGTGAAGAGAGGTGGAGGGTGCTGGGGTGAAGAGAGGTGGTAGGTGCTGGGGTGAACGGTTGAAGAGAGGCAGTAGGTGCTGGGGTCAAGAGAGGCCGTAGGTGCTGGGGTGAAGAGAGGTTGTAGGTGCTGGGGTGAAGAGAGGTTGTAGGTGCTGGGGTGAAGAGAGGTGGTAGGTGCTGGGGTGAAGAGAGGTGGTAGGTACTTGGGGTGAAGAGAGGTGGTAGGTGCTGGGGTGAAGAGAGGTGGTAGGTGCTGGGGTGAACGGGTGAAGAGAGGCGGTAGGTGCTGGGGTGAACGGGTGAAGAGAGGCGGTAGGTGCTAGGGTGAAGAGAGGTGGTAGGTGCTGGAGTATTGAGAGGTGGTAGGTGTTGGGGTGAATGGGTGAAGATAGGCAGTAGGTGCTGGGGTGAAGAGAGGTGGTAGGTACTTGGGGTGAAGAGAGGTGCTAGGGTGGAGAGAGGTGGTAGGTGCTGGGGTGAAGAGAGGTGGTAGGTGCTGGGGTGAACGACTGAAGAGAGGTGGTAGGTGCTGGGGTGAAGAGAGGTGGTAGGTGCTGGGGTGAAGAGAGGTGGTAGGTGCTGGGGTGAAGAGATGTGGTAGGTGCTGGGGTGAACGAGTGAAGAGAGGCCGTAGGTGCTGGGGTGAAGAGAGGCGGTAGGTGCTGGGGTGAAGAGAGGTTGTAGGTGCTGGGGTGAAGAGAGGTTGTAGGTGCTGGGGTGAAGAGAGGTGGTAGGTGCTGGGGTGAAGAGAGGTGGTAGGTGCTGGGGTGAAGAGAGGTGGTAGGTACTTGGGGTGAAGAGAGGTGGTAGGTGCTGGGGTGAAGAGAGGTGGTAGGTGCTGGGGTAAACGGGTGAAGAGAGGTGGTAGGTGCTGGTGTGAAGAGGTGGTAGGTGCTGGGTGAAGAAAGGTGGTAGGTGCTGGGGTGAAGGGAGGTGGTAGGTGCTGGGGTGAAGGGAGGTGGTAGGTGCTGGGGTGAATGGGTGAAGAGAGGCGGTAGGTGCTAGGGTGAAGAGAGGTGGTAGGTGCTGGGGTGAAGAGAGGCGGTAGGTGCTGGGGTGAAGACAGGTGGTAGGTGCTGGGGTGAAGAGAGGTGGTAGGTGCTGGGCTGAAGAGAGGTGGCAGGTGCTGGGGTGAAGAGATGTGGTAGGTGCTGGGGTGAACGAGTGAAGAGAGGCGGTAAGTGCTGCGATGAAGAGAGGTTGTAGGTGCTGGGGTGAAGATTGGTTGTAGGTGCTAGAGGTGGTAGGTACTTGGGGTGAAAAGAGGTGGTAGGTGCTGGTGTGAAGAGGTGGTAGGTGCTGGGTGAAGAAAGGTGGTAGGTGCTGGGGAATAGGGAGGTGGTAGGTGCTGGGGTGAAGGGAGGTGGTAGGTGCTGGGGTGAACGGGTGAAGCGAGGCGGTAGTTGCTAGGGTGAAGAGAGGTGGTAGGTGCTGGGGTGAAGAGAGGCGGTAGGTGCTGGGGTGAAGAGAGGTGGTAGGTGCTGGGGTGAAGAGAGGTGGTAGGTTCTGGGGTGAAGAGAGGTGGTAGGTGCTGGGGTGAAGAGATGTGGTAGGTGCTGGGGTGAACGAGTGAAGAGAGGCGGTAAGTGCTGGGATGAAGAGAGGTTGTAGGTGCTGGTGTGAAGATTGGTTGTAGGTGCTAGGGTGAAGAGAGGTGGTAGGTGCTGGGGTGAAGAGAGGTGGTAGGTGCTGGGCTGAAGATAGGTGGTAGGTGCTGGGGTGAAGAGAGGTGGTAGGTACTTGGGGTGAAGAGAGGTGGAGGGTGCTGGGGTGAAGAGAGGTGGTAGGTGCTGGGGTGAACGGTTGAAGAGAGGCAGTAGGTGCTGGGGTGAAGAGAGGTGGTAGGTGCTGGGGTGAAGAGAGGTGGTAGGTGCTAGGGTGAACGGGTGAAGAGAGGCGGTAGGTGCTGGGATGAAGAGAGGCGGTAGGTGCTGGGTGAAGAGAGGTGGTAGGTGCTGGGGAGAAGGGAGGTGGCAGGTGCTGGGGTGAACGGGTGAAGAAAGGCGGTAGATGCTGGGGTGAAGAGAGGCGGTAGGTGCTGGGGTGAAGAGAGGCGGTAAGTACTGGGGTGAAGAGAGGTGGTAGGTGCTGGGGTGTTGAGAGGTGGTAGGTGCTGGGGTGTTGAGAGGTGGTAGGTGTTGGGGTGAATGGGTGAAGAGAGGCAGTAGGTACTGGGGTGAAGAGAGGTGGTAGGTGCTGGGTTGAAGAGAGGTGCTAGGGTGAAGAGAGGTGATAGGTGCTGGGGTGAAGAGATTTAGTAGGTTCTGGGGTGAACGAGTGAAGAGAGGCGGTAGGTGCTGGGGTGAAGAGAGGTTGTAGGTGCTGGGGTGAAGAGAGGTTGTAGGTGCTGGGATGAAGAGAGGTTTTAGGTGCTGGTGTGAAGAGAGGTGGTAGGTGCTGGGGTGAAGAGAGGTGGTAGGTGCTGGGTTGAAGATATGTGGTAGGTTCTGCGGTAAAGAGAGGTGGTAGGTGCTGGGGTGAAGAGATTTAGTAGGTTCTGGGGTGAACGAGTGAAGAGAGGCAGTAGGTGCTGGGGTGAAGTTAGGTTGTAGGTGCTGGGGTGAAGAGAGGTGGTAGGTGCTGGTGTGAAGAGAGGCGGTAGGTGCTGGGGTGAAGAGAGGTGGTAGGTACTTGGGGTGAAAAGAGGTGGTAGGTACTTGGGGTGAAGAGAGGTGGTAGGTGCTGGGGTGAACGACTGAAGAGAGGTGGTAGGTGCTGGGGTGAAGAGAGGTTGTAGGTGCTGGGGTGAAGAGAGGTGGTAGTTGCTGGGGTGAAGAGAGGTGGTAGGTGCTGGGGTGAAGAGATGTGGTAGGTGCTGGGGTGAACGAGTGAAGAGAGGCCGTAGGTGCTGGGGTGAAGAGAGGCCGTAGGTGCTGGGGTGAAGAGAGGCCGTAGGTGCTGGGGTGAAGAGAGGTTGTAGGTGCTGGGGTGAAGAGAGGTTGTAGGTGCTGGGGTGAAGAGGGGTGGTAGGTGCTGGGGTGAAGAGAGGTGGTAGGTACTTGGGGTGAAGAGAGGTGGTAGGTGCTGGGGTGAAGAGAGGTGGTAGGTGCTGGGGTGAACGGGTAAAGAGAGGCGGTAGGTGCTGGTGTGAAGAGGTGGTAGGTGCTGGGTGAAGAAAGGTGGTAGGTGCTGGGGTGAAGGAAGGTGGTAGGTGCTGGGGCGAAGGGAGGTGGTAGGTGCTGGGGTGAATGGGTGAAGAGAGGCGGTAGGTGCTGGGGTGTTGAGAGGTGGTAGGTGTTGGGGTGAATGGGTGAAGATAGGCAGTAGGTGCTGGGGTGAAGAGAGGTGGTAGGTGCTGGGGTGAAGAGAGGTGCTAGGGTGAAGAGAGGTGGTAGGTGCTGGGGTGAAGAGAGGCGGTAGGTGCTGGGGTGAAGAGAGGTGGTAGGTGCTGGGGTGAAGAGAGGTGGTAGGTGCTGGGGTGAAGAGAGGTGGTAGGTGCTGGGGTGAAGAGAGGTGGTAGGTGCTGGGGTGAATGAGTGAAGAGAGGCCGTAGGTGCTGGGGTGAAGAGAGGCTGTAGGTGCTGGGGTGAAGAGAGGCCGTAGGTGCTGGGGTGAAGAGAGGTTGTAGGTGCTGGGGTGAAGAGAGGTTGTAGGTGCTGGGGTGAAGAGAGGTGGTAGGTGCTGGGGTGAAGAGAGGTGGTAGGTACTTGGGGTGAAGAGAGTTGGTAGGTGCTGGGGTGGTAGGTGCTGGGGTGAACGGGTGAAGAGAGGCGGTAGGTGCTGGAGTGAAGAGGTGGTAGGTGCTGGGTGAAGAAAGGTGGTAGGTGCTGGGGTGAAGGGAGGTGGTAGGTGCTGGGGTGAAGGGAGGTGGTAGGTGCTGGGGTGAACGGGTGAAGAAAGGCGGTAGGTGCTAGGGTGAAGAGAGGTGGTAGGTGCTGGGGTGAAGAGAGGCGGTAGGTGCTGGGGTGAAGAGAGGTGGTAGGTGCTGGGGTGAAGAGAGGTGGTAGGTGCTGGGGTGAAGAGAGGTGCTAGGGTGAAGAGAGGTGGTAGGTGCTGGGGTGAAGAGAGGTGGTAGGTGCTGGGGTGAACGACTGAAGAGAGGTGGTAGGTGCTGGGGTGAAGATAGGTGGTAGGTGCTGGGGTGAAGACAGGTGGTAGGTGCTGGGGTGTTGAGAGGTGGTAGGTGTTGGGGTGAATGGGTGAAGATAGGCAGTAGGTGCTGGGGTGAAGAGAGGTGGTAGGTGCTGGGGTGAAGAGAGGTGGTAGGTGCTGGGGTGAAGAGAGGTGGTAGGTGCTGGGGTGAACGACTGAAGAGAGGTGGTAGGTGCTGGGGTGAAGAGAGGTGGTAGGTGCTGGGGTGAAGAGAGGTGGTAGGTGCTGGGGTGAAGAGATGTGGTAGGTGCTGGGGTGAATGAGTGAAGAGAGGCCGTAGGTGCTGGGGTGAAGAGAAGCCATAGGTGCTGGGGTGAAGAGAGGTTGTAGGTGCTGGGGTGAAGAGAGGTGGTAGGTGCTGGGGTGAAGAGAGGTGGTAGGTGCTGGGGTGAAGAGAGGCCGTAGGTGCTGGGGTGAAGGGAGGTGGTAGGTGCTGGGGTGAAGGGAGGTGGTAGGTGCTGGGGTGAACGGGTGAAGAAAGGCGGTAGGTGCTAGGGTGAAGAGAGGTGGTAGGTGCTGGGGTGAAGAGAGGCGGTAGGTGCTGGGGTGAAGAGAGGTGGTAGGTGCTGGGGTGAAGAGAGGTGGTAGGTGCTGGGGTGAAGAGATGTGGTAGGTGCTGGGGTGAACGAGTGAAGAGAGGCGGTAAGTGCTGGGATGAAGAGAGGTTGTAGGTGCTGGGGTGAAGATTGGTTGTAGGTGCTAGGGTGAAGAGAGGTGTTAGGTGCTGGGGTGAATTGAGGTGGTAGGTGCTGGGGTGAAGAGAGGTGGTAGGTACTTGGGGTGAAGAGAGGTGGTAGGTGCTGGGGTGAAGAGAGGTGGTAGGTGCTGGGGTGAAGAGAGGTGGTAGGTGCTGGGCTGAAGATAGGTGGTAGGTGCTGGGGTGAAGAGAGGTGGTAGGTACTTGGGGTGAAGAGAGGTGGAGGGTGCTGGGGTGAAGAGAGGTGGTAGGTGCTGGGGTGAACGGTTGAAGAGAGGCAGTAGGTGCTGGGGTGAAGAGAGGCCGTAGGTGCTGGGGTGAAGAGAGGTTGTAGGTGCTGGGGTGAAGAGAGGTTGTAGGTGCTGGGGTGAAGAGAGGTGGTAGGTGCTGGGGTGAAGAGAGGTGGTAGGTACTTGGGGTGAAGAGAGGTGGTAGGTGCTGGGGTGAAGAGAGGTGGTAGGTGCTAGGGTGAACAGGTGAAGAGAGGCGGTAGGTGCTGGGGTGTTGAGAGGTGGTAGGTGTTGGGGTGAATGGGTGAAGATAGGCAGTAGGTGCTGGGGTGAAGAGAGGTGGTAGGTGCTGGGGTGAAGAGAGGTGCTAGGGTGAAGAGAGGTGGTAGGTGCTGGGGTGAAGAGAGGTGGTAGGTGCTGGGGTGAACGACTGAAGAGAGGTGGTAGGTGCTGGGGAGAAGATAGGTGGTAGGTGCTGGGGTGAAGACAGGTGGTAGGTGCTGGGGTGTTGAGAGGTGGTAGGTGTTGGGGTGAATAGGTGAAGATAGGCAGTAGGTGCTGGGGTGAAGAGAGGTGGTAGGTGCTGGGGTGAAGAGAGGTGGTAGGTGCTGGGGTGAAGAGTGGTGGTAGGTGCTGGGGTGAACGACTGAAGAGAGGTGGTAGGTGCTGGGGTGAAGAGAGGTGGTAGGTGCTGGGGTGAAGAGATGTGGTAGGTGCTGGGGTGAATGAGTGAAGAGAGGCCGTAGGTGCTGGGGTGAAGAGAGGCCATAGGTGCTGGGGTGAAGAGAGGTTGTAGGTGCTGGGGTGAAGAGAGGTGGTAGGTGCTGGGGTGAAGAGAGGTGGTAGGTGATGGGGTGAAGAGATGTGGTAGGTGCTGGGGTGAATGAGTGAAGAGAGGCCGTAGGTGCTGGGGTGAAGAGAGGCCATAGGTGCTGGGGTGAAGAGAGGTTGTAGGTGCTGGGGTGAAGAGAGGTGGTAGGTGCTGGGGTGAAGAGAGGTGGTAGGTGCTGGGGTGAAGAGAGGTGGTAGGTACTTGGGGTGAAGAGAGGTGGTAGGTGCTGGGGTGAAGAGAGGTGGTAGGTGCTGGAGTGAACGGGTGAAGAGAGGCGGTAGGTGCTGGTGTGAAGATGTGGTAGGTGCTGGGTGAAGAAAGGTGGTAGGTGCTGGGGTGAACGACTGAAGAGAGGTGGTAGGTGCTGGGGTGAAGAGAGGTGGTAGGTGCTGGGGTGAAGAGAGGTGGTAGGTGCTGGGGTGAAGAGAGGTGGTAGGTGCTGGGGTGAAGAGATGTGGTAGGTGCTGGGGTGAATGAGTGAAGAGAGGCCGTAGGTGCTGGGGTGAAGAGAGGCCATAGGTGCTGGGGTGAAGAGAGGTTGTAGGTGCTGGGGTGAAGAGAGGTGGGAGGTGCTGGGGTGAAGAGAGGTGGTAGGTGCTGGGGTGAAGAGAGGTGGTAGGTACTTGGGGTGAATAGAGGTGGTAGGTGCTGGGGTGAAGAGAGGTGGTAGGTGCTGGAGTGAACGGGTGAAGAGAGGCGGTAGGTGCTGGTGTGAAGATGTGGTAGGTGCTGGGTGAAGAAAGGTGGTAGGTGCTGGGGTGAAGGGAGGTGGTAGGTGCTGGGGTGAAGGGAGGTGGTAGGTGCTGGGGTGAACGGGTGAAGAAAGGCGGTAGGTGCTAGGGTGAAGAGAGGTGGTAGGTGCTGGGGTGAAGAGAGGCGGTAGGTGCTGGGGTGAAGAGAGGTGGTAGGTGCTGGGGTGAAGAGAGGTGGTAGGTGCTGGGGTGAAGAGATGTGGTAGGTGCTGGGGTGAACGAGTGAAGAGAGGCGGTAAGTGCTGGGATGAAGAGAGGTTGTAGGTGCTGGGGTGAAGATTGGTTGTAGGTGCTAGGGTGAAGAGAGGTGTTAGGTGCTGGGGTGAATTGAGGTGGTAGGTGCTGGGGTGAAGAGAGGTGGTAGGTACTTGGGGTGAAAAGAGGTGGTAGGTGCTGGGGTGAAGAAAGGTGGTAGGTGCTGGGGTGAAGGGAGGTGGTAGGTGCTCGGGTGCAGGGAGGTGGTAGGTGCTGGGGTGAACGGGTGAGGAGAGGCGGTAGGTGCTAGGGTGAAGAGAGGTGGTAGGTGCTGGGGTGAAGAAAAGCGGTAGGTGCCGGGGTGAAGAGAGGTGGTAGGTGCTGGGGTGAAGAGAGGTGGTAGGTGCTGGGGTGAAGAGATGTGGTAGGTGCTGGGGTGAACGAGTGAAGAAAGGCGGTAAGTGCTGGGATGAAGAGAGGTTGTAGGTGCTGGGGTGAAGATTGGTTGTAGGTGCTAGGGTGAAGAGAGGTGGTAGATGCTGGGGTGAAGAGAAGTGATAGGTGCTGGGCTGAAGATAGGTGGTAGGTGCTGGGGTGAAGAGAGGTAGTAGGTACTTGGGGTGAAGAGAGATGGTAGGTGCTGGGGTGAACGGGTGAAGAAAGGCGGTAGGTGCTAGGGTGAAGAGAGGTGGTAGGTGCTGGGGTGAAGAGAGGCGGTAGGTGCTGGGGTGAAGAGAGGTGGTAGGTGCTGGGGTGAAGAGAGGTGGTAGGTGCTGGGGTGAAGAGAGGTGGTAGGTGCTGGGGTGAAGAGAGGTGGTAGGTGCTGGGGTGAAGAGATGTGGTAGGTGCTTGGGGTGAAGAGAGGTGGTAGGTGCTGGGGTGAAGAGAGGTGGTAGGTGCTGGGGTGAACGGGTGAAGAGAGGCGGTAGGTGCTGGTGTGAAGAGGTGGTAGGTGCTGGGTGAAGAAAGGTGGTAGGTGCTGGGGTGAAGGGAGGTGGTAGGTGCTGGGGTGAACGGGTGAAGAGAGGCGGTAGGTGATAGGGTGAAGAGAGGTGGTAGGTGCTGGGGTGAAGAGAGGCGGTAGGTGCTGGGGTGAAGAGAGGTGGTAGGTGCTCGGGTGAACGAGTGAAGAGAGGCGGTAAGTGCTGGGATGAAGAGAGTTTGTAGGTGCTGGGGTGAAGATTGGTTGTAGGTGCTAGGGTGAAGAGAGGTGGTAGGTGCTGGGGTGAAGAGAGGTGGTAGGTGCTGGGCTGAAGATAGGTGGTAGGTGCTGGGGTGAAGAGAGGTGGTAGGTACTTGGGGTGAAGAGAGGTGGAGGGTGCTGGGGTGAAGAGAGGTGGTAGGTGCTGGGGTGAACGGTTGAAGAGAGGCAGTAGGTGCTGGGGTGAAGAGAGGTGGTAGGTGCTGGGGTGAAGAGAGGTGGTAGGTGCTAGGGTGAACGGGTGAAGAGAGGCGGTAGGTGCTGGGATGAAGAGAGGCGGTAGGTGCTGGGATGAAGAGAGGCGGAAGGTGCTGGGCTGAAGATAGGTGGTAGGTGCTGGGGTGAAGAGAGGTGATAGGTGCTGGGGTGAAGAGGTGGTAGGTGCTGGGTGAAGAAAGGTGGTAGGTGCTGGGGTGAAGGGAGGTGGTAGGTGCTGGGGTGAAGGGAGGTGGTAGGTGCTGGGGTAAACGGGTGAAGAGAGGCGGTAGGTGATAGGGTGAAGAGAGGTGGTAGGTGCTGGGGTGAAGAGAGGCGGTAGGTGCTGGGGTGAAGAGAGGTGGTAGGTGCTGGGGTGAAGAGAGGTGGTAGGTGCTGGGGTGAAGAGAGGTGGTAGGTGCTGGGGTGAAGAGAGGTGGTAGGTGCTGGGGTGAAGAGATGTGGTAGGTGCTGGGGTGAATGAGTGAAGAGAGGCCATTGGTGCTGGGGTGAAGAGAGGCCATAGGTGCTGGGGTGAAGAGAGGTTGTAGGTGCTGGGGTGAAGAGAGGTGGTAGGTGCTGGGGTGAAGAGAGGTGGTAGGTACTTGGGGTGAAGAGAGGTGGAGGGTGCTGGGGTGAAGAGAGGTGGTAGGTGCTGGGGTGAAGAGATGTGGTAGGTGCTGGGGTGAACGAGTGAAGAGAGGTGTTAGGTGCTGGGGTGAAGAGAGGTGGTAGGTGCTGGGGTGAAGAGAGGTGGTAGGTACTTGAGGTGAAGAGAGGTGGTAGGTGCTGGGGTGAAGAGAGGTGGTAGGTGCTGGGGTGAACGGGTGAAGAGAGGCGGTAGGTGCTGGTGTGAAGAGGTGGTAGGTGCTGGGTGAAGAAAGGTGGTACGTGCTGGGGTGAAGGGAGGTGGTAGGTGCTGGGGTGAAGGGAGGTGGTAGGTGCTGGGGTGAACGGGTGAAGAGAGGCGGTAGGTGATAGGATGAAGAGAGGTGGTAGGTGCTGGGGTGAAGAGAGGCGGTAGGTGCTGGGGTGAAGAGAGGTGGTAGGTGCTGGGGTGAAGAGATGTGGTAGGTGCTGGGGTGAACGAGTGAAGAGAGGCGGTAAGTGCTGGGATGAAGAGAGGTTGTAGGTGCTGGGGTGAAGATTGGTTGTAGGTGCTAGGGTGAAGAGAGGTGGTAGGTGCTGGGGTGAAGAGAGGTGGTAGGTGCTGGGCTGAAGATAGGTGGTAGGTGCTGGGGTGAAGAGAGGTGGTAGGTACTTGGGGTGAAGAGAGGTGGAGGGTGCTGGGGTGAAGAGAGGTGGTAGGTGCTGGGGTGAACGGTTGAAGAGAGGCAGTAGGTGCTGGGGTGAAGAGAGGCCGTAGGTGCTGGGGTGAAGAGAGGTTGTAGGTGCTGGGGTGAAGAAAGGTTGTAGGTGCTGGGGTGAAGAGAGGTGGTAGGTGCTGGGGTGAAGAGAGGTGGTAGGTACTTGGGGTGAAGAGAGGTGGTAGGTGCTGGGGTGAAGAGAGGTGGTAGGTGCTAGGGTGAACAGGTGAAGAGAGGCGGTAGGTGCTGGGGTGTTGAGAGGTGGTAGGTGTTGGGGTGAATGGGTGAAGATAGGCAGTAGGTGCTGGGGTGAAGAGAGGTGGTAGGTGCTGGGGTGAAGAGAGGTGCTAGGGTGAAGAGAGGTGGTAGGTGCTGGGGTGAAGAGAGGTGGTAGGTGCTGGGGTGAACGACTGAAGAGAGGTGGTAGGTGCTGGGGAGAAGATCGGTGGTTGGTGCTGGGGTGAAGACAGGTGGTTGGTGCTGGGGTGTTGAGAGGTGGTAGGTGTTAGGGTGAATAGGTGAAGATAGGCAGTAGGTGCTGGGGTGAAGAGAGGTGGTAGGTGCTGGGGTGAAGAGAGGTGGTAGGTGCTGGGGTGAAGAGTGGTGGTAGGTGCTGGGGTGAACGACTGAAGAGAGGTGGTAGGTGCTGGGGTGAAGAGAGGTGGTAGGTGCTGGGGTGAAGAGATGTGGTAGGTGCTGGGGTGAATGAGTGAAGAGAGGCCGTAGGTGCTGGGGTGAAGAGAGGCCATAGGTGCTGGGGTGAAGAGAGGTTGTAGGTGCTGGGGTGAAGAGAGGTGGTAGGTGCTGGGGTGAAGAGAGGTGGTAGGTGCTGGGGTGAAGAGATGTGGTAGGTGCTGGGGTGAATGAGTGAAGAGAGGCCGTAGGTGCTGGGGTGAAGAGAGGCCATAGGTGCTGGGGTGAAGAGAGGTTGTAGGTGCTGGGGTGAAGAGAGGTGGTAGGTGCTGGGGTGAAGAGAGGTGGTAGGTGCTGGGGTGAAGAGAGGTGGTAGGTACTTGGGGTGAAGTGAGGTGGTAGGTGCTGGGGTGAAGAGAGGTGGTAGGTGCTGGAGTGAACGGGTGAAGAGAGGCGGTAGGGGCTGGTGTGAAGATGTGGTAGGTGCTGGGTGAAGAAAGGTGGTAGGTGCTGGGGTGAACGACTGAAGAGAGGTGGTAGGTGCTGGGGTGAAGAGAGGTGGTAGGTGCTGGGGTGAAGAGAGGTGGTAGGTGCTGGGGTGAAGAGATGTGGTAGGTGCTGGGGTGAATGAGTGAAGAGAGGCCGTAGGTGCTGGGGTGAAGAGAGGCCATAGGTGCTGGGGTGAAGAGAGGTTGTAGGTGCTGGGGTGAAGAGAGGTGGGAGGTGCTGGGGTGAAGAGAGGTGGTAGGTGCTGGGGTGAAGAGAGGTGGTAGGTACTTGGGGTGAATAGAGGTGGTAGGTGCTGGGGTGAAGAGAGGTGGTAGGTGCTGGAGTGAACGGGTGAAGAGAGGCGGTAGGTGCTGGTGTGAAGATGTGGTAGGTGCTGGGTGAAGAAAGGTGGTAGGTGCTGGGGTGAAGGGAGGTGGTAGGTGCTGGGGTGAAGGGAGGTGGTAGGTGCTGGGGTGAACGGGTGAAGAAAGGCGGTAGGTGCTAGGGTGAAGAGAGGTGGTAGGTGCTGGGGTGAAGAGAGGCGGTAGGTGCTGGGGTGAAGAGAGGTGGTAGGTGCTGGGGTGAAGAGAGGTGGTAGGTGCTGGGGTGAAGAGATGTGGTAGGTGCTGGGGTGAACGAGTGAAGAGAGGCGGTAAGTGCTGGGATGAAGAGAGGTTGTAGGTGCTGGGGTGAAGATTGGTTGTAGGTGCTAGGGTGAAGAGAGGTGTTAGGTGCTGGGGTGAATTGAGGTGGTAGGTGCTGGGGTGAAGAGAGGTGGTAGGTACTTGGGGTGAAGAGAGGTGGTAGGTGCTGGGGTGAAGAGAGGTGGTAGGTGCTGGGGTGAACGGGTGAAGAGAGGCGGTAGGTGCTGGTGTGAAGAGGTGGTAGGTGCTGGGTGAAGAAAGGTGGTAGGTGCTGGGGTGAAGGGAGGTGGTAGGTGCTCGGGTGCAGGGAGGTGGTAGGTGCTGGGGTGAACGGGTGAGGAGAGGCGGTAGGTGCTAGGGTGAAGAGAGGTGGTAGGTGCTGGGGTGAAGAAAAGCGGTAGGTGCCGGGGTGAAGAGAGGTGGTAGGTGCTGGGGTGAAGAGAGGTGGTAGGTGCTGGGGTGAAGAGATGTGGTAGGTGCTGGGGTGAACGAGTGAAGAAAGGCGGTAAGTGCTGGGATGAAGAGAGGTTGTAGGTGCTGGGGTGAAGATTGGTTGTAGGTGCTAGGGTGAAGAGAGGTGGTAGATGCTGGGGTGAAGAGAAGTGATAGGTGCTGGGCTGAAGATAGGTGGTAGGTGCTGGGGTGAAGAGAGGTAGTAGGTACTTGGGGTGAAGAGAGATGGTAGGTGCTGGGGTGAACGGGTGAAGAAAGGCGGTAGGTGCTAGGGTGAAGAGAGGTGGTAGGTGCTGGGGTGAAGAGAGGCGGTAGGTGCTGGGGTGAAGAGAGGTGGTAGGTGCTGGGGTGAAGAGAGGTGGTAGGTGCTGGGGTGAAGAGAGGTGGTAGGTGCTGGGGTGAAGAGAGGTGGTAGGTGCTGGGGTGAAGAGATGTGGTAGGTGCTGGGGTGAACGAGTGAAGAGAGGTGTTAGGTGCTGGGGTGAAGAGAGGTGGTAGGTGCTGGGGTGAAGAGAGGTGGTAGGTACTTGGGGTGAAGAGAGGTGGTAGGTGCTGGGGTGAAGAGAGGTGGTAGGTGCTGGGGTGAACGGGTGAAGAGAGGCGGTAGGTGCTGGTGTGAAGAGGTGGTAGGTGCTGGGTGAAGAAAGGTGGTAGGTGCTGGGGTGAAGGGAGGTGGTAGGTGCTGGGGTGAACGGGTGAAGAGAGGCGGTAGGTGATAGGGTGAAGAGAGGTGGTAGGTGCTGGGGTGAAGAGAGGCGGTAGGTGCTGGGGTGAAGAGAGGTGGTAGGTGCTCGGGTGAACGAGTGAAGAGAGGCGGTAAGTGCTGGGATGAAGAGAGTTTGTAGGTGCTGGGGTGAAGATTGGTTGTAGGTGCTAGGGTGAAGAGAGGTGGTAGGTGCTGGGGTGAAGAGAGGTGGTAGGTGCTGGGCTGAAGATAGGTGGTAGGTGCTGGGGTGAAGAGAGGTGGTAGGTACTTGGGGTGAAGAGAGGTGGAGGGTGCTGGGGTGAAGAGAGGTGGTAGGTGCTGGGGTGAACGGTTGAAGAGAGGCAGTAGGTGCTGGGGTGAAGAGAGGTGGTAGGTGCTGGGGTGAAGAGAGGTGGTAGGTGCTAGGGTGAACGGGTGAAGAGAGGCGGTAGGTGCTGGGATGAAGAGAGGCGGTAGGTGCTGGGATGAAGAGAGGCGGAAGGTGCTGGGCTGAAGATAGGTGGTAGGTGCTGGGGTGAAGAGAGGTGATAGGTGCTGGGGTGAAGAGGTGGTAGGTGCTGGGTGAAGAAAGGTGGTAGGTGCTGGGGTGAAGGGAGGTGGTAGGTGCTGGGGTGAAGGGAGGTGGTAGGTGCTGGGGTAAACGGGTGAAGAGAGGCGGTAGGTGATAGGGTGAAGAGAGGTGGTAGGTGCTGGGGTGAAGAGAGGTGGTAGGTGCTGGGGTGAAGAGAGGTGGTAGGTGCTGGGGTGAAGAGAGGTGGTAGGTGCTGGGGTGAAGAGAGGTGGTAGGTGCTGGGGTGAAGAGATGTGGTAGGTGCTGGGGTGAATGAGTGAAGAGAGGCCATAGGTGCTGGGGTGAAGAGAGGCCATAGGTGCTGGGGTGAAGAGAGGTTGTAGGTGCTGGGGTGAAGAGAGGTGGTAGGTGCTGGGGTGAAGAGAGGTGGTAGGTACTTGGGGTGAAGAGAGGTGGAGGGTGCTGGGGTGAAGAGAGGTGGTAGGTGCTGGGGTGAAGAGATGTGGTAGGTGCTGGGGTGAACGAGTGAAGAGAGGTGTTAGGTGCTGGGGTGAAGAGAGGTGGTAGGTGCTGGGGTGAAGAGAGGTGGTAGGTACTTGAGGTGAAGAGAGGTGGTAGGTGCTGGGGTGAAGAGAGGTGGTAGGTGCTGGGGTGAACGGGTGAAGAGAGGCGGTAGGTGCTGGTGTGAAGAGGTGGTAGGTGCTGGGTGAAGAAAGGTGGTACGTGCTGGGGTGAAGGGAGGTGGTAGGTGCTGGGGTGAAGGGAGGTGGTAGGTGCTGGGGTGAACGGGTGAAGAGAGGCGGTAGGTGATAGGATGAAGAGAGGTGGTAGGTGCTGGGGTGAAGAGAGGCGGTAGGTGCTGGGATGAAGAGAGGTGGTAGGTGCTGGGGTGAAGAGATGTGGTAGGTGCTGGGGTGAACGAGTGAAGAGAGGCGGTAAGTGCTGGGATGAAGAGAGGTTGTAGGTGCTGGGGTGAAGATTGGTTGTAGGTGCTAGGGTGAAGAGAGGTGGTAGGTGCTGGGGTGAAGAGAGGTGGTAGGTGCTGGGCTGAAGATAGGTGGTAGGTGCTGGGGTGAAGAGAGGTGGTAGGTACTTGGGGTGAAGAGAGGTGGAGGGTGCTGGGGTGAAGAGAGGTGGTAGGTGCTGGGGTGAACGGTTGAAGAGAGGCAGTAGGTGCTGGGGTGAAGAGAGGCCGTAGGTGCTGGGGTGAAGAGAGGTTGTAGGTGCTGGGGTGAAGAGAGGTTGTAGGTGCTGGGGTGAAGAGAGGTGGTAGGTGCTGGGGTGAAGAGAGGTGGTAGGTACTTGGGGTGAAGAGAGGTGGTAGGTGCTGGGGTGAAGAGAGGTGGTAGGTGCTAGGGTGAACAGGTGAAGAGAGGCGGTAGGTGCTGGGGTGTTGAGAGGTGGTAGGTGTTGGGGTGAATGGGTGAAGATAGGCAGTAGGTGCTGGGGTGAAGAGAGGTGGTAGGTGCTGGGGTGAAGAGAGGTGCTAGGGTGAAGAGAGGTGGTAGGTGCTGGGGTGAAGAGAGGTGGTAGGTGCTGGGGTGAACGACTGAAGAGAGGTGGTAGGTGCTGGGGTGAAGATAGGTGGTAGGTGCTGGGGTGAAGACAGGTGGTAGGTGCTGGGGTGTTGAGAGGTGGTAGGTGTTGGGGTGAATGGGTGAAGATAGGCAGTAGGTGCTGGGGTGAAGAGAGGTGGTAGGTGCTGGGGTGAAGAGAGGTGGTAGGTGCTGGGGTGAAGAGAGGTGGTAGGTGCTGGGGTGAACGACTGAAGAGAGGTGGTAGGTGCTGGGGTGAAGAGAGGTGGTAGGTGCTGGGGTGAAGAGAGGTGGTAGGTGCTGGGGTGAAGAGATGTGGTAGGTGCTGGGGTGAATGAGTGAAGAGAGGCCGTAGGTGCTGGGGTGAAGAGAGGCCATAGGTGCTGGGGTGAAGAGAGGTTGTAGGTGCTGGGGTGAAGAGAGGTGGTAGGTGCTGGGGTGAAGAGAGGTGGTAGGTGCTGGGGTGAAGAGAGGTGGTAGGTACTTGGGGTGAAGAGAGGTGGTAGGTGCTGGGGTGTTGAGAGGTGGTAGGTGTTGGGGTGAATGGGTGAAGATAGGCAGTAGGTGCTGGGGTGAAGAGAGGTGGTAGGTGCTAGGGTGAACAGGTGAAGAGAGGCGGTAGGTGCTGGGGTGTTGAGAGGTGGTAGGTGTTGGGGTGAATGGGTGAAGATAGGCAGTAGGTGCTGGGGTGAAGAGAGGTGGTAGGTGCTGGGGTGAAGAGAGGTGCTAGGGTGAAGAGAGGTAGTAGGTGCTGGGGTGAAGAGAGGTGGTAGGTGCTGGGGTGAACGACTGAAGAGAGGTGGTAGGTGCTGGGGTAAAAGAGTGAAGTGAGGCGGTAGGTGCTGGGGTGAAGAGAGGCGGTAGGAGTTGGGGTGAAGAGAGGCGATAGGAGTTGGGGTGAAGAGAGGTGGTAGGTGCTGGGGTGAAGAGAGGTGGTAGGTGCTGGGGTGAAGATGTGGTAGGTGCTGGGTGAAGAAAGGTGGTAGGTGCTGGGGTGAAGGGAGGTGGTAGGTGCTGGGGTGAAGGGAGGTGGTAGGTGCTGGGGTGAACGGGTGAAGAAAGGCGGTAGGTGCTAGGGTGAAGAGAGGTGGTAGGTGCTGGGGTGAAGAGAGGCGGTAGGTGCTGGGGTGAAGAGAGGTGGTAGGTGCTGGGGTGAAGAGAGGTGGTAGGTGCTGGGGTGAAGAGATGTGCTAGGTGCTGGGGTGAACGAGTGAAGAGAGGCGGTAAGTGCTGGGATGAAGAGAGGTTGTAGGTGCTGGGGTGAAGATTGGTTGTAGGTGCTAGGGTGAAGAGAGGTGTTAGGTGCTGGGGTGAATTGAGGTGGTAGGTGCTGGGGTGAAGAGAGGTGGTAGGTACTTGGGGTGAAGAGAGGTGGTAGGTGCTGGGGTGAAGAGAGGTGGTAGGTGCTGGGGTGAAGAGAGGTGGTAGGTGCTGGGCTGAAGATAGGTGGTAGGTGCTGGGGTGAAGAGAGGTGGTAGGTACTTGGGGTGAAGAGAGGTGGAGGGTGCTGGGGTGAAGAGAGGTGGTAGGTGCTGGGGTGAACGGTTGAAGAGAGGCAGTAGGTGCTGGGGTGAAGAGAGGCCGTAGGTGCTGGGGTGAAGAGAGGTTGTAGGTGCTGGGGTGAAGAGAGGTTGTAGGTGCTGGGGTGAAGAGAGGTGGTAGGTGCTGGGGTGAAGAGAGGTGGTAGGTACTTGGGGTGAAGAGAGGTGGTAGGTGCTGGGGTGAAGAGAGGTGGTAGGTGCTAGGGTGAACAGGTGAAGAGAGGCGGTAGGTGCTGGGGTGTTGAGAGGTGGTAGGTGTTGGGGTGAATGGGTGAAGATAGGCAGTAGGTGCTGGGGTGAAGAGAGGTGGTAGGTGCTGGGGTGAAGAGAGGTGCTAGGGTGAAGAGAGGTGGTAGGTGCTGGGGTGAAGAGAGGTGGTAGGTGCTGGGGTGAACGACTGAAGAGAGGTGGTAGGTGCTGGGGTGAAGATAGGTGGTAGGTGCTGGGGTGAAGACAGGTGGTAGGTGCTGGGGTGTTGAGAGGTGGTAGGTGTTGGGGTGAATGGGTGAAGATAGGCAGTAGGTGCTGGGGTGAAGAGAGGTGGTAGGTGCTGGGGTGAAGAGAGGTGGTAGGTGCTGGGGTGAAGAGAGGTGGTAGGTGCTGGGGTGAACGACTGAAGAGAGGTGGTAGGTGCTGGGGTGAAGAGAGGTGGTAGGTGCTGGGGTGAAGAGAGGTGGTAGGTGCTGGGGTGAAGAGATGTGGTAGGTGCTGGGGTGAATGAGTGAAGAGAGGCCGTAGGTGCTGGGGTGAAGAGAGGTGGTAGGTGCTGGGGTGAAGAGAGGTGGTAGGTGCTGGGGTGAAGAGAGGTGGTAGGTACTTGGGGTGAAGAGAGGTGGTAGGTGCTGGGGTGAAGAGAGGTGGTAGGTGCTGGAGTGAACGGGTGAAGAGAGGCGGTAGGTGCTGGTGTGAAGATGTGGTAGGTGCTGGGTGAAGAAAGGTGGTAGGTGCTGGGGTGAAGGGAGGTGGTAGGTGCTGGGGTGAAGGGAGGTGGTAGGTGCTGGGGTGAACGGGTGAAGAAAGGCGGTAGGTGCTAGGGTGAAGAGAGGTGGTAGGTGCTGGGGTGAAGAGAGGCGGTAGGTGCTGGGGTGAAGAGAGGTGGTAGGTGCTGGGGTGAAGAGAGGTGGTAGGTGCTGGGGTGAAGAGATGTGGTAGGTGCTGGGGTGAACGAGTGAAGAGAGGCGGTAAGTGCTGGGATGAAGAGAGGTTGTAGGTGCTGGGGTGAAGATTGGTTGTAGGTGCTAGGGTGAAGAGAGGTGTTAGGTGCTGGGGTGAATTGAGGTGGTAGGTGCTGGGGTGAAGAGAGGTGGTAGGTACTTGGGGTGAAGAGAGGTGGTAGGTGCTGGGGTGAAGAGAGGTGGTAGGTGCTGGGGTGAAGAGAGGTGGTAGGTGCTGGGGTGAACGGGTGAAGAGAGGCGGTAGGTGCTGGTGTGAAGAGGTGGTAGGTGCTGGGTGAAGAAAGGTGGTAGGTGCTGGGGTGAAGGGAGGTGGTAGGTGCTCGGGTGCAGGGAGGTGGTAGGTGCTGGGGTGAACGGGTGAGGAGAGGCGGTAGGTGCTAGGGTGAAGAGAGGTGGTAGGTGCTGGGGTGAAGAAAAGCGGTAGGTGCCGGGGTGAAGAGAGGTGGTAGGTGCTGGGGTGAAGAGAGGTGGTAGGTGCTGGGGTGAAGAGATGTGGTAGGTGCTGGGGTGAACGAGTGAAGAGAGGCGGTAAGTGCTGGGATGAAGAGAGGTTGTAGGTGCTGGGGTGAAGATTGGTTGTAGGTGCTAGGGTGAAGAGAGGTGGTAGGTGCTGGGGTGAAGAGAAGTGGTAGGTGCTGGGCTGAAGATAGGTGGTAGGTGCTGGGGTGAAGAGAGGTAGTAGGTACTTGGGGTGAAGAGAGGTGGAGGGTGCTGGGGTGAAGAGAGGTGGTAGGTGCTGGGGTGAACGGTTGAAGAGAGGCAGTAGGTGCTGGGGTGAAGAGAGGTGGTAGGTGCTGGGGTGAAGACAGGTGGTAGGTGCTGGTGGTGAAGAGAGGTGGTAGGTGCTGGTGGTGAAGAGAGGTGGTAGGTGCTGGGGTGAAGAGATGTGGTAGGTGCTGGGGTGAACGAGTGAAAAGAGGCGGTAAGTGCTGGGATGAAGAGAGGTTGTAGGTGCTGGGGTGAAGATTGGTTGTAGGTGCTAGGGTGAAGAGAGGTGTTAGGTGCTGGGGTGAAGAGAGGTGGTAGGTGCTGGGGTGAAGAGAGGTGGTAGGTACTTGGGGTGAAGAGAGGTGGTAGGTGCTGGGGTGAAGAGAGGTGGTAGGTGCTGGGGTGAACGGGTGAAGAGAGGCGGTAGGTGCTGGTGTGAAGAGGTGCTAGGTGCTGGGTGAAGAAAGGTGGTAGGTGCTGGGGTGAAGGGAGGTGGTAGTTGCTGTGGTGAAGGGAGGTGGTAGGTGCTGGGGTGAACGGGTGAAGAGAGGCGGTAGGTGCTAGGGTGAAGAGGTGGTAGGTGCTGGGGTGAAGAGAGGCGGTAGGTGCTGGGGTGAAGAGAGGTGGTAGGGTGAAGAGAGGTGGTAGGTGCTGGGGTGAAGAGAGGTGTTAGGTGCTGGGGTGAAAGAGTGAAGTGAGGCGGTAGGTGCTGGGGTGATGAGGGGTGGTAGGTGCTGGGCTGATGAGGGGTGGTAGGTGTTGGGGTGAAGAGAGGTGGTAGGTGCTGGGGTGAAGAGTGGTGCTAGGGTGAAGAGAGGTGGTAGGTGCTGGGGTGAAGAGAGGTGTTAGGTGCTGGGGTGAAAGAGTGAAGTGAGGCGGTAGGTGCTGGGGTGATGAGGGGTGGTAGGTGCTGGGCTGATGAGGGGTGGTAGGTGTTGGGGTGAAGAGAGGTGGTAGGTGCTGGGGTGAAGAGAGGTGGTAGGTGCTGGGGTGAAGAGAGGTGGTAGGTGCTGGGGTGAACGAGTGAAGAGAGGCGGTAGGTGGTGGGGTGAAGAGAGGTTGTAGGTGCTGGGGTGAAGAGAGGTGGTAGGTGCTGGGGTGAACGGGTGAAGAGAGGCGGTAGGTGCTAGGTTGAAGAGAGGCGGTAGGTGCTGGGGTGAAGAGAGGCGGTAGGAGATGGGGTGAAGAGAGGCGGTAGGAGTTGGGGTGAAGAGAGGTGGTAGGTGCTGGGGTGAAGAGAGGTGGTAGGTGCTGGGGTGAAGAGAGGTGGTAGGTTCTGAGTTGAAGAGAGGTGCTAGGGTGAAGACAGCTGGTAGGTGCTGGGGTGAAGAGATGTGGTAGGTTCTGGGGTGAACGAGTGAAGAGAGGAGGTAGGTGCTGAGGTGAAGAGAGGTTGTAGGTGCTGGGGTGAAGAGAGGTGGTAGGTGCTGGGGAGAAGAGAGGTGGTAGGTTCTGGGGTGAAGAGAGGTGGTAGGTGCTGGGGTGAAGAGAGGTTGTAGGTGCTGGGGTGAAGAGAGGTGGTAGGTGCTGGGGTGAAGAGAGGTGGTAGGTACTTGGGGTGAAGAGAGGTGGTAGGTGCTGAGGTGAAGAGAGGTGGCAGGTGCTGGGGTGAACGGGTGAAGAGAGGCGGTAGGTGCTGGTGTGAAGAGGTGGTAGGTGCTGGGTGAAGAAAGGTGGTAGGTGCTGGGGTGAAGGAAGGTGGTAGGTGCTGGGGTGAAGGGAGGTGGTAGGTGCTGGGGTGAACGGGTGAAGAGAGGCGGTAGGTGCTAGGGTGAAGAGAGGTGGTAGGTGCTGGGGTGTTGAGAGGTGGTAGGTGTTGGGGTGAATGGGTGAAGATAGGCAGTAGGTGCTGGGGTGAAGAGAGGTGGTAGGTGCTTGGGTGAAGAGAGGTGCTAGGGTGAAGAGAGGTGGTAGGTGCTGGGGTGAAGAGAGGCGGTAGGTGCTGGGGTGAAGACAGGTGGTAGGTGCTGGGGTGAAGAGAGGTTACAACAAACAAATGATGGACGGAATGCTGACAATGCAGACATTCTCCCCCAGTCAAGAGATCTGGGTTAAATCCATCGTTCTTTTGCCCACTACACCACCCCAGTTTAGACATGGCCATATGCAAATCAGTCTTGACCCTGTGCCTCATGGGAACAGTCCAGCCCGAACTGCCAAGCCATGTCTTCCCTGGACTGGAATCAAGCATCCTAGGACCGGTTTCTGGCTATCAGCCGTCATCAGCCAGGATAGCTTGACTCCAGTGGTGTAGTGAGCACGGGTCCCACGTCTGGGAATACCCATCCCACTTAGGGCGAAAAGCGTTACAACAAACAAATGATGGACGGAATGCTGACAATGCAGACATTCTCCCCCAGTCAAGAGATCTGGGTTAAATCCATCGTTCTTTTGCCCACTACACCACCCCAGTTTAGACATGGCCATATGCAAATCAGTCTTGACCCTGTGCCTCATGGGAACAGTCCAGCCCGAACTGCCAAGCCATGTCTTCCCTGGACTGGAATCAAGCATCCTAGGACCGGTTTCTGGCTATCAGCCGTCATCAGCCAGGATAGCTTGACTCCAGTGGTGTAGTGAGCACGGGTCCCACGTCTGGGAATACCCATCCCACTTAGGGCGAAAAGCGTTACAACAAACAAATGATGGACGGAATGCTGACAATGCAGACATTCTCCCCCAGTCAAGAGATCTGGGTTAAATCCATCGTTCTTTTGCCCACTACACCACCCCAGTTTAGACATGGCCATATGCAAATCAGTCTTGACCCTGTGCCTCATGGGAACAGTCCAGCCCGAACTGCCAAGCCATGTCTTCCCTGGACTGGAATCAAGCATCCTAGGACCGGTTTCTGGCTATCAGCCGTCATCAGCCAGGATAGCTTGACTCCAGTGGTGTAGTGAGCACGGGTCCCACGTCTGGGAATACCCATCCCACTTAGGGCGAAAAGCGTTACAACAAACAAATGATGGACGGAATGCTGACAATGCAGACATTCTCCCCCAGTCAAGAGATCTGGGTTAAATCCATCGTTCTTTTGCCCACTACACCACCCCAGTTTAGACATGGCCATATGCAAATCAGTCTTGACCCTGTGCCTCATGGGAACAGTCCAGCCCGAACTGCCAAGCCATGTCTTCCCTGGACTGGAATCAAGCATCCTAGGACCGGTTTCTGGCTATCAGCCGTCATCAGCCAGGATAGCTTGACTCCAGTGGTGTAGTGAGCACGGGTCCCACGTCTGGGAATACCCATCCCACTTAGGGCGAAAAGCGTTACAACAAACAAATGATGGACGGAATGCTGACAATGCAGACATTCTCCCCCAGTCAAGAGATCTGGGTTAAATCCATCGTTCTTTTGCCCACTACACCACCCCAGTTTAGACATGGCCATATGCAAATCAGTCTTGACCCTGTGCCTCATGGGAACAGTCCAGCCCGAACTGCCAAGCCATGTCTTCCCTGGACTGGAATCAAGCATCCTAGGACCGGTTTCTGGCTATCAGCCGTCATCAGCCAGGATAGCTTGACTCCAGTGGTGTAGTGAGCACGGGTCCCACGTCTGGGAATACCCATCCCACTTAGGGCGAAAAGCGTTACAACAAACAAATGATGGACGGAATGCTGACAATGCAGACATTCTCCCCCAGTCAAGAGATCTGGGTTAAATCCATCGTTCTTTTGCCCACTACACCACCCCAGTTTAGACATGGCCATATGCAAATCAGTCTTGACCCTGTGCCTCATGGGAACAGTCCAGCCCGAACTGCCAAGCCATGTCTTCCCTGGACTGGAATCAAGCATCCTAGGACCGGTTTCTGGCTATCAGCCGTCATCAGCCAGGATAGCTTGACTCCAGTGGTGTAGTGAGCACGGGTCCCACGTCTGGGAATACCCATCCCACTTAGGGCGAAAAGCGTTACAACAAACAAATGATGGACGGAATGCTGACAATGCAGACATTCTCCCCCAGTCAAGAGATCTGGGTTAAATCCATCGTTCTTTTGCCCACTACACCACCCCAGTTTAGACATGGCCATATGCAAATCAGTCTTGACCCTGTGCCTCATGGGAACAGTCCAGCCCGAACTGCCAAGCCATGTCTTCCCTGGACTGGAATCAAGCATCCTAGGACCGGTTTCTGGCTATCAGCCGTCATCAGCCAGGATAGCTTGACTCCAGTGGTGTAGTGAGCACGGGTCCCACGTCTGGGAATACCCATCCCACTTAGGGCGAAAAGCGTTACAACAAACAAATGATGGACGGAATGCTGACAATGCAGACATTCTCCCCCAGTCAAGAGATCTGGGTTAAATCCATCGTTCTTTTGCCCACTACACCACCCCAGTTTAGACATGGCCATATGCAAATCAGTCTTGACCCTGTGCCTCATGGGAACAGTCCAGCCCGAACTGCCAAGCCATGTCTTCCCTGGACTGGAATCAAGCATCCTAGGACCGGTTTCTGGCTATCAGCCGTCATCAGCCAGGATAGCTTGACTCCAGTGGTGTAGTGAGCACGGGTCCCACGTCTGGGAATACCCATCCCACTTAGGGCGAAAAGCGTTACAACAAACAAATGATGGACGGAATGCTGACAATGCAGACATTCTCCCCCAGTCAAGAGATCTGGGTTAAATCCATCGTTCTTTTGCCCACTACACCACCCCAGTTTAGACATGGCCATATGCAAATCAGTCTTGACCCTGTGCCTCATGGGAACAGTCCAGCCCGAACTGCCAAGCCATGTCTTCCCTGGACTGGAATCAAGCATCCTAGGACCGGTTTCTGGCTATCAGCCGTCATCAGCCAGGATAGCTTGACTCCAGTGGTGTAGTGAGCACGGGTCCCACGTCTGGGAATACCCATCCCACTTAGGGCGAAAAGCGTTACAACAAACAAATGATGGACGGAATGCTGACAATGCAGACATTCTCCCCCAGTCAAGAGATCTGGGTTAAATCCATCGTTCTTTTGCCCACTACACCACCCCAGTTTAGACATGGCCATATGCAAATCAGTCTTGACCCTGTGCCTCATGGGAACAGTCCAGCCCGAACTGCCAAGCCATGTCTTCCCTGGACTGGAATCAAGCATCCTAGGACCGGTTTCTGGCTATCAGCCGTCATCAGCCAGGATAGCTTGACTCCAGTGGTGTAGTGAGCACGGGTCCCACGTCTGGGAATACCCATCCCACTTAGGGCGAAAAGCGTTACAACAAACAAATGATGGACGGAATGCTGACAATGCAGACATTCTCCCCCAGTCAAGAGATCTGGGTTAAATCCATCGTTCTTTTGCCCACTACACCACCCCAGTTTAGACATGGCCATATGCAAATCAGTCTTGACCCTGTGCCTCATGGGAACAGTCCAGCCCGAACTGCCAAGCCATGTCTTCCCTGGACTGGAATCAAGCATCCTAGGACCGGTTTCTGGCTATCAGCCGTCATCAGCCAGGATAGCTTGACTCCAGTGGTGTAGTGAGCACGGGTCCCACGTCTGGGAATACCCATCCCACTTAGGGCGAAAAGCGTTACAACAAACAAATGATGGACGGAATGCTGACAATGCAGACATTCTCCCCCAGTCAAGAGATCTGGGTTAAATCCATCGTTCTTTTGCCCACTACACCACCCCAGTTTAGACATGGCCATATGCAAATCAGTCTTGACCCTGTGCCTCATGGGAACAGTCCAGCCCGAACTGCCAAGCCATGTCTTCCCTGGACTGGAATCAAGCATCCTAGGACCGGTTTCTGGCTATCAGCCGTCATCAGCCAGGATAGCTTGACTCCAGTGGTGTAGTGAGCACGGGTCCCACGTCTGGGAATACCCATCCCACTTAGGGCGAAAAGCGTTACAACAAACAAATGATGGACGGAATGCTGACAATGCAGACATTCTCCCCCAGTCAAGAGATCTGGGTTAAATCCATCGTTCTTTTGCCCACTACACCACCCCAGTTTAGACATGGCCATATGCAAATCAGTCTTGACCCTGTGCCTCATGGGAACAGTCCAGCCCGAACTGCCAAGCCATGTCTTCCCTGGACTGGAATCAAGCATCCTAGGACCGGTTTCTGGCTATCAGCCGTCATCAGCCAGGATAGCTTGACTCCAGTGGTGTAGTGAGCACGGGTCCCACGTCTGGGAATACCCATCCCACTTAGGGCGAAAAGCGTTACAACAAACAAATGATGGACGGAATGCTGACAATGCAGACATTCTCCCCCAGTCAAGAGATCTGGGTTAAATCCATCGTTCTTTTGCCCACTACACCACCCCAGTTTAGACATGGCCATATGCAAATCAGTCTTGACCCTGTGCCTCATGGGAACAGTCCAGCCCGAACTGCCAAGCCATGTCTTCCCTGGACTGGAATCAAGCATCCTAGGACCGGTTTCTGGCTATCAGCCGTCATCAGCCAGGATAGCTTGACTCCAGTGGTGTAGTGAGCACGGGTCCCACGTCTGGGAATACCCATCCCACTTAGGGCGAAAAGCGTTACAACAAACAAATGATGGACGGAATGCTGACAATGCAGACATTCTCCCCCAGTCAAGAGATCTGGGTTAAATCCATCGTTCTTTTGCCCACTACACCACCCCAGTTTAGACATGGCCATATGCAAATCAGTCTTGACCCTGTGCCTCATGGGAACAGTCCAGCCCGAACTGCCAAGCCATGTCTTCCCTGGACTGGAATCAAGCATCCTAGGACCGGTTTCTGGCTATCAGCCGTCATCAGCCAGGATAGCTTGACTCCAGTGGTGTAGTGAGCACGGGTCCCACGTCTGGGAATACCCATCCCACTTAGGGCGAAAAGCGTTACAACAAACAAATGATGGACGGAATGCTGACAATGCAGACATTCTCCCCCAGTCAAGAGATCTGGGTTAAATCCATCGTTCTTTTGCCCACTACACCACCCCAGTTTAGACATGGCCATATGCAAATCAGTCTTGACCCTGTGCCTCATGGGAACAGTCCAGCCCGAACTGCCAAGCCATGTCTTCCCTGGACTGGAATCAAGCATCCTAGGACCGGTTTCTGGCTATCAGCCGTCATCAGCCAGGATAGCTTGACTCCAGTGGTGTAGTGAGCACGGGTCCCACGTCTGGGAATACCCATCCCACTTAGGGCGAAAAGCGTTACAACAAACAAATGATGGACGGAATGCTGACAATGCAGACATTCTCCCCCAGTCAAGAGATCTGGGTTAAATCCATCGTTCTTTTGCCCACTACACCACCCCAGTTTAGACATGGCCATATGCAAATCAGTCTTGACCCTGTGCCTCATGGGAACAGTCCAGCCCGAACTGCCAAGCCATGTCTTCCCTGGACTGGAATCAAGCATCCTAGGACCGGTTTCTGGCTATCAGCCGTCATCAGCCAGGATAGCTTGACTCCAAGAGAGGTGGTAGGTGCTGGGGTGAAGAGATGTGGTAGGTGCTGGGGTGAATGAGTAAAGAGAGGCCGTAGGTGCTGGGGTGAAGAGAGGCCGTAGGTGCTAGGGTGAAGAGAGGCCGTAGGTGCTGGGGTGAAGAGAGGTTGTAGGTGCTGGGGTGAAGAGAGGTTGTAGGTGCTGGGGTGAAGAGAGGTGGTAGGTGCTGGGGTGAAGAGAGGTGGTAGGTGCTGGGGTGAAGAGAGGTGGTAGGTACTTGGGGTGAAGAGAGGTGGTAGGTGCTGGGGTGAAGAGAGGTGGTAGGTGCTGGGGTGAACAGGTGAAGAGAGGCGGTAGGTGCTGGTGTGAAGAGGTGGTAGGTGCTGGGTGAAGAAAGGTGGTAGGTGCTGGGGTGAAGGGAGGTGGTAGGTGCTGGGGTGAAGGGAGGTGGTAGGTGCTGGGGTGAACGGGAGAAGAAAGGCGGTAGGTGCTAGGGTGAAGAGAGGTGGTAGGTGCTGGGGTGAAGAGAGGCGGTAGGTGCTGGGGTGAAGAGAGGTGGTAGGTGCTGGGGTGAAGAGAGGTGGTAGGTGCTGGGGTGAAGAGAGGTGGTAGGTGCTGGGGTGAAGAGAGGTGGTAGGTGCTGGGGTGAAGAGATGTGGTAGGTGCTGGGGTGAACGAGTGAAGAGAGGTGTTAGGTGCTGGGGTGAAGAGAGGTGGTAGGTGCTGGGGTGAAGAGAGGTGGTAGGTACTTGGGGTGAAGAGAGGTGGTAGGTGCTGGGGTGAAGAGAGGTGGTAGGTGCTGGGGTGAACGGGTGAAGAGAGGCGGTAGGTGCTGGTGTGAAGAGGTGGTAGGTGCTGGGTGAAGGGAGGTGGTAGGTGCTGGGGTGAAGGGAGGTGGTAGGTACTTGGGGTGAAGAGAGGTGGTAGGTGCTGGGGTGAAGAGAGGTGGTAGGTGCTGGGGTGAACGGGTGAAGAGAGGCGGTAGGTGCTGGTGTGAAGAGGTGGTAGGTGCTGGGGTGAAGGGAGATGGTAGGTGCTGGGGTGAAGGGAGGTGGTAGGTGCTGGGGTGAACGGGTGAAGAGAGGCGGTAGGTGATAGGGTGAAGAGAGGTGGTAGGTGCTGGGGTGAAGAGAGGCGGTAGGTGCTGGGGTGAAGAGAGGTGGTAGGTGCTGGGGTGAAGAGAGGTGGTAGGTGCTGGGGTGAAGAGATGTGGTAGGTGCTGGGGTGAACAAGTGAAGAGAGGCGGTAAGTGCTGGGATGAAAACAGGTTGTAGGTGCTGGGGTGAAGATTGGTTGTAGGTGCTAGGGTGAAGAGAGGTGGTAGGTGCTGGGGTGAAGAGAGGTGGTAGGTGCTGGGCTGAAGATAGGTGGTAGGTGCTGGGGTGAAGAGAGGTGGTAGGTACTTAGGGTGAAGAGAGGTGGAGGGTGCTGGGGTGAAGAGAGGTGGTAGGTGCTGGGGTGAACGGTTGAAGAGAGGCAGTAGGTGCTGGGGTCAAGAGAGGCCGTAGGTGCTGGGGTGAAGAGAGGTTGTAGGTGCTGGGGTGAAGAGAGGTGGTAGGTGCTGGGGTGAAGAGAGGTGGTAGGTACTTGGGGTGAAGAGAGGTGGTAGGTGCTGGGGTGAAGAGAGGTGGTAGGTGCTGGGGTGAACGGGTGAAGAGAGGCGGTAGGTGCTGGGGTGAACGGGTGAAGAGAGGCGGTAGGTGCTAGGGTGAAGAGAGGTGGTAGGTGCTGGAGTGTTGAGAGGTGGTAGGTGTTGGGGTGAATGGGTGAAGATAGGCAGTAGGTGCTGGGGTGAAGAGAGGTGGTAGGTGCTGGGGTGAAGAGAGGTGCTAGGGTGAAGAGAGGTGGTAGGTGCTGGGGTGTAGAGAGGTCGTAGGTGCTGGGGTGAACGACTGAAGAGTGGTGGTAGGTGCTGGGGTGAAGAGAGGTGGTAGGTGCTGGGGTGAAGAGAGGTGGTAGGTGCTGGGGTGAAGAGATGTGGTAGGTGCTGGGGTGAATGAGTGAAGAGAGGCCGTAGGTGCTGGGGTGAAGAGAGGCCATAGGTGCTGGGGTGAAGAGAGTTTGTAGGTGCTGGGGTGAAGAGAGGTGGTAGGTGCTGGGGTGAAGAGAGGTGGTAGGTGCTGGGGTGAAGAGAGGTGGTAGGTACTTGGGGTGAAGAGAGGTCGTACGTGCTGGGGTGAAGAGAGGTGGTAGGTGCTGGAGTGAACGGGTGAAGAGAGGCGGTAGGTGCTGGTGTGAAGAGGTGGTAGGTGCTGGGTGAAGAAAGGTGGTAGGTGCTGGGGTGAAGGGAGGTGGTAGGTGCTGGGGTGAAGGGAGGTGGTAGGTGCTGGGGTGAACGGGTGAAGAAAGGCGGTAGGTGCTAGGGTGAAGAGAGGTGGTAGGTGCTGGGGTGAAGAGAGGTGGTAGGTGCTGGGGTGAAGAGAGGTGGTAGGTGCTGGGGTGAAGAGAGGTGGTAGGTGCTGGGGTGAAGAGAGGTGGTAGGTGCTGGGGTGAAGAGATGTGGTAGGTGCTGGGGTGAACGAGTGAAGAGAGGTGTTAGGTGCTGGGGTGAAGAGAGGTGGTAGGTGCTGGGGTGAAGAGAGGTGGTAGGTACTTGGGGTGAAGAGAGGTGGTAGGTGCTGGGGTGAAGAGAGGTGGTAGGTGCTGGGGTGAACGGGTGAAGAGAGGCGGTAGGTGCTGGTGTGAAGAGGTGGTAGGTGCTGGGTGAAGGGAGGTGGTAGGTGCTGGGGTGAAGGGAGGTGGTAGGTACTTGGGGTGAAGAGAGGTGGTAGGTGCTGGGGTGAAGAGAGGTGGTAGGTGCTGGGGTGAACGGGTGAAGAGAGGCGGTAGGTGCTGGTGTGAAGAGGTGGTAGGTGCTGGGGTGAAGGGAGATGGTAGGTGCTGGGGTGAAGGGAGGTGGTAGGTGCTGGGGTGAACGGGTGAAGAGAGGCGGTAGGTGATAGGGTGAAGAGAGGTGGTAGGTGCTGGGGTGAAGAGAGGCGGTAGGTGCTGGGGTGAAGAGAGGTGGTAGGTGCTGGGGTGAAGAGATGTGGTAGGTGCTGGGGTGAACAAGTGAAGAGAGGCGGTAAGTGCTGGGATGAAAACAGGTTGTAGGTGCTGGGGTGAAGATTGGTTGTAGGTGCTAGGGTGAAGAGAGGTGGTAGGTGCTGGGGTGAAGAGAGGTGGTAGGTGCTGGGCTGAAGATAGGTGGTAGGTGCTGGGGTGAAGAGAGGTGGTAGGTACTTAGGGTGAAGAGAGGTGGAGGGTGCTGGGGTGAAGAGAGGTGGTAGGTGCTGGGGTGAACGGTTGAAGAGAGGCAGTAGGTGCTGGGGTCAAGAGAGGCCGTAGGTGCTGGGGTGAAGAGAGGTTGTAGGTGCTGGGGTGAAGAGAGGTGGTAGGTGCTGGGGTGAAGAGAGGTGGTAGGTACTTGGGGTGAAGAGAGGTGGTAGGTGCTGGGGTGAAGAGAGGTGGTAGGTGCTGGGGTGAACGGGTGAAGAGAGGCGGTAGGTGCTGGGGTGAACGGGTGAAGAGAGGCGGTAGGTGCTAGGGTGAAGAGAGGTGGTAGGTGCTGGAGTGTTGAGAGGTGGTAGGTGTTGGGGTGAATGGGTGAAGATAGGCAGTAGGTGCTGGGGTGAAGAGAGGTGGTAGGTGCTGGGGTGAAGAGAGGTGCTAGGGTGAAGAGAGGTGGTAGGTGCTGGGGTGTAGAGAGGTCGTAGGTGCTGGGGTGAACGACTGAAGAGAGGTGGTAGGTGCTGGGGTGAAGAGAGGTGGTAGGTGCTGGGGTGAAGAGAGGTGGTAGGTGCTGGGGTGAAGATATGTGGTAGGTGCTGGGGTGAATGAGTGAAGAGAGGCCGTAGGTGCTGGGGTGAAGAGAGGCCATAGGTGCTGGGGTGAAGAGAGGTTGTAGGTGCTGGGGTGAAGAGAGGTGGTAGGTGCTGGGGTGAAGAGAGGTGGTAGGTGCTGGGGTGAAGAGAGGTGGTAGGTACTTGGGGTGAAGAGAGGTCGTACGTGCTGGGGTGAAGAGAGGTGGTAGGTGCTGGAGTGAACGGGTGAAGAGAGGCGGTAGGTGCTGGTGTGAAGAGGTGGTAGGTGCTGGATGAAGAAAGGTGGTAGGTGCTGGGGTGAAGGGAGGTGGTAGGTGCTGGGGTGAAGGGAGGTGGTAGGTGCTGGGGTGAACGGGTGAAGAAAGGCGGTAGGTGCTAGGGTGAAGAGAGGTGGTAGGTGCTGGGGTGAAGAGAGGCAGTAGGTGCTGGGGTGAAGAGAGGTGGTAGGTGCTGGGGTGAAGAGAGGTGGTAGGTGCTGGGGTGAAGAGATGTGGTAGGTGCTGGGGTGAACGAGTGAAGAGAGGCGGTAAGTGCTGGGATGAAGAGAGGTTGTAGGTGCTGGGGTGAAGATTGGTTGTCGGTGCTAGGGTGAAGAGAGGTGTTAGGTGCTGGGGTGAAGAGAGGTGGTAGGTGCTGGGGTGAAGAGAGGTGGTAGGTACTTGGGGTGAAGAGAGGTGGTAGGTGCTGGGGTGAAGAGAGGTGGTAGGTGCTGGGGTGAACGGGTGAAGAGAGGCGGTAGGTGCTGGTGTGAAGAGGTGGTAGGTGCTGGGTGAAGAAAGGTGGTAGGTGCTGGGGTGAAGGGAGGTGGTAGGTGCTAGGGGGAAGGGAGGTGGTAGGTACTGGGGTGAACGGGTGAAGAGAGGCGGTAGGTGCTAGGGTGAAGAGAGGTGGTAGGTGCTGGGGTGAAGAGAGGCAGTAGGTGCTGGGGTGAAGAGAGGTGGTAGGTCCTGGGGTGAAGAGAGGTGGTAGGTGCTGGGGTGAAGAGATGCGGTAGGTGCTGGGGTGAACAAGTGAAGAGAGGCGGTAAGTGCTGGGATGAAGAGAGGTTGTAGGTGCTGGGGTGAAGATTGGTTGTAGGTGCTAGGGTGAAGAGAGGTGGTAGGTGCTGGGGTGAAGAGAGGTGGTAGGTGCTGGGCTGAAGATAGGTGGTAGGTTCTGGGGTGAAGAGAGGTAGTAGGTACTTGGGGTGAAGAGAGGTGGAGGGTGCTGGGGTGAAGAGAGGTGGTAGGTGCTGGGGTGAACGGTTGAAGAGAGGCAGTAGGTGCTGGGGTGAAGAGAGGTGGTAGGTGCTAGGGTGAAGAGAGGTGGTAGGTGCTGGTGGTGAAGAGAGGTGGTAGGTGCTGGGGTGAAGAGAGGTGGTAGGTGCTGGGGTGAAGAGATGTGGTAGGTGCTGGGGTGAACGAGTGAAGAGAGGCGGTAAGTGCTGGGATGAAGAGAGGTTGTAGGTGCTGGGGTGAAGATTGGTTGTAGGTGCTAGGGTGAAGAGAGGTGTTAGGTGCTGGGGTGAAGAGAGGTGGTAGGTGCTGAGGTGAAGAGAGGTGGTAGGTGCTGGGGTGAAGAGAGGTGGTAGGTGCTGGGGTGAACGGGTGAAGAGAGGCGGTAGGTGCTGGTGTGAAGAGGTGGTAGGTGCTGGGTGAAGAAAGGTGGTAGGTGCTGGGGTGAAGGGAGGTGGTAGGTGCTGGGGAGAAGGGAGGTGGTAGGTGCTGGGGAGAACGGGTGAAGAGAGGCGGTAGGTGCTGGGGTGAACGGTTGAAGAGAGGCAGTAGGTGCTGGGGTGAAGAGAGGTCGTAGGTGCTGGGGTGAAGAGAGGTGGTAGGTGCTAGGGTGAACGGGTGAAGAGAGGCGGTAGGTGCTGGGATGAAGAGAGGCGGTAGGTGCTGGGTGAAGAGAGGTGGTAGGTGCTGGGGAGAAGGGAGGTGGCAGGTGCTGGGGTGAACGGGTGAAGAAAGGCGGCAGGTGCTGCGGTGAAGAGAGGCGGTAGGTGCTGGGGTGAAGAGAGGCGGTAGGTGCTGGGGTGAAGAGAGGCGGTAGGTGCTGGGGTGAAGAGAGGTGGTAGGTGCTGGGGTGTTGAGAGGTGGTAGGTGCTGGGGTGTTGAGAGGTGGTAGGTGTTGGGTTGAAGAGAGGTGCTAGGGTGAAGATAGGTGATAGGTGCTGGGGTGAAGAGATTTAGTAGGTTCTGGGGTGAACGAGTGAAGAGAGGCGGTAGGTGCTGGGGTGAAGAGAGGTTGTAGGTGCTGGGTAGAAGAGAGGTGCTAGGGTGAAGAGAGGTGATAGGTGCTGGGGTGAAGAGATTTAGTAGGTTCTGGGGTGAACGAGTGAAGAGAGGCGGTAGGTGCTGGTGTGAAGAGAGGTTGTAGGTGCTGGGGTGAAGAGAGGTGGTAGGTGCTGGTGTGAAGAGAGGTGGTAGGTGCTGGGGTGAAGAGAGGTGGTAGGTACTTGGGGTGAAGAGAGGTGGTAGGTACTTGGGGTGAAGAGAGGTGGTAGGTGCTGGGGTGAAGTGAGGCGGTAGGTGCTGGGGTGATGAGGGGTGGTAGGTGCTGGGCTGATGAGGGGTGGTAGGTGTTGGGGTGAAGAGAGGTGGTAGGTGCTGGGGTGAAGAGAGGTGGTAGGTGCTGGGGTGAAGAGAGGTGGTAGGTGCTGGGGTGAACGAGTGAAGAGAGGCGGTAGGTGGTGGGGTGAAGAGAGGTTGTAGGTGCTGGGGTGAAGAGAGGTGGTAGGTGCTGGGGTGAATGGGTGAAGAGAGGCGGTAGGTGCTAGGTTGAAGAGAGGCGGTAGGTGCTGGGGTGAAGAGAGGCGGTAGGAGTTGGGGTGAAGAGAGGCGATAGGAGTTGGGGTGAAGAGAGGTGGTAGGTGCTGGGGTGAAGAGAGGTGGTAGGTGCTGGGGTGAAGAGAGGTGGTAGGTTCTGAGTTGAAGAGAGGTGCTAGGGTGAAGACAGGTGGTAGGTGCTGGGGTGAAGAGATGTGGTAGGTTCTGGGGTGAACGAGTGAAGAGAGGAGGTAGGTGCTGAGGAGAAGAGAGGTTGTAGGTGCTGGGGTGAAGAGAGGTGGTAGGTGCTGGGGAGAAGAGAGGTGGTAGGTTCTGGGGTGAAGAGAGGTGGTAGGTGCTGGGGTGAAGAGAGGTGGTAGGTGCTGGGGTGAAGCGATGTGGTAGGTTCTGTGGTGAAGAGAGGTGGTAGGTGATAGGTGCTAGGTTGGGGAGAGGTGATAGGTGCTGGGGTGCAGAGAGGCGGTAGGTGCTGGGGTCAAGAGAGGTGCTAGGGTGAAGAGAGGTGGTAGGTGCTGGGGTGAAGAGAGGTCGTAGGTGCTGGGGTGAACGACTGAAGAGAGGTGGTAGGTGCTGGGGTGAAGAGAGGTGGTAGGTGCTGGGGTGAAGAGATGTGGTAGGTGCTGGGGTGAGCGAGTGAAGAGAGGCCGTAGGTGCTGGTGTGAAGAGGTGGTAGGTGCTGGGTGAAGAAAGGTGGTAGGTGCTGGGGTGAAGGGAGGTGGTAGGTGCTGGGGAGAAGGGAGGTGGTAGGTGCTGGGGAGAACGGGTGAAGAGAGGCGGTAGGTGCTGGGGTGAACGGTTGAAGAGAGGCAGTAGGTGCTGGGGTGAAGAGAGGTCGTAGGTGCTGGGGTGAAGAGAGGTGGTAGGTGCTAGGGTGAACGGGTGAAGAGAGGCGGTAGGTGCTGGGATGAAGAGAGGCGGTAGGTGCTGGGTGAAGAGAGGTGGTAGGTGCTGGGGAGAAGGGAGGTGGCAGGTGCTGGGGTGAACGGGTGAAGAAAGGCGGCAGGTGCTGCGGTGAAGAGAGGCGGTAGGTGCTGGGGTGAAGAGAGGCGGTAGGTGCTGGGGTGAAGAGAGGCGGTAGGTGCTGGGGTGAAGAGAGGTGGTAGGTGCTGGGGTGTTGAGAGGTGGTAGGTGCTGGGGTGTTGAGAGGTGGTAGGTGTTGGGTTGAAGAGAGGTGCTAGGGTGAAGATAGGTGATAGGTGCTGGGGTGAAGAGATTTAGTAGGTTCTGGGGTGAACGAGTGAAGAGAGGCGGTAGGTGCTGGGGTGAAGAGAGGTTGTAGGTGCTGGGTAGAAGAGAGGTGCTAGGGTGAAGAGAGGTGATAGGTGCTGGGGTGAAGAGATTTAGTAGGTTCTGGGGTGAACGAGTGAAGAGAGGCGGTAGGTGCTGGTGTGAAGAGAGGTTGTAGGTGCTGGGGTGAAGAGAGGTGGTAGGTGCTGGTGTGAAGAGAGGTGGTAGGTGCTGGGGTGAAGAGAGGTGGTAGGTACTTGGGGTGAAGAGAGGTGGTAGGTACTTGGGGTGAAGAGAGGTGGTAGGTGCTGGGGTGAAGTGAGGCGGTAGGTGCTGGGGTGATGAGGGGTGGTAGGTGCTGGGCTGATGAGGGGTGGTAGGTGTTGGGGTGAAGAGAGGTGGTAGGTGCTGGGGTGAAGAGAGGTGGTAGGTGCTGGGGTGAAGAGAGGTGGTAGGTGCTGGGGTGAACGAGTGAAGAGAGGCGGTAGGTGGTGGGGTGAAGAGAGGTTGTAGGTGCTGGGGTGAAGAGAGGTGGTAGGTGCTGGGGTGAATGGGTGAAGAGAGGCGGTAGGTGCTAGGTTGAAGAGAGGCGGTAGGTGCTGGGGTGAAGAGAGGCGGTAGGAGTTGGGGTGAAGAGAGGCGATAGGAGTTGGGGTGAAGAGAGGTGGTAGGTGCTGGGGTGAAGAGAGGTGGTAGGTGCTGGGGTGAAGAGAGGTGGTAGGTTCTGAGTTGAAGAGAGGTGCTAGGGTGAAGACAGGTGGTAGGTGCTGGGGTGAAGAGATGTGGTAGGTTCTGGGGTGAACGAGTGAAGAGAGGAGGTAGGTGCTGAGGAGAAGAGAGGTTGTAGGTGCTGGGGTGAAGAGAGGTGGTAGGTGCTGGGGAGAAGAGAGGTGGTAGGTTCTGGGGTGAAGAGAGGTGGTAGGTGCTGGGGTGAAGAGAGGTGGTAGGTGCTGGGGTGAAGCGATGTGGTAGGTTCTGTGGTGAAGAGAGGTGGTAGGTGATAGGTGCTAGGTTGGGGAGAGGTGATAGGTGCTGGGGTGCAGAGAGGCGGTAGGTGCTGGGGTCAAGAGAGGTGCTAGGGTGAAGAGAGGTGGTAGGTGCTGGGGTGAAGAGAGGTCGTAGGTGCTGGGGTGAACGACTGAAGAGAGGTGGTAGGTGCTGGGGTGAAGAGAGGTGGTAGGTGCTGGGGTGAAGAGATGTGGTAGGTGCTGGGGTGAGCGAGTGAAGAGAGGCCGTAGGTGCTGGGGTGAAGAGAGGCCGTAGGTGCTGGGGTGAAGAGAGGTTGTAGGTGCTGGGGTGAAGAGAGGTGGTAGGTGCTGGGGTGAAGAGAGGTGGTAGGTGCTGGGGTGAAGAGAGGTGGTAGGTACTTGGGTGAAGAGAGGTGGTAGGTGCTGGGGTGAAGAGAGGTGGTAGGTGCTGGGGTGAACGGGTGAAGAGAGGCGGTAGGTGCTGGTGTGAAGAGGTGGTAGGTGCTGGGTGAAGAAAGGTGGTAGATGCTGGGGTGAAGGGAGGTGGTAGGTGCTGGGGTGAAGGGAGGTGGTAGGTGCTGGGGTGAAGGGAGGTGGTAGGTGCTGGGGTGAATGGGTGAAGAGAGGCGGTAGGTGCTAGGGTGAAGAGAGGTGGTAGGTGCTGGGGTGAAGAGAGGCGGTAGGTGCTGGGGTGAAGACAGGTGGTAGGTGCTGGGGTGAAGAGAGGTGGTAGGTGCTGGGGTGAAGAGAGGTGGTAGGTGCTGGGTTGAAGAGATGTGGTAGGTGCTGGGGTGAACGAGTGAAGAGAGGCGGTAAGTGCTGGGATGAAGAGAGGTTGTAGGTGCTGGGGTGAAGATTGGTTGTAGGTGCTAGAGGTGGTAGGTACTTGGGGTGAAGAGAGGTGGTAGGTGCTGGGGTGAAGAGAGGTGGTAGGTGCTGGGGTGAACGGGTGAAGAGAGGCGGTAGGTGCTGGTGTGAAGAGGTGGTAGGTGCTGGGTGAAGAAAGGTGGTAGGTGCTGGGGTGAAGGGAGGTGGTAGGTGCTGGGGTGAAGGGAGGTGGTAGGTGCTGGGGTGAACGGGTGAAGAGAGGCGGTAGGTGCTAGGGTGAAGAGAGGTGGTAGGTGCTGGGGTGAAGAGAGGTGGTAGGTGCTGGGGTGAAGAGAGGCGGTAGGTGCTGGGGTGAAGAGAGGTTGTAGGTGCTGGGGTGAAGAGAGGTGGTAGGTGCTGGAGTGAAGAGATGTGGTAGGTGCTGGGGTGAACGAGTGAAGAGAGGCGGTAAGTGCTGGGATGAAGAGAGGTTGTAGGTGCTGGGGTGAAGATTGGTTGTAGGTGCTAGGGTGAAGAGAGGTGGTAAGTGCTGTGGTGAACGGGTGAAGAGAGGCGGTAGGTGCTGGTGTGAAGAGGTGGTAGGTGCTGGGTGAAGAGAGGTGGTAGGTGCTGGGGTGAAGGGAGGTGGTAGGTACTGGGGTGAAGAGAGGTGGAAGGTGCTGGGGTGAAGAGAGGTTGTAGGTGCTGGGGTGAAGAGAGGCCGTAGGTGCTGGGGTGAAGAGAGGCCGTAGGTGCTGGAGTGAAGAGAGGTTGTAGGTGCTGGGGTGACGAGTGAAGAGAGGCCGTAGGTGCTGGGGTAAAGAGAGGTTGTAGGTGCTGGGGTGACGAGTGAAGAGAGGCCGTAGGTGCTGGGGTGAAGAGAGGCCGTAGGTGCTGGGGTGAAGAGAGGTTGTAGGTGCTGGGGTGAAGAGAGGTTGTAGGTGCTGGGGTGAAGAGAGGTGGTAGGCGCTGGGGTGAAGACAGGTGGTAGGTCCTTGGGGTGAAGAGAGGTGGTAGGTGCTGGGGTGAAGAGAGGTGGTAGGTGCTGGGGTGAACGGGTGAAGAGAGGCGGTATGTGCTGGGGTGAACGGGTGAAGAGAGGCGGTAGGTGCTAGGGTGAAGAGAGGTGGTAGGTGCTGCGGTGTTGAGAGGTGGTAGGTGGTGGGGTGAATGGGTGAAGATAGGCAGCAGGTGCTGGGGTGAAGAGAGGTGGTAGGTGCTGGGTGAAGAAAGGTGGTAGGTGCAGGGGTGAAGGGAGGTGGTAGGTGCTGGGGTGAAGGGAGGTGGTAGGTGCTGGGGTGAACGGGTGAAGAGAGGCGGTAGGTGCTAGGGTGAAGAGAGGTGGTAGGTGCTGGGGTGTTGAGAGGTGGTAGGTGTTGGGGTCAATGGGTGGAGATAGGCAGTAGGTGCTGGGGTGAAGAGAGGTGGTAGGTGCTGGGGTGAAGAGAGGTGCTAGGGTGAAGAGAGGTGGTAGGTGCTGGGGTGAAGAGAGGTCGTAGGTGCTCGGGTGAACGACTGAAGAGAGGTGGTAGGTGCTGGGGTGAAGAGAGGTGGTAGGTGCTGGGGTGAAGAGAGGTGGTAGGTGCTGGGGTGAAGAGATGTGGCAGGTGCTGGGGTGAATGAGTGAAGAGAGGCCGTAGGTGCTGGGGTGAAGAGAGGCCATAGGTGCTGGGGTGAAGAGAGGTTGTAGGTGCTGGGGTGAAGAGAGGTGGTAGGTGCTGGGGTGAAGAGAGGTGGTAGGTACTTGGGGTGAAGAGAGGTGGTAGGTGCTGGGGTGAAGAGAGGTGGTAGGTGCTGGGGTGAACGGGTGAAGAGAGGCGGTAGGTGCTGGTGTGAAGAGGTGGTAGGTGCTGGGTGAAGAAAGGTGGTAGGTGCTGGGGTAAAGGGAGGTGGTAGGTGCTGGGGTGAAGGGAGGTGGTAGGTGCTGGGGTGAACCGGTGAAGAAAATCGGTAGGTGCTAGGGTGAAGAGAGGTGGTAGGTGATGGGGTGAAGAGAGGCGGTAGGTGCTGGGGTGAAGAGAGGTGGTAGGTGCTGGGGTGAAGAGAGGTGGTAGGTGCTGGGGTGAAGAGAGGTGGTAGGTGCTGGGGTGAAGAGATGTGGTAGGTGCTGGGGTGAACGAGTGAAGAGAGGCGGTAAGTGCTGGGATGAAGAGAGGTTGTAGGTGCTGGGGTGAAGATTGGTTGTAGGTGCTAGGGGGAAGAGAGGTGTTAGGTGCTGGGGTGAAGACAGGTGGTAGGTGCTGGGGTGAAGAGAGGTGGTAGGTGCTGGGGTGAAGAGACGTGGTAGGTGCTGGGGTGAACGAGTGAAGAGAGGCCGTAGGTGCTGGGGTGAAGAGAGGCCGTAGGTGCTGGGGTGAAGAGAGGTTGTAGGTGCTGGGGTGAAGAGAGGTTGTAGGTGCTGGGGTGAAGAGAGGTGGTAGGTGCTGGGGTGAAGAGAGGTGGTAGGTGCTGGGGTGAAGAGAGGTGGTAGGTACTTGGGGTGAAGAGAGGTGGTAGGTGCTGGGGTGAAGAGAGGTGGTAGGTGCTGGGGTGAACGGGTGAAGAGAGGCGGTAGGTGCTGGTGTGAAGAGGTGGTAGGTGCTGGGTGAAGAAAGGTGGTAGGTGCTGGGGTGAAGGGAGGTGGTAGGTGCTGGGGTGAAGGGAAGTGGTAGGTGCTGGGGTGAATGGGTGAAGAGAGGCGGTAGGTGCTAGGGTGAAGAGAGGTGGTAGGTGCTGGGGCAAAGAGAGGCGGTAGGTGCTGGGGTGACAATCATTTCTAAACTCCAGTGTATTACAAAATTGAAATGTCGGAGTATGAAATGTTTTATTGACTTTTTGATAACAATTACCTTTGAGCACCAAAAAGTCACCTTTTAAAATCACTTGCCTGGGTACCGGAAATCGGCTGATTTCCTATTACCCTGCCACCAACTCACTCACTGTTTTATTAATTTTCTCACTATTTACAGTAATTTTTTAGTTATTTTTGCATTGTCTGTAAACATAAAACCCAATTTTTCATTGAACTAATTGTGGCACTTTAATTTACTCGAATTGAATGGGACCACTGTTCCTTTATAATAATGGGGTGAAGACAGGTGGTAGGTGCTGGGCTGAAGAGATGTGGTAGGTGCTGGGGTGAACGAGTGAAGAGAGGCGGTAAGTGCTGGGATGAAGAGAGGTTGTAGGTGCTGGGGTGAAGATTGGTTGTAGGTGCTAGAGGTGGTAGGTACTTGGGGTGAAGAGAGGTGGTAGGTGCTGGGGTGAAGGGAGGTGGTAGGTGCTGGGGTGAATGGGTGAAGAGAGGCGGTAGTTGCTAGGGTGAAGAGAGGTGGTAGAGGTGCTGGGGTGAAGAGAGGCGGTAGGTGCTGGGGTGAAGAGAGGTGGTAGGTTCTGGGGTGAAGAGATGTGGTAGGTGCTGGGGTGAACGAGTGAAGAGAGGCGGTAAGTGCTGGGATGAAGAGAGGTTGTAGGTGCTGGGGTGAAGATTGGTTGTAGGTGCTAGGGTGAAGAGAGGTGGTAGGTGCTGGGGTGAAGAGAGGTGGTAGGTGTTGGGCTGAAGATAGGTGGTAGGTGCTGGGGTGAAGAGAGGTGGTAGGTACTTGGGGTGAAGAGAGGTGGAGGGTGCTGGGGTGAAGAGAGGCAGTAGGTGCTGGGGTGAAGAGAGGTGGTAGGTGCTGGGGTGAAGAGAGGTGGTAGGTGCTAGGGTGAACGGGTGAAGAGAGGCGGTAGGTGCTAGGGTGAAGAGAGGTGGTAGGTGCTGGGGTGAAGAGAGGTGGTAGGTGCTGGGGTGAAGACAGGTGGTAGGTGCTAGGGTGAACGGGTGAAGAGAGGCGGTAGGTGCTAGGGTGAAGAGAGGTGGTAGGTGCTGGGGTGAAGAGAGGTGGTAGGTGCTGGGGTGAACGGGTGAAGAGAGGCGGTAGGTGCTGGTGTGAAGAGGTGGTAGGTGCTGGGTGAAGAAAGGTGGTAGGTGCTGGGGTAAAGAGAGGTGGTAGGTGCTGGGGTGAAGGGAGGTGGTAGGTGCTGGGGTGAACCGGTGAAGAAAGGCGGTAGGTGCTAGGGTGAAGAGAGGTGGTAGGTGCTGGGGTGAAGAGAGGCGGTAGGTGCTGGGGTGAAGAGAGGTGGTAGGTGCTGGGGTGAAGAGAGGTGGTAGGTGCTGGGGTGAAGAGAGGTGGTAGGTGCTGGGGTGAAGAGATGTGGTAGGTGCTGGGGTGAACGAGTGATGAGAGGCGGTAAGTGCTGGGATGAAGAGAGGTTGTAGGTGCTGGGGTGAAGATTGGTTGTAGGTGCTAGGGTGAAGAGAGGTGTTAGGTGCTGGGGTGAAGACAGGTGGTAGGTGCTGGGGTGAAGAGAGGTGGTAGGTGCTGGGGTGAAGACGCGTGGTAGGTGCTGGGGTGAAGAGATGTGGTAGGTGCTGGGGTGAACGAGTGAAGAGAGGCCGTAGGTGCTGGGGTGAAGAGAGGCCGTAGGTGCTGGGGTGAAGAGAGGTTGTAGGTGCTGGGGTGAATAGAGGTGGTAGGTACTTGGGGTGAAGAGAGGTGGTAGGTGCTGGGGTGAAGAGAGGTGGTAGGTGCTGGGGTGAACGGGTGAAGAGAGGCGGTAGGTGCTGGTGTGAAGAGGTGGTAGGTGCTGGGTGAAGAAAGGTGGTAGGTGCTGGGGTGAAGGGAGGTGGTAGGTGCTGGGGTGAAGGGAGGTGGTAGGTGCTGGGGTGAATGGGTGAAGAGAGGCGGTAGGTGCTAGGGTGAAGAGAGGTGGTAGGTGCTGGGGCGAAGAGACGCGGTAGGTGTTGGGGTGAACGAGTGAAGAGAGGCGGTAAGTGCTGGGATGAAGAGAGGTTGTAGGTGCTGGGGTGAAGATTGGTTGTAGGTGCTAGAGGTGGTAGGTACTTGGGGTGAAGAGAGGTGGTAGGTGCTGGGGTGACGAGAGGTGGTAGGTGCTGGGGTGAACGGGTGAAGAGAGGCGGTAGGTGCTGGTGTGAAGAGGTGGTAGGTGCTGGGTGAAGAAAGGTGGTAGGTGCTGGGGTGAAGGGAGGTGGTAGGTGCTGGGGTGAAGGGAGGTGGTAGGTGCTGGGGTGAATGGGTGAAGAGAGGCGGTAGTTGCTAGGGTGAAGAGAGGTGGTAGGTGCTGTGATGAAGAGAGGCGGTAGGTGCTGGGGTGAAGAGAGGTGGTAGGTGCTGGGGTGAAGAGAGGTGGTAGGTTCTGGGGTGAAGAGAGGTGGTAGGTGCTGGGGTGAAGAGATGTGGTAGGTGCTGGGGTGAACGAGTGAAGAGAGGCGGTAAGTGCTGGGATGAAGAGAGGTTGTAGGTGCTGGGGTGAAGATTGGTTGTAGGTGCTAGGGTGAAGAGAGGTGGTAGGTGCTGGGGTGAAGAGAGGTGGTAGGTGCTGGGCTGAAGATAGGTGGTAGGTGCTGGGGTGAAGAGAGGTGGTAGGTACTTGGGGTGAAGAGAGGTGGAGGGTGCTGGGGTGAAGAGAGGTGGTAGGTGCTGGGGTGAACGGTTGAAGAGAGGCAGTAGGTGCTGGGGTGAAGAGAGGTGGTAGGTGCTGGGGTGAAGAGAGGTGGTAGGTGCTAGGGTGAACGGGTGAAGAGAGGCGGTAGGTGCTAGGGTGAAGAGACGTGGTAGGTGCTGGGGTGAAGAGAGGCGGTAGGTGCTGGGGTGAAGACAGGTGGTAGGTGCTGGGGTGAAGAGAGGTGGTAGGTGCTGGGCTGAAGAGAGGTGGTAGGTGCTGGGGTGAAGAGATGTGGTAGGTGCTGGGGTGAACGAGTGAAGAGAGGCGGTAAGTGCTGGGATGAAGAGAGGTTGTAGGTGCTGGGGTGAAGATTGGTTGTAGGTGCTAGGGTGAAGAGAGGTGGTAAGTGCTGTGGTGAACGGGTGAAGAGAGGCGGTAGGTGCTGGTGTGAAGAGGTGGTAGGTGCTGGGTGAAGAGAGATGGTAGGTGCTGGGGTGAAGGGAGGTGGTAGGTACTGGGGTGAAGAGAGGTGGTAAGTGCTGGGGTGAAGAGAGGTTGTAGGTGCTGGGGTGAAGAGAGGCCGTAGGTGCTGGGGTGAAGAGAGGCCGTAGGTGCTGGGGTGAAGAGAGGTTGTAGGTGCTGGGGTGACGAGTGAAGAGAGGCCGTAGGTGCTGGGGTGAAGAGAGGTTGTAGGTGCTGGGGTGAAGAGAGGTTGTAGGTGCTGGGGTGAAGAGAGGTGGTAGGTGCTGGGGTGAAGAGAGGTGGTAGGTGCTGGGGTGAAGAGAGGTGGTAGGTGCTGGGGTGAACGGGTGAAGAGAGGCGGTAGGTGCTGGTGTGAAGAGGTGGTAGGTGCTGGGTGAAGAAAGGTGGTAGGTGCTGGGGTGAAGGGAGGTGGTAGGTGCTGGGGTGAAGGGAGGTTGTAGGTGCTGGGGTGACGAGTGAAGAGAGGCCGTAGGTGCTGGGGTGAAGAGCGGCCGTAGGTGCTGGGGTGAAGAGAGGTTGTAGGTGCTGGGGTGAAGAGAGGTTGTAGGTGCTGGGGTGACGAGAGTTTGTAGGTACTTGGGGTGAAGAGAGGTGGTAGGTGCTGGGGTGAAGAGAGGTGGTAAGTGCTGTGGTGAACGGGTGAAGAGAGGCGGTAGGTGCTGGTGTGAAGAGGTGGTAGGTGCTGGGGTGAAGAGAGGTGGTAGGTGCTGGGGTGAAGAGAGGTGGTAGGTGCTGGGGTGAAGAGAGGTGGTAGGTGGTGGGGTGAACGACTGAAGAGAGGTGGTAGGTGCTGGGGTGAAGAGAGGTGGTAGGTGCTGGGGTGAAGAGAGGTGGTAGGTGCTGGGGTGAAGAGATGTGGTAGGTGCTGGGGTGAATGAGTGAAGAGAGGCCGTAGGTGCTGGGGTGAAGAGAGGCCATATGTGCTGGGGTGAAGAGAGGTTGTAGGTGCTGGGGTGAAGAGAGGTGGTAGGTGCTGGGGTGAACGAGTGAAGAGAGGTGTTAGGTGCTGGGGTGAAGAGAGGTGGTAGGTGCTGGGGTGAAGAGAGGTGGTAGGTACTTGAGGTGAAGAGAGGTGGTAGGTGCTGGGGTGAAGAGAGGTGGTAGGTGCTGGGGTGAACGGGTGAAGAGAGGCGGTAGGTGCTGGTGTGAAGAGGTGGTAGGTGCTGGGTGAAGAAAGGTGGTACGTGCTGGGGTGAAGGGAGGTGGTAGGTTCTGGGGTGAAGGGAGGTGGTAGGTGCTGGGGTGAACGGGTGAAGAGAGGCGGTAGGTGATAGGATGAAGAGAGGTGGTAGGTGCTGGGGTGAAGAGAGGCGGTAGGTGCTGGGGTGAAGAGAGGTGGTAGGTGCTGGGGTGAAGAGATGTGGTAGGTGCTGGGGTGAACGAGTGAAGAGAGGCGGTAAGTGCTGGGATGAAGAGAGGTTGTAGGTGCTGGGGTGAAGATTGGTTGTAGGTGCTAGGGTGAAGAGAGGTGGTAGGTGCTGGGGTGAAGAGAGGTGGTAGGTGCTGGGCTGAAGATAGGTGGTAGGTGCTGGGGTGAAGAGAGGTGGTAGGTACTTGGGGTGAAGAGAGGTGGAGGGTGCTGGGGTGAAGAGTGGTGGTAGGTGCTGGGGTGAACGGTTGAAGAGAGGCAGTAGGTGCTGGGGTGAAGAGAGGCCGTAGGTGCTGGGGTGAAGAGAGGTTGTAGGTGCTGGGGTGAAGAGAGGTTGTAGGTGCTGGGGTGAAGAGAGGTGGTAGGTGCTGGGGTGAAGAGAGGTGGTAGGTACTTGGGGTGAAGAGAGGTGGTAGGTGCTGGGGTGAAGAGAGGTGGTAGGTGCTAGGGTGAACAGGTGAAGAGAGGCGGTAGGTGCTGGGGTGTTGAGAGGTGGTAGGTGTTGGGGTGAATGGGTGAAGATAGGCAGTAGGTGCTGGGGTGAAGAGAGGTGGTAGGTGCTGGGGTGAAGAGAGGTGCTAGGGTGAATAGAGGTGGTAGGTGCTGGGGTGAAGAGAGGTGGTAGGTGCTGGGGTGAACGACTGAAGAGAGGTGGTAGGTGCTGGGGTGAAGATAGGTGGTAGGTGCTGGGGTGAAGACAGGTGGTAGGTGCGGGGGTGTTGAGAGGTGGTAGGTGTTGGGGTGAATGGGTGAAGATAGGCAGTAGGTGCTGGGGTGAAGAGAGGTGGTAGGTGCTGGGGTGAAGAGAGGTGGTAGGTGCTGGGGTGAAGAGAGGTGGTAGGTGCTGGGGTGAACGACTGAAGAGAGGTGGTAGGTGCTGGGGTGAAGAGAGGTGGTAGGTGCTGGGGTGAAGAGAGGTGGTAGGTGCTGGGGTGAAGAGATGTGGTAGGTGCTGGGGTGAATGAGTGAAGAGAGGCTGTAGGTGCTGGGGTGAAGAGAGGCCATAGGTGCTGGGGTGAAGAGAGGTTGTAGGTGCTGGGGTGAAGAGAGGTGGTAGGTGCTGGGGTGAAGAGAGGTGGTAGGTGCTGGGGTGAAGAGAGGTGGTAGGTACTTGGGGTGAAGAGAGGTGGTAGGTGCTGGGGTGAAGAGAGGTGGTAGGTGCTGGAGTGAACGGGTGAAGAGAGGCGGTAGGTGCTGGTGTGAAGATGTGGTAGGTGCTGGGTGAAGAAAGGTGGTAGGTGCTGGGGTGAAGGGAGGTGGTAGGTGCTGGGGTGAAGGGAGGTGGTAGGTGCTGGGGTGAACGGGTGAAGAAAGGCGGTAGGTGCTAGGGTGAAGAGAGGTGGTAGGTGCTGGGGTGAAGAGAGGCGGTAGGTGCTGGGGTGAAGAGAGGTGGTAGGTGCTGGGGTGAAGAGAGGTGGTAGGTGCTGGGGTGAAGAGATGTGGTAGGTGCTGGGGTGAACGAGTGAAGAGAGGCGGTAAGTGCTGGGATGAAGAGAGGTTGTAGGTGCTGGGGTGAAGATTGGTTGTAGGTGCTAGGGTGAAGAGAGGTGTTAGGTGCTGGGGTGAATTGAGGTGGTAGGTGCTGGGGTGAAGAGAGGTGGTAGGTACTTGGGGTGAAGAGAGGTGGTAGGTGCTGGGGTGAAGAGAGGTGGTAGGTGCTGGGGTGAAGAGAGGTGGTAGGTGCTGGGCTGAAGATAGGTGGTAGGTGCTGGGGTGAAGAGAGGTGGTAGGTACTTGGGGTGAAGAGAGGTGGAGGGTGCTGGGGTGAAGAGAGGTGGTAGGTGCTGGGGTGAACGGTTGAAGAGAGGCAGTAGGTGCTGGGGTGAAGAGAGGCCGTAGGTGCTGGGGTGAAGAGAGGTTGTAGGTGCTGGGGTGAAGAGAGGTTGTAGGTGCTGGGGTGAAGAGAGGTGGTAGGTGCTGGGGTGAAGAGAGGTGGTAGGTACTTGGGGTGAAGAGAGGTGGTAGGTGCTGGGGTGAAGAGAGGTGGTAGGTGCTAGGGTGAACAGGTGAAGAGAGGCGGTAGGTGCTGGGGTGTTGAGAGGTGGTAGGTGTTGGGGTGAATGGGTGAAGATAGGCAGTAGGTGCTGGGGTGAAGAGAGGTGGTAGGTGCTGGGGTGAAGAGAGGTGCTAGGGTGAAGAGAGGTGGTAGGTGCTGGGGTGAAGAGAGGTGGTAGGTGCTGGGGTGAACGACTGAAGAGAGGTGGTAGGTGCTGGGGTGAAGATAGGTGGTAGGTGCTGGGGTGAAGACAGGTGGTAGGTGCTGGGGTGTTGAGAGGTGGTAGGTGTTGGGGTGAATGGGTGAAGATAGGCAGTAGGTGCTGGGGTGAAGAGAGGTGGTAGGTGCTGGGGTGAAGAGAGGTGGTAGGTGCTGGGGTGAAGAGAGGTGGTAGGTGCTGGGGTGAACGACTGAAGAGAGGTGGTAGGTGCTGGGGTGAAGAGAGGTGGTAGGTGCTGGGGTGAAGAGAGGTGGTAGGTGCTGGGGTGAAGAGATGTGGTAGGTGCTGGGGTGAATGAGTGAAGAGAGGCCGTAGGTGCTGGGGTGAAGAGAGGCCATATGTGCTGGGGTGAAGAGAGGTTGTAGGTGCTGGGGTGAAGAGAGGTGGTAGGTGCTGGGGTGAAGAGAGGTGGTAGGTGCTGGGGTGAAGAGAGGTGGTAGGTACTTGGGGTGAAGAGAGGTGGTAGGTGCTGGGGTGAAGAGAGGTGGTAGGTGCTGGAGTGAACGGGTGAAGAGAGGCGGTAGGTGCTGGTGTGAAGATGTGGTAGGTGCTGGGTGAAGAAAGGTGGTAGGTGCTGGGGTGAAGGGAGGTGGTAGGTGCTGGGGTGAAGGGAGGTGGTAGGTGCTGGGGTGAACGGGTGAAGAAAGGCGGTAGGTGCTAGGGTGAAGAGAGGTGGTAGGTGCTGGGGTGAAGAGAGGCGGTAGGTGCTGGGGTGAAGAGAGGTGGTAGGTGCTGGGGTGAAGAGATGTGGTAGGTGCTGGGGTGAACGAGTGAAGAGAGGCGGTAAGTGCTGGGATGAAGAGAGGTTGTAGGTGCTGGGGTGAAGATTGGTTGTAGGTGCTAGGGTGAAGAGAGGTGTTAGGTGCTGGGGTGAATTGAGGTGGTAGGTGCTGGGGTGAAGAGAGGTGGTAGGTACTTGGGGTGAAGAGAGGTGGTAGGTGCTGGGGTGAAGAGAGGTGGTAGGTGCTGGGGTGAAGAGAGGTGGTAGGTGCTGGGGTGAACGGGTGAAGAGAGGCGGTAGGTGCTGGTGTGAAGAGGTGGTAGGTGCTGGGTGAAGAAAGGTGGTAGGTGCTGGGGTGAAGGGAGGTGGTAGGTGCTCGGGTGCAGGGAGGTGGTAGGTGCTGGGGTGAACGGGTGAGGAGAGGCGGTAGGTGCTAGGGTGAAGAGAGGTGGTAGGTGCTGGGGTGAAGAAAAGCGGTAGGTGCCGGGGTGAAGAGAGGTGGTAGGTGCTGGGGTGAAGAGAGGTGGTAGGTGCTGGGGTGAAGAGATGTGGTAGGTGCTGGGGTGAACGAGTGAAGAGAGGCGGTAAGTGCTGGGATGAAGAGAGGTTGTAGGTGCTGGGGTGAAGATTGGTTGTAGGTGCTAGGGTGAAGAGAGGTGGTAGGTGCTGGGGTGAAGAGAAGTGGTAGGTGCTGGGCTGAAGATAGGTGGTAGGTGCTGGGGTGAAGAGAGGTAGTAGGTACTTGGGGTGAAGAGAGGTGGAGGGTGCTGGGGTGAAGAGAGGTGGTAGGTGCTGGGGTGAACGGTTGAAGAGAGGCAGTAGGTGCTGGGGTGAAGAGAGGTGGTAGGTGCTGGGGTGAAGACAGGTGGTAGGTGCTGGTGGTGAAGAGAGGTGGTAGGTGCTGGGGTGAAGAGAGGTGGTAGGTGCTGGGGTGAAGAGATGTGGTAGGTGCTGGGGTGAACGAGTGAAAAGAGGCGGTAAGTGCTGGGATGAAGAGAGGTTGTAGGTGCTGGGGTGAAGATTGGTTGTAGGTGCTAGGGTGAAGAGAGGTGTTAGGTGCTGGGGTGAAGAGAGGTGGTAGGTGCTGGGGTGAAGAGAGGTGGTAGGTACTTGGGGTGAAGAGAGGTGGTAGGTGCTGGGGTGAAGAGAGGTGGTAGGTGCTGGGGTGAACGGGTGAAGAGAGGCGGTAGGTGCTGGTGTGAAGAGGTGCTAGGTGCTGGGTGAAGAAAGGTGGTAGGTGCTGGGGTGAAGGGAGGTGGTAGTTGCTGTGGTGAAGGGAGGTGGTAGGTGCTGGGGTGAACGGGTGAAGAGAGGCGGTAGGTACTAGGGTGAAGAGGTGGTAGGTGCTGGGGTGAAGAGAGGCGGTAGGTGCTGGGGTGAAGAGAGGTGGTAGGGTGAAGAGAGGTGGTAGGTGCTGGGGTGAAGAGAGGTGTTAGGTGCTGGGGTGAAAGAGTGAAGTGAGGCGGTAGGTGCTGGGGTGATGAGGGGTGGTAGGTGTTGGGCTGATGAGGGGTGGTAGGTGTTGGGGTGAAGAGAGGTGGTAGGTGCTGGGGTGAAGAGTGGTGCTAGGGTGAAGAGAGGTGGTAGATGCTGGGGTGAAGAGAGGTGTTAGGTGCTGGGGTGAAAGAGTGAAGTGAGGCGGTAGGTGCTGGGGTGATGAGGGGTGGTAGGTGCTGGGCTGATGAGGGGTGGTAGGTGTTGGGGTGAAGAGAGGTGGTAGGTGCTGGGGTGAAGAGAGGTGGTAGGTGCTGGGGTGAAGGGAGGTGGTAGGTGCTGGGGTGAACGAGTGAAGAGAGGCGGTAGGTGGTGGGGTGAAGAGAGGTTGTAGGTGCTGGGGTGAAGAGAGGTGGTAGGTGCTGGGGTGAACGGGTGAAGAGAGGCGGTAGGTGCTAGGTTGAAGAGAGGCGGTAGGTGCTGGGGTGAAGAGAGGCGGTAGGAGTTGGGGTGAAGAGAGGCGGTAGGAGTTGGGGTGAAGAGAGGTGGTAGGTGCTGGGGTGAAGAGAGGTGGTAGGTGCTGGGGTGAAGAGAGGTGGTAGGTTCTGAGTTGAAGAGAGGTGCTAGGGTGAAGACAGGTGGTAGGTGCTGGGGTGAAGAGATGTGGTAGGTTCTGGGGTGAACGAGTGAAGAGAGGAGGTAGGTGCTGAAGTGAAGAGAGGTTGTAGGTGCTGGGGTGAAGAGAGGTGGTAGGTGCTGGGGAGAAGAGAGGTGGTAGGTTCTGGGGTGAAGAGAGGTGGTAGGTGCTGGGGTGAAGAGAGGTTGTAGGTGCTGGGGTGAAGAGAGGTGGTAGGTGCTGGGGTGAAGAGAGGTGGTAGGAACTTGGGGTGAAGAGAGGTGGTAGGTGCTGAGGTGAAGAGAGGTGGCAGGTGCTGGGGTGAACGGGTGAAGAGAGGCGGTAGGTGCTGGTGTGAAGAGGTGGTAGGTGCTGGGTGAAGAAAGGTGGTAGGTGCTGGGGTGAAGGAAGGTGGTAGGTGCTGGGGTGAAGGGAGGTGGTAGGTGCTGGGGTGAACGGGTGAAGAGAGGCGGTAGGTGCTAGGGTGAAGAGAGGTGGTAGGTGCTGGGGTGTTGAGAGGTGGTAGGTGTTGGGGTGAATGGGTGAAGATAGGCAGTAGGTGCTGGGGAGAAGAGAGGTGGTAGGTGCTGGGGTGAAGAGAAGTGCTAGGGTGAAGAGAGGTGGTAGGTGCTGGGGTGAAGAGAGGCGGTAGGTGCTGGGGTGAAGACAGGTGGTAGGTGCTGGGGTGAAGAGAGGTGGTAGGTGCTGGGGTGAAGAGAGGTGGTAGGTGCTGGGGTGAAGAGATGTGGTAGGTGTTGGGTTGAATGAGTAAATAGAGGCCGTAGGTGCTGGGGTGAAGAGAGGCCGTAGGTGCTAGGGTGAAGAGAGGCCGTAGGTGCTGGGGTGAAGAGAGGTTGTAGGTGCTGGGGTGAAGAGAGGTTGTAGGTGCTGGGGTGAAGAGAGGTGGTAGGTGCTGGGGTGAAGAGAGGTGGTAGGTGCTGGGGTGAAGAGAGGTGGTAGGTACTTGGGGTGAAGAGAGGTGGTAGGTGCTGGGGTGAAGAGAGGTGGTAGGTGCTGGGGTGAACGGGTGAAGAGAGGCGGTAGGTGCTGGTGTGAAGAGGTGGTAGGTGCTGGGTGAAGAAAGGTGGTAGGTGCTGGGGTGAAGGGAGGTGGTAGGTGCTGGGGTGAAGGGAGGTGGTAGGTTCTGGGGTGAACGGGTGAAGAAAGGCGGTAGGTGCTAGGGTGAAGAGAGGTGGTAGGTGCTGGGGTGAAGAGAGGCGGTAGGTGCTTGGGTGAAGAGAGGTGGTAGGTGCTGGGGTGAAGAGAGGTGGTAGGTGCTGGGGTGAAGAGAGGTGGTAGGTGCTGGGGTGAAGAGAGGTGGTAGGTGCTGGGGTGAAGAGATGTGGTAGGTGCTGGGGTGAACGAGTGAAGAGAGGTGTTAGGTGCTGGGGTGAAGAGAGGTGGTAGGTGCTGGGGTGAAGAGAGGTGGTAGGTACTTGGGGTGAAGAGAGGTGGTAGGTGCTGGGGTGAAGAGAGGTGGTAGGTGCTGGGGTGAACGGGTGAAGAGAGGCGGTAGGTGCTGGTGTGAAGAGGTGGTAGGTGCTGGGTGAAGGGAGGTGGTAGGTGCTGGGGTGAAGGGAGGTGGTAGGTACTTGGGGTGAAGAGAGGTGGTAGGTGCTGGGGTGAAGAGAGGTGGTAGGTGCTGGGGTGAACGGGTGAAGAGAGGCGGTAGGTGCTGGTGTGAAGAGGTGGTAGGTGCTGGGGTGAAGGGAGGTGGTAGGTGCTGGGGTGAAGGGAGGTGGTAGGTGCTGGGGTGAACAGGTGAAGAGAGGCGGTAGGTGATAGGGTGAAGAGAGGCGGTAGGTGCTGGGGTGAAGAGAGGTGGTAGGTGCTGGGGTGAAGAGATGTGGTAGGTGCTGGGGTGAACGAGTGAAGAGAGGCGGTAAGTGCTGGGATGAAGACAGGTTGTAGGTGCTGGGGTGAAGATTGGTTGTAGGTGCTGGGGTGAAGAGAGGTGGTAGGTACTTAGGGTGAAGAGAGGTGGAGGGTGCTGGGGTGAAGAGAGGTGGTAGGTGCTGGGGTGAACGGTTGAAGAGAGGCAGTAGGTGCTGGGGTCAAGAGAGGCCGTAGGTGCTGGGGTGAAGAGAGGTTGTAGGTGCTGGGGTGAAGAGAGGTTGTAGGTGCTGGGGTGAAGAGAGGTGGTAGGTGCTGGGGTGAAGAGAGGTGGTAGGTACTTGGGGTGAAGAGAGGTGGTAGGTGCTGGGGTGAAGAGAGGTGGTAGGTGCTGGGGTGAACGGGTGAAGAGAGGCGGTAGGTGCTGGGGTGAACGGGTGAAGAGAGGCGGTAGGTGCTAGGGTGAAGAGAGGTGGTAGGTGCTGGAGTATTGAGAGGTGGTAGGTGTTGGGGTGAATGGGTGAAGATAGGCAGTAGGTGCTGGGGTGAAGAGAGGTGGTAGGTACTTGGGGTGAAGAGAGGTGCTAGGGTGAAGAGAGGTGGTAGGTGCTGGGGTGAAGAGAGGTCGTAGGTGCTGGGGTGAACGACTGAAGAGAGGTGGTAGGTGCTGGGGTGAAGAGAGGTGGTAGGTGCTGGGGTGAAGAGAGGTGGTAGGTGCTGGGGTGAAGAGATGTGGTAGGTGCTGGGGTGAACGAGTGAAGAGAGGCCGTAGGTGCTGGGGTGAAGAGAGGCCGTAGGTGCTGGGGTGAAGAGAGGTTGTAGGTGCTGGGGTGAAGAGAGGTTGTAGGTGCTGGGGTGAAGAGAGGTGGTAGGTGCTGGGGTGAAGAGAGGTGGTAGGTGCTGGGGTGAAGAGAGGTGGTAGGTACTTGGGGTGAAGAGAGGTGGTAGGTGCTGGGGTGAAGAGAGGTGGTAGGTGCTGGGGTAAACGGGTGAAGAGAGGTGGTAGGTGCTGGTGTGAAGAGGTGGTAGGTGCTGGGTGAAGAAAGGTGGTAGGTGCTGGGGTGAAGGGAGGTGGTAGGTGCTGGGGTGAAGGGAGGTGGTAGGTGCTGGGGTGAATGGGTGAAGAGAGGCTGTAGGTGCTAGGGTGAAGAGAGGTGGTAGGTGCTGGGGTGAAGAGAGGCGGTAGGTGCTGGGGTGAAGACAGGTGGTAGGTGCTGGGGTGAAGAGATGTGGTAGGTTCTGGGGTGAACGAGTGAAGAGAGGAGGTAGGTGCTGAAGTGAAGAGAGGTTGTAGGTGCTGGGGTGAAGAGAGGTGGTAGGTGCTGGGGAGAAGAGAGGTGGTAGGTTCTGGGGTGAAGAGAGGTGGTAGGTGCTGGGGTGAAGAGAGGTTGTAGGTGCTGGGGTGAAGAGAGGTGGTAGGTGCTGGGGTGAAGAGAGGTGGTAGGAACTTGGGGTGAAGAGAGGTGGTAGGTGCTGAGGTGAAGAGAGGTGGCAGGTGCTGGGGTGAACGGGTGAAGAGAGGCGGTAGGTGCTGGTGTGAAGAGGTGGTAGGTGCTGGGTGAAGAAAGGTGGTAGGTGCTGGGGTGAAGGAAGGTGGTAGGTGCTGGGGTGAAGGGAGGTGGTAGGTGCTGGGGTGAACGGGTGAAGAGAGGCGGTAGGTGCTAGGGTGAAGAGAGGTGGTAGGTGCTGGGGTGTTGAGAGGTGGTAGGTGTTGGGGTGAATGGGTGAAGATAGGCAGTAGGTGCTGGGGAGAAGAGAGGTGGTAGGTGCTGGGGTGAAGAGAAGTGCTAGGGTGAAGAGAGGTGGTAGGTGCTGGGGTGAAGAGAGGCGGTAGGTGCTGGGGTGAAGACAGGTGGTAGGTGCTGGGGTGAAGAGAGGTGGTAGGTGCTGGGGTGAAGAGAGGTGGTAGGTGCTGGGGTGAAGAGATGTGGTAGGTGTTGGGTTGAATGAGTAAATAGAGGCCGTAGGTGCTGGGGTGAAGAGAGGCCGTAGGTGCTAGGGTGAAGAGAGGCCGTAGGTGCTGGGGTGAAGAGAGGTTGTAGGTGCTGGGGTGAAGAGAGGTTGTAGGTGCTGGGGTGAAGAGAGGTGGTAGGTGCTGGGGTGAAGAGAGGTGGTAGGTGCTGGGGTGAAGAGAGGTGGTAGGTACTTGGGGTGAAGAGAGGTGGTAGGTGCTGGGGTGAAGAGAGGTGGTAGGTGCTGGGGTGAACGGGTGAAGAGAGGCGGTAGGTGCTGGTGTGAAGAGGTGGTAGGTGCTGGGTGAAGAAAGGTGGTAGGTGCTGGGGTGAAGGGAGGTGGTAGGTGCTGGGGTGAAGGGAGGTGGTAGGTTCTGGGGTGAACGGGTGAAGAAAGGCGGTAGGTGCTAGGGTGAAGAGAGGTGGTAGGTGCTGGGGTGAAGAGAGGCGGTAGGTGCTTGGGTGAAGAGAGGTGGTAGGTGCTGGGGTGAAGAGAGGTGGTAGGTGCTGGGGTGAAGAGAGGTGGTAGGTGCTGGGGTGAAGAGAGGTGGTAGGTGCTGGGGTGAAGAGATGTGGTAGGTGCTGGGGTGAACGAGTGAAGAGAGGTGTTAGGTGCTGGGGTGAAGAGAGGTGGTAGGTGCTGGGGTGAAGAGAGGTGGTAGGTACTTGGGGTGAAGAGAGGTGGTAGGTGCTGGGGTGAAGAGAGGTGGTAGGTGCTGGGGTGAACGGGTGAAGAGAGGCGGTAGGTGCTGGTGTGAAGAGGTGGTAGGTGCTGGGTGAAGGGAGGTGGTAGGTGCTGGGGTGAAGGGAGGTGGTAGGTACTTGGGGTGAAGAGAGGTGGTAGGTGCTGGGGTGAAGAGAGGTGGTAGGTGCTGGGGTGAACGGGTGAAGAGAGGCGGTAGGTGCTGGTGTGAAGAGGTGGTAGGTGCTGGGGTGAAGGGAGGTGGTAGGTGCTGGGGTGAAGGGAGGTGGTAGGTGCTGGGGTGAACAGGTGAAGAGAGGCGGTAGGTGATAGGGTGAAGAGAGGCGGTAGGTGCTGGGGTGAAGAGAGGTGGTAGGTGCTGGGGTGAAGAGATGTGGTAGGTGCTGGGGTGAACGAGTGAAGAGAGGCGGTAAGTGCTGGGATGAAGACAGGTTGTAGGTGCTGGGGTGAAGATTGGTTGTAGGTGCTGGGGTGAAGAGAGGTGGTAGGTACTTAGGGTGAAGAGAGGTGGAGGGTGCTGGGGTGAAGAGAGGTGGTAGGTGCTGGGGTGAACGGTTGAAGAGAGGCAGTAGGTGCTGGGGTCAAGAGAGGCCGTAGGTGCTGGGGTGAAGAGAGGTTGTAGGTGCTGGGGTGAAGAGAGGTTGTAGGTGCTGGGGTGAAGAGAGGTGGTAGGTGCTGGGGTGAAGAGAGGTGGTAGGTACTTGGGGTGAAGAGAGGTGGTAGGTGCTGGGGTGAAGAGAGGTGGTAGGTGCTGGGGTGAACGGGTGAAGAGAGGCGGTAGGTGCTGGGGTGAACGGGTGAAGAGAGGCGGTAGGTGCTAGGGTGAAGAGAGGTGGTAGGTGCTGGAGTATTGAGAGGTGGTAGGTGTTGGGGTGAATGGGTGAAGATAGGCAGTAGGTGCTGGGGTGAAGAGAGGTGGTAGGTACTTGGGGTGAAGAGAGGTGCTAGGGTGAAGAGAGGTGGTAGGTGCTGGGGTGAAGAGAGGTCGTAGGTGCTGGGGTGAACGACTGAAGAGAGGTGGTAGGTGCTGGGGTGAAGAGAGGTGGTAGGTGCTGGGGTGAAGAGAGGTGGTAGGTGCTGGGGTGAAGAGATGTGGTAGGTGCTGGGGTGAACGAGTGAAGAGAGGCCGTAGGTGCTGGGGTGAAGAGAGGCCGTAGGTGCTGGGGTGAAGAGAGGTTGTAGGTGCTGGGGTGAAGAGAGGTTGTAGGTGCTGGGGTGAAGAGAGGTGGTAGGTGCTGGGGTGAAGAGAGGTGGTAGGTGCTGGGGTGAAGAGAGGTGGTAGGTACTTGGGGTGAAGAGAGGTGGTAGGTGCTGGGGTGAAGAGAGGTGGTAGGTGCTGGGGTAAACGGGTGAAGAGAGGTGGTAGGTGCTGGTGTGAAGAGGTGGTAGGTGCTGGGTGAAGAAAGGTGGTAGGTGCTGGGGTGAAGGGAGGTGGTAGGTGCTGGGGTGAAGGGAGGTGGTAGGTGCTGGGGTGAATGGGTGAAGAGAGGCTGTAGGTGCTAGGGTGAAGAGAGGTGGTAGGTGCTGGGGTGAAGAGAGGCGGTAGGTGCTGGGGTGAAGACAGGTGGTAGGTGCTGGGGTGAAGAGAGGTGGTAGGTGCTGGGCTGAAGAGAGGTGGCAGGTGCTGGGGTGAAGAGATGTGGTAGGTGCTGGGGTGTATGAGTGAAGAGAGGCGGTAAGTGCTGCGATGAAGAGAGGTTGTAGGTGCTGGGGTGAAGATTGGTTGTAGGTGCTAGAGGTGGTAGGTACTTGGGGTGAAAAGAGGTGGTAGGTGCTGGTGTGAAGAGGTGGTAGGTGCTGGGTGAAGAAAGGTGGTAGGTGCTGGGGAATAGGGAGGTGGTAGGTGCTGGGGTGAAGGGAGGTGGTAGGTGCTGGGGTGAACGGGTGAAGAGAGGCGGTAGTTGCTAGGGTGAAGAGAGGTGGTAGGTGCTGGGGTGAAGAGAGGCGGTAGGTGCTGGGGTGAAGAGAGGTGGTAGGTGCTGGGGTGAAGAGAGGTGGTAGGTTCTGGGGTGAAGAGAGGTGGTAGGTGCTGGGGTGAAGAGATGTGGTAGGTGCTGGGGTGAACGAGTGAAGAGAGGCGGTAAGTGCTGGGATGAAGAGAGGTTGTAGGTGCTGGTGTGAAGATTGGTTGTAGGTGCTAGGGTGAAGAGAGGTGGTAGGTGCTGGGGTGAAGAGAGGTGGTAGGTGCTGGGCTGAAGATAGGTGGTAGGTGCTGGGGTGAAGAGAGGTGGTAGGTACTTGGGGTGAAGAGAGGTGGAGGGTGCTGGGGTGAAGAGAGGTGGTAGGTGCTGGGGTGAACGGTTGAAGAGAGGCAGTAGGTGCTGGGGTGAAGAGAGGTGGTAGGTGCTGGGGTGAAGAGAGGTGGTAGGTGCTAGGGTGAACGGGTGAAGAGAGGCGGTAGGTGCTGGGATGAAGAGAGGCGGTAGGTGCTGGGTGAAGAGAGGTGGTAGGTGCTGGGGAGAAGGGAGGTGGCAGGTGCTGGGGTGAACGGGTGAAGAAAGGCGGTAGATGCTGGGGTGAAGAGAGGCGGTAGGTGCTGGGGTGAAGAGAGGCGGTAAGTACTGGGGTGAAGAGAGGTGGTAGGTGCTGGGGTGTTGAGAGGTGGTAGGTGCTGGGGTGTTGAGAGGTGGTAGGTGTTGGGGTGAATGGGTGAAGAGAGGCAGTAGGTACTGGGGTGAAGAGAGGTGGTAGGTGCTGGGTTGAAGAGAGGTGCTAGGGTGAAGAGAGGTGATAGGTGCTGGGGTGAAGAGATTTAGTAGGTTCTAGGGTGAACGAGTGAAGAGAGGCGGTAGGTGCTGGGGTGAAGAGAGGTTGTAGGTGCTGGGGTGAAGAGAGGTTTTAGGTGCTGGTGTGAAGAGAGGTGGTAGGTGCTGGGGTGAAGAGAGGTGGTAGGTGCTGGGTTGAAGATATGTGGTAGGTTCTGCGGTAAAGAGAGGTGGTAGGTGCTGGGGTGAAGAGATTTAGTAGGTTCTGGGGTGAACGAGTGAAGAGAGGCAGTAGGTGCTGGGGTGAAGTTAGGTTGTAGGTGCTGGGGTGAAGAGAGGTGGTAGGTGCTGGGGTGAAGAGAGGTTGTAGGTACTTGGGGTGAAAAGAGGTGGTAGGTACTTGGGGTGAAGAGAGGTGGTAGGTGCTGGGGTGAACGACTGAAGAGAGGTGGTAGGTGCTGGGGTGAAGAGAGGTGGTAGGTGCTGGGGTGAAGAGAGGTGGTAGGTGCTGGGGTGAAGAGAGGTGGTAGGTGCTGGGGTGAAGAGATGTGGTAGGTGCTGGGGTGAACGAGTGAAGAGAGGCCGTAGGTGCTGGGGTGAAGAGAGGCCGTAGGTGCTGGGGTGAAGAGAGGCCGTAGGTGCTGGGGTGAAGAGAGGCCGTAGGTGCTGGGGTGAAGAGAGGTTGTAGGTGCTGGGGTGAAGAGAGGTTGTAGGTGCTGGGGTGAAGAGGGGTGGTAGGTGCTGGGGTGAAGAGAGGTGGTAGGTACTTGGGGTGAAGAGAGGTGGTAGGTGCTGGGGTGAAGAGAGGTGGTAGGTGCTGGGGTGAACGGGTAAAGAGAGGCGGTAGGTGCTGGTGTGAAGAGGTGGTAGGTGCTGGGTGAAGAAAGGTGGTAGGTGCTGGGGTGAAGGAAGGTGGTAGGTGCTGGGGCGAAGGGAGGTGGTAGGTGCTGGGGTGAATGGGTGAAGAGAGGCGGTAGGTGCTGGGGTGTTGAGAGGTGGTAGGTGTTGGGGTGAATGGGTGAAGATAGGCAGTAGGTGCTGGGGTGAAGAGAGGTGGTAGGTGCTGGGGTGAAGAGAGGTGCTAGGGTGAAGAGAGGTGGTAGGTGCTGGGGTGAAGAGAGGCGGTAGGTGCTGGGGTGAAGAGAGGTGGTAGGTGCTGGGGTGAAGAGAGGTGGTAGGTGCTGGGGTGAAGAGAGGTGGTAGGTGCTGGGGTGAATGAGTGAAGAGAGGCCGTAGGTGCTGGGGTGAAGAGAGGCCGTAGGTGCTGGGGTGAAGAGAGGCCGTAGGTGCTGGGGTGAAGAGAGGTTGTAGGTGCTGGGGTGAAGAGAGGTTGTAGGTGCTGGGGTGAAGAGAGGTGGTAGGTGCTGGGGTGAAGAGAGGTGGTAGGTACTTGGGGTGAAGAGAGGTGGTAGGTGCTGGGGTGGTAGGTGCTGGGGTGAACGGGTGAAGAGAGGCGGTAGGTGCTGGAGTGAAGAGGTGGTAGGTGCTGGGTGAAGAAAGGTGGTAGGTGCTGGGGTGAAGGGAGGTGGTAGGTGCTGGGGTGAAGGGAGGTGGTAGGTGCTGGGGTGAACGGGTGAAGAAAGGCGGTAGGTGCTAGGGTGAAGAGAGGTGGTAGGTGCTGGGGTGAAGAGAGGCGGTAGGTGCTGGGGTGAAGAGAGGTGGTAGGTGCTGGGGTGAAGAGAGGTGGTAGGTGCTGGGGTGAAGAGAGGTGCTAGGGTGAAGAGAGGTGGTAGGTGCTGGGGTGAAGAGAGGTGGTAGGTGCTGGGGTGAACGACTGAAGAGAGGTGGTAGGTGCTGGGGTGAAGATAGGTGGTAGGTGCTGGGGTGAAGACAGGTGGTAGGTGCTGGGGTGTTGAGAGGTGGTAGGTGTTGGGGTGAATGGGTAAAGATAGGCAGTAGGTGCTGGGGTGAAGAGAGGTGGTAGGTGCTGGGGTGAAGAGAGGTGGTAGGTGCTGGGGTGAACGACTGAAGAGAGGTGGTAGGTGCTGGGGTGAAGAGAGGTGGTAGGTGCTGGGGTGAAGAGAGGTGGTAGGTGCTGGGGTGAAGAGATGTGGTAGGTGCTGGGGTGAATGAGTGAAGAGAGGCCGTAGGTGCTGGGGTGAAGAGAAGCCATAGGTGCTGGGGTGAAGAGAGGTGGTAGGTGCTGGGGTGAAGAGAGGCCGTAGGTGCTGGGGTGAAGGGAGGTGGTAGGTGCTGGGGTGAAGGGAGGTGGTAGGTGCTGGGGTGAACGGGTGAAGAAAGGCGGTAGGTGCTAGGGTGAAGAGAGGTGGTAGGTGCTGGGGTGAAGAGAGGCGGTAGGTGCTGGGGTGAAGAGAGGTGGTAGGTGCTGGGGTGAAGAGAGGTGGTAGGTGCAGGGGTGAAGAGATGTGGTAGGTGCTGGGGTGAACGAGTGAAGAGAGGCGGTAAGTGCTGGGATGAAGAGAGGTTGTAGGTGCTGGGGTGAAGATTGGTTGTAGGTGCTAGGGTGAAGAGAGGTGTTAGGTGCTGGGGTGAATTGAGGTGGTAGGTGCTGGGGTGAAGAGAGGTGGTAGGTACTTGGGGTGAAGAGAGGTGGTAGGTGCTGGGGTGAAGAGAGGTGGTAGGTGCTGGGGTGAAGAGAGGTGGTAGGTGCTGGGCTGAAGATAGGTGGTAGGTGCTGGGGTGAAGAGAGGTGGTAGGTACTTGGGGTGAAGAGAGGTGGAGGGTGCTGGGGTGAAGAGAGGTGGTAGGTGCTGGGGTGAACGGTTGAAGAGAGGCAGTAGGTGCTGGGGTGAAGAGAGGCCGTAGGTGCTGGGGTGAAGAGAGGTTGTAGGTGCTGGGGTGAAGAGAGGTTGTAGGTGCTGGGGTGAAGAGAGGTGGTAGGTGCTGGGGTGAAGAGAGGTTGTAGGTATTTGGGGTGAAGAGAGGTGGTAGGTGCTGGGGTGAAGAGAGGTGGTAGGTGCTAGGGTGAACAGGTGAAGAGAGGCGGTAGGTGCTGGGGTGTTGAGAGGTGGTAGGTGTTGGGGTGAATGGGTGAAGATAGGCAGTAGGTGCTGGGGTGAAGAGAGGTGGTAGGTGCTGGGGTGAAGAGAGGTGCTAGGGTGAAGAGAGGTGGTAGGTGCTGGGGTGAAGAGAGGTGGTAGGTGCTGGGGTGAACAACTGAAGAGAGGTGGTAGGTGCTGGGGAGAAGATAGGTGGTAGGTGCTGGGGTGAAGACAGGTGGTAGGTGCTGGGGTGTTGAGAGGTGGTAGGTGTTGTGGTGAATGGGTGAAGATAGGCAGTAGGTGCTGGGGTGAAGAGAGGTGGTAGGTGCTGGGGTGAAGAGAGGTGGTAGGTGCTGGGGTGAAGAGAGGTGGTAGGTGCTGGGGTGAACGACTGAAGAGAGGTGGTAGGTGCTGGGGTGAAGAGAGGTGGTAGGTGCTGGGGTGAAGAGAGGTGGTAGGTGCTGGGGTGAAGAGATGTGGTAGGTGCTGGGGTGAATGAGTGAAGAGAGGCCGTAGGTGCTGGGGTGAAGAGAGGCCATAGGTGCTGGGGTGAAGAGAGGTTGTAGGTGCTGGGGTGAAGAGAGGTGGTAGGTGCTGGGGTGAAGAGAGGTGGTAGGTGCTGGGGTGAAGAGATGTGGTAGGTGCTGGGGTGAATGAGTGAAGAGAGGCCGTAGGTGCTGGGGTGAAGAGAGGCCATAGGTGCTGGGGTGAAGAGAGGTGGTAGGTGCTGGGGTGAAGAGAGGTGGTAGGTGCTGGAGTGAACGGGTGAAGAGAGGCGGTAGGTGCTGGTGTGAAGATGTGGTAGGTGCTGGGTGAAGAAAGGTGGTAGGTGCTGGGGTGAACGACTGAAGAGAGGTGGTAGGTGCTGGGGTGAAGAGAGGTGGTAGGTGCTGGGGTGAAGAGAGGTGGTAGGTGCTGGGGTGAAGAGATGTGGTAGGTGCTGGGGTGAATGAGTGAAGAGAGGCCGTAGGTGCTGGGGTGAAGAGAGGCCAGAGGTGCTGGGGTGAAGAGAGGTTGTAGGTGCTGGGGTGAAGAGAGGTGGTAGGTGCTGGGGTGAAGAGAGGTGGTAGGTGCTGGGGTGAAGAGAGGTGGTAGGTACTTGGGGTGAAGAGAGGTGGTAGGTGCTGGGGTGAAGAGAGGTGGTAGGTGCTGGAGTGAACGGGTGAAGAGAGGCGGTAGGTGCTGGTGTGAAGATGTGGTAGGTGCTGGGTGAAGAAAGGTGGTAGGTGCTGGGGTGAAGGGAGGTGGTAGGTGCTGGGGTGAAGGGAGGTGGTAGGTGCTGGGGTGAACGGGTGAAGAAAGGCGGTAGGTGCTAGGGTGAAGAGAAGTGGTAGGTGCTGGGGTGAAGAGAGGCGGTAGGTGCTGGGGTGAAGAGAGGTGGTAGGTGCTGGGGTGAAGAGAGGTGGTAGGTGCTGGGGTGAAGAGATGTGGTAGGTGCTGGGGTGAACGAGTGAAGAGAGGCGGTAAGTGCTGGGATGAAGAGAGGTTGTAGGTGCTGGGGTGAAGATTGGTTGTAGGTGCTAGGGTGAAGAGAGGTGTTAGGTGCTGGGGTGAATTGAGGTGGTAGGTGCTGGGGTGAAGAGAGGTGGTAGGTACTTGGGGTGAAGAGAGGTGGTAGGTGCTGGGGTGAAGAGAGGTGGTAGGTGCTGGGGTGAACGGGTGAAGAGAGGCGGTAGGTGCTGGTGTGAAGAGGTGGTAGGTGCTGGGTGAAGAAAGGTGGTAGGTGCTGGGGTGAAGGGAGGTGGTAGGTGCTGGGGTGAAGAGATGTGGTAGGTGCTGGGGTGAATGAGTGAAGAGAGGCCGTAGGTGCTGGGGTGAAGAGAGGCCAGAGGTGCTGGGGTGAAGAGAGGTTGTAGGTGCTGGGGTGAAGAGAGGTGGTAGGTGCTGGGGTGAAGAGAGGTGGTAGGTGCTGGGGTGAAGAGAGGTGGTAGGTACTTGGGGTGAAGAGAGGTGGTAGGTGCTGGGGTGAAGAGAGGTGGTAGGTGCTGGAGTGAACGGGTGAAGAGAGGCGGTAGGTGCTGGTGTGAAGATGTGGTAGGTGCTGGGTGAAGAAAGGTGGTAGGTGCTGGGGTGAAGGGAGGTGGTAGGTGCTGGGGTGAACGGGTGAAGAAAGGCGGTAGGTGCTAGGGTGAAGAGAGGTGGTAGGTGCTGGGGTGAAGAGAGGCGGTAGGTGCTGGGGTGAAGAGAGGTGGTAGGTGCTGGGGTGAAGAGAGGTGGTAGGTGCTGGGGTGAAGAGATGTGGTAGGTGCTGGGGTGAACGAGTGAAGAGAGGCGGTAAGTGCTGGGATGAAGAGAGGTTGTAGGTGCTGGGGTGAAGATTGGTTGTAGGTGCTAGGGTGAAGAGAGGTGTTAGGTGCTGGGGTGAATTGAGGTGGTAGGTGCTGGGGTGAAGAGAGGTGGTAGGTACTTGGGGTGAAGAGAGGTGGTAGGTGCTGGGGTGAAGAGAGGTGGTAGGTGCTGGGGTGAACGGGTGAAGAGAGGCGGTAGGTGCTGGTGTGAAGAGGTGGTAGGTGCTGGGTGAAGAAAGGTGGTAGGTGCTGGGGTGAAGGGAGGTGGTAGGTGCTCGGGTGCAGGGAGGTGGTAGGTGCTGGGGTGAACGGGTGAGGAGAGGCGGAAGGTGCTAGGGTGAAGAGAGGTGGTAGGTGCTGGGGTGAAGAAAAGCGGTAGGTGCCGGGGTGAAGAGAGGTGGTAGGTGCTGGGGTGAAGAGAGGTGGTAGGTGCTGGGGTGAAGAGATGTGGTAGGTGCTGGGGTGAACGAGTGAAGAAAGGCGGTAAGTGCTGGGATGAAGAGAGGTTGTAGGTGCTGGGGTGAAGATTGGTTGTAGGTGCTAGGGTGAAGAGAGGTGGTAGGTGCTGGGGTGAAGAGAAGTGGTAGGTGCTGGGCTGAAGATAGGTGGTAGGTGCTGGGGTGAAGAGAGGTAGTAGGTACTTGGGGTGAAGAGAGGTGGTAGGTGCTGGGGTGAACGGGTGAAGAAAGGCGGTAGGTGCTAGGGTGAAGAGAGGTGGTAGGTGCTGGGGTGAAGAGAGGCGGTAGGTGCTGGGGTGAAGAGAGGTGGTAGGTGCTGGGGTGAAGAGAGGTGGTAGGTGCTGGGGTGAAGAGAGGTGGTAGGTGCTGGGGTGAAGAGAGGTGGTAGGTGCTGGGGTGAAGAGATGTGGTAGGTGCTGGGGTGAACGAGTGAAGAGAGGTGTTAGGTGCTGGGGTGAAGAGAGGTGGTAGGTGCTGGGGTGAAGAGAGGTGGTAGGTACTTGGGGTGAAGAGAGGTGGTAGGTGCTGGGGTGAAGAGAGGTGGTAGGTGCTGGGGTGAACGGGTGAAGAGAGGCGGTAGGTGCTGGTGTGAAGAGGTGGTAGGTGCTGGGTGAAGAAAGGTGGTAGGTGCTGGGGTGAAGGGAGGTGGTAGGTGCTGGGGTGAACGGGTGAAGAGAGGCGGTAGGTGATAGGGTGAAGAGAGGTGGTAGGTGCTGGGGTGAAGAGAGGCGGTAGGTGCTGGGGTGAAGAGAGGTGGTAGGTGCTCGGGTGAACGAGTGAAGAGAGGCGGTAAGTGCTGGGATGAAGAGAGGTTGTAGGTGCTGGGGTGAAGATTGGTTGCAGGTGCTAGGGTGAAGAGAGGTGGTAGGTGCTGGGGTGAAGAGAGGTGGTAGGTGCTGGGCTGAAGATAGGTGGTAGGTGCTGGGGTGAAGAGAGGTGGTAGGTACTTGGGGTGAAGAGAGGTGGAGGGTGCTGGGGCGAAGAGAGGTGGTAGGTGCTGGGGTGAACGGTTGAAGAGAGGCAGTAGGTGCTGGGGTGAAGAGAGGTGGTAGGTGCTGGGGTGAAGAGAGGTGGTAGGTGCTAGGGTGAACGGGTGAAGAGAGGCGGTAGGTGCTGGGATGAAGAGAGGCGGTAGGTGCTGGGATGAAGAGAGGCGGAAGGTGCTGGGCTGAAGATAGGTGGTAGGTGCTGGGGTGAAGAGAGGTGATAGGTGCTGGGGTGAAGAGGTGGTAGGTGCTGGGTGAAGAAAGGTGGTAGGTGCTGGGGTGAAGGGAGGTGGTAGGTGCTGGGGTGAAGGGAGGTGGTAGGTGCTGGGGTAAACGGGTGAAGAGAGGCGGTAGGTGATAGGGTGAAGAGAGGTGGTAGGTGCTGGGGTGAAGAGAGGCGGTAGGTGCTGGGGTGAAGAGAGGCGGTAGGTGCTGGGGTGAAGAGAGGTGGTAGGTGCTGGGGTGAAGAGAGGTGGTAGGTGCTGGGGTGAAGAGAGGTGGTAGGTGCTGGGGTGAAGAGATGTGGTAGGTGCTGGGGTGAATGAGTGAAGAGAGGCCATAGGTGCTGGGGTGAAGAGAGGCCATAGGTGCTGGGGTGAAGAGAGGTTGTAGGTGCTGGGGTGAAGAGAGGTGGTAGGTGCTGGGGTGAAGAGAGGTGGTAGGTACTTGGGGTGAAGAGAGGTGGAGGGTGCTGGGGTGAAGAGAGGTGGTAGGTGCTGGGGTGAAGAGATGTGGTAGGTGCTGGGGTGAACGAGTGAAGAGAGGTGTTAGGTGCTGGGGTGAAGAGAGGTGGTAGGTGCTGGGGTGAAGAGAGGTGGTAGGTACTTGAGGTGAAGAGAGGTGGTAGGTGCTGGGGTGAAGAGAGGTGGTAGGTGCTGGGGTGAACGGGTGAAGAGAGGCGGTAGGTGCTGGTGTGAAGAGGTGGTAGGTGCTGGGTGAAGAAAGGTGGTACGTGCTGGGGTGAAGGGAGGTGGTAGGTGCTGGGGTGAAGGGAGGTGGTAGGTGCTGGGGTGAACGGGTGAAGAGAGGCGGTAGGTGATAGGATGAAGAGAGGTGGTAGGTGCTGGGGTGAAGAGAGGCGGTAGGTGCTGGGGTGAAGAGAGGTGGTAGGTGCTGGGGTGAAGAGATGTGGTAGGTGCTGGGGTGAACGAGTGAAGAGAGGCGGTAAGTGCAGGGATGAAGAGAGGTTGTAGGTGCTGGGGTGAAGATTGGTTGTAGGTGCTAGGGTGAAGAGAGGTGGTAGGTGCTGGGGTGAAGAGAGGTGGTAGGTGCTGGGCTGAAGATAGGTGGTAGGTGCTGGGGTGAAGAGAGGTGGTAGGTACTTGGGGTGAAGAGAGGTGGAGGGTGCTGGGGTGAAGAGAGGTGGTAGGTGCTGGGGTGAACGGTTGAAGAGAGGCAGTAGGTGCTGGGGTGAAGAGAGGCCGTAGGTGCTGGGGTGAAGAGAGGTTGTAGGTGCTGGGGTGAAGAGAGGTTGTAGGTGCTGGGGTGAAGAGAGGTGGTAGGTGCTGGGGTGAAGAGAGGTGGTAGGTACTTGGGGTGAAGAGAGGTGGTAGGTGCTGGGGTGAAGAGAGGTGGTAGGTGCTAGGGTGAACAGGTGAAGAGAGGCGGTAGGTGCTGGGGTGTTGAGAGGTGGTAGGTGTTGGGGTGAATGGGTGAAGATAGGCAGTAGGTGCTGGGGTGAAGAGAGGTGGTAGGTGCTGGGGTGAAGAGAGGTGCTAGGGTGAAGAGAGGTGGTAGGTGCTGGGGTGAAGAGAGGTGGTAGGTGCTGGGGTGAACGACTGAAGAGAGGTGGTAGGTGCTGGGGTGAAGATAGGTGGTAGGTGCTGGGGTGAAGACAGGTGGTAGGTGCTGGGGTGAACGGGTGAAGAAAGGCGGTAGGTGCTAGGGTGAAGAGAGGCGGTAGGTGCTGGGGTGAAGAGAGGTGGTAGGTGCTGGGGTGAAGAGAGGTGGTAGGTGCTGGGGTGAAGAGATGTGGTAGGTGCTGGGGTGAACGAGTGAAGAGAGGCGGTAAGTGCTGGGATGAAGAGAGGTTGTAGGTGCTGGGGTGAAGATTGGTTGTAGGTGCTAGGGTGAAGAGAGGTGTTAGGTGCTGGGGTGAATTGAGGTGGTAGGTGCTGGGGTGAAGAGAGGTGGTAGGTACTTTGGGTGAAGAGAGGTGGTAGGTGCTGGGGTGAAGAGAGGTGGTAGGTGCTGGGCTGAAGATAGGTGGTAGGTGCTGGGGTGAAGAGAGGTGGTAGGTACTTGGGGTGAAGAGAGGTGGAGGGTGCTGGGGTGAAGAGAGGTGGTAGGTGCTGGGGTGAACGGTTGAAGAGAGGCAGTAGGTGCTGGGGTGAAGAGAGGCCGTAGGTGCTGGGGTGAAGAGAGGTTGTAGGTGCTGGGGTGAAGAGAGGTTGTAGGTGCTGGGGTGAAGAGAGGTGGTAGGTGCTGGGGTGAAGAGAGGTGGTAGGTACTTGGGGTGAAGAGAGGTGGTAGGTGCTGGGGTGAAGAGAGGTGGTAGGTGCTAGGGTGAACAGGTGAAGAGAGGCGGTAGGTGCTGGGGTGTTGAGAGGTGGTAGGTGTTGGGGTGAATGGGTGAAGATAGGCAGTAGGTGCTGGGGTGAAGAGAGGTGGTAGGTGCTGGGGTGAAGAGAGGTGCTAGGGTGAAGAGAGGTGGTAGGTGCTGGGGTGAAGAGAGGTGGTAGGTGCTGGGGTGAACGACTGAAGAGAGGTGGTAGGTGCTGGGGTGAAGATAGGTGGTAGGTGCTGGGGTGAAGACAGGTGGTAGGTGCTGGGGTGTTGAGAGGTGGTAGGTGTTGGGGTGAATGGGTGAAGATAGGCTGTAGGTGCTGGGGTGAAGAGAGGTGGTAGGTGCTGGGGTGAAGAGAGGTGGTAGGTGCTGGGGTGAAGAGAGGTGGTAGGTGCTGGGGTGAACGACTGAAGAGAGGTGGTAGGTGCTGGGGTGAAGAGAGGTGGTAGGTGCTGGGGTGAAGAGAGGTGGTAGGTGCTGGGGTGAAGAGATGTGGTAGGTGCTGGGGTGAATGAGTGAAGAGAGGCCGTAGGTGCTGGGGTGAAGAGAGGTGGTAGGTGCTGGGGTGAAGAGAGGTGGTAGGTGCTGGGGTGAAGAGAGCTGGTAGGTGCTGGGGTGAAGAGAGGTGGTAGGTACTTGGGGTGAAGAGAGGTGGTAGGTGCTGGGGTGAAGAGAGGTGGTAGGTGCTGGAAGTGAACGGGTGAAGAGAGGCGGTAGGTGCTGGTGTGAAGATGTGGTAGGTGCTGGGTGAAGAAAGGTGGTAGGTGCTGGGGTGAAGGGAGGTGGTAGGTGCTGGGGTGAAGGGAGGTGGTAGGTGCTGGGGTGAACGGGTGAAGAAAGGCGGTAGGTGCTAGGGTGAAGAGAGGTGGTAGGTGCTGGGGTGAAGAGAGGCGGTAGGTGCTGGGGTGAAGAGAGGTGGTAGGTGCTGGGGTGAAGAGAGGTGGTAGGTGCTGGGGTGAAGAGATGTGGTAGGTGCTGGGGTGAACGAGTGAAGAGAGGCGGTAAGTGCTGGGATGAAGAGAGGTTGTAGGTGCTGGGGTGAAGATTGGTTGTAGGTGCTAGGGTGAAGAGAGGTGTTAGGTGCTGGGGTGAATTGAGGTGGTAGGTGCTGGGGTGAAGAGAGGTGGTAGGTACTTGGGGTGAAGAGAGGTGGTAGGTGCTGGGGTGAAGAGAGGTGGTAGGTGCTGGGGTGAAGAGAGGTGGTAGGTGCTGGGGTGAACGGGTGAAGAGAGGCGGTAGGTGCTGGTGTGAAGAGGTGGTAGGTGCTGGGTGAAGAAAGGTGGTAGGTGCTGGGGTGAAGGGAGGTGGTAGGTGCTCGGGTGCAGGGAGGTGGTAGGTGCTGGGGTGAACGGGTGAGGAGAGGCGGTAGGTGCTAGGGTGAAGAGAGGTGGTAGGTGCTGGGGTGAAGAAAAGCGGTAGGTGCCGGGGTGAAGAGAGGTGGTAGGTGCTGGGGTGAAGAGAGGTGGTAGGTGCTGGGGTGAAGAGATGTGGTAGGTGCTGGGGTGAACGAGTGAAGAGAGGCGGTAAGTGCTGGGATGAAGAGAGGTTGTAGGTGCTGGGGTGAAGATTGGTTGTAGGTGCTAGGGTGAAGAGAGGTGGTAGGTGCTGGGGTGAAGAGAAGTGGTAGGTGCTGGGCTGAAGATAGGTGGTAGGTGCTGGGGTGAAGAGAGGTAGTAGGTACTTGGGGTGAAGAGAGGTGGAGGGTGCTGAGGTGAAGAGAGGTGGTAGGTGCTGGGGTGAACGGTTGAAGAGAGGCAGTAGGTGCTGGGGTGAAGAGAGGTGGTAGGTGCTGGGGTGAAGACAGGTGGTAGGTGCTGGTGGTGAAGAGAGGTGGTAGGTGCTGGTGGTGAAGAGAGCTGGTAGGTGCTGGGGTGAAGAGATGTGGTAGGTGCTGGGGTGAACGAGTGAAAAGAGGCGGTAAGTGCTGGGATGAAGAGAGGTTGTAGGTGCTGGGGTGAAGATTGGTTGTAGGTGCTAGGGTGAAGAGAGGTGGTAGGTACTTGGGGTGAAGAGAGGTGGTAGGTGCTGGGGTGAAGAGAGGTGGTATGTGCTGGGGTGAACGGGTGAAGAGAGGCGGTAGGTGCTGGTGTGAAGAGGTGGTAGGTGCTGGGTGAAGAAAGGTGGTAGGTGCTGGGGTGAAGGGAGGTGGTAGGTGCTCGGGTGCAGGGAGGTGGTAGGTGCTGGGGTGAACGGGTGAGGAGAGGCGGAAGGTGCTAGGGTGAAGAGAGGTGGTAGGTGCTGGGGTGAAGAAAAGCGGTAGGTGCCGGGGTGAAGAGAGGTGGTAGGTGCTGGGGTGAAGAGAGGTGGTAGGTGCTGGGGTGAAGAGATGTGGTAGGTGCTGGGGTGAACGAGTGAAGAAAGGCGGTAAGTGCTGGGATGAAGAGAGGTTGTAGGTGCTGGGGTGAAGATTGGTTGTAGGTGCTAGGGTGAAGAGAGGTGGTAGGTGCTGGGGTGAAGAGAAGTGGTAGGTGCTGGGCTGAAGATAGGTGGTAGGTGCTGGGGTGAAGAGAGGTAGTAGGTACTTGGGGTGAAGAGAGGTGGTAGGTGCTGGGGTGAACGGGTGAAGAAAGGCGGTAGGTGCTAGGGTGAAGAGAGGTGGTAGGTGCTGGGGTGAAGAGAGGCGGTAGGTGCTGGGGTGAAGAGAGGTGGTAGGTGCTGGGGTGAAGAGAGGTGGTAGGTGCTGGGGTGAAGAGAGGTGGTAGGTGCTGGGGTGAAGAGAGGTGGTAGGTGCTGGGGTGAAGAGATGTGGTAGGTGCTGGGGTGAACGAGTGAAGAGAGGTGTTAGGTGCTGGGGTGAAGAGAGGTGGTAGGTGCTGGGGTGAAGAGAGGTGGTAGGTACTTGGGGTGAAGAGAGGTGGTAGGTGCTGGGGTGAAGAGAGGTGGTAGGTGCTGGGGTGAACGGGTGAAGAGAGGCGGTAGGTGCTGGTGTGAAGAGGTGGTAGGTGCTGGGTGAAGAAAGGTGGTAGGTGCTGGGGTGAAGGGAGGTGGTAGGTGCTGGGGTGAACGGGTGAAGAGAGGCGGTAGGTGATAGGGTGAAGAGAGGTGGTAGGTGCTGGGGTGAAGAGAGGCGGTAGGTGCTGGGGTGAAGAGAGGTGGTAGGTGCTCGGGTGAACGAGTGAAGAGAGGCGGTAAGTGCTGGGATGAAGAGAGGTTGTAGGTGCTGGGGTGAAGATTGGTTGCAGGTGCTAGGGTGAAGAGAGGTGGTAGGTGCTGGGGTGAAGAGAGGTGGTAGGTGCTGGGCTGAAGATAGGTGGTAGGTGCTGGGGTGAAGAGAGGTGGTAGGTACTTGGGGTGAAGAGAGGTGGAGGGTGCTGGGGTGAAGAGAGGTGGTAGGTGCTGGGGTGAACGGTTGAAGAGAGGCAGTAGGTGCTGGGGTGAAGAGAGGTGGTAGGTGCTGGGGTGAAGAGAGGTGGTAGGTGCTAGGGTGAACGGGTGAAGAGAGGCGGTAGGTGCTGGGATGAAGAGAGGCGGTAGGTGCTGGGATGAAGAGAGGCGGAAGGTGCTGGGCTGAAGATAGGTGGTAGGTGCTGGGGTGAAGAGAGGTGATAGGTGCTGGGGTGAAGAGGTGGTAGGTGCTGGGTGAAGAAAGGTGGTAGGTGCTGGGGTGAAGGGAGGTGGTAGGTGCTGGGGTGAAGGGAGGTGGTAGGTGCTGGGGTAAACGGGTGAAGAGAGGCGGTAGGTGATAGGGTGAAGAGAGGTGGTAGGTGCTGGGGTGAAGAGAGGCGGTAGGTGCTGGGGTGAAGAGAGGTGGTAGGTGCTGGGGTGAAGAGAGGTGGTAGGTGCTGGGGTGAAGAGAGGTGGTAGGTGCTGGGGTGAAGAGAGGTGGTAGGTGCTGGGGTGAAGAGATGTGGTAGGTGCTGGGGTGAATGAGTGAAGAGAGGCCATAGGTGCTGGGGTGAAGAGAGGCCATAGGTGCTGGGGTGAAGAGAGGTTGTAGGTGCTGGGGTGAAGAGAGGTGGTAGGTGCTGGGGTGAAGAGAGGTGGTAGGTACTTGGGGTGAAGAGAGGTGGAGGGTGCTGGGGTGAAGAGAGGTGGTAGGTGCTGGGGTGAAGAGATGTGGTAGGTGCTGGGGTGAACGAGTGAAGAGAGGTGTTAGGTGCTGGGGTGAAGAGAGGTGGTAGGTGCTGGGGTGAAGAGAGGTGGTAGGTACTTGAGGTGAAGAGAGGTGGTAGGTGCTGGGGTGAAGAGAGGTGGTAGGTGCTGGGGTGAACGGGTGAAGAGAGGCGGTAGGTGCTGGTGTGAAGAGGTGGTAGGTGCTGGGTGAAGAAAGGTGGTACGTGCTGGGGTGAAGGGAGGTGGTAGGTGCTGGGGTGAAGGGAGGTGGTAGGTGCTGGGGTGAACGGGTGAAGAGAGGCGGTAGGTGATAGGATGAAGAGAGGTGGTAGGTGCTGGGGTGAAGAGAGGCGGTAGGTGCTGGGGTGAAGAGAGGTGGTAGGTGCTGGGGTGAAGAGATGTGGTAGGTGCTGGGGTGAACGAGTGAAGAGAGGCGGTAAGTGCTGGGATGAAGAGAGGTTGTAGGTGCTGGGGTGAAGATTGGTTGTAGGTGCTAGGGTGAAGAGAGGTGGTAGGTGCTGGGGTGAAGAGAGGTGGTAGGTGCTGGGCTGAAGATAGGTGGTAGGTGCTGGGGTGAAGAGAGGTGGTAGGTACTTGGGGTGAAGAGAGGTGGAGGGTGCTGGGGTGAAGAGAGGTGGTAGGTGCTGGGGTGAACGGTTGAAGAGAGGCAGTAGGTGCTGGGGTGAAGAGAGGCCGTAGGTGCTGGGGTGAAGAGAGGTTGTAGGTGCTGGGGTGAAGAGAGGTTGTAGGTGCTGGGGTGAAGAGAGGTGGTAGGTGCTGGGGTGAAGAGAGGTGGTAGGTACTTGGGGTGAAGAGAGGTGGTAGGTGCTGGGGTGAAGAGAGGTGGTAGGTGCTAGGGTGAACAGGTGAAGAGAGGCGGTAGGTGCTGGGGTGTTGAGAGGTGGTAGGTGTTGGGGTGAATGGGTGAAGATAGGCAGTAGGTGCTGGGGTGAAGAGAGGTGGTAGGTGCTGGGGTGAAGAGAGGTGCTAGGGTGAAGAGAGGTGGTAGGTGCTGGGGTGAAGAGAGGTGGTAGGTGCTGGGGTGAACGACTGAAGAGAGGTGGTAGGTGCTGGGGTGAAGATAGGTGGTAGGTGCTGGGGTGAAGACAGGTGGTAGGTGCTGGGGTGAACGGGTGAAGAAAGGCGGTAGGTGCTAGGGTGAAGAGAGGCGGTAGGTGCTGGGGTGAAGAGAGGTGGTAGGTGCTGGGGTGAAGAGAGGTGGTAGGTGCTGGGGTGAAGAGATGTGGTAGGTGCTGGGGTGAACGAGTGAAGAGAGGCGGTAAGTGCTGGGATGAAGAGAGGTTGTAGGTGCTGGGGTGAAGATTGGTTGTAGGTGCTAGGGTGAAGAGAGGTGTTAGGTGCTGGGGTGAATTGAGGTGGTAGGTGCTGGGGTGAAGAGAGGTGGTAGGTACTTTGGGTGAAGAGAGGTGGTAGGTGCTGGGGTGAAGAGAGGTGGTAGGTGCTGGGCTGAAGATAGGTGGTAGGTGCTGGGGTGAAGAGAGGTGGTAGGTACTTGGGGTGAAGAGAGGTGGAGGGTGCTGGGGTGAAGAGAGGTGGTAGGTGCTGGGGTGAACGGTTGAAGAGAGGCAGTAGGTGCTGGGGTGAAGAGAGGCCGTAGGTGCTGGGGTGAAGAGAGGTTGTAGGTGCTGGGGTGAAGAGAGGTTGTAGGTGCTGGGGTGAAGAGAGGTGGTAGGTGCTGGGGTGAAGAGAGGTGGTAGGTACTTGGGGTGAAGAGAGGTGGTAGGTGCTGGGGTGAAGAGAGGTGGTAGGTGCTAGGGTGAACAGGTGAAGAGAGGCGGTAGGTGCTGGGGTGTTGAGAGGTGGTAGGTGTTGGGGTGAATGGGTGAAGATAGGCAGTAGGTGCTGGGGTGAAGAGAGGTGGTAGGTGCTGGGGTGAAGAGAGGTGCTAGGGTGAAGAGAGGTGGTAGGTGCTGGGGTGAAGAGAGGTGGTAGGTGCTGGGGTGAACGACTGAAGAGAGGTGGTAGGTGCTGGGGTGAAGATAGGTGGTAGGTGCTGGGGTGAAGACAGGTGGTAGGTGCTGGGGTGTTGAGAGGTGGTAGGTGTTGGGGTGAATGGGTGAAGATAGGCTGTAGGTGCTGGGGTGAAGAGAGGTGGTAGGTGCTGGGGTGAAGAGAGGTGGTAGGTGCTGGGGTGAAGAGAGGTGGTAGGTGCTGGGGTGAACGACTGAAGAGAGGTGGTAGGTGCTGGGGTGAAGAGAGGTGGTAGGTGCTGGGGTGAAGAGAGGTGGTAGGTGCTGGGGTGAAGAGATGTGGTAGGTGCTGGGGTGAATGAGTGAAGAGAGGCCGTAGGTGCTGGGGTGAAGAGAGGTGGTAGGTGCTGGGGTGAAGAGAGGTGGTAGGTGCTGGGGTGAAGAGAGGTGGTAGGTGCTGGGGTGAAGAGAGGTGGTAGGTACTTGGGGTGAAGAGAGGTGGTAGGTGCTGGGGTGAAGAGAGGTGGTAGGTGCTGGAGTGAACGGGTGAAGAGAGGCGGTAGGTGCTGGTGTGAAGATGTGGTAGGTGCTGGGTGAAGAAAGGTGGTAGGTGCTGGGGTGAAGGGAGGTGGTAGGTGCTGGGGTGAAGGGAGGTGGTAGGTGCTGGGGTGAACGGGTGAAGAAAGGCGGTAGATGCTAGGGTGAAGAGAGGTGGTAGGTGCTGGGGTGAAGAGAGGCGGTAGGTGCTGGGGTGAAGAGAGGTGGTAGGTGCTGGGGTGAAGAGAGGTGGTAGGTGCTGGGGTGAAGAGATGTGGTAGGTGCTGGGGTGAACGAGTGAAGAGAGGCGGTAAGTGCTGGGATGAAGAGAGGTTGTAGGTGCTGGGGTGAAGATTGGTTGTAGGTGCTAGGGTGAAGAGAGGTGTTAGGTGCTGGGGTGAATTGAGGTGGTAGGTGCTGGGGTGAAGAGAGGTGGTAGGTACTTGGGGTGAAGAGAGGTGGTAGGTGCTGGGGTGAAGAGAGGTGGTAGGTGCTGGGGTGAAGAGAGGTGGTAGGTGCTGGGGTGAACGGGTGAAGAGAGGCGGTAGGTGCTGGTGTGAAGAGGTGGTAGGTGCTGGGTGAAGAAAGGTGGTAGGTGCTGGGGTGAAGGGAGGTGGTAGGTGCTCGGGTGCAGGGAGGTGGTAGGTGCTGGGGTGAACGGGTGAGGAGAGGCGGTAGGTGCTAGGGTGAAGAGAGGTGGTAGGTGCTGGGGTGAAGAAAAGCGGTAGGTGCCGGGGTGAAGAGAGGTGGTAGGTGCTGGGGTGAAGAGAGGTGGTAGGTGCTGGGGTGAAGAGATGTGGTAGGTGCTGGGGTGAACGAGTGAAGAGAGGCGGTAAGTGCTGGGATGAAGAGAGGTTGTAGGTGCTGGGGTGAAGATTGGTTGTAGGTGCTAGGGTGAAGAGAGGTGGTAGGTGCTGGGGTGAAGAGAAGTGGTAGGTGCTGGGCTGAAGATAGGTGGTAGGTGCTGGGGTGAAGAGAGGTAGTAGGTACTTGGGGTGAAGAGAGGTGGAGGGTGCTGGGGTGAAGAGAGGTGGTAGGTGCTGGGGTGAACGGTTGAAGAGAGGCAGTAGGTGCTGGGGTGAAGAGAGGTGGTAGGTGCTGGGGTGAAGACAGGTGGTAGGTGCTGGTGGTGAAGAGAGGTGGTAGGTGCTGGTGGTGAAGAGAGCTGGTAGGTGCTGGGGTGAAGAGATGTGGTAGGTGCTGGGGTGAACGAGTGAAAAGAGGCGGTAAGTGCTGGGATGAAGAGAGGTTGTAGGTGCTGGGGTGAAGATTGGTTGTAGGTGCTAGGGTGAAGAGAGGTGGTAGGTACTTGGGGTGAAGAGAGGTGGTAGGTGCTGGGGTGAAGAGAGGTGGTATGTGCTGGGGTGAACGGGTGAAGAGAGGCGGTAGGTGCTGGTGTGAAGAGGTGCTAGGTGCTGGGTGAAGAAAGGTGGTAGGTGCTGGGGTGAAGGGAGGTGGTAGTTGCTGTGGTGAAGGGAGGTGGTAGGTGCTGGGGTGAACGGGTGAAGAGAGGCGGTAGGTGCTAGGGTGAAGAGGTGGTAGGTGCTGGGGTGAAGAGAGGCGGTAGGTGCTGGGGTGAAGAGAGGTGGTAGGGTGAAGAGAGGTGGTAGGTGCTGGGGTGAAGAGAGGTGTTAGGTGCTGGGGTGAAAGAGTGAAGTGAGGCGGTAGGTGCTGGGGTGATGAGGGGTGGTAGGTGCTGGGCTGATGAGGGGTGGTAGGTGTTGGGGTGAAGAGAGGTGGTAGGTGCTGGGGTGAAGAGTGGTGCTAGGGTGAAGAGAGGTGGTAGGTGCTGGGGTGAAGAGAGGTGTTAGGTGCTGGGGTGAAAGAGTGAAGTGAGGCGGTAGGTGCTGGGGTGATGAGGGGTGGTAGGTGCTGGGCTGATGAGGGGTGGTAGGTGTTGGGGTGAAGAGAGGTGGTAGGTGCTGGGGTGAAGAGAGGTGGTAGGTGCTGGGGTGAAGAGAGGTGGTAGGTGCTGGGGTGAACGAGTGAAGAGAGGCGGTAGGTGGTGGGGTGAAGAGAGGTTGTAGGTGCTGGGGTGAAGAGAGGTGGTAGGTGCTGGGGTGAACGGGTGAAGAGAGGCGGTAGGTGCTAGGTTGAAGAGAGGCGGTAGGTGCTGGGGTGAAGAGAGGCGGTAGGAGTTGGGGTGAAGAGAGGCGGTAGGAGTTGGGGTGAAGAGAGGTGGTAGGTGCTGGGGTGAAGAGAGGTGGTAGGTGCTGGGGTGAAGAGAGGTGGTAGGTTCTGAGTTGAAGAGAGGTGCTAGGGTGAAGACAGCTGGTAGGTGCTGGGGTGAAGAGATGTGGTAGGTTCTGGGGTGAACGAGTGAAGAGAGGAGGTAGGTGCTGAGGTGAAGAGAGGTTGTAGGTGCTGGGGTGAAGAGAGGTGGTAGGTGCTGGGGAGAAGAGAGGTGGTAGGTTCTGGGGTGAAGAGAGGTGGTAGGTGCTGGGGTGAAGAGAGGTTTTAGGTGCTGGGGTGAAGAGAGGTGGTAGGTGCTGGGGTGAAGAGAGGTGGTAGGTACTTGGGGTGAAGAGAGGTGGTAGGTGCTGAGGTGAAGAGAGGTGGCAGGTGCTGGGGTGAACGGGTGAAGAGAGGCGGTAGGTGCTGGTGTGAAGAGGTGGTAGGTGCTGGGTGAAGAAAGGTGGTAGGTGCTGGGGTGAAGGAAGGTGGTAGGTGCTGGGGTGAAGGGAGGTGGTAGGTGCTGGGGTGAACGGGTGAAGAGAGGCGGTAGGTGCTAGGGTGAAGAGAGGTGGTAGGTGCTGGGGTGTTGAGAGGTGGTAGGTGTTGGGGTGAATGGGTGAAGATAGGCAGTAGGTGCTGGGGTGAAGAGAGGTGGTAGGTGCTTGGGTGAAGAGAGGTGCTAGGGTGAAGAGAGGTGGTAGGTGCTGGGGTGAAGAGAGGCGGTAGGTGCTGGGGTGAAGACAGGTGGTAGGTGCTGGGGTGAAGAGAGGTGGTAGGTGCTGGGGTGAAGAGAGGTGGTAGGTGCTGGGGTGAAGAGATGTGGTAGGTGCTGGGGTGAATGAGTAAAGAGAGGCCGTAGGTGCTGGGGTGAAGAGAGGCCGTAGGTGCTAGGGTGAAGAGAGGCCGTAGGTGCTGGGGTGAAGAGAGGTTGTAGGTGCTGGGGTGAAGAGAGGTTGTAGGTGCTGGGGTGAAGAGAGGTGGTAGGTGCTGGGGTGAAGAGAGGTGGTAGGTGCTGGGGTGAAGAGAGGTGGTAGGTACTTGGGGTGAAGAGAGGTGGTAGGTGCTGGGGTGAAGAGAGGTGGTAGGTGCTGGGGTGAACAGGTGAAGAGAGGCGGTAGGTGCTGGTGTGAAGAGGTGGTAGGTGCTGGGTGAAGAAAGGTGGTAGGTGCTGGGGTGAAGGGAGGTGGTAGGTGCTGGGGTGAAGGGAGGTGGTAGGTGCTGGGGTGAACGGGAGAAGAAAGGCGGTAGGTGCTAGGGTGAAGAGAGGTGGTAGGTGCTGGGGTGAAGAGAGGCGGTAGGTGCTGGGGTGAAGAGAGGTGGTAGGTGCTGGGGTGAAGAGAGGTGGTAGGTGCTGGGGTGAAGAGAGGTGGTAGGTGCTGGGGTGAAGAGAGGTGGTAGGTGCTGGGGTGAAGAGATGTGGTAGGTGCTGGGGTGAACGAGTGAAGAGAGGTGTTAGGTGCTGGGGTGAAGAGAGGTGGTAGGTGCTGGGGTGAAGAGAGGTGGTAGGTACTTGGGGTGAAGAGAGGTGGTAGGTGCTGGGGTGAAGAGAGGTGGTAGGTGCTGGGGTGAACGGGTGAAGAGAGGCGGTAGGTGCTGGTGTGAAGAGGTGGTAGGTGCTGGGTGAAGGGAGGTGGTAGGTGCTGGGGTGAAGGGAGGTGGTAGGTACTTGGGGTGAAGAGAGGTGGTAGGTGCTGGGGTGAAGAGAGGTGGTAGGTGCTGGGGTGAACGGGTGAAGAGAGGCGGTAGGTGCTGGTGTGAAGAGGTGGTAGGTGCTGGGGTGAAGGGAGATGGTAGGTGCTGGGGTGAAGGGAGGTGGTAGGTGCTGGGGTGAACGGGTGAAGAGAGGCGGTAGGTGATAGGGTGAAGAGAGGTGGTAGGTGCTGGGGTGAAGAGAGGTGGTAGGTGCTGGGGTGAAGAGATGTGGTAGGTGCTGGGGTGAACAAGTGAAGAGAGGCGGTAAGTGCTGGGATGAAGACAGGTTGTAGGTGCTGGGGTGAAGATTGGTTGTAGGTGCTAGGGTGAAGAGAGGTGGTAGGTGCTGGGGTGAAGAGAGGTGGTAGTTGCTGGGCTGAAGATAGGTGGTAGGTGCTGGGGTGAAGAGAGGTGGTAGGTACTTAGGGTGAAGAGAGGTGGAGGGTGCTGGGGTGAAGAGAGGTGGTAGGTGCTGGGGTGAACGGTTGAAGAGAGGCAGTAGGTGCTGGGGTCAAGAGAGGCCGTAGGTGCTGGGGTGAAGAGAGGTTGTAGGTGCTGGGGTGAAGAGAGGTGGTAGGTGCTGGGGTGAAGAGAGGTGGTAGGTACTTGGGGTGAAGAGAGGTGGTAGGTGCTGGGGTGAAGAGAGGTGGTAGGTGCTGGGGTGAACGGGTGAAGAGAGGCGGTAGGTGCTGGGGTGAACGGGTGAAGAGAGGCGGTAGGTGCTAGGTTGAAGAGAGGTGGTAGGTGCTGGAGTGTTGAGAGGTGGTAGGTGTTGGGGTGAATGGGTGAAGATAGGCAGTAGGTGCTGGGGTGAAGAGAGGTGGTAGGTGCTGGGGTGAAGAGAGGTGCTAGGGTGAAGAGAGGTGGTAGGTGCTGGGGTGTAGAGAGGTGGTAGGTGCTGGGGTGAACGACTGAAGAGAGATGGTAGGTGCTGGGGTGAAGAGAGGTGGTAGGTGCTGGGGTGAAGAGAGGTGGTAGGTGCTGGGGTGAAGAGATGTGGTAGGTGCTGGGGTGAATGAGTGAAGAGAGGCCGTAGGTGCTGGGGTGAAGAGAGGCCATAGGTGCTGGGGTGAAGAGAGGTTGTAGGTGCTGGGGTGAAGAGAGGTGGTAGGTGCTGGGGTGAAGAGAGGTGGTAGGTGCTGGGGTGAAGAGAGGTGGTAGGTACTTGGGGTGAAGAGAGGTGGTACGTGCTGGGGTGAAGAGAGGTGGTAGGTGCTGGAGTGAACGGGTGAAGAGAGGCGGTAGGTGCTGGTGTGAAGAGGTGGTAGGTGCTGGGTGAAGAAAGGTGGTAGGTGCTGGGGTGAAGGGAGGTGGTAGGTGCTGGGGTGAAGGGAGGTGGTAGGTGCTGGGGTGAACGGGTGAAGAAAGGCGGTAGGTGCTAGGGTGAAGAGAGGTGGTAGGTGCTGGGGTGAAGAGAGGCGGTAGGTGCTGGGGTGAAGAGAGGTGGTAGGTGCTGGGGTGAAGAGAGGTGGTAGGTGCTGGGGTGAAGAGATGTGGTAGGTGCTGGGGTGAACGAGTGAAGAGAGGCGGTAAGTGCTGGGATGAAGAGAGGTTGTAGGTGCTGGGGTGAAGAGAGGTGTTAGGTGCTGGGGTGAAGAGAGGTGGTAGGTGCTGGGGTGAAGAGAGGTGGTAGGTGCTGGGGTGAACGGGTGAAGAGAGGCGGTAGGTGCTGGTGTGAAGAGGTGGTAGGTGCTGGGTGAAGAAAGGTGGTAGGTGCTGGGGTGAAGGGAGGTGGTAGGTGCTAGGGGGAAGGGAGGTGGTAGGTACTGGGGTGAACGGGTGAAGAGAGGCGGTAGGTGCTAGGGTGAAGAGAGGTGGTAGGTGCTGGGGTGAAGAGAGGCAGTAGGTGCTGGGGTGAAGAGAGGTGGTAGGTCCTGGGGTGAAGAGAGGTGGTAGGTGCTGGGGTGAAGAGATGCGGTAGGTGCTGGGGTGAACAAGTGAAGAGAGGCGGTAAGTGCAGGGATGAAGAGAGGTTGTAGGTGCTGGGGTGAAGATTGGTTGTAGGTGCTAGGGTGAAGAGAGGTGGTAGGTGCTGGGGTGAAGAGAGGTGGTAGGTGCTGGGCTGAAGATAGGTGGTAGGTTCTGGGGTGAAGAGAGGTAGTAGGTACTTGGGGTGAAGAGAGGTGGAGGGTGCTGGGGTGAAGAGAGGTGGTAGGTGCTGGGGTGAACGGTTGAAGAGAGGCAGTAGGTGCTGGGGTGAAGAGAGGTGGTAGGTGCTGGGGTGAAGAGAGGTGGTAGGTGCTGGTGGTGAAGAGAGGTGATAGGTGCTGGGGTGAAGAGAGGTGGTAGGTGCTGGGGTGAAGAGATGTGGTAGGTGCTGGGGTGAACGAGTGAAGAGAGGCGGTAAGTGCTGGGATGAAGAGAGGTTGTAGGTGCTGGGGTGAAGATTGGTTGTAGGTGCTAGGGTGAAGAGAGGTGTTAGGTGATGGGGTGAAGAGAGGTGGTAGGTGCTGAGGTGAAGAGAGGTGGTAGGTGCTGGGGTGAAGAGAGGTGGTAGGTGCTGGGGTGAACGGGTGAAGAGAGGCGGTAGGTGCTGGTGTGAAGAGGTGGTAGGTGCTGGGTGAAGAAAGGTGGTAGGTGCTGGGGTGAAGGGAGGTGGTAGGTGCTGGGGAGAAGGGAGGTGGTAGGTGCTGGGGAGAACGGGTGAAGAGAGGCGGTAGGTGCTGGGGTGAACGGTTGAAGAGAGGCAGTAGGTGCTGGGGTGAAGAGAGGTCGTAGGTGCTGGGGAGAAGGGAGGTGGCAGGTGCTGGGGTGAACGGGTGAAGAAAGGCGGCAGGTGCTGCGGTGAAGAGAGGCGGTAGGTGCTGGGGTGAAGAGAGGCGGTAGGTGCTGGGGTGAAGAGAGGCGGTAGGTGCTGGGGTGAAGAGAGGTGGTAGGTGCTGGGGTGTTGAGAGGTGGTAGGTGCTGGGGTGTTGAGAGGTGGTAGGTGTTGGGTTGAATGGGTGAAGAGAGGCAGTAGGTACTGGGGTGAAGAGAGGTGGTAGGTGCTGGGTAGAAGAGAGGTGCTAGGGTGAAGAGAGGTGATAGGTGCTGGGGTGAAGAGATTTAGTAGGTTCTGGGGTGAACGAGTGAAGAGAGGCGGTAGGTGCTGAGGTGAAGAGAGGTTGTAGGTGCTGGGGTGAAGAGAGGTGGTAGGTGCTGGTGTGAAGAGAGGTGGTAGGTGCTGGGGTGAAGAGAGGTGGTAGGTACTTGGGGTGAAGAGAGGTGGTAGGTACTTGGGGTGAAGAGAGGTGGTAGGTGCTGGGGTGTTGAGAGGTGGTAGGTGCTGGGGTGTTGAGAGGTGGTAGGTGCTGGGGTGAAGAGTGGTGCTAGGGTGAAGAGAGGTGGTAGGTGCTGGGGTGAAGAGAGGTGGTAGGTGCTGGGGTGAAAGAGTGAAGTGAGGCGGTAGGTGCTGGGGTGATGAGGGGTGGTAGGTGCTGGGCTGATGAGGGGTGGTGGGTGTTGGGGTGAAGAGAGGTGGTAGGTGCTGGGGTGAAGAGAGGTGGTAGGTGCTGGGGTGAAGAGAGGTGGTAGGTGCTGGGGTGAACGAGTGAAGAGAGGCGGTAGGTGGTGGGGTGAAGAGAGGTTGTAGGTGCTGGGGTGAAGAGAGGTGGTAGGTGCTGGGGTGAATGGGTGAAGAGAGGCGGTAGGTGCTAGGTTGAAGAGAGGCGGTAGGTGCTGGGGTGAAGAGAGGCGGTAGGAGTTGGGGTGAAGAGAGGCGATAGGAGTTGGGGTGAAGAGAGGTGGTAGGTGCTGGGGTGAAGAGAGGTGGTAGGTGCTGGGGTGAAGAGAGGTGGTAGGTTCTGAGTTGAAGAGAGGTGCTAGGGTGAAGACAGGTGGTAGGTGCTGGGGTGAAGAGATGTGGTAGGTTCTGGGGTGAACGAGTGAAGAGAGGAGGTAGGTGCTGAGGAGAAGAGAGGTTGTAGGTGCTGGGGCGAAGAGAGGTGGTAGGTGCTGGGGAGAAGAGAGGTGGTAGGTTCTGGGGTGAAGAGAGGTGGTAGGTGCTGGGGTGAAGAGAGGTGGTAGGTGCTGGGGTGAAGAGATGTGGTAGGTTCTGTGGTGAAGAGAGGTGGTAGGTGATAGGTGCTAGGTTGGGGAGAGGTGATAGGTGCTGGGGTGCAGAGAGGCGGTAGGTGCTGGGGTCAAGAGAGGTGCTAGGGTGAAGAGAGGTGGTAGGTGCTGGGGTGAAGAGAGGTCGTAGGTGCTGGGGTGAACGACTGAAGAGAGGTGGTAGGTGCTGGGGTGAAGAGAGGTGGTAGGTGCTGGGGTGAAGAGATGTGGTAGGTGCTGGGGTGAGCGAGTGAAGAGAGGCCGTAGGTGCTGGGGTGAAGAGAGGCCGTAGGTGCTGGGGTGAAGAGAGGTTGTAGGTGCTGGGGTGAAGAGAGGTGGTAGGTGCTGGGGTGAAGAGAGGTGGTAGGTGCTGGGGTGAAGAGAGGTGGTAGGTACTTGGGTGAAGAGAGGTGGTAGGTGCTGGGGTGAAGAGAGGTGGTAGGTGCTGGGGTGAACGGGTGAAGAGAGGCGGTAGGTGCTGGTGTGAAGAGGTGGTAGGTGCTGGGTGAAGAAAGGTGGTAGATGCTGGGGTGAAGGGAGGTGGTAGGTGCTGGGGTGAAGGGAGGTGGTAGGTGCTGGGGTGAAGGGAGGTGGTAGGTGCTGGGGTGAATGGGTGAAGAGAGGCGGTAGGTGCTAGGGTGAAGAGAGGTGGTAGGTGCTGGGGTGAAGAGAGGCGGTAGGTGCTGGGGTGAAGACAGGTGGTAGGTGCTGGGGTGAAGAGAGGTGGTAGGTGCTGGGGTGAAGAGAGGTGGTAGGTGCTGGGTTGAAGAGATGTGGTAGGTGCTGGGGTGAACGAGTGAAGAGAGGCGGTAAGTGCTGGGATGAAGAGAGGTTGTAGGTGCTGGGGTGAAGATTGGTTGTAGGTGCTAGAGGTGGTAGGTACTTGGGGTGAAGAGAGGTGGTAGGTGCTGGGGTGAAGAGAGGTGGTAGGTGCTGGGGTGAACGGGTGAAGAGAGGCGGTAGGTGCTGGTGTGAAGAGGTGGTAGGTGCTGGGTGAAGAAAGGTGGTAGGTGCTGGGGTGAAGGGAGGTGGTAGGTGCTGGGGTGAAGGGAGGTGGTAGGTGCTGGGGTGAACGGGTGAAGAGAGGCGGTAGGTGCTAGGGTGAAGAGAGGTGGTAGGTGCTGGGGTGAAGAGAGGTGGTAGGTGCTGGGGTGAAGAGAGGCGGTAGGTGCTGGGGTGAAGAGAGGTTGTAGGTGCTGGGGTGAAGAGAGGTGGTAGGTTCTGGGGTGAAGAGAGGTGGTAGGTGCTGGGGTGAAGAGATGTGGTAGGTGCTGGGGTGAACGAGTGAAGAGAGGCGGTAAGTGCTGGGATGAAGAGAGGTTGTAGGTGCTGGGGTGAAGATTGGTTGTAGGTGCTAGGGTGAAGAGAGGTGGTAAGTGCTGTGGTGAACGGGTGAAGAGAGGCGGTAGGTGCTGGTGTGAAGAGGTGGTAGGTGCTGTGTGAAGAGAGGTGGTAGGTGCTGGGGTGAAGAGAGGTGGTAGGTACTGGGGTGAAGAGAGGTGGAAGGTGCTGGGGTGAAGAGAGGTTGTAGGTGCTGGGGTGAAGAGAGGCCGTAGGTGCTGGGGTGAAGAGAGGCCGTAGGTGCTGGAGTGAAGAGAGGTTGTAGGTGCTGGGGTGACGAGTGAAGAGAGGCCGTAGGTGCTGGGGTAAAGAGAGGTTGTAGGTGCTGGGGTGACGAGTGAAGAGAGGCCGTAGGTGCTGGGGTGAAGAGAGGCCGTAGGTGCTGGGGTGAAGAGAGGTTGTAGGTGCTGGGGTGAAGAGAGGTTGTAGGTGCTGGGGTGACGAGAGGTTGTAGGTACTTGGGGTGAAGAGAGGTGGTAGGTGCTGGGGTGAAGAGAGGTGGTAAGTGCTGTGGTGAACGGTTGAAGAGAGGCGGTAGGTGCTGGTGTCAAGAGGTGGTAGGTGCTGGGTGAAGAGAGGTGGTAGGTGCTGGGGTGAAGGGAGGTGGAAGGTGCTGGGGTGAAGGGAGGTGGTAGGTGCTGGGGTGAATGGGTGAAGACAGGCGGTAGGTGCTAGGGTGAAGAGAGGTGGTAGGTGCTGGGGTGAAGAGAGGCGGTAGGTGCTGGGGTGAAGAGAGGCCGTAGGTGCTGGGGTGAAGAGATGTGGTAGGTGCTGGGGTGAAGAGAGGTGGTAGGTGCTGGGGTGAAGAGAGGTGGTAGGTTCTGTGTTGAAGAGAGGTGCTAGGGTGAAGACAGGTAGTAGGTGCTGGGGTGAAGAGAGGTTGTAGGTGCTGGGGTAAAGAGAGGTTGTAGGTGCTGGGGTGACGAGAGGTTGAAGGTACTTGGGGTGAAGAGATGTGGTAGGTGCTGGGGTGACGAGTGAAGAGAGGCCGTAGGTGCTGGGGTGAAGAGAGGCCGTAGGTGCTGGGGTGAAGAGAGGTTGTAGGTGCTGGGGTGAAGAGAGGTTGTAGGTGCTGGGGTGACGAGAGGTTGTAGGTACTTGGGGTGAAGAGATGTGGTAGGTGCTGGGGTGACGAGTGAAGAGAGGTGGTAGGTGCTGGGGTGAAGAGAGGTGGTAAGTGTTGTGGTGAACGTGTGAAGAGAGGCGGTAGGTGCTGGTGTGAAGAGGTGGTAGGTGCTGGGTGAAGAGAGGTGGTAGGTGCTGGGGTGAAGGGAGGTGGTAGGTACTGGGGTGAAGAGAGGTGGTAGGTGCTGGGGTGAAGAGAGCTGGTAGGTGCTGGGGTGAAGAGAGGCGGTAGGTACTTGGGGTGAAGAGAGGTGGTAGGTGCTGGGGTGAAGAGAGGTGGTAGGTGCTGGGGTGAACGGGTGAAGAGAGGCGGTAGGTGCTGGTGTGAAGAGGTGGTAGGTGCTGGGTGAAGAAAGGTGGTAGGTGCTGGGGTGAAGGGAGGTGGTAGGTGCTGGGGTGAAGAGAGGTGGTAGGTGCTGGGGTGAACGGTTGAAGAGAGGCAGTAGGTGCTGGGGTGAAGAGAGGCCGTAGGTGCTGGGGTGAAGAGAGGTTGTAGGTGCTGGGGTGAAGAGAGGTTGTAGGTGCTGGGGTGAAGAGAGGTGGTAGGCGCTGGGGTGAAGACAGGTGGTAGGTCCTTGGGGTGAAGAGAGGTGGTAGGTGCTGGGGTGAAGAGAGGTGGTAGGTGCTGGGGTGAACGGGTGAAGAGAGGCGGTATGTGCTGGGGTGAACGGGTGAAGAGAGGCGGTAGGTGCTAGGGTGAAGAGAGGTGGTAGGTGCTGCGGTGTTGAGAGGTGGTAGGTGTTGGGGTGAATGGGTGAAGATAGGCAGCAGGTGCTGGGGTGAAGAGAGGTGGTAGGTGCTGGGTGAAGAAAGGTGGTAGGTGCTGGGGTGAAGGGAGGTGGTAGGTGCTGGGGTGAAGGGAGGTGGTAGGTGCTGGGGTGAACGGGTGAAGAGAGGCGGTAGGTGCTAGGGTGAAGAGAGGTGGTAGGTGCTGGGGTGTTGAGAGGTGGTAGGTGTTGGGGTGAATGGGTGACGATAGGCAGTAGGTGCTGGGGTGAAGAGAGGTGGTAGGTGCTGGGGTGAAGAGAGGTGCTAGGGTGAAGAGAGGTGGTAGGTGCTGGGGTGAAGAGAGGTCGTAGGTGCTCGGGTGAACGACTGAAGAGAGGAGGTAGGTGCTGGGGTGAAGAGAGGTGGTAGGTGCTGGGGTGAAGAGAGGTGGTAGGTGCTGGGGTGAAGAGATGTGGCAGGTGCTGGGGTGAATGAGTGAAGAGAGGCCGTAGGTGCTGGGGTGAAGAGAGGCCATAGGTGCTGGGGTGAAGAGAGGTTGTAGGTGCTGGGGTGAAGAGAGGTGGTAGGTGCTGGGGTGAAGAGAGGTGGTAGGTACTTGGGGTGAAGAGAGGTGGTAGGTGCTGGGGTGAAGAGAGGTGGTAGGTGCTGGGGTGAACGGGTGAAGAGAGGCGGTAGGTGCTGGTGTGAAGAGGTGGTAGGTGCTGGGTGAAGAAAGGTGGTAGGTGCTGGGGTAAAGGGAGGTGGTAGGTGCTGGGGTGAAGGGAGGTGGTAGGTGCTGGGGTGAACCGGTGAAGAAAATCGGTAGGTGCTAGGGTGAAGAGAGGTGGTAGGTGATGGGGTGAAGAGAGGCGGTAGGTGCTGGGGTGAAGAGAGGTGGTAGGTGCTGGGGTGAAGAGAGGTGGTAGGTGCTGGGGTGAAGAGAGGTGGTAGGTGCTGGGGTGAAGAGATGTGGTAGGTGCTGGGGTGAACGAGTGAAGAGAGGCGGTAAGTGCTGGGATGAAGAGAGGTTGTAGGTGCTGGGGTGAAGATTGGTTGTAGGTGCTAGGGTGAAGAGAGGTGTTAGGTGCTGGGGTGAAGACAGGTGGTAGGTGCTGGGGTGAAGAGAGGTGGTAGGTGCTGGGGTGAAGAGACGTGGTAGGTGCTGGGGTGAACGAGTGAAGAGAGGCCGTAGGTGCTGGGGTGAAGAGAGGCCGTAGGTGCTGGGGTGAAGAGAGGTTGTAGGTGCTGGGGTGAAGAGAGGTTGTAGGTGCTGGGGTGAAGAGAGGTGGTAGGTGCTGGGGTGAAGAGAGGTGGTAGGTGCTGGGGTGAAGAGAGGTGGTAGGTACTTGGGGTGAAGAGAGGTGGTAGGTGCTGGGGTGAAGAGAGGTGGTAGGTGCTGGGGTGAACGGGTGAAGAGAGGCGGTAGGTGCTGGTGTGAAGAGGTGGTAGGTGCTGGGTGAAGAAAGGTGGTAGGTGCTGGGGTGAAGGGAGGTGGTAGGTGCTGGGGTGAAGGGAAGTGGTAGGTGCTGGGGTGAATGGGTGAAGAGAGGCGGTAGGTGCTAGGGTGAAGAGAGGTGGTAGGTGCTGGGGCAAAGAGAGGCGGTAGGTGCTGGGGTGAAGACAGGTGGTAGGTGCTGGGCTGAAGAGAGGTGGTAGGTGCTGGGCTGAAGAGAGGTGGTAGGTGCTGGGCTGAAGAGATGTGGTAGGTGCTGGGGTGAACGAGTGAAGAGAGGCGGTAAGTGCTGGGATGAAGAGAGGTTGTAGGTGCTGGGGTGAAGATTGGTTGTAGGTGCTAGAGGTGGTAGGTACTTGGGGTGAAGAGAGGTGGTAGGTGCTGGGGTGAAGGGAGGTGGTAGGTGCTGGGGTGAATGGGTGAAGAGAGGCGGTAGTTGCTAGGGTGAAGAGAGGTGGTAGGTGCTGGGGTGAAGAGAGGCGGTAAGTGCTGGGGTGAAGAGAGGTGGTAGGTGCTGGGGTGAAGAGAGGTGGTAGGTTCTGGGGTGAAGAGAGGTGGTAGGTGCTGGGGTGAAGAGATGTGGTAGGTGCTGGGGTGAACGAGTGAAGAGAGGCGGTAAGTGCTGGGATGAAGAGAGGTTGTAGGTGCTGGGGTGAAGATTGGTTGTAGGTGCTAGGGTGAAGAGAGGTGGTAGGTGCGGGGGTGAAGAGAGGTGGTAGGTGCTGGGCTGAAGATAGGTGGTAGGTGCTGGGGTGAAGAGAGGTGGTAGGTACTTGGGGTGAAGAGAGGTGGAGGGTGCTGGGGTGAAGAGAGGTGGTAGGTGCTGGGGTGAACGGTTGAAGAGAGGCAGTAGGTGCTGGGGTGAAGAGAGGTGGTAGGTGCTGGGGTGAAGAGAGGTGGTAGGTGCTAGGGTGAACGGGTGAAGAGAGGCGGTAGGTGCTAGGGTGAAGAGAGGTGGTAGGTGCTGGGGTGAAGAGAGGTGGTAGGTGCTGGGGTGAAGACAGGTGGTAGGTGCTAGGGTGAACGGGTGAAGAGAGGCGGTAGGTGCTAGGGTGAAGAGAGGTGGTAGGTGCTGGGGTGAAGAGAGGTGGTAGGTGCTGGGGTGAACGGGTGAAGAGAGGCGGTAGGTGCTGGTGTGAAGAGGTGGTAGGTGCTGGGTGAAGAAAGGTGGTAGGTGCTGGGGTAAAGAGAGGTGGTAGGTGCTGGGGTGAAGGGAGGTGGTAGGTGCTGGGGTGAACCGGTGAAGAAAGGCGGTAGGTGCTAGGGTGAAGAGAGGTGGTAGGTGCTGGGGTGAAGAGAGGCGGTAGGTGCTGGGGTGAAGAGAGGTGGTAGGTGCTGGGGTGAAGAGAGGTGGTAGGTGCTGGGGTGAAGAGATGTGGTAGGTGCTGGGGTGAACGAGTGATGAGAGGCGGTAAGTGCTGGGATGAAGAGAGGTTGTAGGTGCTGGGGTGAAGATTGGTTGTAGGTGCTAGGGTGAAGAGAGGTGTTAGGTGCTGGGGTGAAGACAGGTGGTAGGTGCTGGGGTGAAGAGAGGTGGTAGGTGCTGGGGTGAAGACGCGTGGTAGGTGCTGGGGTGAAGAGATGTGGTAGGTGCTGGGGTGAACGAGTGAAGAGAGGCCGTAGGTGCTGGGGTGAAGAGAGGCCGTAGGTGCTGGGGTGAAGAGAGGTTGTAGGTGCTGGGGTGAATAGAGGTGGTAGGTACTTGGGGTGAAGAGAGGTGGTAGGTGCTGGGGTGAAGAGAGGTGGTAGGTGCTGGGGTGAACGGGTGAAGAGAGGCGGTAGGTGCTGGTGTGAAGAGGTGGTAGGTGCTGGGTGAAGAAAGGTGGTAGGTGCTGGGGTGAAGGGAGGTGGTAGGTGCTGGGGTGAAGGGAGGTGGTAGGTGCTGGGGTGAATGGGTGAAGAGAGGCGGTAGGTGCTAGGGTGAAGAGAGGTGGTAGGTGCTGGGGCGAAGAGACGCGGTAGGTGCTGGGGTGAAGACAGGTGGTAGGTGCTGGGCTGAAGAGAGGTGGTAGGTGCTGGGCTGAAGAGAGGTGGTAGGTGCTGGGGTGAAGAGATGTGGTAGGTGCTGGGGTGAACGAGTGAAGAGAGGCGGTAAGTGCTGGGATGAAGAGAGGTTGTAGGTGCTGGGGTGAAGATTGGTTGTAGGTGCTAGAGGTGGTAGGTACTTGGGGTGAAGAGAGGTGGTAGGTGCTGGGGTGACGAGAGGTGGTAGGTGCTGGGGTGAACGGGTGAAGAGAGGCGGTAGGTGCTGGTGTGAAGAGGTGGTAGGTGCTGGGTGAAGAAAGGTGGTAGGTGCTGGGGTGAAGGGAGGTGGTAGGTGCTGGGGTGAAGGGAGGTGGTAGGTGCTGGGGTGAATGGGTGAAGAGAGGCGGTAGTTGCTAGGGTGAAGAGAGGTGGTAGGTGCTGTGGTGAAGAGAGGCGGTAGGTGCTGGGGTGAAGAGAGGTGGTAGGTGCTGGGGTGAAGAGAGGTGGTAGGTTCTGGGGTGACGAGAGGTGGTAGGTGCTGGGGTGAAGAGATGTGGTAGGTGCTGGGGTGAACGAGTGAAGAGAGGCGGTAAGTGCTGGGATGAAGAGAGGTTGTAGGTGCTGGGGTGAAGATTGGTTGTAGGTGCTAGGGTGAAGAGAGGTGGTAGGTGCTGGGCTGAAGATAGGTGGTAGGTGCTGGGGTGAAGAGAGGTGGTAGGTACTTGGGGTGAAGAGAGGTGGAGGGTGCTGGGGTGAAGAGAGGTGGTAGGTGCTGGGGTGAACGGTTGAAGAGAGGCAGTAGGTGCTGGGGTGAAGAGAGGTGGTAGGTGCTGGGGTGAAGAGAGGTGGTAGGTGCTAGGGTGAACGGGTGAAGAGAGGCGGTAGGTGCTAGGGTGAAGAGACGTGGTAGGTGCTGGGGTGAAGAGAGGCGGTAGGTGCTGGGGTGAAGACAGGTGGTAGGTGCTGGGGTGAAGAGAGGTGGTAGGTGCTGGGCTGAAGAGAGGTGGTAGGTGCTGGGGTGAAGAGATGTGGTAGGTGCTGGGGTGAACGAGTGAAGAGAGGCGGTAAGTGCTGGGATGAAGAGAGGTTGTAGGTGCTGGGGTGAAGATTGGTTGTAGGTGCTAGGGTGAAGAGAGGTGGTAAGTGCTGTGGTGAACGGGTGAAGAGAGGCGGTCGGTGCTGGTCTGAAGAGGTGGTAGGTGCTGGGTGAAGAGAGATGGTAGGTGCTGGGGTGAAGGGAGGTGGTAGGTACTGGGGTGAAGAGAGGTGGTAGGTGCTGGGGTGAAGAGAGGTTGTAGGTGCTGGGGTGAAGAGAGGCCGTAGGTGCTGGGGTGAAGAGAGGCCGTAGGTGCTGGGGTGAAGAGAGGTTGTAGGTGCTGGGGTGACGAGTGAAGAGAGGCCGTAGGTGCTGGGGTGAAGAGAGGTTGTAGGTGCTGGGGTGAAGAGAGGTTGTAGGTGCTGGGGTGAAGAGAGGTGGTAGGTGCTGTGGTGAAGAGAGGTGGTAGGTGCTGGGGTGAAGAGAGGTGGTAGGTGCTGGGGTGAACGGGTGAAGAGAGGCGGTAGGTGCTGGTGTGAAGAGGTGGTAGGTGCTGGGTGAAGAAAGGTGGTAGGTGCTGGGGTGAAGGGAGGTGGTAGGTGCTGGGGTGAAGGGAGGTTGTAGGTGCTGGGGTGACGAGTGAAGAGAGGCCGTAGGTGCTGGGGTGAAGAGCGGCCGTAGGTGCTGGGGTGAAGAGAGGTTGTAGGTGCTGGGGTGAAGAGAGGTTGTAGGTGCTGGGGTGACGAGAGTTTGTAGGTACTTGGGGTGAAGAGAGATGGTAGGTGCTGGGATGAAGAGAGGTGGTAAGTGCTGTGGTGAACGGGTGAAGAGAGGCGGTAGGTGCTGGTGTGAAGAGGTGGTAGGTGCTGGGTGAAGAGAGGTGGTAGGTGCTGGGGTGAAGGGAGGTGGTAGGTGCTGGGGTGAAGGGAGGTGGTAGGTGCTGGGGTGAATGGGTGAAGAGAGGCGGTAGGTGCTAGGGTGAAGAGAGGTGGTAGGTGCTGGGGTGAAGAGAGGCGGTAGGTGCTGGGGTGAAGAGAGGCCGTAGGTGCTGGGGTGAAGAGATGTGGTAGGTGCTGGGGTGAAGAGAGGTGGTAGGTGCTGGGGTGAAGAGATGTGGTAGGTTCTGAGTTGAAGAGAGGTGCTAGGGTGAAGACAGGTGGTAGGTGCTGGGGTGAACAGAGGTTGTAGGTGCTGGGGTGAAGAGAGGTTGTAGGTGCTGGGGTGACGAGAGGTTGTAGGTACTTGGGGTGAAGAGATGTGGTAGGTGCTGGGGTGACGAGTGAAGAGAGGGCGTAGGTGCTGGGGTGAAGAGAGGCCGTAGGTGCTGGGGTGAAGAGAGGTTGTAGGTGCTGGGGTGACGAGAGGTTGTAGGTACTTGGGGTGAAGAGAGGTGGTAGGTGCTGGGGTGAAGAGAGGTGGTAAGTGCTGTGGTGAACGGGTGAAGAGAGGCGGTAGGTGCTGGTGTGAAGAGGTGGTAGGTGCTGGGTGAAGAGAGGTGGTAGGTGCTGGGGTGAAGAGATGTGGTAGGTGCTGGGGTGAAGAGAGGTGGTAGGTGCTGGGGTGAAGAGATGTGGTAGGTTCTGAGTTGAAGAGAGGTGCTAGGGTGAAGACAGGTGGTAGGTGCTGGGGTGAACAGAGGTTGTAGGTGCTGGGGTGAAGAGAGGTTGTAGGTGCTGGGGTGACGAGAGGTTGTAGGTACTTGGGGTGAAGAGATGTGGTAGGTGCTGGGGTGACGAGTGAAGAGAGGGCGTAGGTGCTGGGGTGAAGAGAGGCCGTAGGTGCTGGGGTGAAGAGAGGTTGTAGGTGCTGGGGTGACGAGAGGTTGTAGGTACTTGGGGTGAAGAGAGGTGGTAGGTGCTGGGGTGAAGAGAGGTGGTAAGTGCTGTGGTGAACGGGTGAAGAGAGGCGGTAGGTGCTGGTGTGAAGAGGTGGTAGGTGCTGGGTGAAGAGAGGTGGTAGGTGCTGGGGTGAAGGGAGGTGGTAGGTACTGGGGTGAAGAGAGGTGGTAGGTGCTGGGGTGAAGAGAGGTGGTAGGTGCTGGGGTGAAGAGAGGCGGTAGGTACTTGGGGTGAAGAGAGGTGGTAGGTGCTGGGGTGAAGAGAGGTGGTAGGTGCTGGGGTGAACGGGTGAAGAGAGGCGGTAGGTGCTGGTGTGAAGAGGTGGTAGGTGCTGGGTGAAGAAAGGTGGTAGGTGCTGGGGTGAAGGGAGGTGGTAGGTGCTGGGGTGAAGAGAGGTGGTAGGTGCTGGGGTGAACGGTTGAAGAGAGGCAGTAGGTGCTGGGGTGAAGAGAGGCCGTAGGTGCTGGGGTGAAGAGAGGTTGTAGGTGCTGGGGTGAAGAGAGGTGGTAGGCGCTGGGGTGAAGTGAGGTGGTAGGTACTTGGGGTGAAGAGAGGTGGTAGGTGCTGGGGTGAAGAGAGGTGGTAGGTGCTGGGGTGAACTGGTATAGAGAGGCGGTATGTGCTGGGGTGAACGGGTGAAGAGAGGCGGTAGGTGCTAGGGTGAAGAGAGGTGGTAGGTGCTGGGGTGTTGAGAGGTGGTAGGTGTTGGGGTGAATGGCTGAAGATAGGCAGTAGGTGCTGGGGTGAAGAGAGGTGGTAGGTGCTGGGTGAAGAAAGGTGGTAGGTGCTGGGGTGAAGGGAGGTGGTAGGTGCTGGGGTGAAGGGAGGTGGTAGGTGCTGGGGTGAACGGGTGAAGAGAGGCGGTAGGTGCTAGGGTGAAGAGAGGTGGTAGGTGCTGGGGTGTTGAGAGGTGGTAGGTGTTGGGGTGAATGGGTGAAGATAGGCAGTAGGTGCTGGGGTGAAGAGAGGTGGTAGGTGCTGGGGTGAAGAGAGGTGCTAGGGTGAAGAGAGGTGGTAGGTGCTGGGGTGAAGAGAGGTCGTAGGTGCTCGGGTGAACGACTGAAGAGAGGTGGTAGGTGCTGGGGTGAAGAGAGGTGGTAGGTGCTGGGGTGAAGAGAGGTGGTAGGTACTTGGGGTGAAGAGAGGTGGTAGGTGCTGGGGTGAAGAGAGGTGGTAGGTGCTGGGGTGAACGGGTGAAGAGAGGCGGTAGGTGCTGGTGTGAAGAGGTGGTAGGTGCTGGGTGAAGAAAGGTGGTAGGTGCTGGGGTGAAGAGAGGCGGTAGGTGCTGGGGTGAAGAGAGGTGGTAGGTGGTGGGGTGAAGAGAGGTGGTAGGTGCTGGGGTGAAGAGAGGTTGTAGGTGCTGGGGTGAAGAGAGGTGGTAGGTGCTGGGGTGAAGAGATGTGGTAGGTGCTGGGGTGAACGAGTGAAGAAAGGCGGTAAGTGCTGGGGTGAAGAGAGGTTGTAGGTGCTGGGGTGAAGATTGGTTGTAGGTGCTAGGGTGAAGAGAGGTGTTAGGTGCTGGGGTGAAGACAGGTGGTAGGTGCTGGGGTGAAGAGAGGTGGTAGGTGCTGGGGTGAAGAGACGTGGTAGGTGCTGGGGTGAAGAGATGTGGTAGGTGCTGGGGTGAACGAGTGAAGAGAGGCCGTAGGTGCTGGGGTGAAGAGAGGCCGTAGGTGCTGGGGTGAAGAGAGGTTGTAGGTGCTGGGGTGAAGAGAGGTGGTAGGTGCTGAGGTGAAGAGAGGTGGTAGGTGCTGGGGTGAAGAGAGGTGGTAGGTGCTGGGGTGAAGAGAGGTGGTAGGTGCTGGGGTAAAGAGAGGTGGTAGGTGCTGGGGTGAACGGGTGAAGAGAGGCAGTAGGTGCTGGTGTGAAGAGGTGGTAGGTGCTGGGTGAAGAAAGGTGGTAGGTGCTGGGGTGAAGGGAGGTGGTAGGTGCTGGGGTGAAGGGAGGTGGTAGGTGCTGGGGTGAATGGGTGAAGAGAGGCGGTAGGTGCTAGGGTGAAGAGAGGTGGTAAGTGCTGGGGCGAAGAGAGGCGGTAGGTGCTAGGGTGAAGACAGGTGGTAGGTGCTGGGCTGAAGAGAGGTGGTAGGTGCTGGGCTGAAGAGAGGTGGTAGGTGCTGGGGTGAAGAGATGTGGTAGGTGCTGGGGTGAACGAGTGAAGAGAGGCGGTAAGTGCTGGGATGAAGAGAGGTTGTAGGTGCTGGGGTGAAGATTGGTTGTAGGTGCTAGAGGTGGTAGGTACTTGGGGTGAAGAGAGGCGTAGGTGCTGGGGTGACGAGAGGTGGTAGGTGCTGGGGTGAACGGGTGAAGAGAGGCGGTAGGTGCTGGTGTGAAGAGGTGGTAGGTGCTGGGTGAAGAAAGGTGGTAGGTGCTGGGGTGAAGGGAGGTGGTAGGTGCTGGGGTGAAGGGAGGTGGTAGGTGCTGGGGTGAATGGGTGAAGAGAGGCGGTAGTTGCTAGGGTGAAGAGAGGTGGTAGGTGCTGTGGTGAAGAGAGGCGGTAGGTGCTGGGGTGAAGAGAGGTGGTAGGTGCTGGGGTGAAGAGAGGTGGTAGGTTCTGGGGTGACGAGAGGTGGTAGGTGCTGGGGTGAAGAGATGTGGTAGGTGCTGGGGTGAACGAGTGAAGAGAGGCGGTAAGTGCTGGGATGAAGAGAGGTTGTAGGTGCTGGGGTGAAGATTGGTTGTAGGTGCTAGGGTGAAGAGAGGTGGTAGGTGCTGGGCTGAAGATAGGTGGTAGGTGCTGGGGTGAAGAGAGGTGGTAGGTACTTGGGGTGAAGAGAGGTGGAGGGTGCTGGGGTGAAGAGAGGTGGTAGGTGCTGGGGTGAACGGTTGAAGAGAGGCAGTAGGTGCTGGGGTGAAGAGAGGTGGTAGGTGCTGGGGTGAAGAGAGGTGGTAGGTGCTAGGGTGAACGGGTGAAGAGAGGCGGTAGGTGCTAGGGTGAAGAGACGTGGTAGGTGCTGGGGTGAAGAGAGGCGGTAGGTGCTGGGGTGAAGACAGGTGGTAGGTGCTGGGGTGAAGAGAGGTGGTAGGTGCTGGGCTGAAGAGAGGTGGTAGGTGCTGGGGTGAAGAGATGTGGTAGGTGCTGGGGTGAACGAGTGAAGAGAGGCGGTAAGTGCTGGGATGAAGAGAGGTTGTAGGTGCTGGGGTGAAGATTGGTTGTAGGTGCTAGGGTGAAGAGAGGTGGTAAGTGCTGTGGTGAACGGGTGAAGAGAGGCGGTCGGTGCTGGTCTGAAGAGGTGGTAGGTGCTGGGTGAAGAGAGATGGTAGGTGCTGGGGTGAAGGGAGGTGGTAGGTACTGGGGTGAAGAGAGGTGGTAGGTGCTGGGGTGAAGAGGGGTTGTAGGTGCTGGGGTGAAGAGAGGCCGTAGGTGCTGGGGTGAAGAGAGGCCGTAGGTGCTGGGGTGAAGAGAGGTTGTAGGTGCTGGGGTGACGAGTGAAGAGAGGCCGTAGGTGCTGGGGTGAAGAGAGGTTGTAGGTGCTGGGGTGAAGAGAGGTTGTAGGTGCTGGGGTGAAGAGAGGTGGTAGGTGCTGTGGTGAAGAGAGGTGGTAGGTGCTGGGGTGAAGAGAGGTGGTAGGTGCTGGGGTGAACGGGTGAAGAGAGGCGGTAGGTGCTGGTGTGAAGAGGTGGTAGGTGCTGGGTGAAGAAAGGTGGTAGGTGCTGGGGTGAAGGGAGGTGGTAGGTGCTGGGGTGAAGGGAGGTTGTAGGTGCTGGGGTGACGAGTGAAGAGAGGCCGTAGGTGCTGGGGTGAAGAGCGGCCGTAGGTGCTGGGGTGAAGAGAGGTTGTAGGTGCTGGGGTGAAGAGAGGTTGTAGGTGCTGGGGTGACGAGAGTTTGTAGGTACTTGGGGTGAAGAGAGATGGTAGGTGCTGGGATGAAGAGAGGTGGTAAGTGCTGTGGTGAACGGGTGAAGAGAGGCGGTAGGTGCTGGTGTGAAGAGGTGGTAGGTGCTGGGTGAAGAGAGGTGGTAGGTGCTGGGGTGAAGGGAGGTGGTAGGTGCTGGGGTGAAGGGAGGTGGTAGGTGCTGGGGTGAATGGGTGAAGAGAGGCGGTAGGTGCTAGGGTGAAGAGAGGTGGTAGGTGCTGGGGTGAAGAGAGGCGGTAGGTGCTGGGGTGAAGAGAGGCCGTAGGTGCTGGGGTGAAGAGATGTGGTAGGTGCTGGGGTGAAGAGAGGTGGTAGGTGCTGGGGTGAAGAGATGTGGTAGGTTCTGAGTTGAAGAGAGGTGCTAGGGTGAAGACAGGTGGTAGGTGCTGGGGTGAACAGAGGTTGTAGGTGCTGGGGTGAAGAGAGGTTGTAGGTGCTGGGGTGACGAGAGGTTGTAGGTACTTGGGGTGAAGAGATGTGGTAGGTGCTGGGGTGACGAGTGAAGAGAGGGCGTAGGTGCTGGGGTGAAGAGAGGCCGTAGGTGCTGGGGTGAAGAGAGGTTGTAGGTGCTGGGGTGACGAGAGGTTGTAGGTACTTGGGGTGAAGAGAGGTGGTAGGTGCTGGGGTGAAGAGAGGTGGTAAGTGCTGTGGTGAACGGGTGAAGAGAGGCGGTAGGTGCTGGTGTGAAGAGGTGGTAGGTGCTGGGTGAAGAGAGGTGGTAGGTGCTGGGGTGAAGGGAGGTGGTAGGTACTGGGGTGAAGAGAGGTGGTAGGTGCTGGGGTGAAGAGAGGTGGTAGGTGCTGGGGTGAAGAGAGGCGGTAGGTACTTGGGGTGAAGAGAGGTGGTAGGTGCTGGGGTGAAGAGAGGTGGTAGGTGCTGGGGTGAACGGGTGAAGAGAGGCGGTAGGTGCTGGTGTGAAGAGGTGGTAGGTGCTGGGTGAAGAAAGGTGGTAGGTGCTGGGGTGAAGGGAGGTGGTAGGTGCTGGGGTGAAGAGAGGTGGTAGGTGCTGGGGTGAACGGTTGAAGAGAGGCAGTAGGTGCTGGGGTGAAGAGAGGCCGTAGGTGCTGGGGTGAAGAGAGGTTGTAGGTGCTGGGGTGAAGAGAGGTTGTAGGTGCTGGGGTGAAGAGAGGTGGTAGGCGCTGGGGTGAAGTGAGGTGGTAGGTACTTGGGGTGAAGAGAGGTGGTAGGTGCTGGGGTGAAGAGAGGTGGTAGGTGCTGGGGTGAACTGGTATAGAGAGGCGGTATGTGCTGGGGTGAACGGGTGAAGAGAGGCGGTAGGTGCTAGGGTGAAGAGAGGTGGTAGGTGCTGGGGTGTTGAGAGGTGGTAGGTGTTGGGGTGAATGGGTGAAGATAGGCAGTAGGTGCTGGGGTGAAGAGAGGTGGTAGGTGCTGGGTGAAGAAAGGTGGTAGGTGCTGGGGTGAAGGGAGGTGGTAGGTGCTGGGGTGAAGGGAGGTGGTAGGTGCTGGGGTGAACGGGTGAAGAGAGGCGGTAGGTGCTAGGGTGAAGAGAGGTGGTAGGTGCTGGGGTGTTGAGAGGTGGTAGGTGTTGGGGTGAATGGGTGAAGATAGGCAGTAGGTGCTGGGGTGAAGAGAGGTGGTAGGTGCTGGGGTGAAGAGAGGTGCTAGGGTGAAGAGAGGTGGTAGGTGCTGGGGTGAAGAGAGGTCGTAGGTGCTCGGGTGAACGACTGAAGAGAGGTGGTAGGTGCTGGGGTGAAGAGAGGTGGTAGGTGCTGGGGTGAAGAGAGGTGGTAGGTACTTGGGGTGAAGAGAGGTGGTAGGTGCTGGGGTGAAGAGAGGTGGTAGGTGCTGGGGTGAACGGGTGAAGAGAGGCGGTAGGTGCTGGTGTGAAGAGGTGGTAGGTGCTGGGTGAAGAAAGGTGGTAGGTGCTGGGGTGAAGAGAGGCGGTAGGTGCTGGGGTGAAGAGAGGTGGTAGGTGGTGGGGTGAAGAGAGGTGGTAGGTGCTGGGGTGAAGAGAGGTTGTAGGTGCTGGGGTGAAGAGAGGTGGTAGGTGCTGGGGTGAAGAGATGTGGTAGGTGCTGGGGTGAACGAGTGAAGAAAGGCGGTAAGTGCTGGGGTGAAGAGAGGTTGTAGGTGCTGGGGTGAAGATTGGTTGTAGGTGCTAGGGTGAAGAGAGGTGTTAGGTGCTGGGGTGAAGACAGGTGGTAGGTGCTGGGGTGAAGAGAGGTGGTAGGTGCTGGGGTGAAGAGACGTGGTAGGTGCTGGGGTGAAGAGATGTGGTAGGTGCTGGGGTGAACGAGTGAAGAGAGGCCGTAGGTGCTGGGGTGAAGAGAGGCCGTAGGTGCTGGGGTGAAGAGAGGTTGTAGGTGCTGGGGTGAAGAGAGGTGGTAGGTGCTGAGGTGAAGAGAGGTGGTAGGTGCTGGGGTGAAGAGAGGTGGTAGGTGCTGGGGTGAAGAGAGGTGGTAGGTGCTGGGGTAAAGAGAGGTGGTAGGTGCTGGGGTGAACGGGTGAAGAGAGGCAGTAGGTGCTGGTGTGAAGAGGTGGTAGGTGCTGGGTGAAGAAAGGTGGTAGGTGCTGGGGTGAAGGGAGGTGGTAGGTGCTGGGGTGAAGGGAGGTGGTAGGTGCTGGGGTGAATGGGTGAAGAGAGGCGGTAGGTGCTAGGGTGAAGAGAGGTGGTAAGTGCTGGGGCGAAGAGAGGCGGTAGGTGCTAGGGTGAAGACAGGTGGTAGGTGCTGGGCTGAAGAGAGGTGGTAGGTGCTGGGCTGAAGAGAGGTGGTAGGTGCTGGGGTGAAGAGATGTGGTAGGTGCTGGGGTGAACGAGTGAAGAGAGGCGGTAAGTGCTGGGATGAAGAGAGGTTGTAGGTGCTGGGGTGAAGATTGGTTGTAGGTGCTAGAGGTGGTAGGTACTTGGGGTGAAGAGAGGCGTAGGTGCTGGGGTGACGAGAGGTGGTAGGTGCTGGGGTGAACGGGTGAAGAGAGGCGGTAGGTGCTGGTGTGAAGAGGTGGTAGGTGCTGGGTAAAGAAAGGTGGTAGGTGCTGGGGTGAAGGGAGGTGCTGGGGTGAAGGGAGGTGATAGGTGCTGGGGTGAACGGGTGAAGAGAGGCGGTAGTTGCTAGGGTGAAGAGAGGTGGTAGGTGCTGGGGTGAAGAGAGGCGGTAGGTGCTGGGGTGAAGAGAGGTGGTAGGTGCTGGGGTGAAGAGAGGTGGTAGGTTCTGGGGTGAAGAGAGGTGGTAGGTGCTGGGGTGAAGAGATGTGGTAGGTGCTGGGGTGAACGAGTGAAGAGAGGCGGTAAGTGCTGGGATGAAGAGAGGTTGTAGGTGCTGGGGTGAAGATTGGTTGTAGGTGTCAAGTCAAGTCAAGTCATAAGATTTGTATAGCGCACTACGTACCCAGAGGGTTTCAAGGCGCTTAGGAAGGGGAGGAGGATTATTTGTCAAATATCCACGTTTTAAGCTGCTTTCTGAACGCTAGGTGGTTCTGGGTGAGGCGAAGGTAGGCGGGGAGTGAGTTCCATGTTTTAGCAGCCAGGTATGCAAAGGATCTGCCTCCCATGGTGGTCTTGTTGATGCGAGGTATAGTGGCGAGGGCTTGGCTGGAAGATCGTAGTTGGCGGGAGGGGGTGTAGAAGGACAGTCGAGAGTTGAGGCAATCTGGTCCGATGTCGTAGAGTGATTTGTGTGCGTGGGTAAGCAGTCGGAAGGTGATCCTCTTATTGACGGGTAGCCAGTGGAGGTCTTTAAGGTGATCAGAGATGTGTTCGTTGCGAGGGATGTCTAATATGAGCCTGGCTGATGCGTTTTGGATTCGTTGGAGTTTCTTCTGGAGCTTTGCGGTAGTACCCGCGTTGAGGGTGTTTCCGTAGTCCAGTCGGCTCGTGACTAGAGCGTGGGTAACTGTTTTCCTTGTTTCGAGGGGGATCCAGCGAAATGTTTTTCTGAGCATGCGAAGAATGTTGAAGCAGGAAGAGGATACGGCGCTGACTTGTCTGTTCATTGAGAGTGAAGAATCCAGGATGACGCCTAGGTTCCGTGCGTGGTCTGTCGGGATGGGTGCTTTTCCGAGGGCTTCAGGCCACCAGGAATCGTCCCATGCAGAGGGGGATGTACCTAAGATGAGGACTTCAGTTTTGTCTGAGTTCAGTTTCAGACGGCTTTGTTTCATCCATTCGGCAACTTCTTTCATTCCTTCGTGTAGGTTGGTTTTGGCGGTGCTAGGGTCATTGGTGAGAGAAAGGATTAGTTGAGTGTCGTCCGCGTAGGAGATGATGTTGAGGTTGTGTCGGCGTGCGATGGCCGCGAGGGGGCTCATGTATACGTTGAAGAGGGTGGGACTGAGTGAGGATCCTTGAGGGACGCCGCAGATGACTTCAGAGGCCTCGGACTTGAATGGAGGAAGGCGGACTCTCTGGGTTCTTCCGGTGAGGAACGAGGTGATCCATTCAAGTGCTTTTCCTTGGATTCCGATGTTATTGAGGCGATGTAGAAGGGTGCTGTGGCAGACTGTATCGAATGCTGCAGAGAGGTCGAGGAGGATGAGGGCGACTGTGTCTCCGTTGTCCAGTAGAGTTCGAATGTCGTCTGTTGCTGCGATGAGGGCGGTCTCAGTGCTGTGTTTGGCTCGGAAGCCGGACTGTGAGGAGTCGAGGGATTTGTTGGCTTCGAGGAAAGCGGCGAGCTGGTTGTTGACGGCTTTCTCGATGACTTTTGCCGGGAATGGAAGAAGCGAGATGTGGCGGTAATTTTTGAGTTCGGTGGGGTCCGCTGTTGGTTTTTTCAGAAGGGCAGTGAGTTCGGCGTGTTTCCAGTCTTCTGGGAAGGTAGCGGAGTTGAAGGAGCAGTTGATGACGTCTCGGAGGTGCGGTGCTATGACGGAGTCTGCTTTGTTGAAGATGTGGTGAGGGCATGGGTCTGTGGGGGATCCTGAGTGGATGGAATTCATCAGGCGGATGGTGTCCTCAGTGGAGATTGGGTTCCAAGCGTTAAGGGTGTTCACGGGGGGAAGGTGGTCAGCAGATGGTAGGGTGGGTTGGTTTCCGGGTTGGTTGTCAAAGCTGTTGTGGATGTCTGCAATCTTGTTGTGGAAAAAAGAGGCTAGGGAGTCGCAGAGGGTTTGAGAGGGGGTGATGTCGTTGGAGTTGGCCGAGGGATTGGAAAATTCCTTGACGATGTTGAAAAGTTCCTTGCTGTTGTGGGCGTTGTTGTCAAGTCGATCCTTGAAAGCTGTTTTCTTGGCTTTTCGGATCAGTTGGTGGTGGGTGCGGGTGGCGCTTTTGAAGGCGTCCTTGGTGCTGGTGGTTGGGTCTTTTTTCCAGGCCTTTTCAAGGGAGCGGCAGAGTTTCTTGGACTTCTTGAGATCATCGTTGAACCATGAGGCTTTCTTGCTGCCAGGTTTGCTTTGACGTTTTTTCAGTGGAGCTAAGGTGTCGGCGGTGTTGGATAACCATAGGGTGAGGTTGGCGGCGGCTTCGTTGGCGTTAGAAGAGAGGGCTGGGGAGTTTCGAAGGAGCGATGCGGAGATTTGGTCCGTGGTGATTTTGTTCCAGTTTCTTTGCAGGGTAGGTTGGGAGTGGATGATGGGTTTCGGCTTGTTGTAGATGAAGTGAACGCAGCTGTGGTCGGTCCAGAGGAGATCCGTAGTGTGGCAGAAGGAGATATGATTGCTGGATGTGAAGATGGGGTCGAGTGTGTGACCTGCGATGTGGGTGGGGGAAGTGACTAGTTGTTTAAGTCCGAGGTTGGCGAGGTTGTCCACGAGGGTGGAGGTGTTGTGGTCGTTGGTCTTTTCAAGGTGAAAGTTGAGGTCTCCCAGAAGGATGTAATCTTTGGAGGGGAGCGCGTGTGGGGTGATGAAGTCCGTGATGTCTTCACTGAATTTTGCACGGGGTCCTGGTGGTCTGTAGAGGAGAGTGCCTCTGAGTGTTGTTTTGGGGTCGATGTGGATCTGGAAGTGAAGATGTTCGGAGTTGGCGAGATTGACGTCAGAGCTGGTTGAGATGCGGATAGATTTCTTGTGGACGATGGCGATTCCTCCTCCTGTGTGGCTGGTACGGTCTTTGCGGGTGATCTTATAGTCTTCAGGGATGGCAATGGTGATGTCTGGTGCGGAGGAAGCATTCATCCATGTTTCCGTAAGGAAGGCGATGTCCGGGGAAATGGTGTCTAGTAGATTCCATAGGTCAATGGCATGCGATGGACCTAGGTGCTAGGATGAAGAGAGGTGGTAGGTGCTGGGGTGAAGAGAGGTGGTAGGTGCTGGGCTGAAGATAGGTGGTAGGTGCTGGGGTGAAGAGAGGTGGTAGGTACTTGGGGTGAAGAGAGGTGGAGGGTGCTGGGGTGAAGAGAGGTGGTAGGTGCTGGGGTGAACGGTTGAAGAGAGGCAGTAGGTGCTGGGGTGAAGAGAGGTGGTAGGTGCTGGGGTGAAGAGAGGTGGTAGGTGCTAGAGTGAACGGGTGAAGAGAGGCGTTAGGTGCTGGGATGAAGAGAGGCGGTAGGTGCTGGGTGAAGAGAGGTGGTAGGTGCTGGGGAGAAGGGAGGTGGCAGGTGCTGGGGTGAACGGGTGAGGAAAGGCGGTAGGTGCTGGGGTGAAGAGAGGCGGTAGGTGCTGGGGTGAAGAGAGGCGGTAAGTGCTGGGGTGAAGAGAGGTGGTAGGTGCTGGGGTGTTGAGAGGTGGTAGGTGCTGGGGTGTTGAGAGGTGGTAGGTGTTGGGGTGAATGGGTGAAGAGAGGCAGTAGGTACTGGGGTGAAGAGAGGTGGTAGGTGCTGGGTTGAAGAGAGGTGCTAGGGTGAAGAGAGGTGATAGGTGCTGGGGTGAAGAGATTTAGTAGGTTCTGGGGTGAACGAGTGAAGAGAAGCGGTAGGTGCTGGGGTGAAGAGAGGTTGTAGGTGCTGGGGTGAAGAGAGGTGGTAGGTGCTGGTGTAAAGAGAGGTGGTAGGTGCTGGTGTGAAGAGAGGCGGTAGGTGCTGTGGTGAAGAGAGGTGGTAGGTACTTGGGGTGAAAAGAGGTGGTAGGTACTTGGGGTGAAGAGAGGTGGTAGGTGCTGGGGTGAACGACTGAAGAGAGGTGGTAGGTGCTGGGGTGAAGAGAGGTGGTAGGTGCTGGGGTGAAGAGAGGTGGTAGGTGCTGGGGTGAAGAGATGTGGTAGGTGCTGGGGTGAACGAGTGAAGAGAGGCCGTAGGTGCTGGGGTGAAGAGAGGCCGTAGGTGCTGGGGTGAAGAGAGGTTGTAGGTGCTGGGGTGAAGAGAGGTTGTAGGTGCTGGGGTGAAGAGAGGTGGTAGGTGCTGGGGTGAAGAGAGGTGGTAGGTACTTGGGGTGAAGAGAGGTGGTAGGTGCTGGGGTGAAGAGAGGTGGTAGGTGCTGGGGTGAACGGGTGAAGAGAGGCAGTAGGTGCTGGTGTGAAGAGGTGGTAGGTGCTGGGTGAAGATTGGTGGTAGGTGCTGGGGTGAAGGAAGGTGGTAGGTGCTGGGGTGAAGGGAGGTGGTAGGTGCTGGGGTGAACGGGTGAAGAGAGGCGGTAGGTGCTAGGGTGAAGAGAGGTGGTAGGTGCTGGGGTGTTGAGAGGTGGTAGGTGTTGGGGTGAATGGGTGAAGATAGGCAGTAGGTGCTGGGGTGAAGAGAGGTGGTAGGTGCTGGGGTGAAGAGAGGTGCTAGAGTGAAGAGAGGTGGTAGGTGCTGGGGTGAAGAGAGGCGGTAGGTGCTGGGGTGAAGACAGGTGGTAGGTGCTGGGGTGAAGAGAGGTGGTAGGGGCTGGGGTGAAGAGAGGTGGTAGGTGCTGGGGTGAAGAGATGTGGTAGGTGCTGGGGTGAAGAGAGGCCGTAGGTGCTGGGGTGAAGAGAGTCCGTAGGTGCTGGGGTGAAGAGAGGTTGTAGGTGCTGGGGTGAAGAGAGGTTGTAGGTGCTGGGGTGAAGAGAGGTGGTAGGGGCTGGGGTGAAGAGAGGTGGTAGGTACTTGGGGTGAAGAGAGGTGGTAGGTGCTGGGGTGAACGGGTGAAGAGAGGCGGTAGGTGCTGGTGTGAAGAGGTGGTAGGTGCTGGGTGAAGAAAGGTGGTAGGTGCTGGGGTGAAGGGAGGTGGTAGGTGCTGGGGTGAAGGGAGGTGGTAGGTGCTGGGGTGAACGGGTGAAGAAAGGCGGTAGGTGCTAGGGTGAAGAGAGGCGGTAGGTGCTGGGGTGAAGAGAGGCGGTAGGTGCTGGGGTGAAGAGAGGTGGTAGGTGCTGGGGTGAAGAGAGGTGGTAGGTGCTGGGGTGAAGAGTGGTGGTAGGTGCTGGGGTGAAGAGATGTGGTAGGTGCTGGGGTGAACGAGTGAAGAGAGGTGGTAAGTGCTGGGATGAAGAGAGGTTGTAGGTGCTGGGGTGAAGATTGGTTGTAGGTGCTGGGGTGAAGAGAGGTGGTAGGTGCTGGGGTGAAGAGAGGTGGTAGGTGCTGGGGTGAAGAGAGGTGGTAGGTACTTGGGGTGAAGAGAGGTGGTAGGTGCTGGGGTGAAGAGAGGTGGTAGGTACTGGGGTGAACGGGTGAAGACAGGCGGTAGGTGCTGGTGTGAAGAGGTGGTAGGTGCTGGGTGAAGAAAGGTGGTAGGTGCTGGGGTGAAGGGAGGTGGTAGGTGCTGGGGTGAAGGGAGGCGGTAGGTGCTGGGGTGAACGGGTGAAGAGAGGCGGTAGGTGATAGGGTGAAGAGAGGTGGTAGGTGCTGGGGTGAAGAGAGGCGGTAGGTGCTGGGGTGAAGAGAGGTGGTAGGTGCTGGGGTGAAGAGATGTGGTAGGTGCTGGGGTGAACGAGTGAAGAGAGGCGGTAAGTGCTGGGATGAAGAGAGGTTGTAGGTGCTGGGGTGAAGATTGGTTGTAGGTGCTAGGGTGAAGAGAGGTGGTAGGTGCTGGGCTAAAGAGAGGTGGTAGGTGCTGGGCTGAAGATAGGTGGTAGGTGCTGGGGTGAAGAGAGGTGGTAGGTACTTGGGGTGAAGAGAGGTGGAGGGTGCTGGGGTGAAGAGAGGTGGTAGGTGCTGGGGTGAACGGTTGAAGAGAGGCAGTAGGTGCTGGGGTGAAGAGAGGCCGTAGGTGCTGGGGTGAAGAGAGGTTGTAGGTGCTGGGGTGAAGAGAGGTTGTAGGTGCTGGCGTGAAGAGAGGTGGTAGGTGCTGGGGTGAAGAGAGGTGGTAGGTACTTGGGGTGAAGAGAGGTGGTAGGTGCTGAGGTGAAGAGAGGTGGTAGGTGCTGGGGTGAACGGGTGAAGAGAGGCGGTAGGTGCTGGGGTGAGCGGATGAAGAGAGGCGGTAGGTGCTAGGGTGAAGAGAGGTGGTAGGTGCTGGGGTGTTGAGAGGTGGTAGGTGTTGGGGTGAATGGGTGAAGATAGGCAGTAGGTGCTGGGGTGAAGAGAGGTGGTAGGTGCTGGGGTGAAGAGAGGTGCTAGGGTGAAGAGAGGTGGTAGGTGCTGGGGTGAAGAGAGGTGGTAGGTGCTGAGGTGAAGAGAGGTGGTAGGTGCTGGGGTGAAGAGAGGTGGTAGGTGCTGGGGTGAAGAGAGGTGGTAGGTACTTGGGGTGAAGAGAGGTGGTAGGTGCTGGGGTAAAGAGAGGTGGTAGGTGCTGGGGTGAACGGGTGAAGAGAGGCAGTAGGTGCTGGTGTGAAGAGGTGGTAGGTGCTGGGTGAAGAAAGGTGGTAGGTGCTGGGGTGAAGGGAGGTGGTAGGTGCTGGGGTGAAGGGAGGTGGTAGGTGCTGGGGTGAATGGGTGAAGAGAGGCGGTAGGTGCTAGGGTGAAGAGAGGTGGTAAGTGCTGGGGCGAAGAGAGGCGGTAGGTGCTGGGGTGAAGACAGGTGGTAGGTGCTGGGCTGAAGAGAGGTGGTAGGTGCTGGGCTGAAGAGAGGTGGTAGGTGCTGGGGTGAAGAGATGTGGTAGGTGCTGGGGTGAACGAGTGAAGAGAGGCGGTAAGTGCTGGGATGAAGAGAGGTTGTAGGTGCTGGGGTGAAGATTGGTTGTAGGTGCTAGAGGTGGTAGGTACTTGGGGTGAAGAGAGGTGGTAGGTGCTGGGGTGACGAGAGGTGGTAGGTGCTGGAGTGAACGGGTGAAGAGAGGCGGTAGGTGCTGGTGTGAAGAGGTGGTAGGTGCTGGGTAAAGAAAGGTGGTAGGTGCTGGGGTGAAGGGAGGTGGTAGGTGCTGGGGTGAAGGGAGGGGATAGGTGCTGGGGTGAACGGGTGAAGAGAGGCGGTAGTTGCTAGGGTGAAGAGAGGTGGTAGGTGCTGGGGTGAAGAGAGGCGGTAGGTGCTGGGGTGAAGAGAGGTGGTAGGTGCTGGGCTGAAGAGAGGTGGTAGGTTCTGGGGTGAAGAGAGGTGGTAGGTGCTGGGGTGAAGAGATGTGGTAGGTGCTGGGGTGAACGAGTGAAGAGAGGCGGTAAGTGCTGGGATGAAGAGAGGTTGTAGGTGCTGGGGTGAAGATTGGTTGTAGGTGCTAGGATGAAGAGAGGTGGTAGGTGCTGGGGTGAAGAGAGGTGGTAGGTGCTGGGCTGAAGATAGGTGGTAGGTGCTGGGGTGAAGAGAGGTGGTAGGTACTTGGGGTGAAGAGAGGTGGAGGGTGCTGGGGTGAAGAGAGGTGGTAGGTGCTGGGGTGAACGGTTGAAGAGAGGCAGTAGGTGCTGGGGTGAAGAGAGGTGGTAGGTGCTGGGGTGAAGAGAGGTGGTAGGTGCTAGAGTGAACGGGTGAAGAGAGGCGTTAGGTGCTGGGATGAAGAGAGGCGGTAGGTGCTGGGTGAAGAGAGGTGGTAGGTGCTGGGGAGAAGGGAGGTGGCAGGTGCTGGGGTGAACGGGTGAAGAAAGGCGGTAGGTGCTGGGGTGAAGAGAGGCGGTAGGTGCTGGGGTGAAGAGAGGCGGTAAGTGCTGGGGTGAAGAGAGGTGGTAGGTGCTGGGGTGTTGAGAGGTGGTAGGTGCTGGGGTGTTGAGAGGTGGTAGGTGTTGGGGTGAATGGGTGAAGAGAGGCAGTAGGTACTGGGGTGAAGAGAGGTGGTAGGTGCTGGGTTGAAGAGAGGTGCTAGGGTGAAGAGAGGTGATAGGTGCTGGGGTGAAGAGATTTAGTAGGTTCTGGGGTGAACGAGTGAAGAGAGGCGGTAGGTGCTGGGGTGAAGAGAGGTTGTAGGTGCTGGGGTGAAGAGAGGTGGTAGGTGCTGGTGTAAAGAGAGGTGGTAGGTGCTGGTGTGAAGAGAGGCGGTAGGTGCTGGGGTGAAGAGAGGTGGTAGGTACTTGGGGTGAAAAGAGGTGGTAGGTGCTGGGGTGAAGAGAGGTGGTAGGTGCTGGGGTGAAGAGATGTGGTAGGTGCTGGGGTGAACGAGTGAAGAGAGGCCGTAGGTGCTGGGGTGAAGAGAGGCCGTAGGTGCTGGGGTGAAGAGAGGTTGTAGGTGCTGGGGTGAAGAGAGGTTGTAGGTGCTGGGGTGAAGAGAGGTGGTAGGTGCTGGGGTGAAGAGAGGTGGTAGGTACTTGGGGTGAAGAGAGGTGGTAGGTGCTGGGGTGAAGAGAGGTGGTAGGTGCTGGGGTGAACGGGTGAAGAGAGGCAGTAGGTGCTGGTGTGAAGAGGTGGTAGGTGCTGGGTGAAGGTTGGTGGTAGGTGCTGGGGTGAAGGAAGGTGGTAGGTGCTGGGGTGAAGGGAGGTGGTAGGTGCTGGGGTGAACGGGTGAAGAGAGGCGGTAGGTGCTAGTGTGAAGAGAGGTGGTAGGTGCTGGGGTGTTGAGAGGTGGTAGGTGTTGGGGTGAATGGGTGAAGATAGGCAGTAGGTGCTGGGGTGAAGAGAGGTGGTAGGTGCTGGGGTGAAGAGAGGTGCTAGAGTGAAGAGAGGTGGTAGGTGCTTGGGTGAAGAGAGGCGGTAGGTGCTGGGGTGAAGACAGGTGGTAGGTGCTGGGGTGAAGAGAGGTGGTAGGTGCTGGGGTGAAGAGAGGTGGTAGGTGCTGGGGTGAAGAGATGTGGTAGGTGCTGGGGTGAAGAGAGGCCGTAGGTGCTGGGGTGAAGAGAGTCCGTAGGTGCTGGGGTGAAGAGAGGTTGTAGGTGCTGGGGTGAAGAGAGGTTGTAGGTGCTGGGGTGAAGAGAGGTGGTAGGGGCTGGGGTGAAGAGAGGTGGTAGGTACTTGGGGTGAAGAGAGGTGGTAGGTGCTGGGGTGAAGAGAGGTGGTAGGTGCTGGGGTGAACGGGTGAAGAGAGGCGGTAGGTGCTGGTGTGAAGAGGTGGTAGGTGCTGGGTGAAGAAAGGTGGTAGGTGCTGGGGTGAAGGGAGGTGGTAGATGCTGGGGTGAAGGGAGGTGGTAGGTGCTGGGGTGAACGGGTGAAGAAAGGCGGTAGGTGCTAGGGTGAAGAGAGGTGGTAGGTGCTGGGGTGAAGAGAGGCGGTAGGTGCTGGGGTGAAGAGAGGTGGTAGGTGCTGGGGTGAAGAGAGGTGGTAGGTGCTGGGGTGAAGAGTGGTGGTAGGTGCTGGGGTGAAGAGATGTGGTAGGTGCTGGGGTGAACGAGTGAAGAGAGGTGGTAAGTGCTGGGATGAAGAGAGGTTGTAGGTGCTGGGGTGAAGATTGGTTGTAGGTGCTGGGGTGAAGAGAGGTGGTAGGTGCTGGGGTGAAGAGAGGTGGTAGGTGCTGGGGTGAAGAGAGGTGGTAGGTACTTGGGGTGAAGAGAGGTGGTAGGTGCTGGGGTGAAGAGAGGTGGTAGGTACTGGGGTGAACGGGTGAAGACAGGCGGTAGGTGCTGGTGTGAAGAGGTGGTAGGTGCTGGGTGAAGAAAGGTGGTAGGTGCTGGGGTGAAGGGAGGTGGTAGGTGCTGGGGTGAAGGGAGGCGGTAGGTGCTGGGGTGAACGGGTGAAGAGAGGCGGTAGGTGATAGGGTGAAGAGAGGTGGTAGGTGCTGGGGTGAAGAGAGGCGGTTGGTGCTGGGGTGAAGAGAGGTGGTAGGTGCTGGGGTGAAGAGATGTGGTAGGTGCTGGGGTGAACGAGTGAAGAGAGGCGGTAAGTGCTGGGATGAAGAGAGGTTGTAGGTGCTGGGGTGAAGATTGGTTGTAGGTGCTAGGGTGAAGAGAGGTGGTAGGTGCTGGGCTAAAGAGAGGTGGTAGGTGCTGGGCTGAAGATAGGTGGTAGGTGCTGGGGTGAAGAGAGGTGGTAGGTACTTGGGGTGAAGAGAGGTGGAGGGTGCTGGGGTGAAGAGAGGTGGTAGGTGCTGGGGTGAACGGTTGAAGAGAGGCAGTAGGTGCTGGGGTGAAGAGAGGCCGTAGGTGCTGGGGTGAAGAGAGGTTGTAGGTGCTGGGGTGAAGAGAGGTTGTAGGTGCTGGCGTGAAGAGAGGTGGTAGGTGCTGGGGTGAAGAGAGGTGGTAGGTACTTGGGGTGAAGAGAGGTGGTAGGTGCTGGGGTGAAGAGAGGTGGTAGGTGCTGGGGTGAACGGGTGAAGAGAGGCGGTAGGTGCTGGGGTGAGCGGATGAAGAGAGGCGGTAGGTGCTAGGGTGAAGAGAGGTGGTAGGTGCTGGGGTGTTGAGAGGTGGTAGGTGTTGGGGTGAATGGGTGAAGATAGGCAGTAGGTGCTGGGGTGAAGAGAGGTGGTAGGTGCTGGGGTGAAGAGAGGTGCTAGGGTGAAGAGAGGTGGTAGGTGCTGGGGTGAAGAGAGGTGGTAGGTGCTGGGGTGAAGAGAGGTGGTAGGTGCTGGGGTGAAGAGAGGTGGTAGGTGCTGGGGTGAAGAGAGGTGGTAGGTACTTGGGATGAAGAGAGGTGGTAGGTGCTGGGGTGAAGAGAGGTGGTAGGTGCTGGAGTGAACGGGTGAAGAGAGGCGGTAGGTGCTGGTGTGAAGAGGTGGTAGGTGCTGGGTGAAGAAAGGTGGTAGGTGCTGGGGTGAAGGGAGGTGGTAGGTGCTGGGGTGAAGGGAGGTGGTAGGTGCTGGGGTGAACGGGTGAAGAAAGGCGGTAGGTGCTAGGGTGAAGAGAGGTGGTAGGTGCTGGGGTGAAGAGAGGCGGTAGGTGCTGGGGTGAAGAGAGGTGGTAGGTGCTGGGGTGAAGAGAGGTGGTAGGTGCTGGGGTGAAGAGATGTGGTAGGTGCTGGGGTGAACGAGTGAAGAGAGGCGGTAAGTGCTGGGATGAAGAGAGGTTGTAGGTGCTGGGGTGAAGAGTGGTTGTAGGTGCTAGGGTGAAGAGAGGTGTTAGGTGCTGGGGTGAAGAGAGGTGGTAGGTGCTGGAGTGAAGAGAGGTGGTAGGTACTTGGGGTGAAGAGAGGTGGTTGGTGCTGGGGTGAAGAGAGGTGGTAGGTGCTGGGGTGAACGGGTGAAGAGAGGCGGTAGGTGCTGGTGTGAAGAGGTGGTAGGTGCTGGGTGAAGAAAGGTGGTAGGTGCTGGGGTGAAGGGAGGTGGTAGGTGCTGGGGTGAAGGGAGGTGGTAGGTGCTGGGGTGAACGGGTGAAGAGAGGCGGTAGGTGCTAGGGTGAAGAGAGGTGGTAGGTGCTGGGGTGAAGAGAGGCGGTAGGTGCTGGGGTGAAGAGAGGTGGTAGGTGCTGGGGTGAAGAGAGGTGGTAGGTGCTGGGGTGAAGAGAGGTGGTAGGTGCTGGGGTGAAGAGATGTGGTAGGTGCTGGGGTGAACGAGTGAAGAGAAGCGGTAAGTGCTGGGATGAAGAGAGGTTGTAGGTGCTGGGGTGAAGATTGGTTGTAGGTGCTAGGGTGAAGAGAGGTGGTAGGTGCTGGGGTGAAGAGAGGTGGTAGGTGCTGGGCTGAAGATAGGTGGTAGGTGCTGGGGTGAAGAGAGGTAGTAGGTACTTGGGGTGAAGAGAGGTGGAGGGTGCTGGGGTGAAGAGAGGTGGTAGGTGCTGGGGTGAACGGTTGAAGAGAGGCAGTAGGTGCTGGGGTGAAGAGAGGTGGTAGGTGCTGGTGGTGAAGAGAGGTGGTACGTGCTGGGGTGAAGAGAGGTGGTAGGTGCTGGGGTGAAGAGATGTGGTAGGTGCTGGGGTGAACGAGTGAAGAGAGGCGGTAAGTGCTGGGATGAAGAGAGGTTGTAGGTGCTGGGGTGAAGATTGGTTGTAGGTGCTAGGGTGAAGAGAGGTGTTAGGTGCTGGGGTAAAGAGAGGTGGTAGGTGCTGGGGTGAAGAAAGGTGGTAGGTACTTGGGGTGAAGAGAGGTGGTAGGTGCTGGGGTGAAGAGAGGTGGTAGGTGCTGGTGTGAAGAGGTGGTAGGTGCTGGGTGAAGAAAGGTGGTAGGTGCTGGGGTGAAAGAAGGTGGTAGGTGCTGGGGTGAAGGGAGGTGGTAGGTGCTGCGGTGAACGGGTGAAGAGAGGCGGTAGGTGCTAGGGTGAAGAGAGGTGGTAGGTGCTGGGGTGTTGAGAGGTGGTAGGTGTTGGGGTGAATGGGTGAAGATAGGCAGTAGGTGCTGGGGTGAAGAGAGGTGGTAGGTGCTGGGGTGAAGAGAGGTGCTAGGGTGAAGAGAGGTGGTAGGTGCTGGGGTGAAGAGAGGCGGTAGGTGCTGGGGTGAAGAGAGGCGGTAGGTGCTGGGGTGAAGAGAGGTGGTAGGTGCTGGGGTGAAGAGAGGTGGTAGGTGCTGGGGTGAAGAGATGTGGTAGGTGCTGGGGTGAAGAGAGGCCGTAGGTGCTGGGGTGAAGAGAGTCGGTAGGTGCTGGGGTGAAGAGAGGTTGTAGGTGCTGGGGTGAAGAGAGGTTGTAGGTGCTGGGGTGAAGAGAGGTGGTAGGGGCTGGGGTGAAGAGAGGTGGTAGGTACTTGGGGTGAAGAGAGGTGGTAGGTGCTGGGGTGAAGAGAGGTGGTAGGTGCTGGGGTGAAGAGACGTGGTAGGTGCTGGGGTGAAGAGATGTGGTAGGTGCTGGGGTGAACGAGTGAAGAGAGGCCGTAGGTGCTGGGGTGAAGAGAGGCCGTAGGTGCTGGGGTGAAGAGAGGTTGTAGGTGCTGGGGTGAAGAGAGGATGTAGGTGCTGGGGTGAAGAAAGGTGGTAGGTGCTGGGGTGAAGAGAGGTGGTAGGTGCTGGGGTGAAGAGAGGTGGTAGGTGCTGGGGTGAAGAGATGTGGTAGGTGCTGGGGTGAACGAGTGAAGAGAGGCCGTAGGTGCTGGGGTGAAGAGAGGACGTAGGTGCTGGGGTGAAGAGAGGTTGTAGGTGCTGGGGTGAAGAGAGGTTGTAGGTGCTGGGGTGAAGAGAGGTGGTAGGTGCTGGGGTGAAGAGAGGTGGTAGGTACTTGGGGTGAAGAGAGGTGGTAGGTGCTGGGGTGAAGAGAGGTGGTAGGTGCTGGGGTGAATGGGTGAAGAGAGGCAGTAGGTGCTGGTGTGAAGAGGTGGTAGGTGCTGGGTGAAGAAAGGTGGTAGGTGCTGGGGTGAAGGAAGGTGGTAGGTGCTGGGGTGAAGGGAGGTGGTAGGTGCTGGGGTGAACGGGTGAAGAGAGGCGGTAGGTGCTAGGGTGAAGAGAGGTGGTAGGTGCTGGGGTGTTGAGAGGTGGTAGGTGTTGGGGTGAATGGGTGAAGATAGGCAGTAGGTGCTGGGGTGAAGAGAGGTGGTAGGTGCTGGGGTGAAGAGAGGTGCTAGGGTGAAGAGAGGTGGTAGGTGCTGGGGTGAAGAGAGGCGGTAGGTGCTGGGGTGAAGACAGGTGGTAGGTGCTGGGGTGAAGAGAGGTGGTAGGTGCTGGGGTGAAGAGAGGTGGTAGGTGCTGGGGTGAAGAGATGTGGTAGGTGCTGGGGTGAAGAGAGGCCGTAGGTGCTGGGGTGAAGAGAGTCCGTAGGTGCTGGGGTGAAGAGAGGTTGTAGGTGCTGGGGTGAAGAGAGGTTGTAGGTGCTGGGGTGAAGAGAGGTGGTAGGGGCTGGGGTGAAGAGAGGTGGTAGGTACTTGGGGTGAAGAGAGGTGGTAGGTGCTGGGGTGAAGAGAGGTGGTAGGTGCTGGGGTGAACGGGTGAAGAGAGGCGGTAGGTGCTGGTGTGAAGAGGTGGTAGGTGCTGGGTGAAGAAAGGTGGTAGGTGCTGGGGTGAAGGGAGGTGGTAGGTGCTGGGGTGAAGGGAGGTGGTAGGTGCTGGGGTGAACGGGTGAAGAAAGGCGGTAGGTGCTAGGGTGAAGAGAGGTGGTAGGTGCTGGGGTGAAGAGAGGCGGTAGGTGCTGGGGTGAAGAGAGGTGGTAGGTGCTGGGGTGAAGAGAGGTGGTAGGTGCTGGGGTGAAGAGAAGTGGTAGGTGCTGGGGTGAAGAGATGTGGTAGGTGCTGGGGTGAACGAGTGAAGAGAGGTGGTAAGTGCTGGGATGAAGAGAGGTTGTAGGTGCTGGGGTGAAGATTGGTTGTAGGTGCTGGGGTGAAGAGAGGTGGTAGGTGCTGGGGTGAAGAGAGGTGGTAGGTGCTGGGGTGAAGAGAGGTGGTAGGTACTTGGGGTGAAGAGAGGTGGTAGGTGCTGGGGTGAAGAGAGGTGGTAGGTACTGGGGTGAACGGGTGAAGACAGACGGTAGGTGCTGGTGTGAAGAGGTGGTAGGTGCTGGGTGAAGAAAGGTGGTAGGTGCTGGGGTGAAGGGAGGTGGTAGGTGCTGGGGTGAAGGGAGGCGGTAGGTGCTGGGGTGAACGGGTGAAGAGAGGCGGTAGGTGATAGGGTGAAGAGAGGTGGTAGGTGCTGGGGTGAAGAGAGGCGGTAGGTGCTGGGGTGAAGAGAGGTGGTAGGTGCTGGGGTGAAGAGATGTGGTAGGTGCTGGGGTGAACGAGTGAAGAGAGGCGGTAAGTGCTGGGATGAAGAGAGGTTGTAGGTGCTGGGGTGAAGATTGGTTGTAGGTGCTAGGGTGAAGAGAGGTGGTAGGTGCTGGGCTGAAGAGAGGTGGTAGGTGCTGGGCTGAAGATAGGTGGTAGGTGCTGGGGTGAAGAGAGGTGGTAGGTACTTGGGATGAAGAGAGGTGGTAGGTGCTAGGGTGAAGAGAGGTGGTAGGTGCTGGGGTGAAGAGAGGTCGTAGGTGCTGGGGTGAATGACTGAAGAGAGGTAGTAGGTGCTGGGGTGAAGAGAGGTGGTAGGTGCTGGGGTGAAGAGAGGTGGTAGGTGCTGGGGTGAAGAGAGGTGGTAGGTACTTGGGATGAAGAGAGGTGGTAGGTGCTGGGGTGAAGAGAGGTGGTAGGTGCTGGAGTGAACGGGTGAAGAGAGGCGGTAGGTGCTGGTGTGAAGAGGTGGTAGGTGCTGGGTGAAGAAAGGTGGTAGGTGCTGGGGTGAAGGGAGGTGGTAGGTGCTGGGGTGAAGGGAGGTGGTAGGTGCTGGGGTGAACGGGTGAAGAAAGGCGGTAGGTGCTAGGGTGAAGAGAGGTGGTAGGTGCTGGGGTGAAGAGAGGCGGTAGGTGCTGGGGTGAAGAGAGGTGGTAGGTGCTGGGGTGAAGAGAGGTGGTAGGTGCTGGGGTGAAGAGATGTGGTAGGTGCTGGGGTGAACGAGTGAAGAGAGGCGGTAAGTGCTGGGATGAAGAGAGGTTGTAGGTGCTGGGGTGAAGAGTGGTTGTAGGTGCTAGGGTGAAGAGAGGTGTTAGGTGCTGGGGTGAAGAGAGGTGGTAGGTGCTAGAGTGAAGAGGGGTGGTAGGTACTTGGGGTGAAGAGAGGTGGTAGGTGCTGGGGTGAAGAGAGGTGGTAGGTGCTGGGGTGAACGGGTGAAGAGAGGCGGTAGGTGCTGGTGTGAAGAGGTGGTAGGTGCTGGGTGAAGAAAGGTGGTAGGTGCTGGGGTGAAGGGAGGTGGTAGGTGCTGGGGTGAAGGGAGGTGGTAGGTGCTGGGGTGAACGGGTGAAGAGAGGCGGTAGGTGCTAGGGTGAAGAGAGGTGGTAGGTGCTGGGGTGAAGAGAGGCGGTAGGTGCTGGGGTGAAGAGAGGTGGTAGGTGCTGGGGTGAAGAGAGGTGGTAGGTGCTGGGGTGAAGAGAGGTGGTAGGTGCTGGGGTGAAGAGATGTGGTAGGTGCTGGGGTGAACGAGTGAAGAGAAGCGGTAAGTGCTGGGATGAAGAGAGGTTGTAGGTGCTGGGGTGAAGATTGGTTGTAGGTGCTAGGGTGAAGAGAGGTGGTAGGTGCTGGGGTGAAGAGAGGTGGTAGGTGCTGGGCTGAAGATAGGTGGTAGGTGCTGGGGTGAAGAGAGGTAGTAGGTACTTGGGGTGAAGAGAGGTGGAGGGTGCTGGGGTGAAGAGAGGTGGTAGGTGCTGGGGTGAACGGTTGAAGAGAGGCAGTAGGTGCTGGGGTGAAGAGAGGTGGTAGGTGCTGGTGGTGAAGAGAGGTGGTACGTGCTGGGGTGAAGAGAGGTGGTAGGTGCTGGGGTGAAGAGATGTGGTAGGTGCTGGGGTGAACGAGTGAAGAGAGGCGGTAAGTGCTGGGATGAAGAGAGGTTGTAGGTGCTGGGGTGAAGATTGGTTGTAGGTGCTAGGGTGAAGAGAGGTGTTAGGTGCTGGGGTAAAGAGAGATGGTAGGTGCTGGGGTGAAGAGAGGTGGTAGGTACTTGGGGTGAAGAGAGGTGGTAGGTGCTGGGGTGAAGAGAGGTGGTAGGTGCTGGTGTGAAGAGGTGGTAGGTGCTGGGTGAAGAAAGGTGGTAGGTGCTGAGGTGAAGGAAGGTGGTAGGTGCTGGGGTGAAGGGAGGTGGTAGGTGCTGGGGTGAACGGGTGAAGAGAGGCGGTAGGTGCTAGGGTGAAGAGAGGTGGTAGGTGCTGGGGTGTTGAGAGGTGGTAGGTGTTGGGGTGAATGGGTGAAGATAGGCAGTAGGTGCTGGGGTGAAGAGAGGTGGTAGGTGCTGGGGTGAAGAGAGGTGCTAGGGTGAAGAGAGGTGGTAGGTGCTGGGGTGAAGAGAGGCGGTAGGTGCTGGGGTGAAGACAGGTGGTAGGTGCTGGGGTGAAGAGATGTGGTAGGTGCTGGGGTGAAGAGAGGCCGTAGGTGCTGGGGTGAAGAGAGTCCGTAGGTGCTGGGGTGAAGAGAGGTTGTAGGTGCTGGGGTGAAGAGAGGTTGTAGGTGCTGGGGTGAAGAGAGGTGGTAGGGGCTGGGGTGAAGAGAGGTGGTAGGTACTTGGGGTGAAGAGAGGTGGTAGGTGCTGGGGTGAAGAGAGGTGGTAGGTGCTGGGGTGAACGGGTGAAGAGAGGCGGTAGGTGCTGGTGTGAAGAGGTGGTAGGTGCTGGGTGAAGAAAGGTGGTAGGTGCTGGGGTGAAGGGAGGTGGTAGGTGCTGGGGTGAAGGGAGGTGGTAGGTGCTGGGGTGAACGGGTGAAGAAAGGCGGTAGGTGCTAGGGTGAAGAGAGGTGGTAGGTGCTGGGGTGAAGAGAGGCGGTAGGTGCTGGGGTGAAGAGAGGTGGTAGGTGCTGGGGTGAAGAGAGGTGGTAGGTGCTGGGGTGAAGAGTGGTGGTAGGTGCTGGGGTGAAGAGATGTGGTAGGTGCTGGGGTGAACGAGTGAAGAGAGGTGGTAAGTGCTGGGATGAAGAGAGGTTGTAGGTACTGGGGTGAAGATTGGTTGTAGGTGCTAGGGTGAAGAGAGGTGTTAGGTGCTGGGGTGAAGAGAGGTGGTAGGTGCTGGGGTGAAGAGAGGTGGTAGGTACTTGGGGTGAAGAGAGGTGGTAGGTGCTGGGGTGAAGACAGGTGGTAGGTACTGGGGTGAACGGGTGAAGACAGGCGGTAGGTGCTGGTGTGAAGAGGTGGTAGGTGCTGGGTGAAGAAAGGTGGTAGGTGCTGGGGTGAAGGGAGGTGGTAGGTGCTGGGGTGAAGGGAGGCGGTAGGTGCTGGGGTGAACGGGTGAAGAGAGGCGGTAGGTGATAGGGTGAAGAGAGGTGGTAGGTGCTGGGGTGAAGAGAGGCGGTAGGTGCTGGGGTGAAGAGAGGTGGTAGGTGCTGGGGTGAAGAGATGTGGTAGGTGCTGGGGTGAACGAGTGAAGAGAGGCGGTAAGTGCTGGGATGAGGAGAGGTTGTAGGTGCTGGGGTGAAGATTGGTTGTAGGTGCTAGGGTGAAGAGAGGTGGTAGGTGCTGGGCTGAAGAGAGGTGGTAGGTGCTGGGCTGAAGATAGGTGGTAGGTGCTGGGGTGAAGAGAGGTGGTAGGTACTTGGGGTGAAGAGAGGTGGAGGGTGCTGGGGTGAAGAGAGGTGGTAGGTGCTGGGGTGAACGGTTGAAGAGAGGCAGTAGGTGCTGGGGTGAAGAGAGGCCGTAGGTGCTGAGGTGAAGAGAGGTTGTAGGTGCTGGGGTGAAGAGAGGTTGTAGGTGCTGGCGTGAAGAGAGGTGGTAGGTGCTGGGTGAAGAGAGGTGGTAGGTACTTGGGGTGAAGAGAGGTGGTAGGTGCTGGGGTGAAGAGAGGTGGTAGGTGCTGGGGTGAACGGGTGAAGAGAGGCGGTAGGTGCTGGGGTGAACGGGTGAAGAGAGGCGGTAGGTGCTAGGGTGAAGAGAGGTGGTAGGTGCTGGGGTGTTGAGAGGTGGTAGGTGTTGGGGTGAATGGGTGAAGATAGGCAGTAGGTGCTGGGGTGAAGAGAGGTGGTAGGTGCTGGGGTGAAGAGAGGTGCTAGGGTGAAGAGAGGTGGTAGGTGCTGGGGTGAAGAGAGGTCGTAGGTGCTGGGGTGAATGACTGAAGAGAGGTGGTAGGTGCTGGGGTGAAGAGAGGTGGTAGGTGCTGGGGTGAAGAGAGGTGGTAGGTGCTGGGGTGAAGAGAGGTGGTAGGTACTTGGGGTGAAGAGAGGTGGTAGGTGCTGGGGTGAAGAGAGGTGGTAGGTGCTGGAGTGAACGGGTGAAGAGAGGCGGTAGGTGCTGGTGTGAAGAGGTGGTAGGTGCTGGGGTGAAGGGAGGTGGTAGGTGCTGGGGTGAAGGGAGGTGGTAGGTGCTGGGGTGAACGGGTGAAGAAAGGCGGTAGGTGCTAGGGTGAAGAGAGGTGGGAGGTGCTGGGGTGAAGAGAGGCGGTAGGTGCTGGGGTGAAGAGAGGTGGTAGGTGCTGGGGTGAAGAGAGGTGGTAGGTGCTGGGGTGAAGAGATGTGGTAGGTGCTGGGGTGAACGGGTAAAGAAAGGCGGTAGGTGCTAGGGTGAAGAGAGGTGGGAGGTGCTGGGGTGAAGAGAGGCGGTAAGTGCTGGGATGAAGAGAGGTTGTAGGTGCTGGGGTGAAGAGAGGCCGTAGGTGCTGGGGTGAAGAGAGGTTGTAGGTGCTGGGGTGAAGAGAGGTTGTAGGTGCTGGCGTGAAGAGAGGTGGTAGGTGCTGGGTGAAGAGAGGTGGTAGGTACTTGGGGTGAAGAGAGGTGGTAGGTGCTGGGGTGAAGAGAGGTGGTAGGTGCTGGGGTGAACGGGTGAAGAGAGGCGGTAGGTGCTGGGGTGAACGGGTGAAGAGAGGCGGTAGGTGCTAGGGTGAAGAGAGGTGGTAGGTGCTGGGGTGTTGAGAGGTGGTAGGTGTTGGGGTGAATGGGTGAAGATAGGCAGTAGGTGCTGGGGTGAAGAGAGGTGGTAGGTGCTGGGGTGAAGAGAGGTGCTAGGGTGAAGAGAGGTGGTAGGTGCTGGGGTGAAGAGAGGTCGTAGGTGCTGGGGTGAATGACTGAAGAGAGGTGGTAGGTGCTGGGGTGAAGATAGGTGGTAGGTGCTGGGGTGAAGAGAGGTGGTAGGTGCTGGGGTGAAGAGAGGTGGTAGGTACTTGGGGTGAAGAGAGGTGGTAGGTGCTGGGGTGAAGAGAGGTGGTAGGTGCTGGAGTGAACGGGTGAAGAGAGGCGGTAGGTGCTGGTGTGAAGAGGTGGTAGGTGCTGGGGTGAAGGGAGGTGGTAGGTGCTGGGGTGAAGGGAGGTGGTAGGTGCTGGGGTGAACGGGTGAAGAAAGGCGGTAGGTGCTAGGGTGAAGAGAGGTGGGAGGTGCTGGGGTGAAGAGAGGCGGTAGGTGCTGGGGTGAAGAGAGGTGGTAGGTGCTGGGGTGAAGAGAGGTGGTAGGTGCTGGGGTGAAGAGATGTGGTAGGTGCTGGGGTGAACGAGTGAAGAGAGGCGGTAAGTGCTGGGATGAAGAGAGGTTGTAGGTGCTGGGGTGAAGAGTGGTTGTAGGTGCTAGGGTGAAGAGAGGTGTTAGGTGCTGGGGTGAAGAGAGGTGGTAGGTGCTGGAGTGAAGGGAGGTGGTAGGTACTTGGGGTGAAGAGAGGTGGTAGGTGCTGGGGTGAAGAGAGGTGGTAGGTGCTGGGGTGAACGGGTGAAGAGAGGCGGTAGGTGCTGGTGTGAAGAGGTGATAGGTGCTGGGTGAAGAAAGGTGGTAGGTGCTGGGGTGAAGGGAGGTGGTAGGTGCTGGGGTGAAGGGAGGTGGTAGGTGCTGGGGTGAACGGGTGAAGAGAGGTGGTAGGTGCTAGGGTGAAGAGAGGTGGTAGGTGCTGGGGTGAAGAGAGGCGGTAGGTGCTGGGGTGAAGAGAAGTGGTAGGTGCTGGGGTGAAGAGAGGTGGTAGGTGCTGGGGTGAAGAGAGGTGGTAGGTGCTGGGGTGAAGAGATGTGGTAGGTGCTGGGGTGAACGAGTGAAGAGAAGCGGTAAGTGCTGGGATGAAGAGAGGTTGTAGGTGCTGGGGTGAAGATTGGTTGTAGGTGCTAGGGTGAAGAGAGGTGGTAGGTGCTGGGGTGAAGAGAGGTGGTAGGTGCTGGGCTGAAGATAGGTGGTAGGTGCTGGGGTGAAGAGAGGTAGTAGGTACTTGGGATGAAGAGAGGTGGAGGGTGCTGGGGTGAAGAGAGGTGGTAGGTGCTGGGGTGAACGGTTGAAGAGAGGCAGTAGGTGCTGGGGTGAAGAGAGGTGGTAGGTGCTGGTGGTGAATAGAGGTGGTAGGTGCTGGGGTGAAGAGAGGTGGTAGGTGCTGGGGTGAAGAGATGTGGTAGGTGCTGGGGTGAACGAGTGAAGAGAGGCGGTAAGTGCTGGGATGAAGAGAGGTTGTGGGTGCTGGGGTGAAGATTGGTTGTAGGTGCTAGGGTGAAGAGAGGTGTTAGGTGCTGGGGTAAAGAGAGGTGGTAGGTGCTGGGGTGAAGAGAGGTGGTAGGTACTTGGGGTGAAGAGAGGTGGTAGGTGCTGGGGTGAAGAGAGGTGGTAGGTGCTGGGGTGAACGGGTGAAGAGAGGCGGTAGGTGCTGGTGTGAAGAGGTGGTAGGTGCTGGGTGAAGAAAGGTGGTAGGTGCTGGGGTGAAGGGAGGTGGTAGGTGCTGGGGTGAAGGGAGGTGGTAGGTGCTGGGGTGAACGGGTGAAGAAAGGTGGTAGGTGCTAGGGTGAAGAGAGGTGGGAGGTGCTGGGGTGAAGAGAGGCGGTAGGTGCTGGGGTGAAGAGAGGTGGTAGGTGCTGGGGTGAAGAGAGGTGGTAGGTGCTGGGGTGAAGAGATGTGGTAGGTGCTGGGGTGAACGAGTGAAGAGAGGCGGTAAGTGCTGGGATGAAGAGAGGTTGTAGGTGCTGGGGTGAAGAGTGGTTGTAGGTGCTAGGGTGAAGAGAGGTGTTAGGTGCTGGGGTGAAGAGAGGTGGTAGGTGCTGGAGTGAAGGGAGGTGGTAGGTACTTGGGGTGAAGAGAGGTGGTAGGTGCTGGGGTGAAGAGAGGTGGTAGGTGCTGGGGTGAACGGGTGAAGAGAGGCGGTAGGTGCTGGTGTGAAGAGGTGGTAGGTGCTGGGTGAAGAAAGGTGGTAGGTGCTGGGGTGAAGGGAGGTGGTAGGTGCTGGGGTGAAGGGAGGTGGTAGGTGCTGGGGTGAACGGGTGAAGAGAGGCGGTAGGTGCTAGGGTGAAGAGAGGTGGTAGGTGCTGGGGTGAAGAGATGCGGTAGGTGCTGGGGTGAAGAGAGGTGGTAGGTGCTGGGGTGAAGAGAGGTGGTAGGTGCTGGGGTGAAGAGAGGTGGTAGGTGCTGGGGTGAAGAGATGTGGTAGGTGCTGGGGTGAACGAGTGAAGAGAAGCGGTAAGTGCTGGGATGAAGAGAGGTTGTAGGTGCTGGGGTGAAGATTGGTTGTAGGTGCTAGGGTGAAGAGAGGTGGTAGGTGCTGGGGTGAAGAGAGGTGGTAGGTGCTGGGCTGAAGATAGGTGGTAGGTGCTGGGGTGAAGAGAGGTAGTAGGTACTTGGGGTGAAGAGAGGTGGAGGGTGCTGGGGTGAAGAGAGGTGGTAGGTGCTGGGGTGAACGGTTGAAGAGAGGCAGTAGGTGCTGGGGTGAAGAGAGGTGGTAGGTGCTGGTGGTGAAGAGAGGTGGTAGGTGCTGGGGTGAAGAGAGGTGGTAGGTGCTGGGGTGAAGAGATGGGGTAGGTGCTGGGGTGAACGCGTGAAGAGAGGCGGTAAGTGCTGGGATGAAGAGAGGTTGTAGGTGCTGGGGTGAAGATTGGTTGTAGGTGCTAGGGTGAAGAGAGGTGTTAGGTGCTGGGGTAAAGAGAGGTGGTAGGTGCTAGGGTGAAGAGAGGTGGTAGGTACTTGGGGTGAAGAGAGGTGGTAGGTGCTGGGGTGAAGAGAGGTGGTAGGTGCTGGGGTGAACGGGTGAAGAGAGGCGGTAGGTGCTGGTGTGAAGAGGTGGTAGGTGCTGGGTGAAGAAAGGTGGTAGGTGCTGGGGTGAAGGGAGGTGGTAGGTGCTGGGGTGAAGGGAGGTGGTAGGTGCTGGGGTGAATGGGTGAAGAGAGGCGGTAGGTGCTAGGGTGAAGAGAGGTGTTAGGTGCTGGGGTGAAGAGAGGCGGTAGGTGCTGGGGTGAAGAGAGGTGGTAGGTGCTGGGGTGAAGAGAGGTCGTAGGTGCTGGGGTGAAGAGAGGTCGTAGGTGCTGGGGTGAATGACTGAAGAGAGGTGGTAGGTGCTGGGGTGAAGAGAGGTGGTAGGTGCTGGGGTGAAGAGAGGTGGTAGGTGCTGGGGTGAAGAGAGGTGGTAGGTACTTGGGGTGAAGAGAGGTGGTAGGTGCTGGGGTGAAGAGAGGTGGTAGGTGCTGGAGTGAACGGGTGAAGAGAGGCGGTAGGTGCTGGTGTGAAGAGGTGGTAGGTGCTGGGTGAAGAAAGGTGGTAGGTGCTGGGGTGAAGGGAGGTGGTAGGTGCTGGGGTGAAGGGAGGTGGTAGGTGCTGGGGTGAACGGGTGAAGAAAGGCGGTAGGTGCTAGGTTGAAGAGAGGTGGTAGGTGCTGGGGTGAAGAGAGGCGGTAGGTGCTGGGGTGAAGAGAGGTGGTAGGTGCTGGGGTGAAGAGAGGTGGTAGGTGCTGGGGTGAAGAGATGTGGTAGGTGCTGGGGTGAACGAGTGAAGAGAGGCGGTAAGTGCTGGGATGAAGAGAGGTTGTAGGTGCTGGGGTGAAGAGTGGTTGTAGGTGCTAGGGTGAAGAGAGGTGTTAGGTGCTGGGGTGAAGAGAGGTGGTTGGTGCTGGAGTGAAGAGAGGTGGTAGGTACTTGGGGTGAAGAGAGGTGGTAGGTGCTGGGGTGAAGAGAGGTGGTAGGTGCTGGGGTGAACGGGTGAATTGAGGCGGTAGGTGCTGCTGTGAAGAGGTGGTAGGTGCTGGGTGAAGAAAGGTGGTAGGTGCTGGGGTGAAGAGAGGTGGAGGGTGCTGGGGTGAAGAGAGGTGGTAGGTGCTGGGGTGAACGGTTGAAGAGAGGCGGTAAGTGCTGGGATGAAGAGAGGTTGTAGGTGCTGAGGTGAAGATTGGTTGTAGGTGCTAGGGTGAAGAGAGGTGTTAGGTGCTGGGGTAAAGAGAGGTGGTAGGTGCTGGGGTGAAGAGAGGTGGTAGGTACTTGGGGTGAAGAGAGGTGGTAGGTGCTGGGGTGAAGAGAGGTGGTAGGTGCTGGGGTGAACGGGTGAAGAGAGGCGGTAGGTGCTGGTGTGAAGAGGTGGTAGGTGCTGGGTGAAGAAAGGTGGTAGGTGCTGGGGTGAAGGGAGGTGGTAGGTGCTGGGGTGATGGGAGGTGGTAGGTGCTGGGGTGAATGGGTGAAGAGAGGCGGTAGGTGCTAGGGTGAAGAGAGGTGGTAGGTGCTGGGGTGAAGAGAGGCGGTAGGTGCTGGGGTGAAGAGAGGTGGTAGGTGCTGGGGTGAAGAGAGGTGGTAGGTGCTGGGGTGAAGAGATGTGGTAGGTGCTGGGGTGAACGAGTGAAGAGAGGCGGTAAGTGCTGGGATGAAGAGAGGTTGTAGGTGCTGGGGTGAAGATTGGTTGTAGGTGCTAGGGTGAAGAGAGGTGGTAGGGGCTGGGGTGAAGAGAGGTGGTAGGTGCTGGGCTGAAGATAGGTGGTAGGTGCTGGGGTGAAGAGAGGTGGTAGGTACTTGGGGTGAAGAGAGGTGGTAGGTGCTGGGGTGAAGAGAGGTGGTAGGTGCTGGGGTGAACGGGTGAAGAGAGGCGGTAGGTGCTGGTGTGAAGAGGTGGTAGGTGCTGGGTGAAGAAAGGTGGTAGGTGCTGGGGTGAAGGGAGGTGGTAGGTGGTGGGGTGAAGGGAGGTGGTAGGTGCTGGGGTGAACGGGTGAAGAAAGGTGGTAGGTGCTAGGGTGAAGAGAGGTGGTAGGTGCTGGGGTGAAGAGAGGCGGTAGGTGCTGGGGTGAAGAGAGGTGGTAGGTGCTGGGGTGAAGAGTGGTGGTAGGTGCTGGGGTGAAGAGATGTGGTAGGTGCTGGGGTGAACGAGTGAAGAGAGGTGGTAAGTGCTGGGATGAAAAGAGGTTGTAGGTGCTGGGGTGAAGATTGGTTGTAGGTGCTAGGGTGAAGAGAGGTGTTAGGTGCTGGGGTGAAGAGAGGTGGTAGGTGCTGGGGTGAAGAGAGGTGGTAGGTACTTGGGGTGAAGAGAGGTGGTAGGTGCTGGGGTGAAGAGAGGTGGTAGGTACTGGGGTGAACGGGTGAAGACAGGCGGTAGGTGCTGGTGTGAAGAGGTGGTAGGTGCTGGGTGAAGAAAGGTGGTAGGTGCTGGGGTGAAGGGAGGTGGTAGGTGCTGGGGTGAAGGGAGGCGGTAGGTGCTGGGGTGAACGGGTGAAGAGAGGCGGTAGGTGATAGGGTGAAGAGAGGTGGTAGGTGCTGGGGTGAAGAGAGGCGGTAGGTGCTGGGGTGAAGAGAGGTGGTAGGTGCTGGGGTGAAGATTGGTTGTAGGTGCTAGGGTGAAGAGAGGTGGTAGGTGCTGGGCTGAAGAGAGGTGGTAGGTGCTGGGCTGAAGATAGGTGGTAGGTGCTGGGGTGAAGAGAGGTGGTAGGTACTTGGGGTGAAGAGAGGTGGAGGGTGCTGGGGTGAAGAGAGGTGGTAGGTGCTGGGGTGAACGGTTGAAGAGAGGCAGTAGGTGCTGGGGTGAAGAGAGGCCGTACGTGCTGGGGTGAAGAGAGGTTGTAGGTGCTGGGGTGAAGAGAGGTTGTAGGTGCTGGGGTGAAGAGAGGTGGTAGGTGCTGGGGTGAAGAGAGGTGGTAGGTGCTGGGGTGAACGGGTGAAGAGAGGCGGCAGGTGCTGGGGTGAACGGGTGAAGAGAGGCGGTAGGTGCTAGGGTGAAGAGAGGTGGTAGGTGCTGGGGTGTTGAGAGGTGGTAGGTGTTGGGGTGAAGAGAGGTGCTAGGGTGAAGAGAGGTGGTAGGTGCTGGGGTGAAGAGAGGTCGTAGGTGCTGGGGTGAATGACTGAAGAGAGGTGGTAGGTGCTGGGGTGAAGAGAGGTGGTAGGTACTTGGGGTGAAGAGGTGGTAGGTGCTGGGTGAAGAAAGGTGGTAGGTGCTGGGGTGAAGGGAGGTGGTAGGTGCTGGGGTGAAGGGAGGTGGTAGGTGCTGGGGTGAACGGGTGAAGAAAGGCGGTAGGTGCTAGGTTGAAGAGAGGTGGTAGGTGCTGGGGTGAAGAGAGGCGGTAGGTGCTGGGGTGAAGAGAGGTGGTAGGTGCTGGGGTGAAGAGAGGTGGTAGGTGCTGGGGTGAAGAGATGTGGTAGGTGCTGGGGTGAACGAGTGAAGAGAGGCGGTAAGTGCTGGGATGAAGAGAGGTTGTAGGTGCTGGGGTGAAGAGTGGTTGTAGGTGCTAGGGTGAAGAGAGGTGTTAGGTGCTGGGGTGAAGAGAGGTGGTTGGTGCTGGAGTGAAGAGAGGTGGTAGGTACTTGGGGTGAAGAGAGGTGGTAGGTGCTGGGGTGAAGAGAGGTGGTAGGTGCTGGGGTGAACGGGTGAATTGAGGCGGTAGGTGCTGCTGTGAAGAGGTGGTAGGTGCTGGGTGAAGAAAGGTGGTAGGTGCTGGGGTGAAGAGAGGTGGAGGGTGCTGGGGTGAAGAGAGGTGGTAGGTGCTGGGGTGAACGGTTGAAGAGAGGCGGTAAGTGCTGGGATGAAGAGAGGTTGTAGGTGCTGGGGTGAAGATTGGTTGTAGGTGCTAGGGTGAAGAGAGGTGTTAGGTGCTGGGGTAAAGAGAGGTGGTAGGTGCTGGGGTGAAGAGAGGTGGTAGGTACTTGGGGTGAAGAGAGGTGGTAGGTGCTGGGGTGAAGAGAGGTGGTAGGTGCTGGGGTGAACGGGAGAAGAGAGGCGGTAGGTGCTGGTGTGAAGAGGTGGTAGGTGCTGGGTGAAGAAAGGTGGTAGGTGCTGGGGTGAAGGGAGGTGGTAGGTGCTGGGGTGAAGGGAGGTGGTAGGTGCTGGGGTGAATGGGTGAAGAGAGGCGGTAGGTGCTAGGGTGAAGAGAGGTGGTAGGTGCTGGGGTGAAGAGAGGCGGTAGGTGCTGGGGTGAAGAGAGGTGGTAGGTGCTGGGGTGAAGAGAGGTGGTAGGTGCTGGGGTGAAGAGATGTGGTAGGTGCTGGGGTGAACGAGTGAAGAGAGGCGGTAAGTGCTGGGATGAAGAGAGGTTGTAGGTGCTGGGGTGAAGATTGGTTGTAGGTGCTAGGGTGAAGAGAGGTGGTAGGGGCTGGGGTGAAGAGAGGTGGTAGGTGCTGGGCTGAAGATAGGTGGTAGGTGCTGGGGTGAAGAGAGGTGGTAGGTACTTGGGGTGAAGAGAGGTGGTAGGTGCTGGAGTGAAGAGAGGTGGTAGGTGCTGGGGTGAACGGGTGAAGAGAGGCGGTAGGTGCTGGTGTGAAGAGGTGGTAGGTGCTGGGTGAAGAAAGGTGGTAGGTGCTGGGGTGAAGGGAGGTGGTAGGTGGTGGGGTGAAGGGAGGTGGTAGGTGCTGGGGTGAACGGGTGAAGAAAGGTGGTAGGTGCTAGGGTGAAGAGAGGTGGTAGGTGCTGGGGTGAAGAGAGGCGGTAGGTGCTGGGGTGAAGAGAGGTGGTAGGTGCTGGGGTGAAGAGTGGTGGTAGGTGCTGGGGTGAAGAGATGTGGTAGGTGCTGGGGTGAACGAGTGAAGAGAGGTGGTAAGTGCTGGGATGAAAAGAGGTTGTAGGTGCTGGGGTGAAGATTGGTTGTAGGTGCTAGGGTGAAGAGAGGTGTTAGGTGCTGGGGTGAAGAGAGGTGGTAGGTGCTGGGGTGAAGAGAGGTGGTAGGTACTTGGGGTGAAGAGAGGTGGTAGGTGCTGGGGTGAAGAGAGGTGGTAGGTACTGGGGTGAACGGGTGAAGACAGGCGGTAGGTGCTGGTGTGAAGAGGTGGTAGGTGCTGGGTGAAGAAAGGTGGTAGGTGCTGGGGTGAAGGGAGGTGGTAGGTGCTGGGGTGAAGGGAGGCGGTAGGTGCTGGGGTGAACGGGTGAAGAGAGGCGGTAGGTGATAGGGTGAAGAGAGGTGGTAGGTGCTGGGGTGAAGAGAGGCGGTAGGTGCTGGGGTGAAGAGAGGTGGTAGGTGCTGGGGTGAAGATTGGTTGTAGGTGCTAGGGTGAAGAGAGGTGGTAGGTGCTGGGCTGAAGAGAGGTGGTAGGTGCTGGGCTGAAGATAGGTGGTAGGTGCTGGGGTGAAGAGAGGTGGTAGGTACTTGGGGTGAAGAGAGGTGGAGGGTGCTGGGGTGAAGAGAGGTGGTAGGTGCTGGGGTGAACGGTTGAAGAGAGGCAGTAGGTGCTGGGGTGAAGAGAGGCCGTACGTGCTGGGGTGAAGAGAGGTTGTAGGTGCTGGGGTGAAGAGAGGTTGTAGGTGCTGGGGTGAAGAGAGGTGGTAGGTGCTGGGGTGAAGAGAGGTGGTAGGTGCTGGGGTGAACGGGTGAAGAGAGGCGGCAGGTGCTGGGGTGAACGGGTGAAGAGAGGCGGTAGGTGCTAGGGTGAAGAGAGGTGGTAGGTGCTGGGGTGTTGAGAGGTGGTAGGTGTTGGGGTGAAGAGAGGTGCTAGGGTGAAGAGAGGTGGTAGGTGCTGGGGTGAAGAGAGGTCGTAGGTGCTGGGGTGAATGACTGAAGAGAGGTGGTAGGTGCTGGGGTGAAGAGAGGTGGTAGGTGCTGGGGTGAAGAGATGTGGTAGGTGCTGGGGTGAATGAGTGAAGAGAGGCCGTAGGTGCTGGGGTGAAGAGAGGCCATAGGTGCTGGGGTGAAGAGAGGTTGTAGGTGCTGGGGTGAAGAGAGGTGGTAGGTGCTGGGGTGAAGAGAGGTGGTAGGTGCTGGGGTGAAGAGAGGTGGTAGGTGCTGGAGTGAAGGGAGGTGGTAGGTACTTGGGGTGAAGAGAGGTGGTAGGTGCTGGGGTGAAGAGAGGTGGTAGGTGCTGGGGTGAACGGGTGAAGAGAGGCGGTAGGTGCTGGTGTGAAGAGGTGGTAGGTGCTGGGTGAAGAAAGGTGGTAGGTGCTGGGGTGAAGGGAGGTGGTAGGTGCTGGGGTGAAGGGAGGTGGTAGGTGCTGGGGTGAACGGGTGAAGAGAGGCGGTAGGTGCTAGGGTGAAGAGAGGTGGTAGGTGCTGGGGTGAAGAGATGCGGTAGGTGCTGGGGTGAAGAGAGGTGGTAGGTGCTGGGGTGAAGAGAGGTGGTAGGTGCTGGGGTGAAGAGAGGTGGTAGGTGCTGGGGTGAAGAGATGTGGTAGGTGCTGGGGTGAACGAGTGAAGAGAAGCGGTAAGTGCTGGGATGAAGAGAGGTTGTAGGTGCTGGGGTGAAGATTGGTTGTAGGTGCTAGGGTGAAGAGAGGTGGTAGGTGCTGGGGTGAAGAGAGGTGGTAGGTGCTGGGCTGAAGATAGGTGGTAGGTGCTGGGGTGAAGAGAGGTAGTAGGTACTTGGGGTGAAGAGAGGTGGAGGGTGCTGGGGTGAAGAGAGGTGGTAGGTGCTGGGGTGAACGGTTGAAGAGAGGCAGTAGGTGCTGGGGTGAAGAGAGGTGGTAGGTGCTGGTGGTGAAGAGAGGTGGTAGGTGCTGGGGTGAAGAGAGGTGGTAGGTGCTGGGGTGAAGAGATGTGGTAGGTGCTGGGGTGAACGCGTGAAGAGAGGCGGTAAGTGCTGGGATGAAGAGAGGTTGTAGGTGCTGGGGTGAAGATTGGTTGTAGGTGCTAGGGTGAAGAGAGGTGTTAGGTGCTGGGGTAAAGAGAGGTGGTAGGTGCTGGGGTGAAGAGAGGTGGTAGGTACTTGGGGTGAAGAGAGGTGGTAGGTGCTGGGTTGAAGAGAGATGGTAGGTGCTGGGGTGAACGGGTGAAGAGAGGCGGTAGGTGCTGGTGTGAAGAGGTGGTAGGTGCTGGGTGAAGAAAGGTGGTAGGTGCTGGGGTGAAGGGAGGTGGTAGGTGCTGGGGTGAAGGGAGGTGGTAGGTGCTGGGGTGAATGGGTGAAGAGAGGCGGTAGGTGCTAGGGTGAAGAGAGGTGTTAGGTGCTGGGGTGAAGAGAGGCGGTAGGTGCTGGGGTGAAGAGAGGTGGTAGGTGCTGGGGTGAAGAGAGGTCGTAGGTGCTGGGGTGAAGAGAGGTCGTAGGTGCTGGGGTGAATGACTGAAGAGAGGTGGTAGGTGCTGGGGTGAAGAGAGGTGGTAGGTGCTGGGGTGAAGAGAGGTGGTAGGTGCTGGGGTGAAGAGAGGTGGTAGGTACTTGGGGTGAAGAGAGGTGGTAGGTGCTGGGGTGAAGAGAGGTGGTAGGTGCTGGAGTGAACGGGTGAAGAGAGGCGGTAGGTGCTGGTGTGAAGAGGTGGTAGGTGCTGGGTGAAGAAAGGTGGTAGGTGCTGGGGTGAAGGGAGGTGGTAGGTGCTGGGGTGAAGGGAGGTGGTAGGTGCTGGGGTGAACGGGTGAAGAAAGGCGGTAGGTGCTAGGTTGAAGAGAGGTGGTAGGTGCTGGGGTGAAGAGAGGCGGTAGGTGCTGGGGTGAAGAGAGGTGGTAGGTGCTGGGGTGAAGAGAGGTGGTAGGTGCTGGGGTGAAGAGATGTGGTAGGTGCTGGGGTGAACGAGTGAAGAGAGGCGGTAAGTGCTGGGATGAAGAGAGGTTGTAGGTGCTGGGGTGAAGAGTGGTTGTAGGTGCTAGGGTGAAGAGAGGTGTTAGGTGCTGGGGTGAAGAGAGGTGGTTGGTGCTGGAGTGAAGAGAGGTGGTAGGTACTTGGGGTGAAGAGAGGTGGTAGGTGCTGGGGTGAAGAGAGGTGGTAGGTGCTGGGGTGAACGGGTGAATTGAGGCGGTAGGTGCTGCTGTGAAGAGGTGGTAGGTGCTGGGTGAAGAAAGGTGGTAGGTGCTGGGGTGAAGAGAGGTGGAGGGTGCTGGGGTGAAGAGAGGTGGTAGGTGCTGGGGTGAACGGTTGAAGAGAGGCGGTAAGTGCTGGGATGAAGAGAGGTTGTAGGTGCTGGGGTGAAGATTGGTTGTAGGTGCTAGGGTGAAGAGAGGTGTTAGGTGCTGGGGTAAAGAGAGGTGGTAGGTGCTGGGGTGAAGAGAGGTGGTAGGTACTTGGGGTGAAGAGAGGTGGTAGGTGCTGGGGTGAAGAGAGGTGGTAGGTGCTGGGGTGAACGGGTGAAGAGAGGCGGTAGGTGCTGGTGTGAAGAGGTGGTAGGTGCTGGGTGAAGAAAGGTGGTAGGTGCTGGGGTGAAGGGAGGTGGTAGGTGCTGGGGTGAAGGGAGGTGGTAGGTGCTGGGGTGAATGGGTGAAGAGAGGGGGTAGGTGCTAGGGTGAAGAGAGGTGGTAGGTGCTGGGGTGAAGAGAGGCGGTAGGTGCTGGGGTGAAGAGAGGTGGTAGGTGCTGGGGTGAAGAGAGGTGGTAGGTGCTGGGGTGAAGAGATGTGGTAGGTGCTGGGGTGAACGAGTGAAGAGAGGCGGTAAGTGCTGGGATGAAGAGAGGTTGTAGGTGCTGGGGTGAAGATTGGTTGTAGGTGCTAGGGTGAAGAGAGGTGGTAGGGGCTGGGGTGAAGAGAGGTGGTAGGTGCTGGGCTGAAGATAGGTGGTAGGTGCTGGGGTGAAGAGAGGTGGTAGGTACTTGGGGTGAAGAGAGGTGGTAGGTGCTGGGGTGAAGAGAGGTGGTAGGTGCTGGGGTGAACGGGTGAAGAGAGGCGGTAGGTGCTGGTGTGAAGAGGTGGTAGGTGCTGGGTGAAGAAAGGTGGTAGGTGCTGGGGTGAAGGGAGGTGGTAGGTGGTGGGGTGAAGGGAGGTGGTAGGTGCTGGGGTGAACGGGTGAAGAAAGGTGGTAGGTGCTAGGGTGAAGAGAGGTTGTAGGTGCTGGGGTGAAGATTGGTTGTAGGTGCTAGGGTGAAGAGAGGTGTTAGGTGCTGGGGTGAAGAGTGGTGGTAGGTGCTGGGGTGAAGAGATGTGGTAGGTGCTGGGGTGAACGAGTGAAGAGAGGTGGTAAGTGCTGGGATGAAGAGAGGTTGTAGGTGCTGGGGTGAAGATTGGTTGTAGGTGCTAGGGTGAAGAGAGGTGTTAGGTGCTGGGGTGAAGAGAGGTGGTAGGTGCTGGGCTGAAGAGAGGTGGTAGGTACTTGGGGTGAAGAGAGGTGGTAGGTGCTGGGGTGAAGAGAGGTGGTAGGTACTGGGGTGAACGGGTGAAGACAGGCGGTAGGTGCTGGTGTGAAGAGGTGGTAGGTGCTGGGTGAAGAAAGGTGGTAGGTGCTGGGGTGAAGGGAGGTGGTAGGTGCTGGGGTGAAGGGAGGCGGTAGGTGCTGGGGTGAACGGGTGAAGAGAGGCGGTAGGTGATAGGGTGAAGAGAGGTGGTAGGTGCTGGGGTGAAGAGAGGCGGTAGGTGCTGGGGTGAAGAGAGGTGGTAGGTGCTGGGGTGAAGATTGGTTGTAGGTGCTAGGGTGAAGAGAGGTGGTAGGTGCTGGGCTGAAGAGAGGTGGTAGGTGCTGGGCTGAAGATAGGTGGTAGGTGCTGGGGTGAAGAGAGGTGGTAGGTACTTGGGGTGAAGAGAGGTGGAGGGTGCTGGGGTGAAGAGAGGTGGTAGGTGCTGGGGTGAACGGTTGAAGAGAGGCAGTAGGTGCTGGGGTGAAGAGAGGCCGTACGTGCTGGGGTGAAGAGAGGTTGTAGGTGCTGGGGTGAAGAGAGGTTGTAGGTGCTGGGGTGAAGAGAGGTGGTAGGTGCTGGGGTGAAGAGAGGTGGTAGGTGCTGGGGTGAACGGGTGAAGAGAGGCGGCAGGTGCTGGGGTGAACGGGTGAAGAGAGGCGGTAGGTGCTAGGGTGAAGAGAGGTGGTAGGTGCTGGGGTGTTGAGAGGTGGTAGGTGTTGGGGTGAATGGGTGAAGATAGGCAGTAGGTGCTGGGGTGAAGAGAGGTGGTAGGTGCTGGGGTGAAGAGAGGTGCTAGGGTGAAGAGAGGTGGTAGGTGCTGGGGTGAAGAGAGGTCGTAGGTGCTGGGGTGAATGACTGAAGAGAGGTGGTAGGTGCTGGGGTGAAGAGAGGTGGTAGGTGCTGGGGTGAACGAGTGAAGAGAGGCGGTAAGTGCTGGGATGAAGAGAGGTTGTAGGTGCTGGGGTGAAGATTGGTTGTAGGTGCTAGGGTGAAGAGAGGTGGTAGGTGCTGGGCTGAAGAGAGGTGGTAGGTGCTGGGCTGAAGATAGGTGGTAGGTGCTGGGGTGAAGAGAGGTGGTAGGTACTTGGGATGAAGAGAGGTGGTAGGTGCTAGGGTGAAGAGAGGTGGTAGGTGCTGGGGTGAAGAGAGGTCGTAGGTGCTGGGGTGAATGACTGAAGAGAGGTAGTAGGTGCTGGGGTGAAGAGAGGTGGTAGGTGCTGGGGTGAAGAGAGGTGGTAGGTGCTGGGGTGAAGAGAGGTGGTAGGTACTTGGGATGAAGAGAGGTGGTAGGTGCTGGGGTGAAGAGAGGTGGTAGGTGCTGGAGTGAACGGGTGAAGAGAGGCGGTAGGTGCTGGTGTGAAGAGGTGGTAGGTGCTGGGTGAAGAAAGGTGGTAGGTGCTGGGGTGAAGGGAGGTGGTAGGTGCTGGGGTGAAGGGAGGTGGTAGGTGCTGGGGTGAACGGGTGAAGAAAGGCGGTAGGTGCTAGGGTGAAGAGAGGTGGTAGGTGCTGGGGTGAAGAGAGGCGGTAGGTGCTGGGGTGAAGAGAGGTGGTAGGTGCTGGGGTGAAGAGAGGTGGTAGGTGCTGGGGTGAAGAGATGTGGTAGGTGCTGGGGTGAACGAGTGAAGAGAGGCGGTAAGTGCTGGGATGAAGAGAGGTTGTAGGTGCTGGGGTGAAGAGTGGTTGTAGGTGCTAGGGTGAAGAGAGGTGTTAGGTGCTGGGGTGAAGAGAGGTGGTAGGTGCTAGAGTGAAGAGGGGTGGTAGGTACTTGGGGTGAAGAGAGGTGGTAGGTGCTGGGGTGAAGAGAGGTGGTAGGTGCTGGGGTGAACGGGTGAAGAGAGGCGGTAGGTGCTGGTGTGAAGAGGTGGTAGGTGCTGGGTGAAGAAAGGTGGTAGGTGCTGGGGTGAAGGCAGGTGGTAGGTGCTGGGGTGAAGGGAGGTGGTAGGTGCTGGGGTGAACGGGTGAAGAGAGGCGGTAGGTGCTAGGGTGAAGAGAGGTGGTAGGTGCTGGGGTGAAGAGAGGCGGTAGGTGCTGGGGTGAAGAGAGGTGGTAGGTGCTGGGGTGAAGAGAGGTGGTAGGTGCTGGGGTGAAGAGAGGTGGTAGGTGCTGGGGTGAAGAGATGTGGTAGGTGCTGGGGTGAACGAGTGAAGAGAAGCGGTAAGTGCTGGGATGAAGAGAGGTTGTAGGTGCTGGGGTGAAGATTGGTTGTAGGTGCTAGGGTGAAGAGAGGTGGTAGGTGCTGGGGTGAAGAGAGGTGGTAGGTGCTGGGCTGAAGATAGGTGGTAGGTGCTGGGGTGAAGAGAGGTAGTAGGTACTTGGGGTGAAGAGAGGTGGAGGGTGCTGGGGTGAAGAGAGGTGGTAGGTGCTGGGGTGAACGGTTGAAGAGAGGCAGTAGGTGCTGGGGTGAAGAGAGGTGGTAGGTGCTGGTGGTGAAGAGAGGTGGTACGTGCTGGGGTGAAGAGAGGTGGTAGGTGCTGGGGTGAAGAGATGTGGTAGGTGCTGGGGTGAACGAGTGAAGAGAGGCGGTAAGTGCTGGGATGAAGAGAGGTTGTAGGTGCTGGGGTGAAGATTGGTTGTAGGTGCTAGGGTGAAGAGAGGTGTTAGGTGCTGGGGTAAAGAGAGATGGTAGGTGCTGGGGTGAAGAGAGGTGGTAGGTACTTGGGGTGAAGAGAGGTGGTAGGTGCTGGGGTGAAGAGAGGTGGTAGGTGCTGGTGTGAAGAGGTGGTAGGTGCTGGGTGAAGAAAGGTGGTAGGTGCTGAGGTGAAGGAAGGTGGTAGGTGCTGGGGTGAAGGGAGGTGGTAGGTGCTGGGGTGAACGGGTGAAGAGAGGCGGTAGGTGCTAGGGTGAAGAGAGGTGGTAGGTGCTGGGGTGTTGAGAGGTGGTAGGTGTTGGGGTGAATGGGTGAAGATAGGCAGTAGGTGCTGGGGTGAAGAGAGGTGGTAGGTGCTGGGGTGAAGAGAGGTGCTAGGGTGAAGAGAGGTGGTAGGTGCTGGGGTGAAGAGAGGCGGTAGGTGCTGGGGTGAAGACAGGTGGTAGGTGCTGGGGTGAAGAGATGTGGTAGGTGCTGGGGTGAAGAGAGGCCGTAGGTGCTGGGGTGAAGAGAGTCCGTAGGTGCTGGGGTGAAGAGAGGTTGTAGGTGCTGGGGTGAAGAGAGGTTGTAGGTGCTGGGGTGAAGAGAGGTGGTAGGGGCTGGGGTGAAGAGAGGTGGTAGGTACTTGGGGTGAAGAGAGGTGGTAGGTGCTGGGGTGAAGAGAGGTGGTAGGTGCTGGGGTGAACGGGTGAAGAGAGGCGGTAGGTGCTGGTGTGAAGAGGTGGTAGGTGCTGGGTGAAGAAAGGTGGTAGGTGCTGGGGTGAAGGGAGGTGGTAGGTGCTGGGGTGAAGGGAGGTGGTAGGTGCTGGGGTGAAAAGGTGAAGAAAGGCGGTAGGTGCTAGGGTGAAGAGAGGTGGTAGGTGCTGGGGTGAAGAGAGGCGGTAGGTGCTGGGGTGAAGAGAGGTGGTAGGTGCTGGGGTGAAGAGAGGTGGTAGGTGCTGGGGTGAAGAGTGGTGGTAGGTGCTGGGGTGAAGAGATGTGGTAGGTGCTGGGGTGAACGAGTGAAGAGAGGTGGTAAGTGCTGGGATGAAGAGAGGTTGTAGGTACTGGGGTGAAGATTGGTTGTAGGTGCTAGGGTGAAGAGAGGTGTTAGGTGCTGGGGTGAAGAGAGGTGGTAGGTGCTGGGGTGAAGAGAGGTGGTAGGTACTTGGGGTGAAGAGAGGTGGTAGGTGCTGGGGTGAAGACAGGTGGTAGGTACTGGGGTGAACGGGTGAAGACAGGCGGTAGGTGCTGGTGTGAAGAGGTGGTAGGTGCTGGGTGAAGAAAGGTGGTAGGTGCTGGGGTGAAGGGAGGTGGTAGGTGCTGGGGTGAAGGGAGGTGGTAGGTGCTGGGGTGAACGGGTGAAGAGAGGCGGTAGGTGATAGGGTGAAGAGAGGTGGTAGGTGCTGGGGTGAAGAGAGGCGGTAGGTGCTGGGGTGAAGAGAGGTGGTAGGTGCTGGGGTGAAGAGATGTGGTAGGTGCTGGGGTGAACGAGTGAAGAGAGGCGGTAAGTGCTGGGATGAAGAGAGGTTGTAGGTGCTGGGGTGAAGATTGGTTGTAGGTGCTAGGGTGAAGAGAGGTGGTAGGTGCTGGGCTGAAGAGAGGTGGTAGGTGCTGGGCTGAAGATAGGTGGTAGGTGCTGGGGTGAAGAGAGGTGGTAGGTACTTGGGGTGAAGAGAGGTGGAGGGTGCTGGGGTGAAGAGAGGTGGTAGGTGCTGGGGTGAACGGTTGAAGAGAGGCAGTAGGTGCTGGGGTGAAGAGAGGCCGTAGGTGCTGAGGTGAAGAGAGGTTGTAGGTGCTGGGGTGAAGAGAGGTTGTAGGTGCTGGCGTGAAGAGAGGTGGTAGGTGCTGGGTGAAGAGAGGTGGTAGGTACTTGGGGTGAAGAGAGGTGGTAGGTGCTGGGGTGAAGAGAGGTGGTAGGTGCTGGGGTGAACGGGTGAAGAGAGGCGGTAGGTGCTGGGGTGAACGGGTGAAGAGAGGCGGTAGGTGCTAGGGTGAAGAGAGGTGGTAGGTGCTGGGGTGTTGAGAGGTGGTAGGTGTTGGGGTGAATGGGTGAAGATAGGCAGTAGGTGCTGGGGTGAAGAGAGGTGGTAGGTGCTGGGGTGAAGAGAGGTGCTAGGGTGAAGAGAGGTGGTAGGTGCTGGGGTGAAGAGAGGTCGTAGGTGCTGGGGTGAATGACTGAAGAGAGGTGGTAGGTGCTGGGGTGAAGAGAGGTGGTAGGTGCTGGGGTGAAGAGAGGTGGTAGGTGCTGGGGTGAAGAGAGGTGGTAGGTACTTGGGGTGAAGAGAGGTGGTAGGTGCTGGGGTGAAGAGAGGTGGTAGGTGCTGGAGTGAACGGGTGAAGAGAGGCGGTAGGTGCTGGTGTGAAGAGGTGGTAGGTGCTGGGGTGAAGGGAGGTGGTAGGTGCTGGGGTGAAGGGAGGTGGTAGGTGCTGGGGTGAACGGGTGAAGAAAGGCGGTAGGTGCTAGGGTGAAGAGAGGTGGGAGGTGCTGGGGTGAAGAGAGGCGGTAGGTGCTGGGGTGAAGAGAGGTGGTAGGTGCTGGGGTGAAGAGAGGTGGTAGGTGCTGGGGTGAAGAGATGTGGTAGGTGCTGGGGTGAACGGGTGAAGAAAGGCGGTAGGTGCTAGGGTGAAGAGAGGTGGGAGGTGCTGGGGTGAAGAGAGGCGGTAAGTGCTGGGATGAAGAGAGGTTGTAGGTGCTGGGGTGAAGAGAGGCCGTAGGTGCTGGGGTGAAGAGAGGTTGTAGGTGCTGGGGTGAAGAGAGGTTGTAGGTGCTGGCGTGAAGAGAGGTGGTAGGTGCTGGGTGAAGAGAGGTGGTAGGTACTTGGGGTGAAGAGAGGTGGTAGGTGCTGGGGTGAAGAGAGGTGGTAGGTGCTGGGGTGAACGGGTGAAGAGAGGCGGTAGGTGCTGGGGTGAACGGGTGAAGAGAGGCGGTAGGTGCTAGGGTGAAGAGAGGTGGTAGGTGCTGGGGTGTTGAGAGGTGGTAGGTGTTGGGGTGAATGGGTGAAGATAGGCAGTAGGTGCTGGGGTGAAGAGAGGTGGTAGGTGCTGGGGTGAAGAGAGGTGCTAGGGTGAAGAGAGGTGGTAGGTGCTGGGGTGAAGAGAGGTCGTAGGTGCTGGGGTGAATGACTGAAGAGAGGTGGTAGGTGCTGGGGTGAAGATAGGTGGTAGGTGCTGGGGTGAAGAGAGGTGGTAGGTGCTGGGGTGAAGAGAGGTGGTAGGTACTTGGGGTGAAGAGAGGTGGTAGGTGCTGGGGTGAAGAGAGGTGGTAGGTGCTGGAGTGAACGGGTGAAGAGAGGCGGTAGGTGCTGGTGTGAAGAGGTGGTAGGTGCTGGGGTGAAGGGAGGTGGTAGGTGCTGGGGTGAAGGGAGGTGGTAGGTGCTGGGGTGAACGGGTGAAGAAAGGCGGTAGGTGCTAGGGTGAAGAGAGGTGGGAGGTGCTGGGGTGAAGAGAGGCGGTAGGTGCTGGGGTGAAGAGAGGTGGTAGGTGCTGGGGTGAAGAGAGGTGGTAGGTGCTGGGGTGAAGAGATGTGGTAGGTGCTGGGGTGAACGAGTGAAGAGAGGCGGTAAGTGCTGGGATGAAGAGAGGTTGTAGGTGCTGGGGTGAAGAGTGGTTGTAGGTGCTAGGGTGAAGAGAGGTGTTAGGTGCTGGGGTGAAGAGAGGTGGTAGGTGCTGGAGTGAAGGGAGGTGGTAGGTACTTGGGGTGAAGAGAGGTGGTAGGTGCTGGGGTGAAGAGAGGTGGTAGGTGCTGGGGTGAACGGGTGAAGAGAGGCGGTAGGTGCTGGTGTGAAGAGGTGATAGGTGCTGGGTGAAGAAAGGTGGTAGGTGCTGGGGTGAAGGGAGGTGGTAGGTGCTGGGGTGAAGGGAGGTGGTAGGTGCTGGGGTGAACGGGTGAAGAGAGGTGGTAGGTGCTAGGGTGAAGAGAGGTGGTAGGTGCTGGGGTGAAGAGAGGCGGTAGGTGCTGGGGTGAAGAGAAGTGGTAGGTGCTGGGGTGAAGAGAGGTGGTAGGTGCTGGGGTGAAGAGAGGTGGTAGGTGCTGGGGTGAAGAGATGTGGTAGGTGCTGGAGTGAACGAGTGAAGAGAAGCGGTAAGTGCTGGGATGAAGAGAGGTTGTAGGTGCTGGGGTGAAGATTGGTTGTAGGTGCTAGGGTGAAGAGAGGTGGTAGGTGCTGGGGTGAAGAGAGGTGGTAGGTGCTGGGCTGAAGATAGGTGGTAGGTGCTGGGGTGAAGAGAGGTAGTAGGTACTTGGGATGAAGAGAGGTGGAGGGTGCTGGGGTGAAGAGAGGTGGTAGGTGCTGGGGTGAACGGTTGAAGAGAGGCAGTAGGTGCTGGGGTGAAGAGAGGTGGTAGGTGCTGGTGGTGAATAGAGGTGGTAGGTGCTGGGGTGAAGAGAGGTTGTAGGTGCTGGGGTGAAGAGATGTGGTAGGTGCTGGGGTGAACGAGTGAAGAGAGGCGGTAAGTGCTGGGATGAAGAGAGGTTGTGGGTGCTGGGGTGAAGATTGGTTGTAGGTGCTAGGGTGAAGAGAGGTGTTAGGTGCTGGGGTAAAGAGAGGTGGTAGGTGCTGGGGTGAAGAGAGGTGGTAGGTACTTGGGGTGAAGAGAGGTGGTAGGTGCTGGGGTGAAGAGAGGTGGTAGGTGCTGGGGTGAACGGGTGAAGAGAGGCGGTAGGTGCTGGTGTGAAGAGGTGGTAGGTGCTGGGTGAAGAAAGGTGGTAGGTGCTGGGGTGAAGGGAGGTGGTAGGTGCTGGGGTGAAGGGAGGTGGTAGGTGCTGGGGTGAACGGGTGAAGAAAGGTGGTAGGTGCTAGGGTGAAGAGAGGTGGGAGGTGCTGGGGTGAAGAGAGGCGGTAGGTGCTGGGGTGAAGAGAGGTGGTAGGTGCTGGGGTGAAGAGAGGTGGTAGGTGCTGGGGTGAAGAGATGTGGTAGGTGCTGGGGTGAACGAGTGAAGAGAGGCGGTAAGTGCTGGGATGAAGAGAGGTTGTAGGTGCTGGGGTGAAGAGTGGTTGTAGGTGCTAGGGTGAAGAGAGGTGTTAGGTGCTGGGGTGAAGAGAGGTGGTAGGTGCTGGAGTGAAGGGAGGTGGTAGGTACTTGGGGTGAAGAGAGGTGGTAGGTGCTGGGGTGAAGAGAGGTGGTAGGTGCTGGGGTGAACGGGTGAAGAGAGGCGGTAGGTGCTGGTGTGAAGAGGTGGTAGGTGCTGGGTGAAGAAAGGTGGTAGGTGCTGGGGTGAAGGGAGGTGGTAGGTGCTGGGGTGAAGGGAGGTGGTAGGTGCTGGGGTGAACGGGTGAAGAGAGGCGGTAGGTGCTAGGGTGAAGAGAGGTGGTAGGTGCTGGGGTGAAGAGATGCGGTAGGTGCTGGGGTGAAGAGAGGTGGTAGGTGCTGGGGTGAAGAGAGGTGGTAGGTGCTGGGGTGAAGAGAGGTGGTAGGTGCTGGGGTGAAGAGATGTGGTAGGTGCTGGGGTGAACGAGTGAAGAGAAGCGGTAAGTGCTGGGATGAAGAGAGGTTGTAGGTGCTGGGGTGAAGATTGGTTGTAGGTGCTAGGGTGAAGAGAGGTGGTAGGTGCTGGGGTGAAGAGAGGTGGTAGGTGCTGGGCTGAAGATAGGTGGTAGGTGCTGGGGTGAAGAGAGGTAGTAGGTACTTGGGGTGAAGAGAGGTGGAGGGTGCTGGGGTGAAGAGAGGTGGTAGGTGCTGGGGTGAACGGTTGAAGAGAGGCAGTAGGTGCTGGGGTGAAGAGAGGTGGTAGGTGCTGGTGGTGAAGAGAGGTGGTAGGTGCTGGGGTGAAGAGAGGTGGTAGGTGCTGGGGTGAAGAGATGTGGTAGGTGCTGGGGTGAACGCGTGAAGAGAGGCGGTAAGTGCTGGGATGAAGAGAGGTTGTAGGTGCTGGGGTGAAGATTGGTTGTAGGTGCTAGGGTGAAGAGAGGTGTTAGGTGCTGGGGTAAAGAGAGGTGGTAGGTGCTGGGGTGAAGAGAGGTGGTAGGTACTTGGGGTGAAGAGAGGTGGTAGGTGCTGGGGTGAAGAGAGGTGGTAGGTGCTGGGGTGAACGGGTGAAGAGAGGCAGTAGGTGCTGGTGTGAAGAGGTGGTAGGTGCTGGGTGAAGAAAGGTGGTAGGTGCTGGGGTGAAGGGAGGTGGTAGGTGCTGGGGTGAAGGGAGGTGGTAGGTGCTGGGGTGAATGGGTGAAGAGAGGCGGTAGGTGCTAGGGTGAAGAGAGGTGTTAGGTGCTGGGGTGAAGAGAGGCGGTAGGTGCTGGGGTGAAGAGAGGTGGTAGGTGCTGGGGTGAAGAGAGGTCGTAGGTGCTGGGGTGAAGAGAGGTCGTAGGTGCTGGGGTGAATGACTGAAGAGAGGTGGTAGGTGCTGGGGTGAAGAGAGGTGGTAGGTGCTGGGGTGAAGAGAGGTGGTAGGTGCTGGGGTGAAGAGAGGTGGTAGGTACTTGGGGTGAAGAGAGGTGGTAGGTGCTGGGGTGAAGAGAGGTGGTAGGTGCTGGAGTGAACGGGTGAAGAGAGGCGGTAGGTGCTGGTGTGAAGAGGTGGTAGGTGCTGGGTGAAGAAAGGTGGTAGGTGCTGGGGTGAAGGGAGGTGGTAGGTGCTGGGGTGAAGGGAGGTGGTAGGTGCTGGGGTGAACGGGTGAAGAAAGGCGGTAGGTGCTAGGTTGAAGAGAGGTGGTAGGTGCTGGGGTGAAGAGAGGCGGTAGGTGCTGGGGTGAAGAGAGGTGGTAGGTGCTGGGGTGAAGAGAGGTGGTAGGTGCTGGGGTGAAGAGATGTGGTAGGTGCTGGGGTGAACGAGTGAAGAGAGGCGGTAAGTGCTGGGATGAAGAGAGGTTGTAGGTGCTGGGGTGAAGAGTGGTTGTAGGTGCTAGGGTGAAGAGAGGTGTTAGGTGCTGGGGTGAAGAGAGGTGGTTGGTGCTGGAGTGAAGAGAGGTGGTAAGTACTTGGGGTGAAGAGAGGTGGTAGGTGCTGGGGTGAAGAGAGGTGGTAGGTGCTGGGGTGAACGGGTGAATTGAGGCGGTAGGTGCTGCTGTGAAGAGGTGGTAGGTGCTGGGTGAAGAAAGGTGGTAGGTGCTGGGGTGAAGAGAGGTGGAGGGTGCTGGGGTGAAGAGAGGTGGTAGGTGCTGGGGTGAACGGTTGAAGAGAGGCGGTAAGTGCTGGGATGAAGAGAGGTTGTAGGTGCTGGGGTGAAGATTGGTTGTAGGTGCTAGGGTGAAGAGAGGTGTTAGGTGCTGGGGTAAAGAGAGGTGGTAGGTGCTGGGGTGAAGAGAGGTGGTAGGTACTTGGGGTGAAGAGAGGTGGTAGGTGCTGGGGTGAAGAGAGGTGGTAGGTGCTGGGGTGAACGGGTGAAGAGAGGCGGTAGGTGCTGGTGTGAAGAGGTGGTAGGTGCTGGGTGAAGAAAGGTGGTAGGTGCTGGGGTGAAGGGAGGTGGTAGGTGCTGGGGTGAAGGGAGGTGGTAGGTGCTGGGGTGAATGGGTGAAGAGAGGCGGTAGGTGCTAGGGTGAAGAGAGGTGGTAGGTGCTGGGGTGAAGAGAGGCGGTAGGTGCTGGGGTGAAGAGAGGTGGTAGGTGCTGGGGTGAAGAGAGGTGGTAGGTGCTGGGGTGAAGAGATGTGGTAGGTGCTGGGGTGAACGAGTGAAGAGAGGCGGTAAGTGCTGGGATGAAGAGAGGTTGTAGGTGCTGGGGTGAAGATTGGTTGTAGGTGCTAGGGTGAAGAGAGGTGGTAGGGGCTGGGGTGAAGAGAGGTGGTAGGTGCTGGGCTGAAGATAGGTGGTAGGTGCTGGGGTGAAGAGAGGTGGTAGGTACTTGGGGTGAAGAGAGGTGGTAGGTGCTGGGGTGAAGAGAGGTGGTAGGTGCTGGGGTGAACGGGTGAAGAGAGGCGGTAGGTGCTGGTGTGAAGAGGTGGTAGGTGCTGGGTGAAGAAAGGTGGTAGGTGCTGGGGTGAAGGGAGGTGGTAGGTGGTGGGGTGAAGGGAGGTGGTAGGTGCTGGGGTGAACGGGTGAAGAAAGGTGGTAGGTGCTAGGGTGAAGAGAGGTGGTAGGTGCTGGGGTGAAGAGAGGCGGTAGGTGCTGGGGTGAAGAGAGGTGGTAGGTGCTGGGGTGAAGAGTGGTGGTAGGTGCTGGGGTGAAGAGATGTGGTAGGTGCTGGGGTGAACGAGTGAAGAGAGGTGGTAAGTGCTGGGATGAAAAGAGGTTGTAGGTGCTGGGGTGAAGATTGGTTGTAGGTGCTAGGGTGAAGAGAGGTGTTAGGTGCTGGGGTGAAGAGAGGTGGTAGGTGCTGGGGTGAAGAGAGGTGGTAGGTACTTGGGGTGAAGAGAGGTGGTAGGTGCTGGGGTGAAGAGAGGTGGTAGGTACTGGGGTGAACGGGTGAAGACAGGCGGTAGGTGCTGGTGTGAAGAGGTGGTAGGTGCTGGGTGAAGAAAGGTGGTAGGTGCTGGGGTGAAGGGAGGTGGTAGGTGCTGGGGTGAAGGGAGGCGGTAGGTGCTGGGGTGAACGGGTGAAGAGAGGCGGTAGGTGATAGGGTGAAGAGAGGTGGTAGGTGCTGGGGTGAAGAGAGGCGGTAGGTGCTGGGGTGAAGAGAGGTGGTAGGTGCTGGGGTGAAGATTGGTTGTAGGTGCTAGGGTGAAGAGAGGTGGTAGGTGCTGGGCTGAAGAGAGGTGGTAGGTGCTGGGCTGAAGATAGGTGGTAGGTGCTGGGGTGAAGAGAGGTGGTAGGTACTTGGGGTGAAGAGAGGTGGAGGGTGCTGGGGTGAAGAGAGGTGGTAGGTGCTGGGGTGAACGGTTGAAGAGAGGCAGTAGGTGCTGGGGTGAAGAGAGGCCGTACGTGCTGGGGTGAAGAGAGGTTGTAGGTGCTGGGGTGAAGAGAGGTTGTAGGTGCTGGGGTGAAGAGAGGTGGTAGGTGCTGGGGTGAAGAGAGGTGGTAGGTGCTGGGGTGAACGGGTGAAGAGAGGCGGCAGGTGCTGGGGTGAACGGGTGAAGAGAGGCGGTAGGTGCTAGGGTGAAGAGAGGTGGTAGGTGCTGGGGTGTTTAGAGGTGGTAGGTGTTGGGGTGAAGAGAGGTGCTAGGGTGAAGAGAGGTGGTAGGTGCTGGGGTGAAGAGAGGTCGTAGGTGCTGGGGTGAATGACTGAAGAGAGGTGGTAGGTGCTGGGGTGAAGAGAGGTGGTAGGTGCTGGGGTGAAGAGATGTGGTAGGTGCTGGGGTGAATGAGTGAAGAGAGGCCGTAGGTGCTGGGGTGAAGAGAGGCCATAGGTGCTGGGGTGAAGAGAGGTTGTAGGTGCTGGGGTGAAGAGAGGTGGTAGGTGCTGGGGTGAAGAGAGGTGGTAGGTGCTGGGGTGAAGAGAGGTGGTAGGTGCTGGAGTGAAGGGAGGTGGTAGGTACTTGGGGTGAAGAGAGGTGGTAGGTGCTGGGGTGAAGAGAGGTGGTAGGTGCTGGGGTGAACGGGTGAAGAGAGGCGGTAGGTGCTGGTGTGAAGAGGTGGTAGGTGCTGGGTGAAGAAAGGTGGTAGGTGCTGGGGTGAAGGGAGGTGGTAGGTGCTGGGGTGAAGGGAGGTGGTAGGTGCTGGGGTGAACGGGTGAAGAGAGGCGGTAGGTGCTAGGGTGAAGAGAGGTGGTAGGTGCTGGGGTGAAGAGATGCGGTAGGTGCTGGGGTGAAGAGAGGTGGTAGGTGCTGGGGTGAAGAGAGGTGGTAGGTGCTGGGGTGAAGAGAGGTGGTAGGTGCTGGGGTGAAGAGATGTGGTAGGTGCTGGGGTGAACGAGTGAAGAGAAGCGGTAAGTGCTGGGATGAAGAGAGGTTGTAGGTGCTGGGGTGAAGATTGGTTGTAGGTGCTAGGGTGAAGAGAGGTGGTAGGTGCTGGGGTGAAGAGAGGTGGTAGGTGCTGGGCTGAAGATAGGTGGTAGGTGCTGGGGTGAAGAGAGGTAGTAGGTACTTGGGGTGAAGAGAGGTGGAGGGTGCTGGGGTGAAGAGAGGTGGTAGGTGCTGGGGTGAACGGTTGAAGAGAGGCAGTAGGTGCTGGGGTGAAGAGAGGTGGTAGGTGCTGGTGGTGAAGAGAGGTGGTAGGTGCTGGGGTGAAGAGAGGTGGTAGGTGCTGGGGTGAAGAGATGTGGTAGGTGCTGGGGTGAACGCGTGAAGAGAGGCGGTAAGTGCTGGGATGAAGAGAGGTTGTAGGTGCTGGGGTGAAGATTGGTTGTAGGTGCTAGGGTGAAGAGAGGTGTTAGGTGCTGGGGTAAAGAGAGGTGGTAGGTGCTGGGGTGAAGAGAGGTGGTAGGTACTTGGGGTGAAGAGAGGTGGTAGGTGCTGGGGTGAAGAGAGGTGGTAGGTGCTGGGGTGAACGGGTGAAGAGAGGCGGTAGGTGCTGGTGTGAAGAGGTGGTAGGTGCTGGGTGAAGAAAGGTGGTAGGTGCTGGGGTGAAGGGAGGTGGTAGGTGCTGGGGTGAAGGGAGGTGGTAGGTGCTGGGGTGAATGGGTGAAGAGAGGCGGTAGGTGCTAGGGTGAAGAGAGGTGTTAGGTGCTGGGGTGAAGAGAGGCGGTAGGTGCTGGGGTGAAGAGAGGTGGTAGGTGCTGGGGTGAAGAGAGGTCGTAGGTGCTGGGGTGAAGAGAGGTCGTAGGTGCTGGGGTGAATGACTGAAGAGAGGTGGTAGGTGCTGGGGTGAAGAGAGGTGGTAGGTGCTGGGGTGAAGAGAGGTGGTAGGTGCTGGGGTGAAGAGAGGTGGTAGGTACTTGGGGTGAAGAGAGGTGGTAGGTGCTGGGGTGAAGAGAGGTGGTAGGTGCTGGAGTGAACGGGTGAAGAGAGGCGGTAGGTGCTGGTGTGAAGAGGTGGTAGGTGCTGGGTGAAGAAAGGTGGTAGGTGCTGGGGTGAAGGGAGGTGGTAGGTGCTGGGGTGAAGGGAGGTGGTAGGTGCTGGGGTGAACGGGTGAAGAAAGGCGGTAGGTGCTAGGTTGAAGAGAGGTGGTAGGTGCTGGGGTGAAGAGAGGCGGTAGGTGCTGGGGTGAAGAGAGGTGGTAGGTGCTGGGGTGAAGAGAGGTGGTAGGTGCTGGGGTGAAGAGATGTGGTAGGTGCTGGGGTGAACGAGTGAAGAGAGGCGGTAAGTGCTGGGATGAAGAGAGGTTGTAGGTGCTGGGGTGAAGAGTGGTTGTAGGTGCTAGGGTGAAGAGAGGTGTTAGGTGCTGGGGTGAAGAGAGGTGGTTGGTGCTGGAGTGAAGAGAGGTGGTAGGTACTTGGGGTGAAGAGAGGTGGTAGGTGCTGGGGTGAAGAGAGGTGGTAGGTGCTGGGGTGAACGGGTGAATTGAGGCGGTAGGTGCTGCTGTGAAGAGGTGGTAGGTGCTGGGTGAAGAAAGGTGGTAGGTGCTGGGTGAAGAGAGGTGGAGGGTGCTGGGGTGAAGAGAGGTGGTAGGTGCTGGGGTGAACGGTTGAAGAGAGGCGGTAAGTGCTGGGATGAAGAGAGGTTGTAGGTGCTGGGGTGAAGATTGGTTGTAGGTGCTAGGGTGAAGAGAGGTGTTAGGTGCTGGGGTAAAGAGAGGTGGTAGGTGCTGGGGTGAAGAGAGGTGGTAGGTACTTGGGGTGAAGAGAGGTGGTAGGTGCTGGGGTGAAGAGAGGTGGTAGGTGCTGGGGTGAACGGGTGAAGAGAGGCGGTAGGTGCTGGTGTGAAGAGGTGGTAGGTGCTGGGTGAAGAAAGGTGGTAGGTGCTGGGGTGAAGGGAGGTGGTAGGTGCTGGGGTGAAGGGAGGTGGTAGGTGCTGGGGTGAATGGGTGAAGAGAGGGGGTAGGTGCTAGGGTGAAGAGAGGTGGTAGGTGCTGGGGTGAAGAGAGGCGGTAGGTGCTGGGGTGAAGAGAGGTGGTAGGTGCTGGGGTGAAGAGAGGTGGTAGGTGCTGGGGTGAAGAGATGTGGTAGGTGCTGGGGTGAACGAGTGAAGAGAGGCGGTAAGTGCTGGGATGAAGAGAGGTTGTAGGTGCTGGGGTGAAGATTGGTTGTAGGTGCTAGGGTGAAGAGAGGTGGTAGGGGCTGGGGTGAAGAGAGGTGGTAGGTGCTGGGCTGAAGATAGGTGGTAGGTGCTGGGGTGAAGAGAGGTGGTAGGTACTTGGGGTGAAGAGAGGTGGTAGGTGCTGGGGTGAAGAGAGGTGGTAGGTGCTGGGGTGAACGGGTGAAGAGAGGCGGTAGGTGCTGGTGTGAAGAGGTGGTAGGTGCTGGGTGAAGAAAGGTGGTAGGTGCTGGGGTGAAGGGAGGTGGTAGGTGGTGGGGTGAAGGGAGGTGGTAGGTGCTGGGGTGAACGGGTAAAGAAAGGTGGTAGGTGCTAGGGTGAAGAGAGGTTGTAGGTGCTGGGGTGAAGATTGGTTGTAGGTGCTAGGGTGAAGAGAGGTGTTAGGTGCTGGGGTGAAGAGTGGTGGTAGGTGCTGGGGTGAAGAGATGTGGTAGGTGCTGGGGTGAACGAGTGAAGAGAGGTGGTAAGTGCTGGGATGAAGAGAGGTTGTAGGTGCTGGGGTGAAGATTGGTTGTAGGTGCTAGGGTGAAGAGAGGTGTTAGGTGCTGGGGTGAAGAGAGGTGGTAGGTGCTGGGCTGAAGAGAGGTGGTAGGTACTTGGGGTGAAGAGAGGTGGTAGGTGCTGGGGTGAAGAGAGGTGGTAGGTACTGGGGTGAACGGGTGAAGACAGGCGGTAGGTGCTGGTGTGAAGAGGTGGTAGGTGCTGGGTGAAGAAAGGTGGTAGGTGCTGGGGTGAAGGGAGGTGGTAGGTGCTGGGGTGAAGGGAGGCGGTAGGTGCTGGGGTGAACGGGTGAAGAGAGGCGGTAGGTGATAGGGTGAAGAGAGGTGGTAGGTGCTGGGGTGAAGAGAGGCGGTAGGTGCTGGGGTGAAGAGAGGTGGTAGGTGCTGGGGTGAAGATTGGTTGTAGGTGCTAGGGTGAAGAGAGGTGGTAGGTGCTGGGCTGAAGAGAGGTGGTAGGTGCTGGGCTGAAGATAGGTGGTAGGTGCTGGGGTGAAGAGAGGTGGTAGGTACTTGGGGTGAAGAGAGGTGGAGGGTGCTGGGGTGAAGAGAGGTGGTAGGTGCTGGGGTGAACGGTTGAAGAGAGGCAGTAGGTGCTGGGGTGAAGAGAGGCCGTACGTGCTGGGGTGAAGAGAGGTTGTAGGTGCTGGGGTGAAGAGAGGTTGTAGGTGCTGGGGTGAAGAGAGGTGGTAGGTGCTGGGGTGAAGAGAGGTGGTAGGTGCTGGGGTGAACGGGTGAAGAGAGGCGGCAGGTGCTGGGGTGAACGGGTGAAGAGAGGCGGTAGGTGCTAGGGTGAAGAGAGGTGGTAGGTGCTGGGGTGTTGAGAGGTGGTAGGTGTTGGGGTGAATGGGTGAAGATAGGCAGTAGGTGCTGGGGTGAAGAGAGGTGGTAGGTGCTGGGGTGAAGAGAGGTGCTAGGGTGAAGAGAGGTGGTAGGTGCTGGGGTGAAGAGAGGTCGTAGGTGCTGGGGTGAATGACTGAAGAGAGGTGGTAGGTGCTGGGGTGAAGAGAGGTGGTAGGTGCTGGGGTGAAGAGATGTGGTAGGTGCTGGGGTGAATGAGTGAAGAGAGGCCGTAGGTGCTGGGGTGAAGAGAGGCCATAGGTGCTGGGGTGAAGAGAGGTTGTAGGTGCTGGGGTGAAGAGAGGTGGTAGGTGCTGGGGTGAAGAGAGGTGGTAGGTACTGGGGTGAAGAGAGGTGGTAGGTACTTGGGGTGAAGAGAGGTGGTAGGTGCTGGGGTGAAGAGAGGTGGTAGGTGCTGGAGTGAACGGGTGAAGAGAGGCGGTAGGTGCTGGTGTGAAGAGGTGGTAGGTGCTGGGTGAAGAAAGGTGGTAGGTGCTGGGGTGAAGGGAGGTGGTAGGTGCTGGGGTGAAGGGAGGTGGTAGGTGCTGGGGTGAACGGGTGAAGAAAGGCGGTAGGTGCTAGGGTGAAGAGAGGTGGTAGGTGCTGGGGTGAAGAGAGGCGGTAGGTGCTGGGGTGAAGAGAGGTGGTAGGTGCTGGGGTGAAGAGAGGTGGTAGGTGCTGGGGTGAAGAGATGTGGTAGGTGCTGGGGTGAACGAGTGAAGAGAGGCGGTAAGTGCTGGGATGAAGAGAGGTTGTAGGTGCTGGGGTGAAGAGTGGTTGTAGGTGCTAGGGTGAAGAGAGGTGTTAGGTGCTGGGGTGAAGAGAGGTGGTAGGTGCTGGAGTGAAGAGAGGTGGTAGGTACTTGGGGTGAAGAGAGGTGGTAGGTGCTGGGGTGAAGAGAGGTGGTAGGTGCTGGGGTGAACGGGTGAAGAGAGGCGGTAGGTGCTGGTGTGAAGAGGTGGTAGGTGCTGGGTGAAGAAAGGTGGTAGGTGCTGGGGTGAAGGGAGGTGGTAGGTGCTGGGGTGAAGGGAGGTGGTAGGTGCTGGGGTGAACGGGTGAAGAGAGGCGGTAGGTGCTAGGGTGAAGAGAGGTGGTAGGTGCTGGGGTGAAGAGAGGCGGTAGGTGCTGGGGTGAAGAGAGGTGGTAGGTGCTGGGGTGAAGAGAGGTGGTAGGTGCTGGGGTGAAGAGAGGTGGTAGGTTCTGGGGTGAAGAGATGTGGTAGGTGCTGGGGTGAACGAGTGAAGAGAAGCGGTAAGTGCTGGGATGAAGAGAGGTTGTAGGTGCTGGGGTGAAGATTGGTTGTAGGTGCTAGGGTGAAGAGAGGTGGTAGGTGCTGGGGTGAAGAGAGGTGGTAGGTGCTGGGATGAAGATAGGTGGTAGGTGCTGGGGTGAAGAGAGGTAGTAGGTACTTGGGGTGAAGAGAGGTGGAGAGTGCTGGGGTGAAGAGAGGTGGTAGGTGCTGGGGTGAACGGTTGAAGAGAGGCAGTAGGTGCTGGGGTGAAGAGAGGTGGTAGGTGCTGGTGGTGAAGAGATGTGGTAGGTGCTGGGATGAAGAGAGGTGGTAGGTGCTGGGGTGAAGAGATGTGGTAGGTGCTGGGGTGAACGAGTGAAGAGAGGCGGTAAGTGCTGGGATGAAGAGAGGTTGTAGGTGCTGGGGTGAAGATTGGTTGTAGGTGCTAGGGTGAAGAGAGGTGTTAGGTGCTGGGGTAAAGAGAGGTGGTAGGTGCTGGGGTGAAGAGAGGTGGTAGGTACTTGGGGTGAAGAGAGGTGGTAGGTGCTGGGGTGAAGAGAGGTGGTAGGTGCTGGGGTGAACGGGTGAAGAGAGGCGGTAGGTGCTGGTGTGAAGAGGTGGTAGGTGCTGGGTGAAGAAAGGTGGTAGGTGCTGGGGTGAAGGGAGGTGGTAGGTGCTGGGGTGAAGGGAGGTGGTAGGTGCTGGGGTGAATGGGTGAATGGGTGAAGAGAGGCGGTAGGTGCTAGGGTGAAGAGAGGTGGTAGGTGCTGGGGTGAAGAGAGGTGGTAGGTGCTGGGGTGAAGAGAGGTGGTAGGTGCTGGGGTGAAGAGAGGTGGTAGGTGCTGGGGTGAAGAGATGTGGTAGGTGCTGGGGTGAACGAGTGAAGAGAAGCGGTAAGTGCTGGGATGAAGAGAGGTTGTAGGTGCTGGGGTGAAGATTGGTTGTAGGTGCTAGGGTGAAGAGAGGTGGTAGGTGCTGGGGTGAAGAGAGGTGGTAGGTGCTGGGCTGAAGATAGGTGGTAGGTGCTGGGGTGAAGAGAGGTAGTAGGTACTTGGGGTGAAGAGAGGTGGAGAGTGCTGGGGTGAAGAGAGGTGGTAGGTGCTGGGGTGAACGGTTGAAGAGAGGCAGTAGGTGCTGGGGTGAAGAGAGGTGGTAGGTGCTGGTGGTGAAGAGATGTGGTAGGTGCTGGGGTGAAGAGAGGTGGTAGGTGCTGGGGTGAAGAGATGTGGTAGGTGCTGGGGTGAACGAGTGAAGAGAGGCGGTAAGTGCTGGGATGAAGAGAGGTTGTAGGTGCTGGGGTGAAGATTGGTTGTAGGTGCTAGGGTGAAGAGAGGTGTTAGGTGCTGGGGTAAAGAGAGGTGGTAGGTGCTGGGGTGAAGAGAGGTGGTAGGTACTTGGGGTGAAGAGAGGTGGTAGGTGCTGGGGTGAAGAGAGGTGGTAGGTGCTGGGGTGAACGGGTGAAGAGAGGCGGTAGGTGCTGGTGTGAAGAGGTGGTAGGTGCTGGGTGAAGAAAGGTGGTAGGTGCTGGGGTGAAGGGAGGTGGTAGGTGCTGGGGTGAAGGGAGGTGGTAGGTGCTGGGGTGAATGGGTGAATGGGTGAAGAGAGACGGTAGGTGCTAGGGTGAAGAGAGGTGGTAGGTGCTGGGGTGAAGAGAGGCGGTAGGTGCTGGGGTGAAGAGAGGTGGTAGGTGCTGGGGTGAAGAGAGGTGGTAGGTGCTGGGGTGAAGAGATGTGGTAGGTGCTGGGGTGAACGAGTGAAGAGAGGCGGTAAGTGCTGGGATGAAGAGAGGTTGTAGGTGCTGGGGTGAAGATTGGTTGTAGGTGCTAGGGTGAAGAGAGGTGGTAGGGGCTGGGGTGAAGAGAGGTGGTAGGTGCTGGGCTGAAGATAGGTGGTAGGTGCTGGGGTGAAGAGAGGTGGTAGGTACTTGGGGTGAAGAGAGGTGGAGGGTGCTGGGGTGAAGAGAGGTGGTAGGTGCTGGGGTGAACGGTTGAAGAGAGGCAGTAGGTGCTGGGGTGAAGAGAGGTCATAGGTGCTGGGGTGAAGAGAGGTGGTAGATGCTAGGGTGAACGGGTGAAGAGAGGCGGTAGGTGCTGGGATGAAGAGAGGCGGTAGGTGCCGGGTGAAGAGAGGTGGTAGGTGCTGGGGAGAAGGGAGGTGGCAGGTGCTGGGGTGATCGGGTGATGAAAGGCGGCAGGTGCTGCCGTGAAGAGAGGCGGTAGGTGCTGGGGTGAAGAGAGGCGGTAGGTGCTGGGGTGAAGAGAGGTGGTAGGTGCTGGGGTGTTGAGAGGTGGTAGGTGTTGGGGTGAATGGGTGAAGAGAGGCAGTAGGTACTGGGGTGAAGAGAGGTGGTAGGTGCTGGGTTGAAGAGAGGTGCTAGGGTGAAGAGAGGTGATAGGTGCTGGGGTGAAGAGATTTACTAGGTTCTGGGGTGAACGAGTGAAGAGAGGAGGTAGGTGTTGAGGTGAAGAGAGGTTGTAGGTGCTGGGGTGAAGAGAGGTGGTAGGTGCTGGTGTGAAGAGAGGTGGTAGGTGCTGGGGTGAAGAGAGGTGGTAGGTGCTGGGTTGAAGATATGTGGTAGGTTCTGCGGTAAAGAGAGGTGGTAGGTGGTAGGTGCTGGGGTGAAGAGATTTAGTAGTTTCTGGGGTGAACGAGTGAAGAGAGGCAGTAGGTGCTCGGGTGAAGTTAGGTTGGAGGTGCTGGGGTGAAGAGAGGTGGTAGGTGCTGGTGTGAAGAGAGGCGATAGGTGCTGGGGTGAAGAGGGGTGGTAGGTACTTGGGGTGAACAGAGGTGGTAGGTACTTGGGGTGAAGAGAGGTGGTAGGTGCTGGGGTGTTGAGAGGTGGTAGGTGCTGGGGTGTTGAGAGGTGGTAGGTGTTGGGGGGAATGGGTGAATAGAGGCAGTAGGTGCTGGGGTGAAGAGAGGTGGTAGGTGCTGGGGTGAAGGGAGGTGGTAGGTGCTGGGGTGAACGGGTGAAGAAAGGCGGTAGGTGCTAGGTTGAAGAGAGGTGGTAGGTGCTGGGGTGAAGAGAGGCGGTAGGTGCTGGGGTGAAGAGAGGTGGTAGGTGCTGGGGTGAAGAGAGGCGGTAAGTGCTGGGATGAAGAGAGGTTGTAGGTGCTGGGGTGAAGAGTGGTTGTAGGTGCTAGGGTGAAGAGAGGTGTTAGGTGCTGGGGTGAAGAGAGGTGGTTGGTGCTGGAGTGAAGAGAGGTGGTAGGTACTTGGGGTGAAGAGAGGTGGTAGGTGCTGGGGTGAAGAGAGGTGGTAGGTGCTGGGGTGAACGGGTGAATTGAGGCGGTAGATGCTGCTGTGAAGAGGTGGTAGGTGCTGGGTGAAGAAAGGTGGTAGGTGCTGGGGTGAAGAGAGGTGGAGGGTGCTGGGGTGAAGAGAGGTGGTAGGTGCTGGGGTGAACGGTTGAAGAGAGGCGGTAAGTGCTGGGATGAAGAGAGGTTGTAGGTGCTGGGGTGAAGATTGGTTGTAGGTGCTAGGGTGAAGAGAGGTGTTAGGTGCTGGGGTAAAGAGAGGTGGTAGGTGCTGGGGTGAAGAGAGGTGGTAGGTACTTGGGGTGAAGAGAGGTGGTAGGTGCTGGGGTGAAGAGAGGTGGTAGGTGCTGGGGTGAACGGGTGAAGAGAGGCGGTAGGTGCTGGTGTGAAGAGGTGGTAGGTGCTGGGTGAAGAAAGGTGGTAGGTGCTGGGGTGAAGGGAGGTGGTAGGTGCTGGGGTGAAGGGAGGTGGTATGTGCTGGGGTGAATGGGTGAAGAGAGGCGGTAGGTGCTAGGGTGAAGAGAGGTGGTAGGTGCTGGGGTGAAGAGAGGCGGTAGGTGCTGGGGTGAAGAGAGGTGGTAGGTGCTGGGGTGAAGAGAGGTGGTAGGTGCTGGGGTGAAGAGATGTGGTAGGTGCTGGGGTGAAGAGAGGTGGTTGGTGCTGGAGTGAAGAGAGGTGGTAGGTACTTGGGGTGAAGAGAGGTGGTAGGTGCTGGGGTGAAGAGAGGTGGTAGGTGCTGGGGTGAACGGGTGAATTGAGGCGGTAGGTGCTGCTGTGAAGAGGTGGTAGGTGCTGGGTGAAGAAAGGTGGTAGGTGCTGGGGTGAAGAGAGGTGGAGGGTGCTGGGGTGAAGAGAGGTGGTAGGTGCTGGGGTGAACGGTTGAAGAGAGGCGGTAAGTGCTGGGATGAAGAGAGGTTGTAGGTGCTGGGGTGAAGATTGGTTGTAGGTGCTAGGGTGAAGAGAGGTGTTAGGTGCTGGGGTAAAGAGAGGTGGTAGGTGCTGGGGTGAAGAGAGGTGGTAGGTACTTGGGGTGAAGAGAGGTGGTAGGTGCTGGGGTGAAGAGAGGTGGTAGGTGCTGGGGTGAACGGGTGAAGAGAGGCGGTAGGTGCTGGTGTGAAGAGGTGGTAGGTGCTGGGTGAAGAAAGGTGGTAGGTGCTGGGGTGAAGGGAGGTGGTAGGTGCTGGGGTGAAGGGAGGTGGTAGGTGCTGGGGTGAATGGGTGAAGAGAGGCGGTAGGTGCTAGGGTGAAGAGAGGTGGTAGGTGCTGGGGTGAAGAGAGGCGGTAGGTGCTGGGGTGAAGAGAGGTGGTAGGTGCTGGGGTGAAGAGAGGTGGTAGGTGCTGGGGTGAAGAGATGTGGTAGGTGCTGGGGTGAACGAGTGAAGAGAGGCGGTAAGTGCTGGGATGAAGAGAGGTTGTAGGTGCTGGGGTGAAGATTGGTTGTAGGTGCTAGGGTGAAGAGAGGTGGTAGGGGCTGGGGTGAAGAGAGGTGGTAGGTGCTGGGCTGAAGATAGGTGGTAGGTGCTGGGGTGAAGAGAGGTGGTAGGTACTTGGGGTGAAGAGAGGTGGTAGGTGCTGGGGTGAAGAGAGGTGGTAGGTGCTGGGGTGAACGGGTGAAGAGAGGCGGTAGGTGCTGGTGTGAAGAGGTGGTAGGTGCTGGGTGAAGAAAGGTGGTAGGTGCTGGGGTGAAGGGAGGTGGTAGGTGGTGGGGTGAAGGGAGGTGGTAGGTGCTGGGGTGAACGGGTGAAGAAAGGTGGTAGGTGCTAGGGTGAAGAGAGGTGGTAGGTGCTGGGGTGAAGAGAGGCGGTAGGTGCTGGGGTGAAGAGAGGTGGTAGGTGCTGGGGTGAAGAGTGGTGGTAGGTGCTGGGGTGAAGAGATGTGGTAGGTGCTGGGGTGAACGAGTGAAGAGAGGTGGTAAGTGCTGGGATGAAAAGAGGTTGTAGGTGCTGGGGTGAAGATTGGTTGTAGGTGCTAGGGTGAAGAGAGGTGTTAGGTGCTGGGGTGAAGAGAGGTGGTAGGTGCTGGGGTGAAGAGAGGTGGTAGGTACTTGGGGTGAAGAGAGGTGGTAGGTGCTGGGGTGAAGAGAGGTGGTAGGTACTGGGGTGAACGGGTGAAGACAGGCGGTAGGTGCTGGTGTGAAGAGGTGGTAGGTGCTGGGTGAAGAAAGGTGGTAGGTGCTGGGGTGAAGGGAGGTGGTAGGTGCTGGGGTGAAGGGAGGCGGTAGGTGCTGGGGTGAACGGGTGAAGAGAGGCGGTAGGTGATAGGGTGAAGAGAGGTGGTAGGTGCTGGGGTGAAGAGAGGCGGTAGGTGCTGGGGTGAAGAGAGGTGGTAGGTGCTGGGGTGAAGATTGGTTGTAGGTGCTAGGGTGAAGAGAGGTGGTAGGTGCTGGGCTGAAGAGAGGTGGTAGGTGCTGGGCTGAAGATAGGTGGTAGGTGCTGGGGTGAAGAGAGGTGGTAGGTACTTGGGGTGAAGAGAGGTGGAGGGTGCTGGGGTGAAGAGAGGTGGTAGGTGCTGGGGTGAACGGTTGAAGAGAGGCAGTAGGTGCTGGGGTGAAGAGAGGCCGTACGTGCTGGGGTGAAGAGAGGTTGTAGGTGCTGGGGTGAAGAGAGGTTGTAGGTGCTGGGGTGAAGAGAGGTGGTAGGTGCTGGGGTGAAGAGAGGTGGTAGGTGCTGGGGTGAACGGGTGAAGAGAGGCGGCAGGTGCTGGGGTGAACGGGTGAAGAGAGGCGGTAGGTGCTAGGGTGAAGAGAGGTGGTAGGTGCTGGGGTGTTTAGAGGTGGTAGGTGTTGGGGTGAAGAGAGGTGCTAGGGTGAAGAGAGGTGGTAGGTGCTGGGGTGAAGAGAGGTCGTAGGTGCTGGGGTGAATGACTGAAGAGAGGTGGTAGGTGCTGGGGTGAAGAGAGGTGGTAGGTGCTGGGGTGAAGAGATGTGGTAGGTGCTGGGGTGAATGAGTGAAGAGAGGCCGTAGGTGCTGGGGTGAAGAGAGGCCATAGGTGCTGGGGTGAAGAGAGGTTGTAGGTGCTGGGGTGAAGAGAGGTGGTAGGTGCTGGGGTGAAGAGAGGTGGTAGGTGCTGGGGTGAAGAGAGGTGGTAGGTGCTGGAGTGAAGGGAGGTGGTAGGTACTTGGGGTGAAGAGAGGTGGTAGGTGCTGGGGTGAAGAGAGGTGGTAGGTGCTGGGGTGAACGGGTGAAGAGAGGCGGTAGGTGCTGGTGTGAAGAGGTGGTAGGTGCTGGGTGAAGAAAGGTGGTAGGTGCTGGGGTGAAGGGAGGTGGTAGGTGCTGGGGTGAAGGGAGGTGGTAGGTGCTGGGGTGAACGGGTGAAGAGAGGCGGTAGGTGCTAGGGTGAAGAGAGGTGGTAGGTGCTGGGGTGAAGAGATGCGGTAGGTGCTGGGGTGAAGAGAGGTGGTAGGTGCTGGGGTGAAGAGAGGTGGTAGGTGCTGGGGTGAAGAGAGGTGGTAGGTGCTGGGGTGAAGAGATGTGGTAGGTGCTGGGGTGAACGAGTGAAGAGAAGCGGTAAGTGCTGGGATGAAGAGAGGTTGTAGGTGCTGGGGTGAAGATTGGTTGTAGGTGCTAGGGTGAAGAGAGGTGGTAGGTGCTGGGGTGAAGAGAGGTGGTAGGTGCTGGGCTGAAGATAGGTGGTAGGTGCTGGGGTGAAGAGAGGTAGTAGGTACTTGGGGTGAAGAGAGGTGGAGGGTGCTGGGGTGAAGAGAGGTGGTAGGTGCTGGGGTGAACGGTTGAAGAGAGGCAGTAGGTGCTGGGGTGAAGAGAGGTGGTAGGTGCTGGTGGTGAAGAGAGGTGGTAGGTGCTGGGGTGAAGAGAGGTGGTAGGTGCTGGGGTGAAGAGATGTGGTAGGTGCTGGGGTGAACGCGTGAAGAGAGGCGGTAAGTGCTGGGATGAAGAGAGGTTGTAGGTGCTGGGGTGAAGATTGGTTGTAGGTGCTAGGGTGAAGAGAGGTGTTAGGTGCTGGGGTAAAGAGAGGTGGTAGGTGCTGGGGTGAAGAGAGGTGGTAGGTACTTGGGGTGAAGAGAGGTGGTAGGTGCTGGGGTGAAGAGAGGTGGTAGGTGCTGGGGTGAAGAGAGGTGGTAGGTGCTGGGGTGAACGGGTGAAGAGAGGCGGTAGGTGCTGGTGTGAAGAGGTGGTAGGTGCTGGGTGAAGAAAGGTGGTAGGTGCTGGGGTGAAGGGAGGTGGTAGGTGCTGGGGTGAAGGGAGGTGGTAGGTGCTGGGGTGAATGGGTGAAGAGAGGCGGTAGGTGCTAGGGTGAAGAGAGGTGTTAGGTGCTGGGGTGAAGAGAGGCGGTAGGTGCTGGGGTGAAGAGAGGTGGTAGGTGCTGGGGTGAAGAGAGGTCGTAGGTGCTGGGGTGAAGAGAGGTCGTAGGTGCTGGGGTGAATGACTGAAGAGAGGTGGTAGGTGCTGGGGTGAAGAGAGGTGGTAGGTGCTGGGGTGAAGAGAGGTGGTAGGTGCTGGGGTGAAGAGAGGTGGTAGGTACTTGGGGTGAAGAGAGGTGGTAGGTGCTGGGGTGAAGAGAGGTGGTAGGTGCTGGAGTGAACGGGTGAAGAGAGGCGGTAGGTGCTGGTGTGAAGAGGTGGTAGGTGCTGGGTGAAGAAAGGTGGTAGGTGCTGGGGTGAAGGGAGGTGGTAGGTGCTGGGGTGAAGGGAGGTGGTAGGTGCTGGGGTGAACGGGTGAAGAAAGGCGGTAGGTGCTAGGTTGAAGAGAGGTGGTAGGTGCTGGGGTGAAGAGAGGCGGTAGGTGCTGGGGTGAAGAGAGGTGGTAGGTGCTGGGGTGAAGAGAGGTGGTAGGTGCTGGGGTGAAGAGATGTGGTAGGTGCTGGGGTGAACGAGTGAAGAGAGGCGGTAAGTGCTGGGATGAAGAGAGGTTGTAGGTGCTGGGGTGAAGAGTGGTTGTAGGTGCTAGGGTGAAGAGAGGTGTTAGGTGCTGGGGTGAAGAGAGGTGGTTGGTGCTGGAGTGAAGAGAGGTGGTAGGTACTTGGGGTGAAGAGAGGTGGTAGGTGCTGGGGTGAAGAGAGGTGGTAGGTGCTGGGGTGAACGGGTGAATTGAGGCGGTAGGTGCTGCTGTGAAGAGGTGGTAGGTGCTGGGTGAAGAAAGGTGGTAGGTGCTGGGTGAAGAGAGGTGGAGGGTGCTGGGGTGAAGAGAGGTGGTAGGTGCTGGGGTGAACGGTTGAAGAGAGGCGGTAAGTGCTGGGATGAAGAGAGGTTGTAGGTGCTGGGGTGAAGATTGGTTGTAGGTGCTAGGGTGAAGAGAGGTGTTAGGTGCTGGGGTAAAGAGAGGTGGTAGGTGCTGGGGTGAAGAGAGGTGGTAGGTACTTGGGGTGAAGAGAGGTGGTAGGTGCTGGGGTGAAGAGAGGTGGTAGGTGCTGGGGTGAACGGGTGAAGAGAGGCGGTAGGTGCTGGTGTGAAGAGGTGGTAGGTGCTGGGTGAAGAAAGGTGGTAGGTGCTGGGGTGAAGGGAGGTGGTAGGTGCTGGGGTGAAGGGAGGTGGTAGGTGCTGGGGTGAATGGGTGAAGAGAGGGGGTAGGTGCTAGGGTGAAGAGAGGTGGTAGGTGCTGGGGTGAAGAGAGGCGGTAGGTGCTGGGGTGAAGAGAGGTGGTAGGTGCTGGGGTGAAGAGAGGTGGTAGGTGCTGGGGTGAAGAGATGTGGTAGGTGCTGGGGTGAACGAGTGAAGAGAGGCGGTAAGTGCTGGGATGAAGAGAGGTTGTAGGTGCTGGGGTGAAGATTGGTTGTAGGTGCTAGGGTGAAGAGAGGTGGTAGGGGCTGGGGTGAAGAGAGGTGGTAGGTGCTGGGCTGAAGATAGGTGGTAGGTGCTGGGGTGAAGAGAGGTGGTAGGTACTTGGGGTGAAGAGAGGTGGTAGGTGCTGGGGTGAAGAGAGGTGGTAGGTGCTGGGGTGAACGGGTGAAGAGAGGCGGTAGGTGCTGGTGTGAAGAGGTGGTAGGTGCTGGGTGAAGAAAGGTGGTAGGTGCTGGGGTGAAGGGAGGTGGTAGGTGGTGGGGTGAAGGGAGGTGGTAGGTGCTGGGGTGAACGGGTAAAGAAAGGTGGTAGGTGCTAGGGTGAAGAGAGGTTGTAGGTGCTGGGGTGAAGATTGGTTGTAGGTGCTAGGGTGAAGAGAGGTGTTAGGTGCTGGGGTGAAGAGTGGTGGTAGGTGCTGGGGTGAAGAGATGTGGTAGGTGCTGGGGTGAACGAGTGAAGAGAGGTGGTAAGTGCTGGGATGAAGAGAGGTTGTAGGTGCTGGGGTGAAGATTGGTTGTAGGTGCTAGGGTGAAGAGAGGTGTTAGGTGCTGGGGTGAAGAGAGGTGGTAGGTGCTGGGCTGAAGAGAGGTGGTAGGTACTTGGGGTGAAGAGAGGTGGTAGGTGCTGGGGTGAAGAGAGGTGGTAGGTACTGGGGTGAACGGGTGAAGACAGGCGGTAGGTGCTGGTGTGAAGAGGTGGTAGGTGCTGGGTGAAGAAAGGTGGTAGGTGCTGGGGTGAAGGGAGGTGGTAGGTGCTGGGGTGAAGGGAGGCGGTAGGTGCTGGGGTGAACGGGTGAAGAGAGGCGGTAGGTGATAGGGTGAAGAGAGGTGGTAGGTGCTGGGGTGAAGAGAGGCGGTAGGTGCTGGGGTGAAGAGAGGTGGTAGGTGCTGGGGTGAAGATTGGTTGTAGGTGCTAGGGTGAAGAGAGGTGGTAGGTGCTGGGCTGAAGAGAGGTGGTAGGTGCTGGGCTGAAGATAGGTGGTAGGTGCTGGGGTGAAGAGAGGTGGTAGGTACTTGGGGTGAAGAGAGGTGGAGGGTGCTGGGGTGAAGAGAGGTGGTAGGTGCTGGGGTGAACGGTTGAAGAGAGGCAGTAGGTGCTGGGGTGAAGAGAGGCCGTACGTGCTGGGGTGAAGAGAGGTTGTAGGTGCTGGGGTGAAGAGAGGTTGTAGGTGCTGGGGTGAAGAGAGGTGGTAGGTGCTGGGGTGAAGAGAGGTGGTAGGTGCTGGGGTGAACGGGTGAAGAGAGGCGGCAGGTGCTGGGGTGAACGGGTGAAGAGAGGCGGTAGGTGCTAGGGTGAAGAGAGGTGGTAGGTGCTGGGGTGTTGAGAGGTGGTAGGTGTTGGGGTGAATGGGTGAAGATAGGCAGTAGGTGCTGGGGTGAAGAGAGGTGGTAGGTGCTGGGGTGAAGAGAGGTGCTAGGGTGAAGAGAGGTGGTAGGTGCTGGGGTGAAGAGAGGTCGTAGGTGCTGGGGTGAATGACTGAAGAGAGGTGGTAGGTGCTGGGGTGAAGAGAGGTGGTAGGTGCTGGGGTGAAGAGATGTGGTAGGTGCTGGGGTGAATGAGTGAAGAGAGGCCGTAGGTGCTGGGGTGAAGAGAGGCCATAGGTGCTGGGGTGAAGAGAGGTTGTAGGTGCTGGGGTGAAGAGAGGTGGTAGGTGCTGGGGTGAAGAGAGGTGGTAGGTACTGGGGTGAAGAGAGGTGGTAGGTACTTGGGGTGAAGAGAGGTGGTAGGTGCTGGGGTGAAGAGAGGTGGTAGGTGCTGGAGTGAACGGGTGAAGAGAGGCGGTAGGTGCTGGTGTGAAGAGGTGGTAGGTGCTGGGTGAAGAAAGGTGGTAGGTGCTGGGGTGAAGGGAGGTGGTAGGTGCTGGGGTGAAGGGAGGTGGTAGGTGCTGGGGTGAACGGGTGAAGAAAGGCGGTAGGTGCTAGGGTGAAGAGAGGTGGTAGGTGCTGGGGTGAAGAGAGGCGGTAGGTGCTGGGGTGAAGAGAGGTGGTAGGTGCTGGGGTGAAGAGAGGTGGTAGGTGCTGGGGTGAAGAGATGTGGTAGGTGCTGGGGTGAACGAGTGAAGAGAGGCGGTAAGTGCTGGGATGAAGAGAGGTTGTAGGTGCTGGGGTGAAGAGTGGTTGTAGGTGCTAGGGTGAAGAGAGGTGTTAGGTGCTGGGGTGAAGAGAGGTGGTAGGTGCTGGAGTGAAGAGAGGTGGTAGGTACTTGGGGTGAAGAGAGGTGGTAGGTGCTGGGGTGAAGAGAGGTGGTAGGTGCTGGGGTGAACGGGTGAAGAGAGGCGGTAGGTGCTGGTGTGAAGAGGTGGTAGGTGCTGGGTGAAGAAAGGTGGTAGGTGCTGGGGTGAAGGGAGGTGGTAGGTGCTGGGGTGAAGGGAGGTGGTAGGTGCTGGGGTGAACGGGTGAAGAGAGGCGGTAGGTGCTAGGGTGAAGAGAGGTGGTAGGTGCTGGGGTGAAGAGAGGCGGTAGGTGCTGGGGTGAAGAGAGGTGGTAGGTGCTGGGGTGAAGAGAGGTGGTAGGTGCTGGGGTGAAGAGAGGTGGTAGGTTCTGGGGTGAAGAGATGTGGTAGGTGCTGGGGTGAACGAGTGAAGAGAAGCGGTAAGTGCTGGGATGAAGAGAGGTTGTAGGTGCTGGGGTGAAGATTGGTTGTAGGTGCTAGGGTGAAGAGAGGTGGTAGGTGCTGGGGTGAAGAGAGGTGGTAGGTGCTGGGATGAAGATAGGTGGTAGGTGCTGGGGTGAAGAGAGGTAGTAGGTACTTGGGGTGAAGAGAGGTGGAGAGTGCTGGGGTGAAGAGAGGTGGTAGGTGCTGGGGTGAACGGTTGAAGAGAGGCAGTAGGTGCTGGGGTGAAGAGAGGTGGTAGGTGCTGGTGGTGAAGAGATGTGGTAGGTGCTGGGATGAAGAGAGGTGGTAGGTGCTGGGGTGAAGAGATGTGGTAGGTGCTGGGGTGAACGAGTGAAGAGAGGCGGTAAGTGCTGGGATGAAGAGAGGTTGTAGGTGCTGGGGTGAAGATTGGTTGTAGGTGCTAGGGTGAAGAGAGGTGTTAGGTGCTGGGGTAAAGAGAGGTGGTAGGTGCTGGGGTGAAGAGAGGTGGTAGGTACTTGGGGTGAAGAGAGGTGGTAGGTGCTGGGGTGAAGAGAGGTGGTAGGTGCTGGGGTGAACGGGTGAAGAGAGGCGGTAGGTGCTGGTGTGAAGAGGTGGTAGGTGCTGGGTGAAGAAAGGTGGTAGGTGCTGGGGTGAAGGGAGGTGGTAGGTGCTGGGGTGAAGGGAGGTGGTAGGTGCTGGGCTGAAGATAGGTGGTAGGTGCTGGGGTGAAGAGAGGTAGTAGGTACTTGGGGTGAAGAGAGGTGGAGAGTGCTGGGGTGAAGAGAGGTGGTAGGTGCTGGGGTGAACGGTTGAAGAGAGGCAGTAGGTGCTGGTGTGAAGAGGTGGTAGGTGCTGGGTGAAGAAAGGTGGTAGGTGCTGGGGTGAAGGGAGGTGGTAGGTGCTGGGGTGAAGGGAGGTGGTAGGTGCTGGGGTGAATGGGTGAATGGGTGAAGAGAGGCGGTAGGTGCTAGGGTGAAGAGAGGTGGTAGGTGCTGGGGTGAAGAGAGGCGGTAGGTGCTGGGGTGAAGAGAGGTGGTAGGTGCTGGGGTGAAGAGAGGTGGTAGGTGCTGGGGTGAAGAGATGTGGTAGGTGCTGGGGTGAACGAGTGAAGAGAGGCGGTAAGTGCTGGGATGAAGAGAGGTTGTAGGTGCTGGGGTGAAGATTGGTTGTAGGTGCTAGGGTGAAGAGAGGTGGTAGGGGCTGGGGTGAAGAGAGGTGGTAGGTGCTGGGCTGAAGATAGGTGGTAGGTGCTGGGGTGAAGAGAGGTGGTAGGTACTTGGGGTGAAGAGAGGTGGAGGGTGCTGGGGTGAAGAGAGGTGGTAGGTGCTGGGGTGAACGGTTGAAGAGAGGCAGTAGGTGCTGGGGTGAAGAGAGGTCATAGGTGCTGGGGTGAAGAGAGGTGGTAGATGCTAGGGTGAACGGGTGAAGAGAGGCGGTAGGTGCTGGGATGAAGAGAGGCGGTAGGTGCCGGGTGAAGAGAGGTGGTAGGTGCTGGGGAGAAGGGAGGTGGCAGGTGCTGGGGTGATCGGGTGATGAAAGGCGGCAGGTGCTGCCGTGAAGAGAGGCGGTAGGTGCTGGGGTGAAGAGAGGCGGTAGGTGCTGGGGTGAAGAGAGGTGGTAGGTGCTGGGGTGTTGAGAGGTGGTAGGTGTTGGGGTGAATGGGTGAAGAGAGGCAGTAGGTACTGGGGTGAAGAGAGGTGGTAGGTGCTGGGTTGAAGAGAGGTGCTAGGGTGAAGAGAGGTGATAGGTGCTGGGGTGAAGAGATTTACTAGGTTCTGGGGTGAACGAGTGAAGAGAGGAGGTAGGTGTTGAGGTGAAGAGAGGTTGTAGGTGCTGGGGTGAAGAGAGGTGGTAGGTGCTGGTGTGAAGAGAGGTGGTAGGTGCTGGGGTGAAGAGAGGTGGTAGGTGCTGGGTTGAAGATATGTGGTAGGTTCTGCGGTAAAGAGAGGTGGTAGGTGGTAGGTGCTGGGGTGAAGAGATTTAGTAGTTTCTGGGGTGAACGAGTGAAGAGAGGCAGTAGGTGCTCGGGTGAAGTTAGGTTGGAGGTGCTGGGGTGAAGAGAGGTGGTAGGTGCTGGTGTGAAGAGAGGCGATAGGTGCTGGGGTGAAGAGGGGTGGTAGGTACTTGGGGTGAACAGAGGTGGTAGGTACTTGGGGTGAAGAGAGGTGGTAGGTGCTGGGGTGTTGAGAGGTGGTAGGTGCTGGGGTGTTGAGAGGTGGTAGGTGTTGGGGGGAATGGGTGAATAGAGGCAGTAGGTGCTGGGGTGAAGAGAGGTGGTAGGTGCTGGGGTGAAGGGAGGTGGTAGGTGCTGGGGTGAAGGGAGGTGGTAGGTGCTGGGGTGAACGGGTGAAGAAAGGCGGTAGGTGCTAGGTTGAAGAGAGGTGGTAGGTGCTGGGGTGAAGAGAGGCGGTAGGTGCTGGGGTGAAGAGAGGTGGTAGGTGCTGGGGTGAAGAGAGGCGGTAAGTGCTGGGATGAAGAGAGGTTGTAGGTGCTGGGGTGAAGAGTGGTTGTAGGTGCTAGGGTGAAGAGAGGTGTTAGGTGCTGGGGTGAAGAGAGGTGGTTGGTGCTGGAGTGAAGAGAGGTGGTAGGTACTTGGGGTGAAGAGAGGTGGTAGGTGCTGGGGTGAAGAGAGGTGGTAGGTGCTGGGGTGAACGGGTGAATTGAGGCGGTAGATGCTGCTGTGAAGAGGTGGTAGGTGCTGGGTGAAGAAAGGTGGTAGGTGCTGGGGTGAAGAGAGGTGGAGGGTGCTGGGGTGAAGAGAGGTGGTAGGTGCTGGGGTGAACGGTTGAAGAGAGGCGGTAAGTGCTGGGATGAAGAGAGGTTGTAGGTGCTGGGGTGAAGATTGGTTGTAGGTGCTAGGGTGAAGAGAGGTGTTAGGTGCTGGGGTAAAGAGAGGTGGTAGGTGCTGGGGTGAAGAGAGGTGGTAGGTACTTGGGGTGAAGAGAGGTGGTAGGTGCTGGGGTGAAGAGAGGTGGTAGGTGCTGGGGTGAACGGGTGAAGAGAGGCGGTAGGTGCTGGTGTGAAGAGGTGGTAGGTGCTGGGTGAAGAAAGGTGGTAGGTGCTGGGGTGAAGGGAGGTGGTAGGTGCTGGGGTGAAGGGAGGTGGTATGTGCTGGGGTGAATGGGTGAAGAGAGGCGGTAGGTGCTAGGGTGAAGAGAGGTGGTAGGTGCTGGGGTGAAGAGAGGCGGTAGGTGCTGGGGTGAAGAGAGGTGGTAGGTGCTGGGGTGAAGAGAGGTGGTAGGTGCTGGGGTGAAGAGATGTGGTAGGTGCTGGGGTGAACGAGTGAAGAGAGGCGGTAAGTGCTGGGATGAAGAGAGGTTGTAGGTGCTGGGGTGAAGATTGGTTGTAGGTGCTAGGGTGAAGAGAGGTGGTAGGGGCTGGGGTGAAGAGAGGTGGTAGGTGCTGGGCTGAAGATAGGTGGTAGGTGCTGGGGTGAAGAGAGGTGGTAGGTACTTGGGGTGAAGAGAGGTGGAGGGTGCTGGGGTGAAGAGAGGTGGTAGGTGCTGGGGTGAACGGTTGAAGAGAGGCAGTAGGTGCTGGGGTGAAGAGAGGTCATAGGTGCTGGGGTGAAGAGAGGTGGTAGATGCTAGGGTGAACGGGTGAAGAGAGGCGGTAGGTGCTGGGATGAAGAGAGGCGGTAGGTGCCGGGTGAAGAGAGGTGGTAGGTGCTGGGGAGAAGGGAGGTGGCAGGTGCTGGGGTGATCGGGTGATGAAAGGCGGCAGGTGCTGCCGTGAAGAGAGGCGGTAGGTGCTGAGGTGAAGAGAGGCGGTAGGTGCTGGGGTGAAGAGAGGTGGTAGGTGCTGGGGTGTTGAGAGGTGGTAGGTGTTGGGGTGAATGGGTGAAGAGAGGCAGTAGGTACTGGGGTGAAGAGAGGTGGTAGGTGCTGGGTTGAAGAGAGGTGCTAGGGTGAAGAGAGGTGATAGGTGCTGGGGTGAAGAGATTTACTAGGTTCTGGGGTGAACGAGTGAAGAGAGGAGGTAGGTGTTGAGGTGAAGAGAGGTTGTAGGTGCTGGGGTGAAGAGAGGTGGTAGGTGCTGGTGTGAAGAGAGGTGGTAGGTGCTGGGGTGAAGAGAGGTGGTAGGTGCTGGGTTGAAGATATGTGGTAGGTTCTGCGGTAAAGAGAGGTGGTAGGTGGTAGGTGCTGGGGTGAAGAGATTTAGTAGTTTCTGGGGTGAACGAGTGAAGAGAGGCAGTAGGTGCTCGGGTGAAGTTAGGTTGGAGGTGCTGGGGTGAAGAGAGGTGGTAGGTGCTGGTGTGAAGAGAGGCGATAGGTGCTGGGGTGAAGAGGGGTGGTAGGTACTTGGGGTGAACAGAGGTGGTAGGTACTTGGGGTGAAGAGAGGTGGTAGGTGCTGGGGTGTTGAGAGGTGGTAGGTGCTGGGGTGTTGAGAGGTGGTAGGTGTTGGGGGGAATGGGTGAATAGAGGCAGTAGGTGCTGGGGTGAAGAGAGGTGGTAGGTGCTGGGGTGAAGGGAGGTGGTAGGTGCTGGGGTGAAGGGAGGTGGTAGGTGCTGGGGTGAACGGGTGAAGAAAGGCTGTAGGTGCTAGGTTGAAGAGAGGTGGTAGGTGCTGGGGTGAAGAGAGGCGGTAGGTGCTGGGGTGAAGAGAGGTGGTAGGTGCTGGGGTGAAGAGAGGCGGTAAGTGCTGGGATGAAGAGAGGTTGTAGGTGCTGGGGTGAAGAGTGGTTGTAGGTGCTAGGGTGAAGAGAGGTGTTAGGTGCTGGGGTGAAGAGAGGTGGTTGGTGCTGGAGTGAAGAGAGGTGGTAGGTACTTGGGGTGAAGAGAGGTGGTAGGTGCTGGGGTGAAGAGAGGTGGTAGGTGCTGGGGTGAACGGGTGAATTGAGGCGGTAGGTGCTGCTGTGAAGAGGTGGTAGGTGCTGGGTGAAGAAAGGTGGTAGGTGCTGGGGTGAAGAGAGGTGGAGGGTGCTGGGGTGAAGAGAGGTGGTAGGTGCTGGGGTGAACGGTTGAAGAGAGGCGGTAAGTGCTGGGATGAAGAGAGGTTGTAGGTGCTGGGGTGAAGATTGGTTGTAGGTGCTAGGGTGAAGAGAGGTGTTAGGTGCTGGGGTAAAGAGAGGTGGTAGGTGCTGGGGTGAAGAGAGGTGGTAGGTACTTGGGGTGAAGAGAGGTGGTAGGTGCTGGGGTGAAGAGAGGTGGTAGGTGCTGGGGTGAACGGGTGAAGAGAGGCGGTAGGTGCTGGTGTGAAGAGGTGGTAGGTGCTGGGTGAAGAAAGGTGGTAGGTGCTGGGGTGAAGGGAGGTGGTAGGTGCTGGGGTGAAGGGAGGTGGTATGTGCTGGGGTGAATGGGTGAAGAGAGGCGGTAGGTGCTAGGGTGAAGAGAGGTGGTAGGTGCTGGGGTGAAGAGAGGCGGTAGGTGCTGGGGTGAAGAGAGGTGGTAGGTGCTGGGGTGAAGAGAGGTGGTAGGTGCTGGGGTGAAGAGATGTGGTAGGTGCTGGGGTGAACGAGTGAAGAGAGGCGGTAAGTGCTGGGATGAAGAGAGGTTGTAGGTGCTGGGGTGAAGATTGGTTGTAGGTGCTAGGGTGAAGAGAGGTGGTAGGGGCTGGGGTGAAGAGAGGTGGTAGGTGCTGGGCTGAAGATAGGTGGTAGGTGCTGGGGTGAAGAGAGGTGGTAGGTACTTGGGGTGAAGAGAGGTGGTAGGTGCTGGGGTGAAGAGAGGTGGTAGGTGCTGGGGTGAACGGGTGAAGAGAGGCGGTAGGTGCTGGTGTGAAGAGGTGGTAGGTGCTGGGTGAAGAAAGGTGGTAGGTGCTGGGGTGAAGGGAGGTGGTAGGTGGTGGGGTGAAGGGAGGTGGTAGGTGCTGGGGTGAACGGGTGAAGATAGGTGGTAGGTGCTAGGGTGAAGAGAGGTGGTAGGTGCTGGGGTGAAGAGAGGCGGTAGGTGCTGGGGTGAAGAGAGGTGGTAGGTGCTGGGGTGAAGAGTGGTGGTAGGTGCTGGGGTGAAGAGATGTGGTAGGTGCTGGGGTGAACGAGTGAAGAGAGGTGGTAAGTGCTGGGATGAAGAGAGGTTGTAGGTGCTGGGGTGAAAATTGGTTGTAGGTGCTAGGGTGAAGAGAGGTGTTAGGTGCTGGGGTGAAGAGAGGTGGTAGGTGCTGGGGTGAAGAGAGGTGGTAGGTACTTGGGGTGAAGAGAGGTGGTAGGTGCTGGGGTGAAGAGAGGTGGTAGGTACTGGGGTGAACGGGTGAAGACAGGCGGTAGGTGCTGGTGTGAAGAGGTGGTAGGTGCTGGGTGAAGAAAGGTGGTAGGTGCTGGGGTGAAGGGAGGTGGTAGGTGCTGGGGTGAAGGGAGGCGGTAGGTGCTGGGGTGAACGGGTGAAGAGAGGCGGTAGGTGATAGGGTGAAGAGAGGTGGTAGGTGCTGGGGTGAAGAGAGGCGGTAGGTGCTGGGGTGAAGAGAGGTGGTAGGTGCTGGGGTGAAGATTGGTTGTAGGTGCTAGGGTGAAGAGAGGTGGTAGGTGCTGGGCTGAAGAGAGGTGGTAGGTGCTGGGCTGAAGATAGGTGGTAGGTGCTGGGGTGAAGAGAGGTGGTAGGTACTTGGGGTGAAGAGAGGTGGAGGGTGCTGGGGTGAAGAGAGGTGGTAGGTGCTGGGGTGAACGGTTGAAGAGAGGCAGTAGGTGCTGGGGTGAAGAGAGGCCGTACGTGCTGGGGTGAAGAGAGGTTGTAGGTGCTGGGGTGAAGAGAGGTTGTAGGTGCTGGGGTGAAGAGAGGTGGTAGGTGCTGGGGTGAAGAGAGGTGGTAGGTGCTGGGGTGAACGGGTGAAGAGAGGCGGCAGGTGCTGGGGTGAACGGGTGAAGAGAGGCGGTAGGTGCTAGGGTGAAGAGAGGTGGTAGGTGCTGGGGTGTTGAGAGGTGGTAGGTGTTGGGGTGAATGGGTGAAGATAGGCAGTAGGTGCTGGGGTGAAGAGAGGTGGTAGGTGCTGGGGTGAAGAGAGGTGCTAGGGTGAAGAGAGGTGGTAGGTGCTGGGGTGAAGAGAGGTGGTAGGTGCTGGGGTGAATGACTGAAGAGAGGTGGTAGGTGCTGGGGTGAAGAGAGGTGGTAGGTGCTGGGGTGAAGAGATGTGGTAGGTGCTGGGGTGAATGAGTGAAGAGAGGCCGTAGGTGCTGGGGTGAAGAGAGGCCATAGGTGCTGGGGTGAAGAGAGGTTGTAGGTGCTGGGGTGAAGAGAGGTGGTAGGTGCTGGGGTGAAGAGAGGTGGTAGGTACTGGGGTGAAGAGAGGTGGTAGGTACTTGGGGTGAAGAGAGGTGGTAGGTGCTGGGGTGAAGAGAGGTGGTAGGTGCTGGAGTGAACGGGTGAAGAGAGGCGGTAGGTGCTGGTGTGAAGAGGTGGTAGGTGCTGGGTGAAGAAAGGTGGTAGGTGCTGGGGTGAAGGGAGGTGGTAGGTGCTGGGGTGAAGGGAGGTGGTAGGTGCTGGGGTGAACGGGTGAAGAAAGGCGGTAGGTGCTAGGGTGAAGAGAGGTGGTAGGTGCTGGGGTGAAGAGAGGCGGTAGGTGCTGGGGTGAAGAGAGGTGGTAGGTGCTGGGGTGAAGAGAGGTGGTAGGTGCTGGGGTGAAGAGATGTGGTAGGTGCTGGGGTGAACGAGTGAAGAGAGGCGGTAAGTGCTGGGATGAAGAGAGGTTGTAGTTGCTGGGGTGAAGAGTGGTTGTAGGTGCTAGGGTGAAGAGAGGTGTTAGGTGCTGGGGTGAAGAGAGGTGGTAGGTGCTGGAGTGAAGAGAGGTGGTAGGTACTTGGGGTGAAGAGAGGTGGTAGGTGCTGGGGTGAAGAGAGGTGGTAGGTGCTGGGGTGAACGGGTGAAGAGAGGCGGTAGGTGCTGGTGTGAAGAGGTGGTAGGTGCTGGGTGAAGAAAGGTGGTAGGTGCTGGGGTGAAGGGAGGTGGTAGGTGCTGGGGTGAAGGGAGGTGGTAGGTGCTGGGGTGAACGGGTGAAGAGAGGCGGTAGGTGCTAGGGTGAAGAGAGGTGGTAGGTGCTGGGGTGAAGAGAGGCGGTAGGTGCTGGGGTGAAGAGAGGTGGTAGGTGCTGGGGTGAAGAGAGGTGGTAGGTGCTGGGGTGAAGAGAGGTGGTAGGTGCTGGGGTGAAGAGATGTGGTAGGTGCTGGGGTGAACGAGTGAAGAGAAGCGGTAAGTGCTGGGATGAAGAGAGGTTGTAGGTGCTGGGGTGAAGATTGGTTGTAGGTGCTAGGGTGAAGAGAGGTGGTAGGTGCTGGGGTGAAGAGAGGTGGTAGGTGCTGGGCTGAAGATAGGTGGTAGGTACTTGGGGTGAAGAGAGGTGGTAGGTGCTGGGGTGAAGAGAGGTGGTAGGTGCTGGGGTGAACGGGTGAAGAGAGGCGGTAGGTGCTGGTGTGAAGAGGTGGTAGGTGCTGGGTGAAGAAAGGTGGTAGGTGCTGGGGTGAAGGGAGGTGGTAGGTGCTGGGGTGAAGGGAGGTGGTAGGTGCTGGGGTGAATGGGTGAATGGGTGAAGAGAGGCGGTAGGTGCTAGGGTGAAGAGAGGTGGTAGGTGCTGGGGTGAAGAGAGGCGGTAGGTGCTGGGGTGAAGAGAGGTGGTAGGTGCTGGGGTGAAGAGAGGTGGTAGGTGCTGGGGTGAACGGTTGAAGAGAGGCAGTAGGTGCTGGGGTGAAGAGAGGTGGTAGGTGCTGGTGGTGAAGAGAGGTGGTAGGTGCTGGGGTGAAGAGAGGTGGTAGGTGCTGGGGTGAAGAGATGTGGTAGGTGCTGGGGTGAACGAGTGAAGAGAGGCGGTAAGTGCTGGGATGAAGAGAGGTTGTAGGTGCTGGGGTGAAGATTGGTTGTAGGTGCTAGGGTGAAGAGAGGTGTTAGGTGCTGGGGTAAAGAGAGGTGGTAGGTGCTGGGGTGAAGAGAGGTGGTAGGTACTTGGGGTGAAGAGAGGTGGTAGGTGCTGGGGTGAAGAGAGGTGGTAGGTGCTGGGGTGAACGGGTGAAGAGAGGCGGTAGGTGCTGGTGTGAAGAGGTGGTAGGTGCTGGGGTGAAGAGAGGTGGTAGGTACTTGGGGTGAAGAGAGGTGGTAGGTGCTGGGGTGAAGAGAGGTGGTAGGTGCTGGGGTGAACGGGTGAAGAGAGGCGGTAGGTGCTGGTGTGAAGAGGTGGTAGGTGCTGGGTGAAGAAAGGTGGTAGGTGCTGGGGTGAAGAAAGGTGGTAGGTGCTGGGGTGAAGGGAGGCGGTAGGTGCTAGGGTGAAGAGAGGTGGTAGGTGCTGGGGTGAAGAGAGGCGGTAGGTGCTGGGGTGAAGAGAGGTGGTAGGTGCTGGGGTGAAGAGAGGTGGTAGGTGCTGGGGTGAAGAGATGTGGTAGGTGCTGGGGTGAACGAGTGAAGAGAGGCGGTAAGTGCTGGGATGAAGAGAGGTTGTAGGTGCTGGGGTGAAGATTGGTTGTAGGTGCTAGGGTGAAGAGAGGTGGTAGGGGCTGGGGTGAAGAGAGGTGGTAGGTGCTGGGCTGAAGATAGGTGGTAGGTGCTGGGGTGAAGAGAGGTGGTAGGTACTTGGGGTGAAGAGAGGTGGAGGGTGCTGGGGTGAAGAGAGGTGGTAGGTGCTGGGGTGAACGGTTGAAAAGAGGCAGTAGGTGCTGGGGTGAAGAGAGGTCATAGGTGCTGGGGTGAAGAGAGGTGGTAGATGCTAGGGTGAACGGGTGAAGAGAGGCGGTAGGTGCTGGGATGAAGAGAGGCGGTAGGTGCCGGGTGAAGAGAGGTGGTAGGTGCTGGGGAGAAGGGAGGTGGCAGGTGCTGGGGTGAACGGGTGATGAAAGGCGGCAGGTGCTGCCGTGAAGAGAGGCGGTAGGTGCTGGGGTGAAGAGAGGCGGTAGGTGCTGGGGTGAAGAGAGGTGGTAGGTGCTGGGGTGTTGAGAGGTGGTAGGTGTTGGGGTGAATGGGTGAAGAGAGGCAGTAGGTACTGGGGTGAAGAGAGGTGGTAGGTGCTGGGTTGAAGAGAGGTGCTAGGGTGAAGAGAGGTGATAGGTGCTGGGGTGAAGAGATTTAGTAGGTTCTGGGGTGAACGAGTGAAGAGAGGAGGTAGGTGTTGAGGTGAAGAGAGGTTGTAGGTGCTGGGGTGAAGAGAGGTGGTAGGTGCTGGTGTGAAGAGAGGTGGTAGGTGCTGGGGTGAAGAGAGGTGGTAGGTGCTGGGTTGAAGATATGTGGTAGGTTCTGCGGTAAAGAGAGGTGGTAGGTGGTAGGTGCTGGGGTGAAGAGATTTAGTAGTTTCTGGGGTGAACGAGTGAAGAGAGGCAGTAGGTGCTCGGGTGAAGTTAGGTTGGAGGTGCTGGGGTGAAGAGAGGTGGTAGGTGCTGGTGTGAAGAGAGGCGATAGGTGCTGGGGTGAAGAGGGGTGGTAGGTACTTGGGGTGAACAGAGGTGGTAGGTACTTGGGGTGAAGAGAGGTGGTAGGTGCTGGGGTGTTGAGAGGTGGTAGGTGCTGGGGTGTTGAGAGGTGGTAGGTGTTGGGGGGAATGGGTGAATAGAGGCAGTAGGTGCTGGGGTGAAGAGAGGTGGTAGGTGCTGGCGTGAAGAGTGGTGCTAGGGTGAAGAGAGGTGGTAGGTGCTGGGGTGAAGAGAGGTGGTAGGTGCTGGGGTGAAAGAGTGAAGTGAGGCGGTAGGTGCTGGGGTGATGAGGGGTGGTAGGTGCTGGGCTGATGAGGGGTGGAAGGTGTTGGGGTGAAGAGAGGTGGTAGGTGCTGGGGTGAAGAGAGGTGGTAGGTGCTGGGGTGAAGAGAGGTGGTAGGTGCTGGGGTGAACGAGTGAAGAGAGGCGGTAGGTGGTGGGGTGAAGAGAGGTTGTAGGTGCTGGGGTGAAGAGAGGTGGTAGGTGCTGGGGTGAACGGGTGAAGAGAGGCGGTAGGTGCTAGGTTGAAGAGAGGCGGTAGGTGCTGGGGTGAAGAGAGGCGGTAGGAGTTGGGGTGAAGAGAGGCGGTAGGAGTTGGGGTGAAGAGAGGTGGTAGGTGTTGGGGTGAAGAGAGGTGGTAGGTGCTGGGGTGAAGAGAGGTGGTAGGTTCTGAGTTGAAGAGAGGTGCTAGGGTGAAGACAGGTGGTAGGTGCTGGGGTGAAGAGATGTGGTAGGTTCTGGGGTGAACGAGTGAAGAGAGGAGGTAGGTGCTGAGGTGAAGAGAGGTTGTAGGTGCTGGGGTGAAAAGAGGTGTTAGGTGAAGGGGAGAAGAGAGGTGGTAGGTTCTGGGGTGAAGAGAGGTGGTAGGTGCTGGGGTGAAGAGAGGTGGTAGGTGCTGGGGTGAAGAGATGTGGTAGGTTCTGTGGTGAAGAGAGGTGGTAGGTGATAGGTGATAGGTGCTAGGGTGAGGAGAGGTGATAGGTGCTGGGGTGCAGAGAGGCGGTAGGTGCTGGGGTGAAGGTAGGCGGTAGGTGCTGGGGTGAAGAGAGGCGGTAAGTGCTGGGGTGAAGAGAGGTGATATGTGCTGGGGTGATGAGAGGTGGTAGGTGCTGGGGAGAAGAGAGGCGGTAGGTGCTGGGGTGAAGAAAGGTCGTACGTACTTGGGGTGAAGAGAGGTGGTAGGTACTTGGGGAGAAGAGAGATGGTAGGCGCTGGGGTGTTGAGAGGTGGTAGGGGCTGGGGTGTTGAGAGGTGGTAGGTGTTGGGGTGAATGGGTGAAGATAGGCAGTAGGTGCTGGGGTGAAGAGAGGTTGTAGGTGCTGGGGTCAAGAGAGGTGCTAGGGTGAAGAGAGGTGGTAGGTGCTGGGGTGTAGAGAGGTGGTAGGTGCTGGGGTGAACGACTGAAGAGAGTTGGTAGGTGCTGGGGTGAAGAGAGGTGGTTGGTGCTGGGGTGAAGAGAGGTGGTAGGTGCTGGGGTGGAGAGAGGTGGTAGGTGCTGGGGTGAAGAGAGGTGGTAGGTGCTGGGGTGAAGAGATGTAGTAGGTGCTGGGGTGAGCGAGTGAAGAGAGGCCGTAGGTGCTGGGGTGAAGAGAGGCCGTAGGTGCTGGGGTGAAGAGAGGTTGTAGGTGCTGGGGTGAAGAGAGGTTGTAGGTGCTGGGGTGAAGAGAGGTGGTAGGTGCTGGGGTGAAGAGAGGTGGTAGGTACTTGGGGTGAAGAGAGGTGGTAGGTGCTGGGGTGAAGAGAGGTGGTAGGTGCTGGGGTGAACAGGTGAAGAGAGGCGGTAGGTGCTGGTGTGAAGAGGTGGTAAGTGCTGGGTGAAGAAAGGTGGTAGATGCTGGGGTCAAGGGAGGTGGTAGGTGCTGGGGTGAAGGGAGGTGGTAGGTGCTGGGGTGAAGGTAGGCGGTAGGTGCTGGGGTGAAGAGAGGCGGTAAGTGCTGGGGTGAAGAGAGGTGATATGTGCTGGGGTGATGAGAGGTGGTAGGTGCTGGGGAGAAGAGAGGCGGTAGGTGCTGGGGTGAAGAAAGGTCGTACGTACTTGGGGTGAAGAGAGGTGGTAGGTACTTGGGGAGAAGAGAGATGGTAGGCGCTGGGGTGTTGAGAGGTGGTAGGGGCTGGGGTGTTGAGAGGTGGTAGGTGTTGGGGTGAATGGGTGAAGATAGGCAGTAGGTGCTGGGGTGAAGAGAGGTGGTAGGTGCTGGGGTCAAGAGAGGTGCTAGGGTGAAGAGAGGTGGTAGGTGCTGGGGTGTAGAGAGGTGGTAGGTGCTGGGGTGAAGAGAGGTGGTAGGTGCTGGGGTGAAGAGAGGTGGTAGGTGCTGGGGTGAAGAGAGGTGGTAGGTGCTGGGGTGAAGAGAGGTAGTAGGTGCTGGGGTGAAGAGAGGTGGTAGGTGCTGGGGTGAAGAGAGTCGGTAGGTGCTGGGGTGAAGAGAGGTTGTAGGTGCTGGGGTGAAGAGAGGTTGTAGGTGCTGGGGTGAAGAGAGGTGGAAGGGGCTGGGGTGAACGGGTGAAGAGAGGCGGTAGGTGCTGGTGTGAAGAGGTGGTAGGTGCTGGGGTGAAGGGAGGTGGTAGGTGCTGGGGTGAAGGGAGGTGGTAGGTGCTGGGGTGAACGGGTGAAGAAAGGCGGTAGGTGCTAGGGTGAAGAGAGGTGGGAGGTGCTGGGGTGAAGAGAGGCGGTAGGTGCTGGGGTGAAGAGAGGTGGTAGGTGCTGGGGTGAAGAGAGGTGGTTGGTGCTGGGGTGAAGAGATGTGGTAGGTGCTGGGGTGAACGAGTGAAGAGAGGCGGTAAGTGCTGGGATGAAGAGAGGTTGTAGGTGCTGGGGTGAAGAGTGGTTGTAGGTGCTAGGGTGAAGAGAGGTGTTAGGTGCTGGGGTGAAGAGAGTTGGTAGGTGCTGGAGTGAAGGGAGGTGGTAGGTACTTGGGGTGAAGAGAGGTGGTAGGTGCTGGGGTGAAGAGAGGTGGTAGGTGCTGGGGTGAACGGGTGAAGAGAGGCGGTAGGTGCTGGTGTGAAGAGGTGGTAGGTGCTGGGTGAAGAAAGGTGGTAGGTGCTGGGGTGAAGGGAGGTGGTAGGTGCTGGGGTGAACGGGTGAAGAGAGGCGGTAGGTGCTAGGGTGAAGAGAGGTGGTAGGTGCTGGGGTGAAGAGAGGCGGTAGGTGCTGGGGTGAAGAGAGGTGGTAGGTGCTGGGGTGAAGAGAGGTGGTAGGTGCTGGGGTGAAGAGAGGTGGTAGGTGCTGGGGTGAAGAGATGTGGTAGGTGCTGGGGTGAACGAGTGAAGAGAAGCGGTAAGTGCTGGGATGAAGAGAGGTTGTAGGTGCTGGGGTGAAGATTGGTTGTAGGTGCTAGGGTGAAGAGAGGTGGTAGGTGCTGGGGTGAAGAGAGGTGGTAGGTGCTGGGCTGAAGATAGGTGGTAGGTGCTGGGGTGAAGAGAGGTAGTAGGTACTTGGGGTGAAGAGAGGTGGAGGGTGCTGGGGTGAAGAGAGGTGGTAGGTGCTGGGGTGAACGGTTGAAGAGAGGCAGTAGGTGCTGGGGTGAAGAGAGGTGGTAGGTGCTGGTGGTGAAGAGAGGTGGTAGGTGCTGGGGTGAAGAGAGGTGGTAGGTGATGGGGTACAGAGATGTGGTAGGTGCTAGGGTGAACGAGTGAAGAGAGGCGGTAAGTGCTGGGATGAAGAGAGGTTGTAGGTGCTGGGGTGAAGATTGGTTGTAGGTGCTAGGGTGAAGAGAGGTGTTAGGTGCTGGGGTAAAGAGAGGTGGTAGGTGCTGGGGTGAAGAGAGGTGGTAGGTACTTGGGGTGAAGAGAGGTGGTAGGTGCTGGGGTGAAGAGAGGTGGTAGGTGCTGGGGTGAACGGGTGAAGAGAGGCGGTAGGTGCTGGTGTGAAGAGGTGGTAGGTGCTGGGTGAAGAAAGGTGGTAGGTGCTGGGGTGAAGGGAGGTGGTAGGTGCTGGGGTGAAGGGAGGTGGTAGGTGCTGGGGTGAATGGGTGAAGAGAGGCGGTAGGTGCTAGGGTGAAGAGAGGTGTTAGGTGCTGGGGTGAACGGGTGAAGAGAGGCGGTAGGTGCTGGTGTGAAGAGGTGGTAGGTGCTGGGTGAAGAAAGGTGGTAGGTGCTGGGGTGAAGGGAGGTGGTAGGTGCTGGGGTGAAGGGAGGTGGTAGGTGCTGGGGTGAACGGGTGAAGAAAGGCGGTAGGTGCTAGGGTGAAGAGAGGTGGGAGGTGCTGGGGTGAAGAGAGGCGGTAGGTGCTGGGGTGAAGAGAGGTGGTAGGTGCTGGGGTGAAGAGAGGTGGTAGGTGCTGGGGTGAAGAGATGTGGTAGGTGCTGGGGTGAACGAGTGAAGAGAGGCGGTAAGTGCTGGGATGAAGAGAGGTTGTAGGTGCTGGGGTGAAGAGTGGTTGTAGGTGCTAGGGTGAAGAGAGGTGTTAGGTGCTGGGGTGAAGAGAGGTGGTAGGTGCTGGAGTGAAGGGAGGTGGTAGGTACTTGGGGTGAAGAGAGGTGGTAGGTGCTGGGGTGAAGAGAGGTGGTAGGTGCTGGGGAGAACGGGTGAAGAGAGGCGGTAGGTGCTGGTGTGAAGAGGTGGTAGGTGCTGGGTGAAGAAAGGTGGTAGGTGCTGGGGTGAAGGGAGGTGGTAGGTGCTGGGGTGAAGGGAGGTGGTAGGTGCTGGGGTGAAGAGAGGTGGTAGGTGCTGGGGTAAAGAGATGTGGTAGGTGCTGGGGTGAACGAGTGAAGAGAGGCGGTAAGTGCTGGGATGAAGAGAGGTTGTAGGTGCTGGGGTGAAGATTGGTTGTAGGTGCTAGGGTGAAGAGAGGTGTTAGGTGCTGGGGTAAAGAGAGGTGGTAGGTGCTGGGGTGAAGAGAGGTGGTAGGTACTTGGGGTGAAGAGAGGTGGTAGGTGCTGGGGTGAAGAGAGGTGGTAGGTGCTGGGGTGAACGGGTGAAGAGAGGCGGTAGGTGCTGGTGTGAAGAGGTGGTAGGTGCTGGGTGAAGAAAGGTGGTAGGTGCTGGGGTGAAGGGAGGTGGTAGGTGCTGGGGTGAAGGGAGGTGGTAGGTGCTGGGGTGAATGGGTGAAGAGAGGCGGTAGGTGCTAGGGTGAAGAGAGGTGTTAGGTGCTGGGGTGAACGGGTGAAGAGAGGCGGTAGGTGCTGGTGTGAAGAGGTGGTAGGTGCTGGGTGAAGAAAGGTGGTAGGTGCTGGGGTGAAGGGAGGTGGTAGGTGCTGGGGTGAAGGGAGGTGGTAGGTGCTGGGGTGAACGGGTGAAGAAAGGCGGTAGGTGCTAGGGTGAAGAGAGGTGGGAGGTGCTGGGGTGAAGAGAGGCGGTAGGTGCTGGGGTGAAGAGAGGTGGTAGGTGCTGGGGTGAAGAGAGGTGGTAGGTGCTGGGGTGAAGAGATGTGGTAGGTGCTGGGGTGAAGAGTGAAGAGAGGCGGTAAGTGCTGGGATGAAGAGAGGTTGTAGGTGCTGGGGTGAAGAGTGGTTGTAGGTGCTAGGGTGAAGAGAGGTGTTAGGTGCTGGGGTGAAGAGAGGTGGTAGGTGCTGGAGTGAAGGGAGGTGGTAGGTACTTGGGGTGAAGAGAGGTGGTAGGTGCTGGGGTGAAGAGAGGTGGTAGGTGCTGGGGTGAACGGGTGAAGAGAGGCGGTAGGTGCTGGTGTGAAGAGGTGGTAGGTGCTGGGTGAAGAAAGGTGGTAGGTGCTGGGGTGAAGGGAGGTGGTAGGTGCTGGGGTGAACGGGTGAAGAGAGGCGGTAGGTGCTAGGGTGAAGAGAGGTGGTAGGTGCTGGGGTGAAGAGAGGCGGTAGGTGCTGGGGTGAAGAGAGGTGGTAGGTGCTGGGGTGAAGAGAGGTGGTAGGTGCTGGGGTGAAGAGAGGTGGTAGGTGCTGGGGTGAAGAGATGTGGTAGGTGCTGGGGTGAACGAGTGAAGAGAAGCGGTAAGTGCTGGGATGAAGAGAGGTTGTAGGTGCTGGGGTGAAGATTGGTTGTAGGTGCTAGGGTGAAGAGAGGTGGTAGGTGCTGGGGTGAAGAGAGGTGGTAGGTGCTGGGCTGAAGATAGGTGGTAGGTGCTGGGGTGAAGAGAGGTAGTAGGTACTTGGGGTGAAGAGAGGTGGAGGGTGCTGGGGTGAAGAGAGGTGGTAGGTGCTGGGGTGAACGGTTGAAGAGAGGCAGTAGGTGCTGGGGTGAAGAGAGGTGGTAGGTGCTGGTGGTGAAGAGAGGTGGTAGGTGCTGGGGTGAAGAGAGGTGGTAGGTGATGGGGTACAGAGATGTGGTAGGTGCTAGGGTGAACGAGTGAAGAGAGGCGGTAAGTGCTGGGATGAAGAGAGGTTGTAGGTGCTGGGGTGAAGATTGGTTGTAGGTGCTAGGGTGAAGAGAGGTGTTAGGTGCTGGGGTAAAGAGAGGTGGTAGGTGCTGGGGTGAAGAGAGGTGGTAGGTACTTGGGGTGAAGAGAGGTGGTAGGTGCTGGGGTGAAGAGAGGTGGTAGGTGCTGGGGTGAACGGGTGAAGAGAGGCGGTAGGTGCTGGTGTGAAGAGGTGGTAGGTGCTGGGTGAAGAAAGGTGGTAGGTGCTGGGGTGAAGGGAGGTGGTAGGTGCTGGGGTGAAGGGAGGTGGTAGGTGCTGGGGTGAATGGGTGAAGAGAGGCGGTAGGTGCTAGGGTGAAGAGAGGTGTTAGGTGCTGGGGTGAACGGGTGAAGAGAGGCGGTAGGTGCTGGTGTGAAGAGGTGGTAGGTGCTGGGTGAAGAAAGGTGGTAGGTGCTGGGGTGAAGGGAGGTGGTAGGTGCTGGGGTGAAGGGAGGTGGTAGGTGCTGGGGTGAACGGGTGAAGAAAGGCGGTAGGTGCTAGGGTGAAGAGAGGTGGGAGGTGCTGGGGTGAAGAGAGGCGGTAGGTGCTGGGGTGAAGAGAGGTGGTAGGTGCTGGGGTGAAGAGAGGTGGTAGGTGCTGGGGTGAAGAGATGTGGTAGGTGCTGGGGTGAACGAGTGAAGAGAGGCGGTAAGTGCTGGGATGAAGAGAGGTTGTAGGTGCTGGGGTGAAGAGTGGTTGTAGGTGCTAGGGTGAAGAGAGGTGTTAGGTGCTGGGGTGAAGAGAGGTGGTAGGTGCTGGAGTGAAGGGAGGTGGTAGGTACTTGGGGTGAAGAGAGGTGGTAGGTGCTGGGGTGAAGAGAGGTGGTAGGTGCTGGGGAGAACGGGTGAAGAGAGGCGGTAGGTGCTGGTGTGAAGAGGTGGTAGGTGCTGGGTGAAGAAAGGTGGTAGGTGCTGGGGTGAAGGGAGGTGGTAGGTGCTGGGGTGAAGGGAGGTGGTAGGTGCTGGGGTGAAGAGAGGTGGTAGGTGCTGGGGTAAAGAGATGTGGTAGGTGCTGGGGTGAACGAGTGAAGAGAGGCGGTAAGTGCTGGGATGAAGAGAGGTTGTAGGTGCTGGGGTGAAGATTGGTTGTAGGTGCTAGGGTGAAGAGAGGTGTTAGGTGCTGGGGTAAAGAGAGGTGGTAGGTGCTGGGGTGAAGAGAGGTGGTAGGTACTTGGGGTGAAGAGAGGTGGTAGGTGCTGGGGTGAAGAGAGGTGGTAGGTGCTGGGGTGAACGGGTGAAGAGAGGCGGTAGGTGCTGGTGTGAAGAGGTGGTAGGTGCTGGGTGAAGAAAGGTGGTAGGTGCTGGGGTGAAGGGAGGTGGTAGGTGCTGGGGTGAAGGGAGGTGGTAGGTGCTGGGGTGAATGGGTGAAGAGAGGCGGTAGGTGCTAGGGTGAAGAGAGGTGTTAGGTGCTGGGGTGAACGGGTGAAGAGAGGCGGTAGGTGCTGGTGTGAAGAGGTGGTAGGTGCTGGGTGAAGAAAGGTGGTAGGTGCTGGGGTGAAGGGAGGTGGTAGGTGCTGGGGTGAAGGGAGGTGGTAGGTGCTGGGGTGAACGGGTGAAGAAAGGCGGTAGGTGCTAGGGTGAAGAGAGGTGGGAGGTGCTGGGGTGAAGAGAGGCGGTAGGTGCTGGGGTGAAGAGAGGTGGTAGGTGCTGGGGTGAAGAGAGGTGGTAGGTGCTGGGGTGAAGAGATGTGGTAGGTGCTGGGGTGAAGAGTGAAGAGAGGCGGTAAGTGCTGGGATGAAGAGAGGTTGTAGGTGCTGGGGTGAAGAGTGGTTGTAGGTGCTAGGGTGAAGAGAGGTGTTAGGTGCTGGGGTGAAGAGAGGTGGTAGGTGCTGGAGTGAAGGGAGGTGGTAGGTACTTGGGGTGAAGAGAGGTGGTAGGTGCTGGGGTGAAGAGAGGTGGTAGGTGCTGGGGTGAACGGGTGAAGAGAGGCGGTAGGTGCTGGTGTGAAGAGGTGGTAGGTGCTGGGTGAAGAAAGGTGGTAGGTGCTGGGGTGAAGGGAGGTGGTAGGTGCTGGGGTGAAGGGAGGTGGTAGGTGCTGGGGTGAACGGGTGAAGAGAGGCGGTAGGTGCTAGGGTGAAGAGAGGTGGTAGGTGCTGGGGTGAAGAGAGGCGGAAGGTGCTGGGGTGTTAGACCTGGCCCCTTGGCGTGAGTCTCCCTTCCTCTTTTTGTCGCTGTGCCTCATGTGTTTTTATGGTGTTGGCCGCTCAGCGCGCTGTGCCGCTGCCAACCAGTGTCGCGGTGCGAGTGCTCCCTATGTAAATTGTATATGTTGGTTGGATTCCATGATTGGATTGTTTGATTTACTGTCAGACCCCAGTAAAATGCGCCGGGGGCGCCAGGGCATGTAAATGCGAACAACGCTGGTGGGCTTGCAGCACTGGTTGTGCCACCCACAGAAGCGGCCGGTAAAATATGTCTGAGGTCTGCCATCGCAGAACCTGCGTGCAGTCTGGTACTGACATGCTGACCGGCAAGTGCCCACACTTGCCAGTCCCTAAAACCTTCCCTTAGCTGCATGTTAGTCACCCCTCTGGTAGGCCCACGGGCAGGGTGCGTTGTAAGCCTAAGGTAGGACAAGCCCGGATGCGTGGCATGTCCTAGTAGTGAATTACCGCCATCTTGTTGTTCACTACTGCAAGGCTACCCTGTTCTCATAGGCCAGTATGGGCGGCCTGGATTATTACACCCTATGATCCTAACCGACCCAGGGAACATGGTAGAAGATCGAGTTTAGTATGCCTGAACTCGGAATAATAAGGTACATCTTTTCGCAAGGTTTATTTTAATATTCCGGGTTTGCAAATGCCGCTTTTAGAAAGTTGGCCTTTGCTTGCCTAAACCTTTCAGCCGCCTCTGCGTGATGTGTATCTGATGTCTGGCTGGTATGAGTGACAGGGCTGGGGGAACCCAGATGGGCAGGGCTAGGTAGCCTGGTAATGAATAGGACGATCGACAGGTAGATGGGTGGGAGGAGTGCTCCTAGGCTCTGAATAGGACAGTGCTCTGCTACCTCAATGCCGGCTCCGCCCCCTGTGGAGCGTCTGATGACTCTGCCCTGCACTCTGAAAGAAGAAGCGTGCATCGCGTAAACAAAGTGCTCAGAAACCGGACTGAACTAGGCAAGGGCCCCCCTGGCCTGGGAGAACAAAAGATTTGCTGTATAAATGGAGGAGCCCTGCTCCTGAGAAACTAGATCCGCTTTTGACCAAGAAGAATCTCTGCCTGAGGAGGAGGCACCGGGAAAGCTGTAGGAGGAAGACTGTCCCTATCCTGGGGGATTGGCCTGCAGTGGTGACCTTGCTGCCAAAGGAGAGAAGAGAAACTGTTGCTGAAGACTTTCACTTTACTTTTACTTTCAAGACTTGTGCTTTTCCAAAACGATCTCCAAGGGCTTGGAACTGAGCTTGCCCCCTGAACTGAGCCCCAGGACCATTGGGCTCTACCTGATCTTCACTCGCCTGCTGCTGGACTGTGGTGTCCTTTCCCTCGCCGGAGCTGTGACCCTCGTGCCCCAGTCCCTCCTTGAGCCGTGACCAGGACTGCTTAGCCGCCCCCGCCTTGGGAAGAGCCTCGCTTGATCGGAGCCGCTCCCCCTACGCTGTGCTGGGCTGCCCCGTCACCTCGCTCGTTGGAGGCTCGCTGTGCACCTTCACCCTCCCGCCGGAATCGGCGTTTGTGAGCATCTCCAAGCCTCGGACGGCCCGGACGTATCTGCGTGCCCGGCTGCCCCGCTTTGTTCACCCGCCACCTGCAACACCCGCTCTTGTCGTGAGCCTGAAGATCAAACCCCCATCGTGAAGTGTGGGAGCCTCGGACGCTGCCTCGCCCTTCTGTCGAAGGGCCGCTGAAATCCCGCACCCGCCTTTGCGTCAAGAAACAAGGTACTGTACTCACGAACTCGACCGCGAGCTCGCATCGGATCCAGGGTCCGCAACGTTCTTATTTCCCTGTCATCTGCTGTGTGCTTCCTGGGCGCTGCCTCAGCCCAAAGTGCGCTGAGGCCTACAGTTACCTTGTGCCCGCCTAAAGAACTTTCCGTAAAACAAAGAGAACTTTACCGTATTTCCAAGAATTGTGGCCCCATCAGTTCAACGTTACTGGGCCTTGTATTTGAATCTGCTGAATCTACATAAAAGCTTATTTTTATATACTTCCTGATTGGTGTCCGTTTGTGGTGCATGCAAGGGGTTTACTGTATGTGTAATTGCATTTGCTTAACCGTGTACGCCTGAGACTTAGCCTAGACTGCTCGCGCCACGCACCTAGAGGGTGAGCAGGGGTTATTCTGGGGAGTCATCCTTCGCCCTGACAAGAAGTAAAGGGTCCCTGCTTGTTGTGGGTTCACACCTGCGTCAACCGGAGCCCCCTCATTTCTAACATTGGTGGCAGCGGTGGGATTTACGGATTTGCATTTGCGGTTTGCGTATAGTGAACCACTGATCACCACGTAGTGAGAGCAGACCAGTAACACAGCCACAATACTAGAATTTGTTTTTGTTTTGCCAAGAATCTCCGTTGTTAGAACCATGCCTGGTTCACTTCCCGCCGAAAGGGCAGCTTCTATAATCTCTGGATTTGAGGACATAGATTGGGAAGAAAGCGCACTTCGGAATTATAGCAATGAAGAATTGAAAGGTTTTTGCTCCAAGTTCAGAATTGCCCAAACTGGATTGAAAAACAAGACCCAATTCGTGAAGGCGCTGAGGGCCTGGTATGAGTCAAAGGCACCAGAGAATCAGGTGGAAGTGGTTCCACCAGAAAGTGTCCATGAGTTTGGCCGAGGCCTGTCGCCAGAAGAGTTGGCAGACAGGGCAGCAACCCGGGCACACGAGGTGGAGATGGCAAAACTTCATGGGCAGATGGATATGGAAAAACAAAGACTAGCCATGGAAGAAAAGAAACTACAATTAGAGCATGACATGAAGCTGAGGGAGCTGGAGCTGAAAGCAAAAAGTTTGGAGCTTAATCCCTCTGGTGGCAGCACACCGCCAGTACCGGCGGAACCAAGAGTTTATATTCCCAAGGATGTGGTGAAGGAGTTCTTCAAGAATGACGACATCGGGCAGTGGTTCAGAGCCTACGAGGTAGCCATGTCTTCCCACCGGGTCCCTGAGAAAGATTGGGGAGCGGGGTTGTGGGGACGGTTCCTGAGTGAAGGGCGGGACACACTGTTAGATTTACCTGCTGATGTTCATAATTCTTATGCCCATATGAAGGAAGCATTGATGGCTAGGTATGGGTTGACCCCTGAGTTATATAGACAGAGGTTTAGGGGTTGCACTAAGATTCCCAATAGTACGTATGTGGAGTATGTGACTTTCTTTTGCAGAGCGCTGGATGGTTGGGTAAAGGGTAGTAAGGTAAATGATTATCAAGGGCTTCTTGATTTAGTGGCATGGGAGCACTTGTCCAGTAATTGTTTTCCTGAGCTACGCCAGCACCTGATCGATAGTAGGCTGACTAACCCTAGGAAGCTTGCTGAGGAGGCGGACCGCTGGGTCAGTACCAGGGTCCACAAGGGTACCGTGGGGGATTCCGCCAAAGGTGGGCAGGGTCCCCAGCAGAAGAGTGGGGGGGACAGGGGTAAACAGAAGCAGTTCCAAAAAGGGCCCCAACATAGTCCCCAAGGGAACCAAGGGAAGGGTTCTCAGCCTCCCCCACCCCAGAAACCGACCGGGGCCCCGAGAGGTCCTCCTGTTCAGAAGGGGCCCGTAAGATGTTACAGGTGTAACAATTTGGGGCATTTTGCCTCTGATGTAAAGTGTCCATTGTTTGGTAAACCAGCGCCCACTGGTGCTCCACCCCGGCAGGTGACTAGTGTAGCCTTGGGGGAGGAGAGGGATTGCCAAGGTGGGTGAGGTCCTGCAGAGATGTCCCTGGTCTCGCTAGGAGACCGTGAAGTGGTCCCTCCAACCCAGCTGCCTGAGAACACTAAGAAGTACAGGCAGTGGGTGACCATAAATGGCCATAGAGTGGAAGCTCTTAGGGATACAGGAGCCAGTGTGACAGCTGTCAGGTGTCACCTGGTGTCTCAGGAGCAGGTGGTCCCCAACGCATTCTATCCCGTTGTTGCCGCTGACAACACAGAGAGACACTGCAAGGTGGCTCAGGTTCCCTTTGAGTGGGGGGGGGTCTCTGGTACTCTTCAGGTAGCTGTGAGGCCCGCCATGCCTGTAGACTGTTTGTTAGGGAACGATTTGGAGAGCTCACCTTGGGCTAAGGTGGAGCGGAGTGCTCACCTGGAGATGTTGGGTATGCCGGATTGGGCGTGTGTCACCACACGGTCCATGGCAGCCAGTAGAGGTACTCAAGAGGTCCTGGAGCCTGAGAGGGAGGCCCAGGAACCGGCCTCAGAGAGAAGGAGCAAGGGGCGCGGGAAGCCAGCCCCTGAAGTTCCCACGGTCCAGGAGGAAGCAGACCTTGAGGGGGATGCCCTGGAGCCTACAGGGGAGCAGATAGCTGAACTGGGAGACCTGCCGGAGCTGACCCATTGGCAGCAGGAAGGGGGTCCCACCAGGGAGGACTTTTGCAAGGCACAGAAGGAGTGCCCTTCTCTCGTGGGTATGCGGCAGCAGGCTGCAGACCAGGCCGCAGGTGATCAGTCAGGATCACATTTCGTTTACTGGGAGAACGACCTCCTATATACAGAGCCTAAGGTTGCTGAGCCTGGGTCAGCCCGTGCGCTGGTAGTACCCCAGGACTTCAGAGCCTTCCTACTGGGGCTGGCTCACGATGTGCCATTGGCAGGGCATTTGGGGCAGGACAAGACCTTTGAAAGGCTTGTCACCCACCTTTATTGGCCTCAAATGCGCAGGAGTTCAGATACTCACTGCAGGACATGCCAGACTTGCCAGGCAAGTGGAAAGAGTGGAAGGAAGCAGAAGGCTCCACTCCAGCCATTCCCTGTGGTCGGTACCCCATTCCAGCGAGTGGGGATTGACATTGTAGGGCCACTGGACCCCAGGACAGCGATGGGCAATAGGTTCATCCTGGTCCTGGTGGACCATGCCACCCGGTACCCGGAAGCCATTCCTCTAAGGACAGTGACGGCCCCCGTGGTGGGACGGGCACTGATGGGAATTTTCTCCCGAGTGGGATTCCCTCTAGAAGTGGTGTCTGACCGAGGTACCAATTTCATGTCCAAGTACATGAAATCTCTTTGGCAAGAGTGTGGTGTAACCTACAAGTTCACCACCCCTTACCACCCCCAAGGAAACGGGTTGGTTGAGAGATTCAACCGAACCCTCAAAGGCATGATAATGGGCCTGGAAGGAGCCATGAGGCGTAAGTGGGACGTCCTCTTACCATGCCTTCTCTTCGCTTACCGTGAGGTGCCACTGAAGTCTCTGGGGTTCAGTCCCTTTGAGCTTCTGTATGGTCACCCAGTCAGAGGACCTCTAAGTCTGGTCAAAGAAGGCTGGGAGCAATCTCCCAGGAAACCTCCCCAGAATGTATATAGTTACATGCTGGCCTTCAGGAATCAGACTAGGCGATTCAGGCAACTTGCTGAGGCAAATCTGGAAGCCAGCCAGGAGGAGATGAAGCGGTGGTACGACCAGAACGCCACTCTGGTAGAGCTTCAGCCTGGGCAGAAAGTATGGGTCTTGGCCCCCGTGGAGCCGTGTGCGCTCCAGGATAAGTGGACCGGTCCCTTTGAGGTGGTGGAGCGCAAGAGTCCTGTTACCTACGTGGTGGACCTAAAGTCTCCTAGGAACCCCTTAAGGGTCCTACACGTCAACCGCCTCAAGCCCCACTTGGAGAGGTCCCAAGTGGGCATGCTCTTGGCAACAGATGCTGGAATGGAAGAGGAGACAGAACCTCTTCCTGACCTCCTGTCAGCCAAGGAGCAAGATGGGTCAGTGGATGGTGTCATCCTCTCTTCCACCCTGACCCCTGAGCAACAGAATGATTGTCGCCAGTTGCTGGGACAATTTTCTGACCTGTTTTCCCTGGTCCCTGGTGTCACTGATTGGTGCGTCCATGATGTGGACACTGGGGATAGTCCACCTGTGCGGCACAAGGCCTACAGGGTGACTGACAGGGTGAGGACATGCATCAAGGAGGAGGTCTCCAAGATGTTTGCACTCGGGGTAATTGAGTCTTCTAGCAGTCCTTGGGCCAGCCCCGTGGTCTTGGTCCCAAAAGCTGCAGCGCCGGGAGCCACACCCGAACTCCGGTTCTGTGTGGACTACAGAGGACTCAATTCGGTCACTAGGACCGACGCACACCCCATCCCCAGAGCTGATGAGCTCATCGATCGGCTAGGGGCTGCCAACTACCTCAGCACGTTTGATTTAACGTCTGGGTATTGGCAGATCGCCTTGACCGAGGGGGCCAAAGAGAGGTCAGCATTTTCCACCCCAGATGGGCACTACCAGTTCCGGGTTATGCCATTTGGGATGAAGAATGCCCCTGCCACCTTCCAGAGATTGGTCAACCAGGTGTTGGCTGGGCTGGATTCGTTCAGTGCAGCCTACCTGGATGACATCGCAGTGTTCAGCTCCACTTGGGAGGAACACTTGCGTCACCTCTGGGAAGTGTTGATGGCGCTGCGCAAGGCAGGCCTCACGATCAAGGCGAGTAAGTGCCAGATCGGGCAGGGTTCCGTGGTGTACTTGGGACACCAAGTTGGGAGTGGCCAGGTGGCACCCCTTCAGCCCAAGATAGAAACCATCCTGAATTGGGAGGCGCCCAAAACCCAGACGGAGGTGAGAACCTTCCTAGGTCTCACCGGGTACTACAGGAGGTTTGTCAAGGGGTATGGCAACATGGTTGCCCCCTTGACAGCGCTGACTTCGAAGAAGCAGCCCAGGAAAGTGATCTGGACTGACACCTGTCAGAAAGCTTTTGAGGCCTTGAAAACTGCTATGTGCACGGCGCCGGTGCTCTTGGCTCCCAACTTCTCCAAAGAGTTTATCGTTCAGACAGACGCTTCAGAGCATGGTGTGGGGGCTGTTCTTTCACAGATTAATGAGGAGGGCCTAGATCAACCCGTAGCCTTTCTTAGCAGGAGGTTACTTCCACGGGAACAAAGGTGGAGTGCTATTGAGCGTGAGGCATTTGCTGTGGTCTGGGCGCTGAAGAAGCTAAGACCCTACTTGTTTGGGTCTCACTTCCGGGTTCAGACGGACCACAGGCCCCTCAGATGGTTGATGCATATGAGGGGTGAGAATCCAAAGCTGTTGAGGTGGTCCATTTCCCTACAGGGTATGGATTTCACGGTGGAACATCGCCCTGGTACAGATCACGCCAATGCTGACGGTCTGTCCAGATTTTTCCGCCTTAGTGATGAGGAACTCCCTGGGGTAGGGTAGTTCTCCCCACTTTTCAGCTGGAGGGGACACGTGTTAGACCTGGCCCCTTGGCGTGAGTCTCCCTTCCTCTTTTTGTCGCTGTGCCTCATGTGTTTTTATGGTGTTGGCCGCTCAGCGCGCTGTGCCGCTGCCAACCAGTGTCGCGGTGCGAGTGCTCCCTATGTAAATTGTATATGTTGGTTGGATTCCATGATTGGATTGTTTGATTTACTGTCAGACCCCAGTAAAATGCGCCGGGGGCGCCAGGGCATGTAAATGCGAACAACGCTGGTGGGCTTGCAGCACTGGTTGTGCCACCCACAGAAGCGGCCGGTAAAATATGTCTGAGGTCTGCCATCGCAGAACCTGCGTGCAGTCTGGTACTGACATGCTGACCGGCAAGTGCCCACACTTGCCAGTCCCTAAAACCTTCCCTTAGCTGCATGTTAGTCACCCCTCTGGTAGGCCCACGGGCAGGGTGCGTTGTAAGCCTAAGGTAGGACAAGCCCGGATGCGTGGCATGTCCTAGTAGTGAATTACCGCCATCTTGTTGTTCACTACTGCAAGGCTACCCTGTTCTCATAGGCCAGTATGGGCGGCCTGGATTATTACACCCTATGATCCTAACCGACCCAGGGAACATGGTAGAAGATCGAGTTTAGTATGCCTGAACTCGGAATAATAAGGTACATCTTTTCGCAAGGTTTATTTTAATATTCCGGGTTTGCAAATGCCGCTTTTAGAAAGTTGGCCTTTGCTTGCCTAAACCTTTCAGCCGCCTCTGCGTGATGTGTATCTGATGTCTGGCTGGTATGAGTGACAGGGCTGGGGGAACCCAGATGGGCAGGGCTAGGTAGCCTGGTAATGAATAGGACGATCGACAGGTAGATGGGTGGGAGGAGTGCTCCTAGGCTCTGAATAGGACAGTGCTCTGCTACCTCAATGCCGGCTCCGCCCCCTGTGGAGCGTCTGATGACTCTGCCCTGCACTCTGAAAGAAGAAGCCTGCATCGCGTAAACAAAGTGCTCAGAACCCGGACTGAACTAGGCAAGGGCCCCCCTGGCCTGGGAGAACAAAAGATTTGCTGTATAAATGGAGGAGCCCTGCTCCTGAGAAACTAGATCCGCTTTTGACCAAGAAGAATCTCTGCCTGAGGAGGAGGCACCGGGAAAGCTGTAGGAGGAAGACTGTCCCTATCCTGGGGGATTGGCCTGCAGTGGTGACCTTGCTGCCAAAGGAGAGAAGAGAAACTGTTGCTGAAGACTTTCACTTTACTTTTACTTTCAAGACTTGTGCTTTTCCAAAACGATCTCCAAGGGCTTGGAACTGAGCTTGCCCCCTGAACTGAGCCCCAGGACCATTGGGCTCTACCTGATCTTCACTCGCCTGCTGCTGGACTGTGGTGTCCTTTCCCTCGCCGGAGCTGTGACCCTCGTGCCCCAGTCCCTCCTTGAGCCGTGACCAGGACTGCTTAGCCGCCCCCGCCTTGGGAAGAGCCTCGCTTGATCGGAGCCTCTCCCCCTACGCTGTGCTGGGCTGCCCCGTCACCTCGCTCGTTGGAGGCTCGCTGTGCACCTTCACCCTCCCGCCGGAATCGGCGTTTGTGAGCATCTCCAAGCCTCGGACGGCCCGGACGTATCTGCGTGCCCGGCTGCCCCGCTTTGTTCACCCGCCACCTGCAACACCCCGCTCTTGTCGTGAGCCTGAAGATCAGACCCCCATCGTGAAGTGTGGGAGCCTCGGACGCCGCCTCGCTCTTCTGTCGAAGGGCCGCTGAAATCCCGCACCCGCCTTTGCGTCAAGAAACAAGGTGCTGTACTCACGAACTCGACCGCGAGCTCGCATCGGATCCAGGGTCCGCAACGTTCTTATTTCCCTGTCATCTGCTGTGTGCTTCCTGGGCGCTGCCTCAGCTCAAAGTGCGCTGAGGCCTACAGTTACCTTGTGCCCGCCTAAAGAACTTTCCGTAAAACAAAGAGAACTTTACCGTATTTCCAAGAATTGTGGCCCCATCAGTTCAACGTTACTGGGCCTTGTATTTGAATCTGCTGAATCTACATAAAAGCTTATTTTTATATACTTCCTGATTGGTGTCCGTTTGTGGTGCATGCAAGGGGTTTACTGTATGTGTAATTGCATTTGCTTAACCGTGTACGCCTGAGACTTAGCCTAGACTGCTCGCGCCACGCACCTAGAGGGTGAGCAGGGGTTATTCTGGGGAGTCATCCTTCGCCCTGACAAGAAGTAAAGGGTCCCTGCTTGTTGTGGGTTCACACCTGCGTCAACCGGAGCCCCCTCATTTCTAACATGGGGTGAAGAGAGGTGGTAGGTGCTGGGGTGAAGAGAGGTGGTAGGTGCTGGGGTGAAGAGAGGTGGTAGGTGCTGGGGTGAAGAGATGTGGTAGGTGCTGGGGTGAACGAGTGAAGAGAAGCGGTAAGTGCTGGGATGAAGAGAGGTTGTAGGTGCTGGGGTGAAGATTGGTTGTAGGTGCTAGGGTGAAGAGAGGTGGTAGGTGCTGGGGTGAAGAGAGGTGGTAGGTGCTGGGCTGAAGATAGGTGGTAGGTGCTGGGGTGAAGAGAGGTAGTAGGTACTTGGGGTGAAGAGAGGTGGAGGGTGCTGGGGTGAAGAGAGGTGGTAGGTGCTGGGGTGAACGGTTGAAGAGAGGCAGTAGGTGCTGGGGTGAAGAGAGGTGGTAGGTGCTGGTGGTGAAGAGAGGTGGTAGGTGCTGGGGTGAAGAGAGGTGGTAGGTGCTGGGGTGAAGAGATGTGGTAGGTGCTGGGGTGAACGAGTGAAGAGAGGCGGTAAGTGCTGGGATGAAGAGAGGTTGTAGGTGCTGGGGTGAAGATTGGTTGTAGGTGCTAGGGTGAAGAGAGGTGTTAGGTGCTGGGGTAAAGAGAGGTGGTAGATGCTGGGGTGAAGGGAGGTGGTAGGTGCTGGGGTGAAGGGAGGTGGTAGGTGCTGGGGTGAACGGGTGAAGAAAGGCGGTAGGTGCTAGGGTGAAGAGAGGCGGTAGGTGCTGGGGTGTTGAGAGGTGGTAGGTGTTGGGGTGAATGGGTGAAGATAGGCAGTAGGTGCTGGGGTGAAGAGAGGTGGTAGGTGCTGGGGTGAAGAGAGGTGCTAGGGTGAAGAGAGGTGGTAGGTGCTGGGGTGAAGAGAGGTGGTAGGTGCTGGGGTGAACGACTGAAGAGAGGTGGTAGGTGCTGGGGTGAAGATAGGTGGTAGGTGCTGGGGTGAAGACAGGTGGTAGGTGCTGGGGTGTTGAGAGGTGGTAGGTGTTGGGGTGAATGGGTGAAGATAGGCAGTAGGTGCTGGGGTGAAGAGAGGTGGTAGGTGCTGGGGTGAAGAGAGGTGGTAGGTGCTGGGGTGAAGAGAGGTGGTAGGTGCTGGGGTGAACGACTGAAGAGAGGTGGTAGGTGCTGGGGTGAAGAGAGGTGGTAGGTGCTGGGGTGAAGAGAGGTGGTAGGTGCTGGGGTGAAGAGATGTGGTAGGTGCTGGGGTGAATGAGTGAAGAGAGGCCGTAGGTGCTGGGGTGAAGAGAGGTGGTAGGTGCTGGGGTGAAGAGAGGTGGTAGGTGCTGGGGTGAAGAGAGGTGGTAGGTACTTGGGGTGAAGAGAGGTGGTAGGTGCTGGGGTGAAGAGAGGTGGTAGGTGCTGGAGTGAACGGGTGAAGAGAGGCGGTAGGTGCTGGTGTGAAGATGTGGTAGGTGCTGGGTGAAGAAAGGTGGAAGGTGCTGGGGTGAAGGGAGGTGGTAGGTGCTGGGGTGAACGGGTGAAGAAAGGCGGTAGGTGCTAGGGTGAAGAGAGGTGGTAGGTGCTGGGGTGAAGAGAGGCGGTAGGTGCTGGGGTGAAGAGAGGTGGTAGGTGCTGGGGTGAAGAGAGGTGGTAGGTGCTGGGGTGAAGAGATGTGGTAGGTGCTGGGGTGAACAAGTGAAGAGAGGCGGTAAGTGCTGGGATGAAGAGAGGTTGTAGGTGCTGGGGTGAAGATTGGTTGTAGGTGCTAGGGTGAAGAGAGGTGTTAGGTGCTGGGGTGAATTGAGGTGGTAGGTGCTGGGGTGAAGAGAGGTGGTAGGTACTTGGGGTGAAGAGAGGTGGTAGGTGCTGGGGTGAAGAGAGGTGGTAGGTGCTGGGGTGAAGAGAGGTGGTAGGTGCTGGGGTGAACGGGTGAAGAGAGGCGGTAGGTGCTGGTGTGAAGAGGTGGTAGGTGCTGGGTGAAGAAAGGTGGTAGGTGCTGGGGTGAAGGGAGGTGGTAGGTGCTCGGGTGCAGGGAGGTGGTAGGTGCTGGGGTGAACGGGTGAGGAGAGGCGGTAGGTGCTAGGGTGAAGAGAGGTGGTAGGTGCTGGGGTGAAGAAAAGCGGTAGGTGCCGGGGTGAAGAGAGGTGGTAGGTGCTGGGGTGAAGAGAGGTGGTAGGTGCTGGGGTGAAGAGATGTGGTAGGTGCTGGGGTGAACGAGTGCAGAGAGGCGGTAAGTGCTGGGATGAAGAGAGGTTGTAGGTGCTGGGGTGAAGATTGGTTGTAGGTGCTAGGGTGAAGAGAGGTGGTAGGTGCTGGGGTGAAGAGAAGTGGTAGGTGCTGGGCTGAAGATAGGTGGTAGGTGCTGGGGTGAAGAGAGGTAGTAGGTACTTGGGGTGAAGAGAGGTGGAGGGTGCTGGGGTGAAGAGAGGTGGTAGGTGCTGGGGTGAACGGTTGAAGAGAGGCAGTAGGTGCTGGGGTGAAGAGAGGTGGTAGGTGCTGGGGTGAAGACAGGTGGTAGGTGCTGGTGGTGAAGAGAGGTGGTAGGTGCTGGTGGTGAAGAGAGGTGGTAGGTGCTGGGGTGAAGAGATGTGGTAGGTGCTGGGGTGAACGAGTGAAAAGAGGCGGTAAGTGCTGGGATGAAGAGAGGTTGTAGGTGCTGGGGTGAAGATTGGTTGTAGGTGCTAGGGTGAAGAGAGGTGTTAGGTGCTGGGGTGAAGAGAGGTGGTAGGTGCTGGGGTGAAGAGAGGTGGTAGGTACTTGGGGTGAAGAGAGGTGGTAGGTGCTAGGGTGAAGAGAGGTGGTAGGTGCGGGGGTGAACGGGTGAAGAGAGGCGGTAGGTGCAGGTGTGAAGAGGTGCTAGGTGCTGGGTGAAGAAAGGTGGTAGGTGCTGGGGTGAAGGGAGGTGGTAGTTGCTGTGGTGAAGGGAGGTGGTAGGTGCTGGGGTGAACGGGTGAAGAGAGGCGGTAGGTGCTAGGGTGAAGAGGTGGTAGGTGCTGGGGTGAAGAGAGGCGGTAGGTGCTGGGGTGAAGAGAGGTGGTAGGGTGAAGAGAGGTGGTAGGTGCTGGGGTGAAGAGAGGTGTTAGGTGCTGGGGTGAAAGAGTGAAGTGAGGCGGTAGGTGCTGGGGTGATGAGGGGTGGTAGGTGCTGGGCTGATGAGGGGTGGTAGGTGTTGGGGTGAAGAGAGGTGGTAGGTGCTGGGGTGAAGAGTGGTGCTAGGGTGAAGAGAGGTGGTAGGTGCTGGGGTGAAGAGAGGTGTTAGGTGCTGGGGTGAAAGAGTGAAGTGAGGCGGTAGGTGCTGGGGTGATGAGGGGTGGTAGGTGCTGGGCTGATGAGGGGTGGTAGGTGTTGGGGTGAAGAGAGGTGGTAGGTGCTGGGGTGAAGAGAGGTGGTAGGTGCTGGGGTGAAGAGAGGTGGTAGGTGCTGGGGTGAACGAGTGAAGAGAGGCGGTAGGTGGTGGGGTGAAGAGAGGTTGTAGGTGCTGGGGTGAAGAGAGGTGGTAGGTGCTGGGGTGAAGAGAGGTGGTAGGTGCTGGGATGAAGAGAGGTTGTAGGTGCTGGGGTGAAGATTGGTTGTAGGTGCTAGGGTGAAGAGAGGTGGTAGGTGCTGGGCTGAAGAGAGGCGGTAGGTGCTAGGTTGAAGAGAGGCGGTAGGTGCTGGGGTGAAGAGAGGCGGTAGGAGTTGGGGTGAAGAGAGGCGGTAGGAGTTGGGGTGAAGAGAGGTGGTAGGTGCTGGGGTGAAGAGAGGTGGTAGGTGCTGGGGTGAAGAGAGGTGGTAGGTTCTGAGTTGAAGAGAGGTGCTAGGGTGAAGACAGCTGGTAGGTGCTGGGGTGAAGAGATGTGGTAGGTTCTGGGGTGAACGAGTGAAGAGAGGAGGTAGGTGCTGAGGTGAAGAGAGGTTGTAGGTGCTGGGGTGAAGAGAGGTGGTAGGTGCTGGGGAGAAGAGAGGTGGTAGGTTCTGGGGTGAAGAGAGGTGGTAGGTGCTGGGGTGAAGAGAGGTTGTAGGTGCTGGGGTAAAGAGAGGTGGTAGGTGCTGGGGTGAAGAGAGGTGGTAGGTACTTGGGGTGAAGAGAGGTGGTAGGTGCTGAGGTGAAGAGAGGTGGCAGGTGCTGGGGTGAACGGGTGAAGAGAGGCGGTAGGTGCTGGTGTGAAGAGGTGGTAGGTGCTGGGTAAAGAAAGGTGGTAGGTGCTGGGGTGAAGGAAGGTGGTAGGTGCTGGGGTGAAGGGAGGTGGTAGGTGCTGGGGTGAACGGGTGAAGAGAGGCGGTAGGTGCTAGGGTGAAGAGAGGTGGTAGGTGCTGGGGTGTTGAGAGGTGGTAGGTGTTGGGGTGAATGGGTGAAGATAGGCAGTAGGTGCTGGGGTGAAGAGAGGTGGTAGGTGCTTGGGTGAAGAGAGGTGCTAGGGTGAAGAGAGGTGGTAGGTGCTGGGGTGAAGAGAGGCGGTAGGTGCTGGGGTGAAGACAGGTGGTAGGTGCTGGGGTGAAGAGAGGTGGTAGGTGCTGGGGTGAAGAGAGGTGGTAGGTGCTGGGGTGAAGAGATGTGGTAGGTGCTGGGGTGAATGAGTAAAGAGAGGCCGTAGGTGCTGGGGTGAAGAGAGGCCGTAGGTGCTAGGGTGAAGAGAGGCCGTAGGTGCTGGGGTGAAGAGAGGTTGTAGGTGCTGGGGTGAAGAGAGGTGGTAGGTGCTGGGGTGAAGAGAGGTGGTAGGTGCTGGGGTGAAGAGAGGTGGTAGGTGCTGGGGTGAAGAGAGGTGGTAGGTACTTGGGGTGAAGAGAGGTGGTAGGTGCTGGGGTGAAGAGAGGTGGTAGGTGCTGGGGTGAACAGGTGAAGAGAGGCGGTAGGTGCTGGTGTGAAGAGGTGGTAGGTGCTGGGTGAAGAAAGGTGGTAGGTGCTGGGGTGAAGGGAGGTGGTAGGTGCTGGGGTGAAGGGAGGTGGTAGGTGCTGGGGTGAACGGGAGAAGAAAGGCGGTAGGTGCTAGGGTGAAGAGAGGTGGTAGGTGCTGGGGTGAAGAGAGGCGGTAGGTGCTGGGGTGAAGAGAGGTGGTAGGTGCTGGGGTGAAGAGAGGTGGTAGGTGCTGGGGTGAAGAGAGGTGGTAGGTACTTGGGGTGAAGAGAGGTGGTAGGTGCTGGGGTGAAGAGAGGTGGTAGGTGCTGGGGTGAACGGGTGAAGAGAGGCGGTAGGTGCTGGTGTGAAGAGGTGGTAGGTGCTGGGTGAAGGGAGGTGGTAGGTGCTGGGGTGAAGGGAGGTGGTAGGTACTTGGGGTGAAGAGAGGTGGTAGGTGCTGGGGTGAAGAGAGGTGGTAGGTGCTGGGGTGAACGGGTGAAGAGAGGCTGTAGGTGCTGGTGTGAAGAGGTGGTAGGTGCTGGGGTGAAGGGAGATGGTAGGTGCTGGGGTGAAGGGAGGTGGTAGGTGCTGGGGTGAACGGGTGAAGAGAGGCGGTAGGTGATAGGGTGAAGAGAGGTGGTAGGTGCTGGGGTGAAGAGAGGTGGTAGGTGCTGGGGTGAAGAGATGTGGTAGGTGCTGGGGTGAACAAGTGAAGAGAGGCGGTAAGTGCTGGGATGAAGACAGGTTGTAGGTGCTGGGGTGAAGATTGGTTGTAGGTGCTAGGGTGAAGAGAGGTGGTAGGTGCTGGGGTGAAGAGAGGTGGTAGGTGCTGGGCTGAAGATAGGTGGTAGGTGCTGGGGTGAAGAGAGGTGGTAGGTACTTAGGGTGAAGAGAGGTGGAGGGTGCTGGGGTGAAGAGAGGTGGTAGGTGCTGGGGTGAACGGTTGAAGAGAGGCAGTAGGTGCTGGGGTCAAGAGAGGCCGTAGGTGCTGGGGTGAAGAGAGGTTGTAGGTGCTGGGGTGAAGAGAGGTGGTAGGTGCTGGGGTGAAGAGAGGTGGTAGGTACTTGGGGTGAAGAGAGGTGGTAGGTGCTGGGGTGAAGAGAGGTGGTAGGTGCTGGGGTGAACGGGTGAAGAGAGGCGGTAGGTGCTGGGGTGAACGGGTGAAGAGAGGCGGTAGGTGCTAGGGTGAAGAGAGGTGGTAGGTGCTGGAGTGTTGAGAGGTGGTAGGTGTTGGGGTGAATGGGTGAAGATAGGCAGTAGGTACTGGGGTGAAGAGAGGTGGTAGGTGCTGGGGTGAAGAGAGGTGCTAGGGTGAAGAGAGGTGGTAGGTGCTGGGGTGTAGAGAGGTCGTAGGTGCTGGGGTGAACGACTGAAGAGAGGTGGTAGGTGCTGGGGTGAAGAGAGGTGGTAGGTGCTGGGGTGAAGAGAGGTGGTAGGTGCTGGGGTGAAGAGATGTGGTAGGTGCTGGGGTGAATGAGTGAAGAGAGGCCGTAGGTGCTGGGGTGAAGAGAGGCCATAGGTGCTGGGGTGAAGAGAGGTTGTAGGTGCTGGGGTGAAGAGAGGTGGTAGGTGCTGGGGTGAAGAGAGGTGGTAGGTGCTGGGGTGAAGAGAGGTGGTAGGTACTTGGGGTGAAGAGAGGTGGTACGTGCTGGGGTGAAGAGAGGTGGTAGGTGCTGGAGTGAACGGGTGAAGAGAGGCGGTAGGTGCTGGTGTGAAGAGGTGGTAGGTGCTGGGTGAAGAAAGGTGGTAGGTGCTGGGGTGAAGGGAGGTGGTAGGTGCTGGGGTGAAGGGAGGTGGTAGGTGCTGGGGTGAACGGGTGAAGAAAGGCGGTAGGTGCTAGGGTGAAGAGAGGTGGTAGGTGCTGGGGTGAAGAGAGGCGGTAGGTGCTGGGGTGAAGAGAGGTGGTAGGTGCTGGGGTGAAGAGAGGTGGTAGGTGCTGGGGTGAAGAGATGTGGTAGGTGCTGGGGTGAACGAGTGAAGAGGGGCGGTAAGTGCTGGGATGAAGAGAGGTTGTAGGTGCTGGGGTGAAGATTGGTTGTAGGTGCTAGGGTGAAGAGAGGTGTTAGGTGCTGGGGTGAAGAGAGGTGGTAGGTGCTGGGGTGAAGAGAGGTGGTAGGTACTTGGGGTGAAGAGAGGTGGTAGGTGCTGGGGTGAAGAGAGGTGGTAGGTGCTGGGGTGAACGGGTGAAGAGAGGCGGTAGGTGCTGGTGTGAAGAGGTGGTAGGTGCTGGGTGAAGAAAGGTGGTAGGTGCTGGGGTGAAGGGAGTTGGTAGGTGCTAGGGGGAAGGGAGGTGGTAGGTACTGGGGTGAACGGGTGAAGAGAGGCGGTAGGTGCTAGGGTGAAGAGAGGTGGTAGGTGCTGGGGTGAAGAGAGGCAGTAGGTGCTGGGGTGAAGAGAGGTGGTAGGTCCTGGGGTGAAGAGAGGTGGTAGGTGCTGGGGTGAAGAGATGCGGTAGGTGCTGGGGTGAACAAGTGAAGAGAGGCGGTAAGTGCTGGGATGAAGAGAGGTTGTAGGTGCTGGGGTGAAGATTGGTTGTAGGTGCTAGGGTGAAGAGAGGTGGTAGGTGCTGGGGTGAAGAGAGGTGGTAGGTGCTGGGCTGAAGATAGGTGGTAGGTTCTGGGGTGAAGAGAGGTAGTAGGTACTTGGGGTGAAGAGAGGTGGAGGGTGCTGGGGTGAAGAGAGGTGGTAGGTGCTGGGGTGAACGGTTGAAGAGAGGCAGTAGGTGCTGGGGTGAAGAGAGGTGGTAGGTGCTGCGGTGAAGAGAGGTGGTAGGTGCTGGTGGTGAAGAGAGGTGGTAGGTGCTGGGGTGAAGAGAGGTGGTAGGTGCTGGGGTGAAGAGATGTGGTAGGTGCTGGGGTGAACGAGTGAAGAGAGGCGGTAAGTGCTGGGATGAAGAGAGGTTGTAGGTGCTGGGGTGAAGATTGGTTGTAGGTGCTAGGGTGAAGAGAGGTGTTAGGTGATGGGGTGAAGAGAGGTGGTAGGTGCTGAGGTGAAGAGAGGTGGTAGGTGCTGGGGTGAAGAGAGGTGGTAGGTGCTGGGGTGAACGGGTGAAGAGAGGCGGTAGGTGCTGGTGTGAAGAGGTGGTAGGTGCTGGGTGAAGAAAGGTGGTAGGTGCTGGGGTGAAGGGAGGTGGTAGGTGCTGGGGAGAAGGGAGGTGGTAGGTGCTGGGGAGAACGGGTGAAGAGAGGCGGTAGGTGCTGGGGTGAACGGTTGAAGAGAGGCAGTAGGTGCTGGGGTGAAGAGAGGTCGTAGGTGCTGGGGTGAAGAGAGGTGGTAGGTGCTAGGGTGAACGGGTGAAGAGAGGCGGTAGGTGCTGGGATGAAGAGAGGCGGTAGGTGCTGGGTGAAGAGAGGTGGTAGGTGCTGGGGAGAAGGGAGGTGGCAGGTGCTGGGGTGAACGGGTGAAGAAAGGCGGCAGGTGCTGCGGTGAAGAGAGGCGGTAGGTGCTGGGGTGAAGAGAGGCGGTAGGTGCTGGGGTGAAGAGAGGCGGTAGGTGCTGGGGTGAAGAGAGGTGGTAGGTGCTGGGGTGTTGAGAGGTGGTAGGTGCTGGGGTGTTGAGAGGTGGTAGGTGTTGGGTTGAATGGGTGAAGAGAGGCAGTAGGTACTGGGGTGAAGAGAGGTGGTAGGTGCTGGGTAGAAGAGAGGTGCTAGGGTGAAGAGAGGTGATAGGTGCTGGGGTGAAGAGATTTAGTAGGTTCTGGGGTGAACGAGTGAAGAGAGGCGGTAGGTGCTGGGGTGAAGAGAGGTTGTAGGTGCTGGGGTGAAGAGAGGTGGTAGGTGCTGGTGTGAAGAGAGGTGGTAGGTGCTGGGGTGAAGAGAGGTGGTAGGTACTTGGGGTGAAGAGAGGTGGTAGGTACTTGGGGTGAAGAGAGGTGGTAGGTGCTGGGGTGTTGAGAGGTGGTAGGTGCTGGGGTGTTGAGAGGTGGTAGGTGCTGGGGTGAAGAGTGGTGCTAGGGTGAAGAGAGGTGGTAGGTGCTGGGGTGAAGAGAGGTGGTAGGTGCTGGGGTGAAAGAGTGAAGTGAGGCGGTAGGTGCTGGGGTGATGAGGGGTGGTAGGTGCTGGGCTGATGAGGGGTGGTAGGTGTTGGGGTGAAGAGAGGTGGTAGGTGCTAGGGTGAAGAGAGGTGGTAGGTGCTGGGGTGAAGAGAGGTGGTAGGTGCTGGGGTGAACGAGTGAAGAGAGGCGGTAGGTGGTGGGGTGAAGAGAGGTTGTAGGTGCTGGGGTGAAGAGAGGTGGTAGGTGCTGGGGTGAATGGGTGAAGAGAGGCGGTAGGTGCTAGGTTGAAGAGAGGCGGTAGGTGCTGGGGTGAAGAGAGGCGGTAGGTGCTGGGGTGAAGAGAGGCGGTAGGAGTTGGGGTGAAGAGAGGCGATAGGAGTTGGGGTGAAGAGAGGTGGTAGGTGCTGGGGTGAAGAGAGGTGGTAGGTGCTGGGGTGAAGAGAGGTGGTAGGTTCTGAGTTGAAGAGAGGTGCTAGGGTGAAGACAGGTGGTAGGTGCTGGGGTGAAGAGATGTGGTAGGTTCTGGGGTGAACGAGTGAAGAGAGGAGGTAGGTGCTGAGGAGAAGAGAGGTTGTAGGTGCTGGGGTGAAGAGAGGTGGTAGGTGCTGGGGAGAAGAGAGGTGGTAGGTTCTGGGGTGAAGAGAGGTGGTAGGTGCTGGGGTGAAGAGAGGTGGTAGGTGCTGGGGTGAAGAGATGTGGTAGGTTCTGTGGTGAAGAGAGGTGGTAGGTGATAGGTGCTAGGTTGGGGAGAGGTGATAGGTGCTGGGGTGCAGAGAGGCGGTAGGTGCTGGGGTCAAGAGAGGTGCTAGGGTGAAGAGAGGTGGTAGGTGCTGGGGTGAAGAGAGGTCGTAGGTGCTGGGGTGAACGACTGAAGAGAGGTGGTAGGTGCTGGGGTGAAGAGAGGTGGTAGGTGCTGGGGTGAAGAGATGTGGTAGGTGCTGGGGTGAGCGAGTGAAGAGAGGCCGTAGGTGCTGGGGTGAAGAGAGGCCGTAGGTGCTGGGGTGAAGAGAGGTTGTAGGTGCTGGGGTGAAGAGAGGTGGTAGGTGCTGGGGTGAAGAGAGGTGGTAGGTGCTGGGGTGAAGAGAGGTGGTAGGTACTTGGGTGAAGAGAGGTGGTAGGTGCTGGGGAGAAGGGAGGTGGCAGGTGCTGGGGTGAACGGGTGAAGAAAGGCGGCAGGTGCTGCGGTGAAGAGAGGCGGTAGGTGCTGGGGTGAAGAGAGGCGGTAGGTGCTGGGGTGAAGAGAGGCGGTAGGTGCTGGGGTGAAGAGAGGTGGTAGGTGCTGGGGTGTTGAGAGGTGGTAGGTGCTGGGGTGTTGAGAGGTGGTAGGTGTTGGGTTGAATGGGTGAAGAGAGGCAGTAGGTACTGGGGTGAAGAGAGGTGGTAGGTGCTGGGTAGAAGAGAGGTGCTAGGGTGAAGAGAGGTGATAGGTGCTGGGGTGAAGAGATTTAGTAGGTTCTGGGGTGAACGAGTGAAGAGAGGCGGTAGGTGCTGGGGTGAAGAGAGGTTGTAGGTGCTGGGGTGAAGAGAGGTGGTAGGTGCTGGTGTGAAGAGAGGTGGTAGGTGCTGGGGTGAAGAGAGGTGGTAGGTACTTGGGGTGAAGAGAGGTGGTAGGTACTTGGGGTGAAGAGAGGTGGTAGGTGCTGGGGTGTTGAGAGGTGGTAGGTGCTGGGGTGTTGAGAGGTGGTAGGTGCTGGGGTGAAGAGTGGTGCTAGGGTGAAGAGAGGTGGTAGGTGCTGGGGTGAAGAGAGGTGGTAGGTGCTGGGGTGAAAGAGTGAAGTGAGGCGGTAGGTGCTGGGGTGATGAGGGGTGGTAGGTGCTGGGCTGATGAGGGGTGGTAGGTGTTGGGGTGAAGAGAGGTGGTAGGTGCTGGGGTGAAGAGAGGTGGTAGGTGCTGGGGTGAAGAGAGGTGGTAGGTGCTGGGGTGAACGAGTGAAGAGAGGCGGTAGGTGGTGGGGTGAAGAGAGGTTGTAGGTGCTGGGGTGAAGAGAGGTGGTAGGTGCTGGGGTGAATGGGTGAAGAGAGGCGGTAGGTGCTAGGTTGAAGAGAGGCGGTAGGTGCTGGGGTGAAGAGAGGCGGTAGGAGTTGGGGTGAAGAGAGGCGATAGGAGTTGGGGTGAAGAGAGGTGGTAGGTGCTGGGGTGAAGAGAGGTGGTAGGTGCTGGGGTGAAGAGAGGTGGTAGGTTCTGAGTTGAAGAGAGGTGCTAGGGTGAAGACAGGTGGTAGGTGCTGGGGTGAAGAGATGTGGTAGGTTCTGGGGTGAACGAGTGAAGAGAGGAGGTAGGTGCTGAGGAGAAGAGAGGTTGTAGGTGCTGGGGTGAAGAGAGGTGGTAGGTGCTGGGGAGAAGAGAGGTGGTAGGTTCTGGGGTGAAGAGAGGTGGTAGGTGCTGGGGTGAAGAGAGGTGGTAGGTGCTGGGGTGAAGAGATGTGGTAGGTTCTGTGGTGAAGAGAGGTGGTAGGTGATAGGTGCTAGGTTGGGGAGAGGTGATAGGTGCTGGGGTGCAGAGAGGCGGTAGGTGCTGGGGTCAAGAGAGGTGCTAGGGTGAAGAGAGGTGGTAGGTGCTGGGGTGAAGAGAGGTCGTAGGTGCTGGGGTGAACGACTGAAGAGAGGTGGTAGGTGCTGGGGTGAAGAGAGGTGGTAGGTGCTGGGGTGAAGAGATGTGGTAGGTGCTGGGGTGAGCGAGTGAAGAGAGGCCGTAGGTGCTGGGGTGAAGAGAGGCCGTAGGTGCTGGGGTGAAGAGAGGTTGTAGGTGCTGGGGTGAAGAGAGGTGGTAGGTGCTGGGGTGAAGAGAGGTGGTAGGTGCTGGGGTGAAGAGAGGTGGTAGGTACTTGGGTGAAGAGAGGTGGTAGGTGCTGGGGTGAAGAGAGGTGGTAGGTGCTGGGGTGAACGGGTGAAGAGAGGCGGTAGGTGCTGGTGTGAAGAGGTGGTAGGTGCTGGGTGAAGAAAGGTGGTAGATGCTGGGGTGAAGGGAGGTGGTAGGTGCTGGGGTGAAGGGAGGTGGTAGGTGCTGGGGTGAAGGGAGGTGGTAGGTGCTGGGGTGAATGGATGAAGAGAGGCGGTAGGTGCTAGGGTGAAGAGAGGTGGTAGGTGCTGGGGTGAAGAGAGGCGGTAGGTGCTGGGGTGAAGACAGGTGGTAGGTGCTGGGGTGAAGAGAGGTGGTAGGTGCTGGGGTGAAGAGAGGTGGTAGGTGCTGGGTTGAAGAGATGTGGTAGGTGCTGGGGTGAACGAGTGAAGAGAGGCGGTAAGTGCTGGGATGAAGAGAGGTTGTAGGTGCTGGGGTGAAGATTGGTTGTAGGTGCTAGAGGTGGTAGGTACTTGGGGTGAAGAGAGGTGGTAGGTGCTGGGGTGAAGAGAGGTGGTAGGTGCTGGGGTGAACGGGTGAAGAGAGGCGGTAGGTGCTGGTGTGAAGAGGTGGTAGGTGCTGGGTGAAGAAAGGTGGTAGGTGCTGGGGTGAAGGGAGGTGGTAGGTGCTGGGGTGAAGGGAGGTGGTAGGTGCTGGGGTGAACGGGTGAAGAGAGGCGGTAGGTGCTAGGGTGAAGAGAGGTGGTAGGTGCTGGGGTGAAGAGAGGTGGTAGGTGCTGGGGTGAAGAGAGGCGGTAGGTGCTGGGGTGAAGAGAGGTTGTAGGTGCTGGGGTGAAGAGAGGTGGTAGGTTCTGGGGTGAAGAGAGGTGGTAGGTGCTGGGGTGAAGAGATGTGGTAGGTGCTGGGGTGAACGAGTGAAGAGAGGCGGTAAGTGCTGGGATGAAGAGAGGTTGTAGGTGCTGGGGTGAAGATTGGTTGTAGGTGCTAGGGTGAAGAGAGGTGGTAAGTGCTGTGGTGAACGGGTGAAGAGAGGCGGTAGGTGCTGGTGTGAAGAGGTGGTAGGTGCTGGGTGAAGAGAGGTGGTAGGTGCTGGGGTGAAGGGAGGTGGTAGGTACTGGGGTGAAGAGAGGTGGAAGGTGCTGGGGTGAAGAGAGGTTGTAGGTGCTGGGGTGAAGAGAGGCCGTAGGTGCTGGGGTGAAGAGAGGCCGTAGGTGCTGGAGTGAAGAGAGGTTGTAGGTGCTGGGGTGACGAGTGAAGAGAGGCCGTAGGTGCTGGGGTAAAGAGAGGTTGTAGGTGCTGGGGTGACGAGTGAAGAGAGGCCGTAGGTGCTGGGGTGAAGAGAGGCCGTAGGTGCTGGGGTGAAGAGAGGTTGTAGGTGCTGGGGTCAAGAGAGGTTGTAGGTGCTGGGGTGACGAGAGGTTGTAGGTACTTGGGGTGAAGAGAGGTGGTAGGTGCTAGGGTGAAGAGAGGTGGTAAGTGCTGTGGTGAACGGTTGAAGAGAGGCGGTAGGTGCTGGTGTCAAGAGGTGGTAGGTGCTGGGTGAAGAGAGGTGGTAGGTGCTGGGGTGAAGGGAGGTGGAAGGTGCTGGGGTGAAGGGAGGTGGTAGGTGCTGGGGTGAATGGGTGAAGACAGGCGGTAGGTGCTAGGGTGAAGAGAGGTGGTAGGTGCTGGGGTGAAGAGAGGCGGTAGGTGCTGGGGTGAAGAGAGGCCGTAGGTGCTGGGGTGAAGAGATGTGGTAGGTGCTGGGGTGAAGAGAGGTGGTAGGTGCTGGGGTGAAGAGAGGTGGTAGGTTCTGTGTTGAAGAGAGGTGCTAGGGTGAAGACAGGTAGTAGGTGCTGGGGTGAAGAGAGGTTGTAGGTGCTGGGGTAAAGAGAGGTTGTAGGTGCTGGGGTGACGAGAGGTTGTAGGTACTTGGGGTGAAGAGATGTGGTAGGTGCTGGGGTGACGAGTGAAGAGAGGCCGTTTCTGCTGGGGTGAAGAGAGGCCGTAGGTGCTGGGGTGAAGAGAGGTTGTAGGTGCTGGGGTGAAGAGAGGTTGTAGGTGCTGGGGTGACGAGAGGTTGTAGGTACTTGGGGTGAAGAGATGTGGTAGGTGCTGGGGTGACGAGTGAAGAGAGGTGGTAGGTGCTGGGGTAAAGAGAGGTGGTAAGTGTTGTGGTGAACGGGTGAAGAGAGGCGGTAGGTGCTGGTGTGAAGAGGTGGTAGGTGCTGGGTGAAGAGAGGTGGTAGGTGCTGGGGTGAAGGGAGGTGGTAGGTACTGGGGTGAAGAGAGGTGGTAGGTGCTGGGGTGAAGAGAGCTGGTAGGTGCTGGGGTGAAGAGAGGCGGTAGGTACTTGGGGTGAAGAGAGGTGGTAGGTGCTGGGGTGAAGAGAGGTGGTAGGTGCTGGGGTGAACGGGTGAAGAGAGGCGGTAGGTGCTGGTGTGAAGAGGTGGTAGGTGCTGGGTGAAGAAAGGTGGTAGGTGCTGGGGTGAAGGGAGGTGGTAGGTGCTGGGGTGAAGAGAGGTGGTAGGTGCTGGGGTGAACGGTTGAAGAGAGGCAGAAGGTGCTGGGGTGAAGAGAGGCCGTAGGTGCTGGGGTGAAGAGAGGTTGTAGGTGCTGGGGTGAAGAGAGGTTGTAGGTGCTGGGGTGAAGAGAGGTGGTAGGCGCTGGGGTGAAGACAGGTGGTAGGTCCTTGGGGTGAAGAGAGGTGGTAGGTGCTGGGGTGAAGAGAGGTGGTAGGTGCTGGGGTGAACGGGTGAAGAGAGGCGGTATGTGCTGGGGTGAACGGGTGAAGAGAGGCGGTAGGTGCTAGGGTGAAGAGAGGTGGTAGGTGCTGCGGTGTTGAGAGGTGGTAGGTGTTGGGGTGAATGGGTGAAGATAGGCAGCAGGTGCTGGGGTGAAGAGAGGTGGTAGGTGCTGGGGGAAGAAAGGTGGTAGGTGCTGGGGTGAAGGGAGGTGGTAGGTGCTGGGGTGAAGGGAGGTGGTAGGTGCTGGGGTGAACGGGTGAAGAGAGGCGGTAGGTGCTAGGGTGAAGAGAGGTGGTAGGTGCTGGGGTGTTGAGAGGTGGTAGGTGTTGGGGTGAATGGGTGAAGATAGGCAGTAGGTGCTGGGGTGAAGAGAGGTGGTAGGTGCTGGGGTGAAGAGAGGTGCTAGGGTGAAGAGAGGTGGTAGGTGCTGGGGTGAAGAGAGGTCGTAGGTGCTCGGGTGAACGACTGAAGAGAGGTGGTAGGTGCTGGGGTGAAGAGAGGTGGTAGGTGCTGGGGTGAAGAGAGGTGGTAGGTGCTGGGGTGAAGAGATGTGGCAGGTGCTGGGGTGAATGAGTGAAGCGAGGCCGTAGGTGCTGGGGTGAAGAGAGGCCATAGGTGCTGGGGTGAAGAGAGGTTGTAGGTGCTGGGGTGAAGAGAGGTGGTAGGTGCTGGGGTGAAGAGAGGTGGTAGGTACTTGGGGTGAAGAGAGGTGGTAGGTGCTGGGGTGAAGAGAGGTGGTAGGTGCTGGGGTGAACGGGTGAAGAGAGGCGGTAGGTGCTGGTGTGAAGAGGTGGTAGGTGCTGGGTGAAGAAAGGTGGTAGGTGCTGGGGTAAAGGGAGGTGGTAGGTGCTGGGGTGAAGGGAGGTGGTAGGTGCTGGGGTGAACCGGTGAAGAAAATCGGTAGGTGCTAGGGTGAAGAGAGGTGGTAGGTGATGGGGTGAAGAGAGGCGGTAGGTGCTGGGGTGAAGAGAGGTGGTAGGTGCTGGGGTGAAGAGAGGTGGTAGGTGCTGGGGTGAAGAGAGGTGGTAGGTGCTGGGGTGAAGAGATGTGGTAGGTGCTGGGGTGAACGAGTGAAGAGAGGCGGTAAGTGCTGGGATGAAGAGAGGTTGTAGGTGCTGGGGTGAAGATTGGTTGTAGGTGCTAGGGTGAAGAGAGGTGTTAGGTGCTGGGGTGAAGACAGGTGGTAGGTGCTGGGGTGAAGAGAGGTGGTAGGTGCTGGGGTGAAGAGACGTGGTAGGTGCTGGGGTGAACGAGTGAAGAGAGGCCGTAGGTGCTGGGGTGAAGAGAGGCCGTAGGTGCTGGGGTGAAGAGAGGTTGTAGGTGCTGGGGTGAAGAGAGGTTGTAGGTGCTGGGGTGAAGAGAGGTGGTAGGTGCTGGGGTGAAGAGAGGTGGTAGGTGCTGGGGTGAAGAGAGGTGGTAGGTACTTGGGGTGAAGAGAGGTGGTAGGTGCTGGGGTGAAGAGAGGTGGTAGGTGCTGGGGTGAACGGGTGAAGAGAGGCGGTAGGTGCTGGTGTGAAGAGGTGGTAGGTGCTGGGTGAAGAAAGGTGGTAGGTGCTGGGGTGAAGGGAGGTGGTAGGTGCTGGGGTGAAGGGAAGTGGTAGGTGCTGGGGTGAATGGGTGAAGAGAGGCGGTAGGTGCTAGGGTGAAGAGAGGTGGTAGGTGCTGGGGCAAAGAGAGGCGGTAGGTGCTGGGGTGAAGACAGGTGGTAGGTGCTGGGCTGAAGAGAGGTGGTAGGTGCTGGGCTGAAGAGAGGTGGTAGGTGCTGGGCTGAAGAGATGTGGTAGGTGCTGGGGTGAACGAGTGAAGAGAGGCGGTAAGTGCTGGGATGAAGAGAGGTTGTAGGTGCTGGGGTGAAGATTGGTTGTAGGTGCTAGAGGTGGTAGGTACTTGGGGTGAAGAGAGGTGGTAGGTGCTGGGGTGAAGGGAGGGGGTAGGTGCTGGGGTGAATGGGTGAAGAGAGGCGGTAGTTGCTAGGGTGAAGAGAGGTGGTAGGTGCTGGGGTGAAGAGAGGCGGTAGGTGCTGGGGTGAAGAGAGGTGGTAGGTGCTGGGGTGAAGAGAGGTGGTAGGTTCTGGGGTGAAGAGAGGTGGTAGGTGCTGGGGTGAAGAGATGTGGTAGGTGCTGGGGTGAACGAGTGAAGAGAGGCGGTAAGTGCTGGGATGAAGAGAGGTTGTAGGTGCTGGGGTGAAGATTGGTTGTAGGTGCTAGGGTGAAGAGAGGTGGTAGGTGCTGGGGTGAAGAGAGGTGGTAGGTGCTGGGCTGAAGATAGGTGGTAGGTGCTGGGGTGAAGAGAGGTGGTAGGTACTTGGGGTGAAGAGAGGTGGAGGGTGCTGGGGTGAAGAGAGGTGGTAGGTGCTGGGGTGAATGGTTGAAGAGAGGCAGTAGGTGCTGGGGTGAAGAGAGGTGGTAGGTGCTGGGGTGAAGAGAGGTGGTAGGTGCTAGGGTGAACGGGTGAAGAGAGGCGGTAGGTGCTAGGGTGAAGAGAGGTGGTAGGTGCTGGGGTGAAGAGAGGTGGTAGGTGCTGGGGTGAAGACAGGTGGTAGGTGCTAGGGTGAACGGGTGAAGAGAGGCGGTAGGTGCTAGGGTGAAGAGAGGTGGTAGGTGCTGGGGTGAAGAGAGGTGGTAGGTGCTGGGGTGAACGGGTGAAGAGAGGCGGTAGGTGCTGGTGTGAAGAGGTGGTAGGTGCTGGGTGAAGAAAGGTGGTAGGTGCTGGGGTAAAGAGAGGTGGTAGGTGCTGGGGTGAAGGGAGGTGGTAGGTGCTGGGGTGAACCGGTGAAGAAAGGCGGTAGGTGCTAGGGTGAAGAGAGGTGGTAGGTGCTGGGGTGAAGAGAGGCGGTAGGTGCTGGGGTGAAGAGAGGTGGTAGGTGCTGGGGTGAAGAGAGGTGGTAGGTGCTGGGGTGAAGAGAGGTGGTAGGTGCTGGGGTGAAGAGATGTGGTAGGTGCTGGGGTGAACGAGTGATGAGAGGCGGTAAGTGCTGGGATGAAGAGAGGTTGTAGGTGCTGGGGTGAAGATTGGTTGTAGGTGCTAGGGTGAAGAGAGGTGTTAGGTGCTGGGGTGAAGACAGGTGGTAGGTGCTGGGGTGAAGAGAGGTGGTAGGTGCTGGGGTGAAGACGCGTGGTAGGTGCTGGGGTGAAGAGATGTGGTAGGTGCTGGGGTGAACGAGTGAAGAGAGGCCGTAGGTGCTGGGGTGAAGAGAGGCCGTAGGTGCTGGGGTGAAGAGAGGTTGTAGGTGCTGGGGTGAATAGAGGTGGTAGGTACTTGGGGTGAAGAGAGGTGGTAGGTGCTGGGGTGAAGAGAGGTGGTAGGTGCTGGGGTGAACGGGTGAAGAGAGGCGGTAGGTGCTGGTGTAAAGAGGTGGTAGGTGCTGGGTGAAGAAAGGTGGTAGGTGCTGGGGTGAAGGGAGGTGGTAGGTGCTGGGGTGAAGGGAGGTGGTAGGTGCTGGGGTGAATGGGTGAAGAGAGGCGGTAGGTGCTAGGGTGAAGAGAGGTGGTAGGTGCTGGGGCGAAGAGACGCGGTAGGTGCTGGGGTGAAGACAGGTGGTAGGTGCTGGGCTGAAGAGAGGTGGTAGGTGCTGGGCTGAAGAGAGGTGGTAGGTGCTGGGGTGAAGAGATGTGGTAGGTGCTGGGGTGAACGAGTGAAGAGAGGCGGTAAGTGCTGGGATGAAGAGAGGTTGTAGGTGCTGGGGTGAAGATTGGTTGTAGGTGCTAGAGGTGGTAGGTACTTGGGGTGAAGAGAGGTGGTAGGTGCTGGGGTGACGAGAGGTGGTAGGTGCTGGGGTGAACGGGTAAAGAGAGGCGGTAGGTGCTGGTGTGAAGAGGTGGTAGGTGCTGGGTGAAGAAAGGTGGTAGGTGCTGGGGTGAAGGGAGGTGGTAGTTGCTGGGGTGAAGGGAGGTGGTAGGTGCTGGGGTGAATGGGTGAAGAGAGGCGGTAGTTGCTAGGGTGAAGAGAGGTGGTAGGTGCTGTGGTGAAGAGAGGCGGTAGGTGCTGGGGTGAAGAGAGGTGGTAGGTGCTGGGGTGAAGAGAGGTGGTAGGTTCTGGGGTGACGAGAGGTGGTAGGTGCTGGGGTGAAGAGATGTGGTAGGTGCTGGGGTGAACGAGTGAAGAGAGGCGGTAAGTGCTGGGATGAAGAGAGGTTGTAGGTGCTGGGGTGAAGATTGGTTGTAGGTGCTAGGGTGAAGAGAGGTGGTAGGTGCTGGGGTGAAGAGAGGTGGTAGGTGCTGGGCTGAAGATAGGTGGTAGGTGCTGGGGTGAAGAGAGGTGGTAGGTACTTGGGGTGAAGAGAGGTGGAGGGTGCTGGGGTGAAGAGAGGTGGTAGGTGCTGGGGTGAACGGTTGAAGAGAGGCAGTAGGTGCTGGGGTGAAGAGAGGTGGTAGGTGCTGGGGTGAAGAGAGGTGGTAGGTGCTAGGGTGAACGGGTGAAGAGAGGCGGTAGGTGCTAGGGTGAAGAGACGTGGTAGGTGCTGGGGTGAAGAGAGGCGGTAGGTGCTGGGGTGAAGACAGGTGGTAGGTGCTGGGGTGAAGAGAGGTGGTAGGTGCTGGGCTGAAGAGAGGTGGTAGGTGCTGGGGTGAAGAGATGTGGTAGGTGCTGGGGTGAACGAGTGAAGAGAGGCGGTAAGTGCTGGGATGAAGAGAGGTTGTAGGTGCTGGGGTGAAGATTGGTTGTAGGTGCTAGGGTGAAGAGAGGTGGTAAGTGCTGTGGTGAACGGGTGAAGAGAGGCGGTAGGTGCTGGTGTGAAGAGGTGGTAGGTGCTGGGTGAAGAGAGATGGTAGGTGCTGGGGTGAAGGGAGGTGGTAGGTACTGGGGTGAAGAGAGGTGGTAGGTGCTGGGGTGAAGAGAGGTTGTAGGTGCTGGGGTGAAGAGAGGCCGTAGGTGCTGGGGTGAAGAGAGGCCGTAGGTGCTGGGGTGAAGAGAGGTTGTAGGTGCTGGGGTGACGAGTGAAGAGAGGCCGTAGGTGCTGGGGTGAAGAGAGGTTGTAGGTGCTGGGGTGAAGAGAGGTTGTAGGTGCTGGGGTGAAGAGAGGTGGTAGGTGCTGGGGTGAAGAGAGGTGGTAGGTGCTGGGGTGAAGAGAGGTGGTAGGTGCTGGGGTGAACGGGTGAAGAGAGGCGGTAGGTGCTGGTGTGAAGAGGTGGTAGGTGCTGGGTGAAGAAAGGTGGTAGGTGCTGGGGTGAAGGGAGGTGGTAGGTGCTGGGGTGAAGGGAGGTTGTAGGTGCTGGGGTGACGAGTGAAGAGAGGCCGTAGGTGCTGGGGTGAAGAGCGGCCGTAGGTGCTGGGGTGAAGAGAGGTTGTAGGTGCTGGGGTGAAGAGAGGTTGTAGGTGCTGGGGTGACCAGAGTTTGTAGGTACTTGGGGTGAAGAGAGATGGTAGGTGCTGGGATGAAGAGAGGTGGTAAGTGCTGTGGTGAACGGGTGAAGAGAGGCGGTAGGTGCTGGTGTGAAGAGGTGGTAGGTGCTGGGTGAAGAGAGGTGGTAGGTGCTGGGGTGAAGGGAGGTGGTAGGTGCTGGGGTGAAGGGAGGTGGTAGGTGCTGGGGTGAATGGGTGAAGAGAGGCGGTAGGTGCTAGGGTGAAGAGAGGTGGTAGGTGCTGGGGTGAAGAGAGGCGGTAGGTGCTGGGGTGAAGAGAGGCCGTAGGTGCTGGGGTGAAGAGATGTGGTAGGTGCTGGGGTGAAGAGAGGTGGTAGGTGCTGGGGTGAAGAGATGTGGTAGGTTCTGAGTTGAAGAGAGGGGCTAGGGTGAAGACAGGTGGTAGGTGCTGGGGTGAACAGAGGTTGTAGGTGCTGAGGTGAAGAGAGGTGGTAGGTACTTGGGGTGAAGAGAGGTGGTAGGTACTTGGGGTGAAGAGAGGTGGTAGGTGCTGGGGTGTTGAGAGGTGGTAGGTGCTGGGGTGTTGAGAGGTGGTAGGTGCTGGGGTGAAGAGTGGTGCTAGGGTGAAGAGAGGTGGTAGGTGCTGGGGTGAAGAGAGGTGGTAGGTGCTGGGGTGAAAGAGTGAAGTGAGGCGGTAGGTGCTGGGGTGATGAGGGGTGGTAGGTGCTGGGCTGATGAGGGGTGGTAGGTGTTGGGGTGAAGAGAGGTGGTAGGTGCTGGGGTGAAGAGAGGTGGTAGGTGCTGGGGTGAAGAGAGGTGGTAGGTGCTGGGGTGAACGAGTGAAGAGAGGCGGTAGGTGGTGGGGTGAAGAGAGGTTGTAGGTGCTGGGGTGAAGAGAGGTGGTAGGTGCTGGGGTGAATGGGTGAAGAGAGGCGGTAGGTGCTAGGTTGAAGAGAGGCGGTAGGTGCTGGGGTGAAGAGAGGCGGTAGGAGTTGGGGTGAAGAGAGGCGATAGGAGTTGGGGTGAAGAGAGGTGGTAGGTGCTGGGGTGAAGAGAGGTGGTAGGTGCTGGGGTGAAGAGAGGTGGTAGGTGCTGGGGTGAAGAGAGGTGGTAGGTTCTGAGTTGAAGAGAGGTGCTAGGGTGAAGACAGGTGGTAGGTGCTGGGGTGAAGAGATGTGGTAGGTTCTGGGGTGAACGAGTGAAGAGAGGAGGTAGGTGCTGAGGAGAAGAGAGGTTGTAGGTGCTGGGGTGAAGAGAGGTGGTAGGTGCTGGGGAGAAGAGAGGTGGTAGGTTCTGGGGTGAAGAGAGGTGGTAGGTGCTGGGGTGAAGAGAGGTGGTAGGTGCTGGGGTGAAGAGATGTGGTAGGTTCTGTGGTGAAGAGAGGTGGTAGGTGATAGGTGCTAGGTTGGGGAGAGGTGATAGGTGCTGGGGTGCAGAGAGGCGGTAGGTGCTGGGGTCAAGAGAGGTGCTAGGGTGAAGAGAGGTGGTAGGTGCTGGGGTGAAGAGAGGTCGTAGGTGCTGGGGTGAACGACTGAAGAGAGGTGGTAGGTGCTGGGGTGAAGAGAGGTGGTAGGTGCTGGGGTGAAGAGATGTGGTAGGTGCTGGGGTGAGCGAGTGAAGAGAGGCCGTAGGTGCTGGGGTGAAGAGAGGCCGTAGGTGCTGGGGTGAAGAGAGGTTGTAGGTGCTGGGGTGAAGAGAGGTGGTAGGTGCTGGGGTGAAGAGAGGTGGTAGGTGCTGGGGTGAAGAGAGGTGGTAGGTACTTGGGTGAAGAGAGGTGGTAGGTGCTGGGGTGAAGAGAGGTGGTAGGTGCTGGGGTGAACGGGTGAAGAGAGGCGGTAGGTGCTGGTGTGAAGAGGTGGTAGGTGCTGGGTGAAGAAAGGTGGTAGATGCTGGGGTGAAGGGAGGTGGTAGGTGCTGGGGTGAAGGGAGGTGGTAGGTGCTGGGGTGAAGGGAGGTGGTAGGTGCTGGGGTGAATGGATGAAGAGAGGCGGTAGGTGCTAGGGTGAAGAGAGGTGGTAGGTGCTGGGGTGAAGAGAGGCGGTAGGTGCTGGGGTGAAGACAGGTGGTAGGTGCTGGGGTGAAGAGAGGTGGTAGGTGCTGGGGTGAAGAGAGGTGGTAGGTGCTGGGTTGAAGAGATGTGGTAGGTGCTGGGGTGAACGAGTGAAGAGAGGCGGTAAGTGCTGGGATGAAGAGAGGTTGTAGGTGCTGGGGTGAAGATTGGTTGTAGGTGCTAGAGGTGGTAGGTACTTGGGGTGAAGAGAGGTGGTAGGTGCTGGGGTGAAGAGAGGTGGTAGGTGCTGGGGTGAACGGGTGAAGAGAGGCGGTAGGTGCTGGTGTGAAGAGGTGGTAGGTGCTGGGTGAAGAAAGGTGGTAGGTACTGGGGTGAAGGGAGGTGGTAGGTGCTGGGGTGAAGGGAGGTGGTAGGTGCTGGGGTGAACGGGTGAAAAGAGGCGGTAGGTGCTAGGGTGAAGAGAGGTGGTAGGTGCTGGGGTGAAGAGAGGTGGTAGGTGCTGGGGTGAAGAGAGGCGGTAGGTGCTGGGGTGAAGAGAGGTTGTAGGTGCTGGGGTGAAGAGAGGTGGTAGGTTCTGGGGTGAAGAGAGGTGGTAGGTGCTGGGGTGAAGAGATGTGGTAGGTGCTGGGGTGAACGAGTGAAGAGAGGCGGTAAGTGCTGGGATGAAGAGAGGTTGTAGGTGCTGGGGTGAAGATTGGTTGTAGGTGCTAGGGTGAAGAGAGGTGGTAAGTGCTGTGGTGAACGGGTGAAGAGAGGCGGTAGGTGCTGGTGTGAAGAGGTGGTAGGTGCTGGGTGAAGAGAGGTGGTAGGTGCTGGGGTGAAGGGAGGTGGTAGGTACTGGGGTGAAGAGAGGTGGAAGGTGCTGGGGTGAAGAGAGGTTGTAGGTGCTGGGGTGAAGAGAGGCCGTAGGTGCTGGGGTGAAGAGAGGCCGTAGGTGCTGGAGTGAAGAGAGGTTGTAGGTGCTGGGGTGACGAGTGAAGAGAGGCCGTAGGTGCTGGGGTAAAGAGAGGTTGTAGGTGCTGGGGTGACGAGTGAAGAGAGGCCGTAGGTGCTGGGGTGAAGAGAGGCCGTAGGTGCTGGGGTGAAGAGAGGTTGTAGGTGCTGGGGTCAAGAGAGGTTGTAGGTGCTGGGGTGACGAGAGGTTGTAGGTACTTGGGGTGAAGAGAGGTGGTAGGTGCTAGGGTGAAGAGAGGTGGTAAGTGCTGTGGTGAACGGTTGAAGAGAGGCGGTAGGTGCTGGTGTCAAGAGGTGGTAGGTGCTGGGTGAAGAGAGGTGGTAGGTGCTGGGGTGAAGGGAGGTGGAAGGTGCTGGGGTGAAGGGAGGTGGTAGGTGCTGGGGTGAATGGGTGAAGACAGGCGGTAGGTGCTAGGGTGAAGAGAGGTGGTAGGTGCTGGGGTGAAGAGAGGCGGTAGGTGCTGGGGTGAAGAGAGGCCGTAGGTGCTGGGGTGAAGAGATGTGGTAGGTGCTGGGGTGAAGAGAGGTGGTAGGTGCTGGGGTGAAGAGAGGTGGTAGGTTCTGTGTTGAAGAGAGGTGCTAAGGTGAAGACAGGTAGTAGGTGCTGGGGTGAAGAGAGGTTGTAGGTGCTGGGGTAAAGAGAGGTTGTAGGTGCTGGGGTGACGAGAGGTTGTAGGTACTTGGGGTGAAGAGATGTGGTAGGTGCTGGGGTGACGAGTGAAGAGAGGCCGTTTCTGCTGGGGTGAAGAGAGGCCGTAGGTGCTGGGGTGAAGAGAGGTTGTAGGTGCTGGGGTGAAGAGAGGTTGTAGGTGCTGGGGTGACGAGAGGTTGTAGGTACTTGGGGTGAAGAGATGTGGTAGGTGCTGGGGTGACGAGTGAAGAGAGGTGGTAGGTGCTGGGGTGAAGAGAGGTGGTAAGTGTTGTGGTGAACGGGTGAAGAGAGGCGGTAGGTGCTGGTGTGAAGAGGTGGTAGGTGCTGGGTGAAGAGAGGTGGTAGGTGCTGGGGTGAAGGGAGGTGGTAGGTACTGGGGTGAAGAGAGGTGGTAGGTGCTGGGGTGAAGAGAGCTGGTAGGTGCTGGGGTGAAGAGAGGCGGTAGGTACTTGGGGTGAAGAGAGGTGGTAGGTGCTGGGGTGAAGAGAGGTGGTAGGTGCTGGGGTGAACGGGTGAAGAGAGGCGGTAGGTGCTGGTGTGAAGAGGTGGTAGGTGCTGGGTGAAGAAAGTTGGTAGGTGCTGGGGTGAAGGGAGGTGGTAGGTGCTGGGGTGAAGAGAGGTGGTAGGTGCTGGGGTGAACGGTTGAAGAGAGGCAGTAGGTGCTGGGGTGAAGAGAGGCCGTAGGTGCTGGGGTGAAGAGAGGTTGTAGGTGCTGGGGTGAAGAGAGGTTGTAGGTGCTGGGGTGAAGAGAGGTGGTAGGCGCTGGGGTGAAGACAGGTGGTAGGTCCTTGGGGTGAAGAGAGGTGGTAGGTGCTGGGGTGAAGAGAGGTGGTAGGTGCTGGGGTGAACGGGTGAAGAGAGGCGGTATGTGCTGGGGTGAACGGGTGAAGAGAGGCGGTAGGTGCTAGGGTGAAGAGAGGTGGTAGGTGCTGCGGTGTTGAGAGGTGGTAGGTGTTGGGGTGAATGGGTGAAGATAGGCAGCAGGTGCTGGGGTGAAGAGAGGTGGTAGGTGCTGGGTGAAGAAAGGTGGTAGGTGCTGGGGTGAAGGGAGGTGGTAGGTGCTGGGGTGAAGGGAGGTGGTAGGTGCTGGGGTGAACGGGTGAAGAGAGGCGGTAGGTGCTAGGGTGAAGAGAGGTGGTAGGTGCTGGGGTGTTGAGAGGTGGTAGGTGTTGGGGTGAATGGGTGAAGATAGGCAGTAGGTGCTGGGGTGAAGAGAGGTGGTAGGTGCTGGGGTGAAGAGAGGTGCTAGGGTGAAGAGAGGTGGTAGGTGCTGGGGTGAAGAGAGGTCGTAGGTGCTCGGGTGAACGACTGAAGAGAGGTGGTAGGTGCTGGGGTGAAGAGAGGTGGTAGGTGCTGGGGTGAAGAGAGGTGGTAGGTGCTGGGGTGAAGAGATGTGGCAGGTGCTGGGGTGAATGAGTGAAGCGAGGCCGTAGGTGCTGGGGTGAAGAGAGGCCATAGGTGCTGGGGTGAAGAGAGGTTGTAGGTGCTGGGGTGAAGAGAGGTGGTAGGTGCTGGGGTGAAGAGAGGTGGTAGGTACTTGGGGTGAAGAGAGGTGGTAGGTGCTGGGGTGAAGAGAGGTGGTAGGTGCTGGGGTGAACGGGTGAAGAGAGGCGGTAGGTGCTGGTGTGAAGAGGTGGTAGGTGCTGGGTGAAGAAAGGTGGTAGGTGCTGGGGTAAAGGGAGGTGGTAGGTGCTGGGGTGAAGGGAGGTGGTAGGTGCTGGGGTGAACCGGTGAAGAAAATCGGTAGGTGCTAGGGTGAAGAGAGGTGGTAGGTGATGGGGTGAAGAGAGGCGGTAGGTGCTGGGGTGAAGAGAGGTGGTAGGTGCTGGGGTGAAGAGAGGTGGTAGGTGCTGGGGTGAAGAGAGGTGGTAGGTGCTGGGGTGAAGAGATGTGGTAGGTGCTGGGGTGAACGAGTGAAGAGAGGCGGTAAGTGCTGGGATGAAGAGAGGTTGTAGGTGCTGGGGTGAAGATTGGTTGTAGGTGCTAGGGTGAAGAGAGGTGTTAGGTGCTGGGGTGAAGACAGGTGGTAGGTGCTGGGGTGAAGAGAGGTGGTAGGTGCTGGGGTGAAGAGACGTGGTAGGTGCTGGGGTGAACGAGTGAAGAGAGGCCGTAGGTGCTGGGGTGAAGAGAGGCCGTAGGTGCTGGGGTGAAGAGAGGTTGTAGGTGCTGGGGTGAAGAGAGGTTGTAGGTGCTGGGGTGAAGAGAGGTGGTAGGTGCTGGGGTGAAGAGAGGTGGTAGGTGCTGGGGTGAAGAGAGGTGGTAGGTACTTGGGGTGAAGAGAGGTGGTAGGTGCTGGGGTGAAGAGAGGTGGTAGGTGCTGGGGTGAACGGGTGAAGAGAGGCGGTAGGTGCTGGTGTGAAGAGGTGGTAGGTGCTGGCTGAAGAAAGGTGGTAGGTGCTGGGGTGAAGGGAGGTGGTAGGTGCTGGGGTGAAGGGAAGTGGTAGGTGCTGGGGTGAATGGGTGAAGAGAGGCGGTAGGTGCTAGGGTGAAGAGAGGTGGTAGGTGCTGGGGCAAAGAGAGGCGGTAGGTGCTGGGGTGAAGACAGGTGGTAGGTGCTGGGCTGAAGAGAGGTGGTAGGTGCTGGGCTGAAGAGAGGTGGTAGGTGCTGGGCTGAAGAGATGTGGTAGGTGCTGGGGTGAACGAGTGAAGAGAGGCGGTAAGTGCTGGGATGAAGAGAGGTTGTAGGTGCTGGGGTGAAGATTGGTTGTAGGTGCTAGAGGTGGTAGGTACTTGGGGTGAAGAGAGGTGGTAGGTGCTGGGGTGAAGGGAGGTGGTAGGTGCTGGGGTGAATGGGTGAAGAGAGGCGGTAGTTGCTAGGGTGAAGAGAGGTGGTAGGTGCTGGGGTGAAGAGAGGCGGTAGGTGCTGGGGTGAAGAGAGGTGGTAGGTGCTGGGGTGAAGAGAGGTGGTAGGTTCTGGGGTGAAGAGAGGTGGTAGGTGCTGGGGTGAAGAGATGTGGTAGGTGCTGGAGTGAACGAGTGAAGAGAGGCGGTAAGTGCTGGGATGAAGAGAGGTTGTAGGTGCTGGGGTGAAGATTGGTTGTAGGTGCTAGGGTGAAGAGAGGTGGTAGGTGCTGGGGTGAAGAGAGGTGGTAGGTGCTGGGCTGAAGATAGGTGGTAGGTGCTGGGGTGAAGAGAGGTGGTAGGTACTTGGGGTGAAGAGAGGTGGAGGGTGCTGGGGTGAAGAGAGGTGGTAGGTGCTGGGGTGAACGGTTGAAGAGAGGCAGTAGGTGCTGGGGTGAAGAGAGGTGGTAGGTGCTGGGGTGAAGAGAGGTGGTAGGTGCTAGGGTGAACGGGTGAAGAGAGGCGGTAGGTGCTAGGGTGAAGAGAGGTGGTAGGTGCTGGGGTGAAGAGAGGTGGTAGGTGCTGGGGTGAAGACAGGTGGTAGGTGCTAGGGTGAACGGGTGAAGAGAGGCGGTAGGTGCTAGGGTGAAGAGAGGTGGTAGGTGCTGGGGTGAAGAGAGGTGGTAGGTGCTGGGGTGAACGGGTGAAGAGAGGCGGTAGGTGCTGGTGTGAAGAGGTGGTAGGTGCTGGGTGAAGAAAGGTGGTAGGTGCTGGGGTAAAGAGAGGTGGTAGGTGCTGGGGTGAAGGGAGGTGGTAGGTGCTGGGGTGAACCGGTGAAGAAAGGCGGTAGGTGCCAGGGTGAAGAGAGGTGGTAGGTGCTGGGGTGAAGAGAGGCGGTAGGTGCTGGGGTGAAGAGAGGTGGTAGGTGCTGGGGTGAAGAGAGGTGGTAGGTGCTGGGGTGAAGAGAGGTGGTAGGTGCTGGGGTGAAGAGATGTGGTAGGTGCTGGGGTGAACGAGTGATGAGAGGCGGTAAGTGCTGGGATGAAGAGAGGTTGTAGGTGCTGGGGTGAAGATTGGTTGTAGGTGCTAGGGTGAAGAGAGGTGTTAGGTGCTGGGGTGAAGACAGGTGGTAGGTGCTGGGGTGAAGAGAGGTGGTAGGTGCTGGGGTGAAGACGCGTGGTAGGTGCTGGGGTGAAGAGATGTGGTAGGTGCTGGGGTGAACGAGTGAAGAGAGGCCGTAGGTGCTGGGGTGAAGAGAGGCCGTAGGTGCTGGGGTGAAGAGAGGTTGTAGGTGCTGGGGTGAATAGAGGTGGTAGGTACTTGGGGTGAAGAGAGGTGGTAGGTGCTGGGGTGAAGAGAGGTGGTAGGTGCTGGGGTGAACGGGTGAAGAGAGGCGGTAGGTGCTGGTGTAAAGAGGTGGTAGGTGCTGGGTGAAGAAAGGTGGTAGGTGCTGGGGTGAAGGGAGGTGGTAGGTGCTGGGGTGAAGGGAGGTGGTAGGTGCTGGGGTGAATGGGTGAAGAGAGGCGGTAGGTGCTAGGGTGAAGAGAGGTGGTAGGTGCTGGGGCGAAGAGACGCGGTAGGTGCTGGGGTGAAGACAGGTGGTAGGTGCTGGGCTGAAGAGAGGTGGTAGGTGCTGGGCTGAAGAGAGGTGGTAGGTGCTGGGGTGAAGAGATGTGGTAGGTGCTGGGGTGAACGAGTGAAGAGAGGCGGTAAGTGCTGGGATGAAGAGAGGTTGTAGGTGCTGGGGTGAAGATTGGTTGTAGGTGCTAGAGGTGGTAGGTACTTGGGGTGAAGAGAGGTGGTAGGTGCTGGGGTGACGAGAGGTGGTAGGTGCTGGGGTGAACGGGTAAAGAGAGGCGGTAGGTGCTGGTGTGAAGAGGTGGTAGGTGCTGGGTGAAGAAAGGTGGTAGGTGCTGGGGTGAAGGGAGGTGGTAGTTGCTGGGGTGAAGGGAGGTGGTAGGTGCTGGGGTGAATGGGTGAAGAGAGGCGGTAGTTGCTAGGGTGAAGAGAGGTGGTAGGTGCTGTGGTGAAGAGAGGCGGTAGGTGCTGGGGTGAAGAGAGGTGGTAGGTGCTGGGGTGAAGAGAGGTGGTAGGTTCTGGGGTGACGAGAGGTGGTAGGTGCTGGGGTGAAGAGATGTGGTAGGTGCTGGGGTGAACGAGTGAAGAGAGGCGGTAAGTGCTGGGATGAAGAGAGGTTGTAGGTGCTGGGGTGAAGATTGGTTGTAGGTGCTAGGGTGAAGAGAGGTGGTAGGTGCTGGGGTGAAGAGAGGTGGTAGGTGCTGGGCTGAAGATAGGTGGTAGGTGCTGGGGTGAAGAGAGGTGGTAGGTACTTGGGGTGAAGAGAGGTGGAGGGTGCTGGGGTGAAGAGAGGTGGTAGGTGCTGGGGTGAACGGTTGAAGAGAGGCAGTAGGTGCTGGGGTGAAGAGAGGTGGTAGGTGCTGGGGTGAAGAGAGGTGGTAGGTGCTAGGGTGAACGGGTGAAGAGAGGCGGTAGGTGCTAGGGTGAAGAGACGTGGTAGGTGCTGGGGTGAAGAGAGGCGGTAGGTGCTGGGGTGAAGACAGGTGGTAGGTGCTGGGGTGAAGAGAGGTGGTAGGTGCTGGGCTGAAGAGAGGTGGTAGGTGCTGGGGTGAAGAGATGTGGTAGGTGCTGGGGTGAACGAGTGAAGAGAGGCGGTAAGTGCTGGGATGAAGAGAGGTTGTAGGTGCTGGGGTGAAGATTGGTTGTAGGTGCTAGGGTGAAGAGAGGTGGTAAGTGCTGTGGTGAACGGGTGAAGAGAGGCGGTAGGTGCTGGTGTGAAGAGGTGGTAGGTGCTGGGTGAAGAGAGATGGTAGGTGCTGGGGTGAAGGGAGGTGGTAGGTACTGGGGTGAAGAGAGGTGGTAGGTGCTGGGGTGAAGAGAGGTTGTAGGTGCTGGGGTGAAGAGAGGCCGTAGGTGCTGGGGTGAAGAGAGGCCGTAGGTGCTGGGGTGAAGAGAGGTTGTAGGTGCTGGGGTGACGAGTGAAGAGAGGCCGTAGGTGCTGGGGTGAAGAGAGGTTGTAGGTGCTGGGGTGAAGAGAGGTTGTAGGTGCTGGGGTGAAGAGAGGTGGTAGGTGCTGGGGTGAAGAGAGGTGGTAGGTGCTGGGGTGAAGAGAGGTGGTAGGTGCTGGGGTGAACGGGTGAAGAGAGGCGGTAGGTGCTGGTGTGAAGAGGTGGTAGGTGCTGGGTGAAGAAAGGTGGAAGGTGCCGGGGGGAAGGGAGGTGGTAGGTGCTGGGGTGAAGGGAGGTTGTAGGTGCTGGGGTGACGAGTGAAGAGAGGCCGTAGGTGCTGGGGTGAAGAGCGGCCGTAGGTGCTGGGGTGAAGAGAGGTTGTAGGTGCTGGGGTGAAGAGAGGTTGTAGGTGCTGGGGTGACCAGAGTTTGTAGGTACTTGGGGTGAAGAGAGATGGTAGGTGCTGGGATGAAGAGAGGTGGTAAGTGCTGTGGTGAACGGGTGAAGAGAGGCGGTAGGTGCTGGTGTGAAGAGGTGGTAGGTGCTGGGTGAAGAGAGGTGGTAGGTGCTGGGGTGAAGGGAGGTGGTAGGTGCTGGGGTGAAGGGAGGTGGTAGGTGCTGGGGTGAATGGGTGAAGAGAGGCGGTAGGTGCTAGGGTGAAGAGAGGTGGTAGGTGCTGGGGTGAAGAGAGGCGGTAGGTGCTGGGGTGAAGAGAGGCCGTAGGTGCTGGGGTGAAGAGATGTGGTAGGTGCTGGGGTGAAGAGAGGTGGTAGGTGCTGGGGTGAAGAGATGTGGTAGGTTCTGAGTTGAAGAGAGGTGCTAGGGTGAAGACAGGTGGTAGGTGCTGGGGTGAACAGAGGTTGTAGGTGCTGGGGTGAAGAGAGGTTGTAGGTGCTGGGGTGACGAGAGGTTGTAGGTACTTGGGGTGAAGAGATGTGGTAGGTGCTGGGGTGACGAGTGAAGAGAGGGCGTAGGTGCTGGGGTGAAGAGAGGCCGTAGGTGCTGGGGTGAAGAGAGGTTGTAGGTGCTGGGGTGACGAGAGGTTGTAGGTACTTGGGGTGAAGAGAGGTGGTAGGTGCTGGGGTGAAGAGAGGTGGTAAGTGCTGTGGTGAACGGGTGAAGAGAGGCGGTAGGTGCTGGTGTGAAGAGGTGGTAGGTGCTGGGTGAAGAGAGGTGGTAGGTGCTGGGGTGAAGGGAGGTGGTAGGTACTGGGGTGAAGAGAGGTGGTAGGTGCTGGGGTGAAGAGAGGTGGTAGGTGCTGGGGTGAAGAGAGGCGGTAGGTACTTGGGGTGAAGAGAGGTGGTAGGTGCTGGGGTGAAGAGAGGTGGTAGGTGCTGGGGTGAACGGGTGAAGAGAGGCGGTAGGTGCTGGTGTGAAGAGGTGGTAGGTGCTGGGTGAAGAAAGGTGGTAGGTGCTGGGGTGAAGGGAGGTGGTAGGTGCTGGGGTGAAGAGAGGTGGTAGGTGCTGGGGTGAACGGTTGAAGAGAGGCAGTAGGTGCTGGGGTGAAGAGAGGCCGTAGGTGCTGGGGTGAAGAGAGGTTGTAGGTGCTGGGGTGAAGAGAGGTTGTAGGTGCTGGGGTGAAGAGAGGTGGTAGGCGCTGGGGTGAAGTGAGGTGGTAGGTACTTGGGGTGAAGAGAGGTGGTAGGTGCTGGGGTGAAGAGAGGTGGTAGGTGCTGGGGTGAACTGGTATAGAGAGGCGGTATGTGCTGGGGTGAACGGGTGAAGAGAGGCGGTAGGTGCTAGGGTGAAGAGAGGTGGTAGGTGCTGGGGTGTTGAGAGGTGGTAGGTGTTGGGGTGAATGGGTGAAGATAGGCAGTAGGTGCTGGGGTGAAGAGAGGTGGTAGGTGCTGGGTGAAGAAAGGTGGTAGGTGCTGGGGTGAAGGGAGGTGGTAGGTGCTGGGGTGAAGGGAGGTGGTAGGTGCTGGGGTGAACGGGTGAAGAGAGGCGGTAGGTGCTAGGGTGAAGAGAGGTGGTAGGTGCTGGGGTGTTGAGAGGTGGTAGGTGTTGGGGTGAATGGGTGAAGATAGGCAGTAGGTGCTGGGGTGAAGAGAGGTGGTAGGTGCTGGGGTGAAGAGAGGTGCTAGGGTGAAGAGAGGTGGTAGGTGCTGGGGTGAAGAGAGGTCGTAGGTGCTCGGGTGAACGACTGAAGAGAGGTTGTAGGTGCTGGGGTGAAGAGAGGTGGTAGGTGCTGGGGTGAAGAGAGGTGGTAGGTACTTGGGGTGAAGAGAGGTGGTAGGTGCTGGGGTGAAGAGAGGTGGTAGGTGCTGGGGTGAACGGGTGAAGAGAGGCGGTAGGTGCTGGTGTGAAGAGGTGGTAGGTGCTGGGTGAAGAAAGGTGGTAGGTGCTGGGGTGAAGAGAGGCGGTAGGTGCTGGGGTGAAGAGAGGTGGTAGGTGGTGGGGTGAAGAGAGGTGGTAGGTGCTGGGGTGAAGAGAGGTTGTAGGTGCTGGGGTGAAGAGAGGTGGTAGGTGCTGGGGTGAAGAGATGTGGTAGGTGCTGGGGTGAACGAGTGAAGAAAGGCGGTAAGTGCTGGGGTGAAGAGAGGTTGTAGGTGCTGGGGTGAAGATTGGTTGTAGGTGCTAGGGTGAAGAGAGGTGTTAGGTGCTGGGGTGAAGACAGGTGGTAGGTGCTGGGGTGAAGAGAGGTGGTAGGTGCTGGGGTGAAGAGACGTGGTAGGTGCTGGGGTGAAGAGATGTGGTAGGTGCTGGGTGTGAACGAGTGAAGAGAGGCCGTAGGTGCTGGGGTGAAGAGAGGCCGTAGGTGCTGGGGTGAAGAGAGGTTGTAGGTGCTGGGGTGAAGAGAGGTGGTAGGTGCTGAGGTGAAGAGAGGTGGTAGGTGCTGGGGTGAAGAGAGGTGGTAGGTGCTGGGGTGAAGAGAGGTGGTAGGTACTTGGGGTGAAGAGAGGTGGTAGGTGCTGGGGTAAAGAGAGGTGGTAGGTGCTGGGGTGAACGGGTGAAGAGAGGCAGTAGGTGCTGGTGTGAAGAGGTGGTAGGTGCTGGGTGAAGAAAGGTGGTAGGTGCTGGGGTGAAGGGAGGTGGTAGGTGCTGGGGTGAAGGGAGGTGGTAGGTGCTGGGGTGAATGGGTGAAGAGAGGCAGTAGGTGCTAGGGTGAAGAGAGGTGGTAAGTGCTGGGGCGAAGAGAGGCGGTAGGTGCTGGGGTGAAGACAGGTGGTAGGTGCTGGGCTGAAGAGAGGTGGTAGGTGCTGGGCTGAAGAGAGGTGGTAGGTGCTGGGGTGAAGAGATGTGGTAGGTGCTGGGGTGAACGAGTGAAGAGAGGCGGTAAGTGCTGGGATGAAGAGAGGTTGTAGGTGCTGGGGTGAAGATTGGTTGTAGGTGCTAGAGGTGGTAGGTACTTGGGGTGAAGAGAGGTGGTAGGTGCTGGGGTGACGAGAGGTGGTAGGTGCTGGGGTGAACGGGTGAAGAGAGGCGGTAGGTGCTGGTGTGAAGAGGTGGTAGGTGCTGGGTAAAGAAAGGTGGTAGGTGCTGGGGTGAAGGGAGGTGGTAGGTGCTGGGGTGAAGGGAGGTGATAGGTGCTGGGGTGAACGGGTGAAGAGAGGCGGTAGTTGCTAGGGTGAAGAGAGGTGGTAGGTGCTGGGGTGAAGAGAGGCGGTAGGTGCTGGGGTGAAGAGAGGTGGTAGGTGCTGGGGTGAAGAGATGTGATAGGTGCTGGGGTGAACAAGTGAAGAGAGGCAGTAAGTGCTGGGATGAAGAGAGTTTGTAGGTGCTGGGGTGAAGATTGGTTGTAGGTGCTAGGGTGAAGAGAGGTGGTAGGTGCTGGGGTGAAGAGAGGTGGTAGGTGCTGGGCTGAAGATAGGTGGTAGGTGCTGGGGTGAAGAGAGGTAGTAGGTACTTGGGGTGAAGAGTGGTGGAGGGTGCTGGGGTGAAGGGAGGTGGTAGGTGCTGGGGTGAACGGTTGAAGAGAGGCAGTAGGTGCTGGGGTGAAGAGAGGTGGTAGGTGCTGGGGTGAAGAGAGGTGGTAGGTGCTGGTGGTGAAGAGAGGTGGTAGGTGCTGGGGTGAAGAGAGGTGGTAGGTGCTGGGGTGAAGAGATGTGGTAGGTGCTGGGGTGAACGAGTGAAGAGAGGCGGTAAGTGCTGGGCTGAAGAGAGGTTGTAGGTGCTGGGGTGAAGAGTGGTTGTAGGTGCTAGGGTGAAGAGAGGTGTTAGGTGCTGGGGTGAAGAGAGGTGGTAGGTGCTGGAGTGAAGAGAGGTGGTAGGTACTTGGGGTGAAGAGAGGTGGTTGGTGCTGGGGTGAAGAGAGGTGGTAGGTGCTGGGGTGAACGGGTGAAGAGAGGCGGTAGGTGCTGGTGTGAAGAGGTGGTAGGTGCTGGGTGAAGAAAGGTGGTAGGTGCTGGGGTGAAGGGAGGTGGTAGGTGCTGGGGTGAAGGGAGGTTGTAGGTGCTGGGGTGACGAGTGAAGAGAGGCCGTAGGTGCTGGGGTGAAGAGCGGCCGTAGGTGCTGGGGTGAAGAGAGGTTGTAGGTGCTGGGGTGAAGAGAGGTTGTAGGTGCTGGGGTGACGAGAGTTTGTAGGTACTTGGGGTGAAGAGAGATGGTAGGTGCTGGGATGAAGAGAGGTGGTAAGTGCTGTGGTGAACGGGTGAAGAGAGGCGGTAGGTGCTGGTGTGAAGAGGTGGTAGGTGCTGGGTGAAGAGAGGTGGTAGGTGCTGGGGTGAAGGGAGGTGGTAGGTGCTGGGGTGAAGGGAGGTGGTAGGTGCTGGGGTGAATGGGTGAAGAGAGGCGGTAGGTGCTAGGGTGAAGAGAGGTGGTAGGTGCTGGGGTGAAGAGAGGCGGTAGGTGCTGGGGTGAAGAGAGGCCGTAGGTGAAGGGGGGAAGAGATGTGGTAGGTGCTGGGGTGAAGAGAGGTGGTAGGTGCTGGGGTGAAGAGATGTGGTAGGTTCTGAGTTGAAGAGAGGTGCTAGGGTGAAGACAGGTGGTAGGTGCTGGGGTGAACAGAGGTTGTAGGTGCTGGGGTGAAGAGAGGTTGTAGGTGCTGGGGTGACGAGAGGTTGTAGGTACTTGGGGTGAAGAGATGTGGTAGGTGCTGGGGTGACGAGTGAAGAGAGGGCGTAGGTGCTGGGGTGAAGAGAGGCCGTAGGTGCTGGGGTGAAGAGAGGTTGTAGGTGCTGGGGTGACGAGAGGTTGTAGGTACTTGGGGTGAAGAGAGGTGGTAGGTGCTGGGGTGAAGAGAGGTGGTAAGTGCTGTGGTGAACGGGTGAAGAGAGGCGGTAGGTGCTGGTGTGAAGAGGTGGTAGGTGCTGGGTGAAGAGAGGTGGTAGGTGCTGGGGTGAAGGGAGGTGGTAGGTACTGGGGTGAAGAGAGGTGGTAGGTGCTGGGGTGAAGAGAGGTGGTAGGTGCTGGGGTGAAGAGAGGCGGTAGGTACTTGGGGTGAAGAGAGGTGGTAGGTGCTGGGGTGAAGAGAGGTGGTAGGTGCTGGGGTGAACGGGTGAACAGAGGCGGTAGGTGCTGGTGTGAAGAGGTGGTAGGTGCTGGGTGAAGAAAGGTGGTAGGTGCTGGGGTGAAGGGAGGTGGTAGGTGCTGGGGTGAAGAGAGGTTGTAGGTGCTGGGGTGAACGGTTGAAGAGAGGCAGTAGGTGCTGGGGTGAAGAGAGGCCGTAGGTGCTGGGGTGAAGAGAGGTTGTAGGTGCTGGGGTGAAGAGAGGTTGTAGGTGCTGGGGTGAAGAGAGGTGGTAGGCGCTGGGGTGAAGTGAGGTGGTAGGTACTTGGGGTGAAGAGAGGTGGTAGGTGCTGGGGTGAAGAGAGGTGGTAGGTGCTGGGGTGAACTGGTATAGAGAGGCGGTATGTGCTGGGGTGAACGGGTGAAGAGAGGCGGTAGGTGCTAGGGTGAAGAGAGGTGGTAGGTGCTGGGGTGTTGAGAGGTGGTAGGTGTTGGGGTGAATGGGTGAAGATAGGCAGTAGGTGCTGGGGTGAAGAGAGGTGGTAGGTGCTGGGTGAAGAAAGGTGGTAGGTGCTGGGGTGAAGGGAGGTGGTAGGTGCTGGGGTGAAGGGAGGTGGTAGGTGCTGGGGTGAACGGGTGAAGAGAGGCGGTAGGTGCTAGGGTGAAGAGAGGTGGTAGGTGCTGGGGTGTTGAGAGGTGGTAGGTGTTGGGGTGAATGGGTGAAGATAGGCAGTAGGTGCTGGGGTGAAGAGAGGTGGTAGGTGCTGGGGTGAAGAGAGGTGCTAGGGTGAAGAGAGGTGGTAGGTGCTGGGGTGAAGAGAGGTCGTAGGTGCTCGGGTGAACGACTGAAGAGAGGTGGTAGGTGCTGGGGTGAAGAGAGGTGGTAGGTGCTGGGGTGAAGAGAGGTGGTAGGTACTTGGGGTGAAGAGAGGTGGTAGGTGCTGGGGTGAAGAGAGGTGGTAGGTGCTGGGGTGAACGGGTGAAGAGAGGCGGTAGGTGCTGGTGTGAAGAGGTGGTAGGTGCTGGGTGAAGAAAGGTGGTAGGTGCTGGGGTGAAGAGAGGCGGTAGGTGCTGGGGTGAAGAGAGGTGGTAGGTGGTGGGGTGAAGAGAGGTGGTAGGTGCTGGGGTGAAGAGAGGTTGTAGGTGCTGGGGTGAAGAGAGGTGGTAGGTGCTGGGGTGAAGAGATGTGGTAGGTGCTGGGGTGAACGAGTGAAGAAAGGCGGTAAGTGCTGGGGTGAAGAGAGGTTGTAGGTGCTGGGGTGAAGATTGGTTGTAGGTGCTAGGGTGAAGAGAGGTGTTAGGTGCTGGGGTGAAGACAGGTGGTAGGTGCTGGGGTGAAGAGAGGTGGTAGGTGCTGGGGTGAAGAGACGTGGTAGGTGCTGGGGTGAAGAGATGTGGTAGGTGCTGGGGTGAACGAGTGAAGAGAGGCCGTAGGTGCTGGGGTGAAGAGAGGCCGTAGGTGCTGGGGTGAAGAGAGGTTGTAGGTGCTGGGGTGAAGAGAGGTGGTAGGTGCTGAGGTGAAGAGAGGTGGTAGGTGCTGGGGTGAAGAGAGGTGGTAGGTGCTGGGGTGAAGAGAGGTGGTAGGTACTTGGGGTGAAGAGAGGTGGTAGGTGCTGGGGTAAAGAGAGGTGGTAGGTGCTGGGGTGAACGGGTGAAGAGAGGCAGTAGGTGCTGGTGTGAAGAGGTGGTAGGTGCTGGGTGAAGAAAGGTGGTAGGTGCTGGGGTGAAGGGAGGTGGTAGGTGCTGGGGTGAAGGGAGGTGGTAGGTGCTGGGGTGAATGGGTGAAGAGAGGCAGTAGGTGCTAGGGTGAAGAGAGGTGGTAAGTGCTGGGGCGAAGAGAGGCGGTAGGTGCTGGGGTGAAGACAGGTGGTAGGTGCTGGGCTGAAGAGAGGTGGTAGGTGCTGGGCTGAAGAGAGGTGGTAGGTGCTGGGGTGAAGAGATGTGGTAGGTGCTGGGGTGAACGAGTGAAGAGAGGCGGGAAGTGCTGGGATGAAGAGAGGTTGTAGGTGCTGGGGTGAAGATTGGTTGTAGGTGCTAGAGGTGGTAGGTACTTGGGGTGAAGAGAGGTGGTAGGTGCTGGGGTGACGAGAGGTGGTAGGTGCTGGGGTGAACGGGTGAAGAGAGGCGGTAGGTGCTGGTGTGAAGAGGTGGTAGGTGCTGGGTAAAGAAAGGTGGTAGGTGCTGGGGTGAAGGGAGGTGGTAGGTGCTGGGGTGAAGGGAGGTGATAGGTGCTGGGGTGAACGGGTGAAGAGAGGCGGTAGTTGCTAGGGTGAAGAGAGGTGGTAGGTGCTGGGGTGAAGAGAGGCGGTAGGTGCTGGGGTGAAGAGAGTTGGTAGGTGCTGGGGTGAAGAGAGGTGGTAGGTTCTGGGGTGAAGAGAGGTGGTAGGTGCTGGGGTGAAGAGATGTGGTAGGTGCTGGGGTGAACGAGTGAAGAGAGGCGGTAAGTGCTGGGATGAAGAGAGGTTGTAGGTGCTGGGGTGAAGATTGGTTGTAGGTGCTAGGATGAAGAGAGGTGGTAGGTGCTGGGGTGAAGAGAGGTGGTAGGTGCTGGGCTGAAGATAGGTGGTAGGTGCTGGGGTGAAGAGAGGTGGTAGGTACTTGGGGTGAAGAGAGGTGGTAGGTACTGGGGTGAACGGGTGAAGACAGGCGGTAGGTGCTGGTGTGAAGAGGTGGTAGGTGCTGGGTGAAGAAAGGTGGTAGGTGCTGGGGTGAAGGGAGGTGGTAGGTGCTGGGGTGAAGGGAGGCGGTAGGTGCTGGGGTGAACGGGTGAAGAGAGGCGGTAGGTGATAGGGTGAAGAGAGGTGGTAGGTGCTGGGGTGAAGAGAGGCGGTTGGTGCTGGGGTGAAGAGAGGTGGTAGGTGCTGGGGTGAAGAGATGTGGTAGGTGCTGGGGTGAACGAGTGAAGAGAGGCGGTAAGTGCTGGGATGAAGAGAGGTTGTAGGTGCTGGGGTGAAGATTGGTTGTAGGTGCTAGGGTGAAGAGAGGTGGTAGGTGCTGGGCTAAAGAGAGGTGGTAGGTGCTGGGCTGAAGATAGGTGGTAGGTGCTGGGGTGAAGAGAGGTGGTAGGTACTTGGGGTGAAGAGAGGTGGAGGGTGCTGGGGTGAAGAGAGGTGGTAGGTGCTGGGGTGAACGGTTGAAGAGAGGCAGTAGGTGCTGGGGTGAAGAGAGGCCGTAGGTGCTGGGGTGAAGAGAGGTTGTAGGTGCTGGGGTGAAGAGAGGTTGTAGGTGCTGGCGTGAAGAGAGGTGGTAGGTGCTGGGGTGAAGAGAGGTGGTAGGTACTTGGGGTGAAGAGAGGTGGTAGGTGCTGGGGTGAAGAGAGGTGGTAGGTGCTGGGGTGAACGGGTGAAGAGAGGCGGTAGGTGCTGGGGTGAGCGGATGAAGAGAGGCGGTAGGTGCTAGGGTGAAGAGAGGTGGTAGGTGCTGGGGTGTTGAGAGGTGGTAGGTGTTGGGGTGAATGGGTGAAGATAGGCAGTAGGTGCTGGGGTGAAGAGAGGTGGTAGGTGCTGGGGTGAAGAGAGGTGCTAGGGTGAAGAGAGGTGGTAGGTGCTGGGGTGAAGAGAGGTCGTAGGTGCTGGGGTGAATGACTGAATAGAGGTGGTAGGTGCTGGGGTGAAGAGAGGTGGTAGGTGCTGGGGTGAAGAGAGGTGGTAGGTGCTGGGGTGAAGAGAGGTGGTAGGTACTTGGGATGAAGAGAGGTGGTAGGTGCTGGGGTGAAGAGAGGTGGTAGGTGCTGGAGTGAACGGGTGAAGAGAGGCGGTAGGTGCTGGTGTGAAGAGGTGGTAGGTGCTGGGTGAAGAAAGGTGGTAGGTGCTGGGGTGAAGGGAGGTGGTAGGTGCTGGGGTGAAGGGAGGTGGTAGGTGCTGGGGTGAACGGGTGAAGAAAGGCGGTAGGTGCTAGGGTGAAGAGAGGTGGTAGGTGCTGGGGTGAAGAGAGGCGGTAGGTGCTGGGGTGAAGAGAGGTGGTAGGTGCTGGGGTGAAGAGAGGTGGTAGGTGCTGGGGTGAAGAGATGTGGTAGGTGCTGGGGTGAACGAGTGAAGAGAGGCGGTAAGTGCTGGGATGAAGAGAGGTTGTAGGTGCTGGGGTGAAGAGTGGTTGTAGGTGCTAGGGTGAAGAGAGGTGTTAGGTGCTGGGGTGAAGAGAGGTGGTAGGTGCTGGAGTGAAGAGAGGTGGTAGGTACTTGGGGTGAAGAGAGGTGGTTGGTGCTGGGGTGAAGAGAGGTGGTAGGTGCTGGGGTGAACGGGTGAAGAGAGGCGGTAGGTGCTGGTGTGAAGAGGTGGTAGGTGCTGGGTGAAGAAAGGTGGTAGGTGCTGGGGTGAAGGGAGGTGGTAGGTGCTGGGGTGAAGGGAGGTGGTAGGTGCTGGGGTGAACGGGTGAAGAGAGGCGGAAGGTGCTAGGGTGAAGAGAGGTGGTAGGTGCTGGGGTGAAGAGAGGCGGTAGGTGCTGGGGTGAAGAGAGGTGGTAGGTGCTGGGGTGAAGAGAGGTGGTAGGTGCTGGGGTGAAGAGAGGTGGTAGGTGCTGGGGTGAAGAGATGTGGTAAGTGCTGGGGTGAACGAGTGAAGAGAAGCGGTAAGTGCTGGGATGAAGAGAGGTTGTAGGTGCTGGGGTGAAGATTGGTTGTAGGTGCTAGGGTGAAGAGAGGTGGTAGGTGCTGGGGTGAAGGGAGGTGGTAAGTGCTGGGGTGAAGGGAGGTGGTAGGTGCTGGGGTGAACGGGTGAAGAAAGGCGGTAGGTGCTAGGGTGAAGAGAGGTGGGAGGTGCTGGGGTGAAGAGAGGCGGTAGGTGCTGGGGGGAAGAGAGGTGGTAGGTGCTGGGGTGAAGAGAGGTGGTAGGTGCTGGGGTGAAGAGATGTGGTAGGTGCTGGGGTGAACGAGTGAAGAGAGGCGGTAAGTGCTGGGATGAAGAGAGGTTGTAGGTGCTGGGGTGAAGAGTGGTTGTAGGTGCTAGGGTGAAGAGAGGTGTTAGGTGCTGGGGTGAAGAGAGGTGGTAGGTGCTGGAGTGAAGGGAGGTGGTAGGTACTTGGGGTGAAGAGAGGTGGTAGGTGCTGGGGTGAAGAGAGGTGGTAGGTGCTGGGGTGAACGGGTGAAGAGAGGCGGTAGGTGCTGGTGTGAAGAGGTGATAGGTGCTGGGTGAAGAAAGGTGGTAGGTGCTGGGGTGAAGGGAGGTGGTAGGTGCTGGGGTGAAGGGAGGTGGTAGGTGCTGGGGTGAACGGGTGAAGAGAGGTGGTAGGTGCTAGGGTGAAGAGAGGTGGTAGGTGCTGGGGTGAAGAGAGGCGGTAGGTGCTGGGGTGAAGAGAGGTGGTAGGTGCTGGGGTGAAGAGAGGTGGTAGGTGCTGGGGTGAAGAGAGGTGGTAGGTGCTGGGGTGAAGAGATGTGGTAGGTGCTGGGGTGAACGAGTGAAGAGAAGCGGTAAGTGCTGGGATGAAGAGAGGTTGTAGGTGCTGGGGTGAAGATTGGTTGTAGGTGCTAGGGTGAAGAGAGGTGGTAGGTGCTGGGGTGAAGAGAGGTGGTAGGTGCTGGGCTGAAGATAGGTGGTAGGTGCTGGGGTGAAGAGAGGTAGTAGGTACTTGGGATGAAGAGAGGTGGAGGGTGCTGGGGTGAAGAGAGGTGGTAGGTGCTGGGGTGAACGGTTGAAGAGAGGCAGTAGGTGCTGGGGTGAAGAGAGGTGGTAGGTGCTGGTGGTGAATAGAGGTGGTAGGTGCTGGGGTGAAGAGAGGTGGTAGGTGCTGGGGTGAAGAGATGTGGTAGGTGCTGGGGTGAACGAGTGAAGAGAGGCGGTAAGTGCTGGGATGAAGAGAGGTTGTAGGTGCTGGGGTGAAGAGTGGTTGTAGGTGCTAGGGTGAAGAGAGGTGTTAGGTGCTGGGGTGAAGAGAGGTGGTAGGTGCTGGAGTGAAGGGAGGTGGTAGGTACTTGGGGTGAAGAGAGGTGGTAGGTGCTGGGGTGAAGAGAGGTGGTAGGTGCTGGGGTGAACGGGTGAAGAGAGGCGGTAGGTGCTGGTGTGAAGAGGTGGTAGGTGCTGGGTGAAGAAAGGTGGTAGGTGCTGGGGTGAAGGGAGGTGGTAGGTGCTGGGGTGAAGGGAGGTGGTAGGTGCTGGGGTGAAGGGAGGTGGTAGGTGCTGGGGTGAACGGGTGAAGAAAGGCGGTAGGTGCTAGGTTGAAGAGAGGTGGTAGGTGCTGGGGTGAAGAGAGGCGGTAGGTGCTGGGGTGAAGAGAGGTGGTAGGTGCTGGGGTGAAGAGAGGTGGTAGGTGCTGGGGTGAAGAGATGTGGTAGGTGCTGGGGTGAACGAGTGAAGAGAAGCGGTAAGTGCTGGGATGAAGAGAGGTTGTAGGTGCTGGGGTGAAGATTGGTTGTAGGTGCTAGGGTGAAGAGAGGTGGTAGGTGCTGGGGTGAAGAGAGGTGGTAGGTGCTGGGCTGAAGATAGGTGGTAGGTGCTGGGGTGAAGAGAGGTAGTAGGTACTTGGGGTGAAGAGAGGTGGAGGGTGCTGGGGTGAAGAGAGGTGGTAGGTGCTGGGGTGAACGGTTGAAGAGAGGCAGTAGGTGCTGGGGTGAAGAGAGGTGGTAGGTGCTGGTGGTGAAGAGAGGTGGTAGGTGCTGGGGTGAAGAGAGGTGGTAGGTGCTGGGGTGAAGAGATGTGGTAGGTGCTGGGGTGAACGCGTGAAGAGAGGCGGTAAGTGCTGGGATGAAGAGAGGTTGTAGGTGCTGGGGTGAAGATTGGTTGTAGGTGCTAGGGTGAAGAGAGGTGTTAGGTGCTGGGGTAAAGAGAGGTGGTAGGTGCTGGGGTGAAGAGAGGTGGTAGGTACTTGGGGTGAAGAGAGGTGGTAGGTGCTGGGGTGAAGAGAGGTGGTAGGTGCTGGGGTGAACGGGTGAAGAGAGGCGGTAGGTGCTGGTGTGAAGAGGTGGTAGGTGCTGGGTGAAGAAAGGTGGTAGGTGCTGGGGTGAAGGGAGGTGGTAGGTGCTGGGGTGAAGGGAGGTGGTAGGTGCTGGGGTGAATGGGTGAAGAGAGGCGGTAGGTGCTAGGGTGAAGAGAGGTGTTAGGTGCTGGGGTGAAGAGAGGCGGTAGGTGCTGGGGTGAAGAGAGGTGGTAGGTGCTGGGGTGAAGAGAGGTCGTAGGTGCTGGGGTGAAGAGAGGTCGTAGGTGCTGGGGTGAATGACTGAAGAGAGGTGGTAGGTGCTGGGGTGAAGAGAGGTGGTAGGTGCTGGGGTGAAGAGAGGTGGTAGGTGCTGGGGTGAAGAGAGGTGGTAGGTACTTGGGGTGAAGAGAGGTGGTAGGTGCTGGGGTGAAGAGAGGTGGTAGGTGCTGGAGTGAACGGGTGAAGAGAGGCGGTAGGTGCTGGTGTGAAGAGGTGGTAGGTGCTGGGTGAAGAAAGGTGGTAGGTGCTGGGGTGAAGGGAGGTGGTAGGTGCTGGGGTGAAGGGAGGTGGTAGGTGCTGGGGTGAACGGGTGAAAAAAGGTGGTAGGTGCTAGGTTGAAGAGAGGTGGTAGGTGCTGGGGTGAAGAGAGGCGGTAGGTGCTGGGGTGAAGAGAGGTGGTAGGTGCTGGGGTGAAGAGAGGTGGTAGGTGCTGGGGTGAAGAGATGTGGTAGGTGCTGGGGTGAACGAGTGAAGAGAGGCGGTAAGTGCTGGGATGAAGAGAGGTTGTAGGTGCTGGGGTGAAGAGTGGTTGTAGGTGCTAGGGTGAAGAGAGGTGTTAGGTGCTGGAGTGAAGAGAGGTGGTTGGTGCTGGAGTGAAGAGAGGTGGTAGGTACTTGGGGTGAAGAGAGGTGGTAGGTGCTGGGGTGAAGAGAGGTGGTAGGTGCTGGGGTGAACGGGTGAATTGAGGCGGTAGGTGCTGCTGTGAAGAGGTGGTAGGTGCTGGGTGAAGAAAGGTGGTAGGTGCTGGGGTGAAGAGAGGTGGAGGGTGCTGGGGTGAAGAGAGGTGGTAGGTGCTGGGGTGAACGGTTGAAGAGAGGCGGTAAGTGCTGGGATGAAGAGAGGTTGTAGGTGCTGGGGTGAAGATTGGTTGTAGGTGCTAGGGTGAAGAGAGGTGTTAGGTGCTGGGGTAAAGAGAGGTGGTAGGTGCTGGGTGAAGAGAGGTGGTAGGTACTTGGGGTGAAGAGAGGTGGTAGGTGCTGGGGTGAAGAGAGGTGGTAGGTGCTGGGGTGAACGGGTGAAGAGAGGCGGTAGGTGCTGGTGTGAAGAGGTGGTAGGTGCTGGGTGAAGAAAGGTGGTAGGTGCTGGGGTGAAGGGAGGTGGTAGGTGCTGGGGTGAAGGGAGGTGGTAGGTGCTGGGGTGAATGGGTGAAGAGAGGCGGTAGGTGCTAGGGTGAAGAGAGGTGGTAGGTGCTGGGGTGAAGAGAGGCGGTAGGTGCTGGGGTGAAGAGAGGTGGTAGGTGCTGGGGTGAAGAGAGGTGGTAGGTGCTGGGGTGAAGAGATGTGGTAGGTGCTGGGGTGAACGAGTGAAGAGAGGCGGTAAGTGCTGGGATGAAGAGAGGTTGTAGGTGCTGGGGTGAAGATTGGTTGTAGGTGCTAGGGTGAAGAGAGGTGGTAGGGGCTGGGGTGAAGAGAGGTGGTAGGTGCTGGGCTGAAGATAGGTGGTAGGTGCTGGGGTGAAGAGAGGTGGTAGGTACTTGGGGTGAAGAGAGGTGGTAGGTGCTGGGGTGAAGAGAGGTGGTAGGTGCTGGGGTGAACGGGTGAAGAGAGGCGGTAGGTGCTGGTGTGAAGAGGTGGTAGGTGCTGGGTGAAGAAAGGTGGTAGGTGCTGGGGTGAAGGGAGGTGGTAGGTGGTGGGGTGAAGGGAGGTGGTAGGTGCTGGGGTGAACGGGTGAAGAAAGGTGGTAGGTGCTAGGGTGAAGAGAGGTGGTAGGTGCTGGGGTGAAGAGAGGCGGTAGGTGCTGGGGTGAAGAGAGGTGGTAGGTGCTGGGGTGAAGAGTGGTGGTAGGTGCTGGGGTGAAGAGATGTGGTAGGTGCTGGGGTGAACGAGTGAAGAGAGGTGGTAAGTGCTGGGATGAAGAGAGGTTGTAGGTGCTGGGGTGAAGATTGGTTGTAGGTGCTAGGGTGAAGAGAGGTGTTAGGTGCTGGGGTGAAGAGAGGTGGTAGGTGCTGAGGTGAAGAGAGGTGGTAGGTGCTGGGGTGAAGAGAGGTGGTAGGTGCTGGGGTGAAGAGAGGTGGTAGGTACTTGGGGTGAAGAGAGGTGGTAGGTGCTGGGGTAAAGAGAGGTGGTAGGTGCTGGGGTGAACGGGTGAAGAGAGGCAGTAGGTGCTGGTGTGAAGAGGTGGTAGGTGCTGGGTGAAGAAAGGTGGTAGGTGCTGGGGTGAAGGGAGGTGGTAGGTGCTGGGGTGAAGGGAGGTGGTAGGTGCTGGGGTGAATGGGTGAAGAGAGGCAGTAGGTGCTAGGGTGAAGAGAGGTGGTAAGTGCTGGGGCGAAGAGAGGCGGTAGGTGCTGGGGTGAAGACAGGTGGTAGGTGCTGGGCTGAAGAGAGGTGGTAGGTGCTGGGCTGAAGAGAGGTGGTAGGTGCTGGGGTGAAGAGATGTGGTAGGTGCTGGGGTGAACGAGTGAAGAGAGGCGGGAAGTGCTGGGATGAAGAGAGGTTGTAGGTGCTGGGGTGAAGATTGGTTGTAGGTGCTAGAGGTGGTAGGTACTTGGGGTGAAGAGAGGTGGTAGGTGCTGGGGTGACGAGAGGTGGTAGGTGCTGGGGTGAACGGGTGAAGAGAGGCGGTAGGTGCTGGTGTGAAGAGGTGGTAGGTGCTGGGTAAAGAAAGGTGGTAGGTGCTGGGGTGAAGGGAGGTGGTAGGTGCTGGGGTGAAGGGAGGTGATAGGTGCTGGGGTGAACGGGTGAAGAGAGGCGGTAGTTGCTAGGGTGAAGAGAGGTGGTAGGTGCTGGGGTGAAGAGAGGCGGTAGGTGCTGGGGTGAAGAGAGGTGGTAGGTGCTGGGGTGAAGAGAGGTGGTAGGTTCTGGGGTGAAGAGAGGTGGTAGGTGCTGGGGTGAAGAGATGTGGTAGGTGCTGGGGTGAACGAGTGAAGAGAGGCGGTAAGTGCTGGGATGAAGAGAGGTTGTAGGTGCTGGGGTGAAGATTGGTTGTAGGTGCTAGGATGAAGAGAGGTGGTAGGTGCTGGGGTGAAGAGAGGTGGTAGGTGCTGGGCTGAAGATAGGTGGTAGGTGCTGGGGTGAAGAGAGGTGGTAGGTACTTGGGGTGAAGAGAGGTGGTAGGTACTGGGGTGAACGGGTGAAGACAGGCGGTAGGTGCTGGTGTGAAGAGGTGGTAGGTGCTGGGTGAAGAAAGGTGGTAGGTGCTGGGGTGAAGGGAGGTGGTAGGTGCTGGGGTGAAGGGAGGCGGTAGGTGCTGGGGTGAACGGGTGAAGAGAGGCGGTAGGTGATAGGGTGAAGAGAGGTGGTAGGTGCTGGGGTGAAGAGAGGCGGTTGGTGCTGGGGTGAAGAGAGGTGGTAGGTGCTGGGGTGAAGAGATGTGGTAGGTGCTGGGGTGAACGAGTGAAGAGAGGCGGTAAGTGCTGGGATGAAGAGAGGTTGTAGGTGCTGGGGTGAAGATTGGTTGTAGGTGCTAGGGTGAAGAGAGGTGGTAGGTGCTGGGCTAAAGAGAGGTGGTAGGTGCTGGGCTGAAGATAGGTGGTAGGTGCTGGGGTGAAGAGAGGTGGTAGGTACTTGGGGTGAAGAGAGGTGGAGGGTGCTGGGGTGAAGAGAGGTGGTAGGTGCTGGGGTGAACGGTTGAAGAGAGGCAGTAGGTGCTGGGGTGAAGAGAGGCCGTAGGTGCTGGGGTGAAGAGAGGTTGTAGGTGCTGGGGTGAAGAGAGGTTGTAGGTGCTGGCGTGAAGAGAGGTGGTAGGTGCTGGGGTGAAGAGAGGTGGTAGGTACTTGGGGTGAAGAGAGGTGGTAGGTGCTGGGGTGAAGAGAGGTGGTAGGTGCTGGGGTGAACGGGTGAAGAGAGGCGGTAGGTGCTGGGGTGAGCGGATGAAGAGAGGCGGTAGGTGCTAGGGTGAAGAGAGGTGGTAGGTGCTGGGGTGTTGAGAGGTGGTAGGTGTTGGGGTGAATGGGTGAAGATAGGCAGTAGGTGCTGGGGTGAAGAGAGGTGGTAGGTGCTGGGGTGAAGAGAGGTGCTAGGGTGAAGAGAGGTGGTAGGTGCTGGGGTGAAGAGAGGTCGTAGGTGCTGGGGTGAATGACTGAATAGAGGTGGTAGGTGCTGGGGTGAAGAGAGGTGGTAGGTGCTGGGGTGAAGAGAGGTGGTAGGTGCTGGGGTGAAGAGAGGTGGTAGGTACTTGGGATGAAGAGAGGTGGTAGGTGCTGGGGTGAAGAGAGGTGGTAGGTGCTGGAGTGAACGGGTGAAGAGAGGCGGTAGGTGCTGGTGTGAAGAGGTGGTAGGTGCTGGGTGAAGAAAGGTGGTAGGTGCTGGGGTGAAGGGAGGTGGTAGGTGCTGGGGTGAAGGGAGGTGGTAGGTGCTGGGGTGAACGGGTGAAGAAAGGCGGTAGGTGCTAGGGTGAAGAGAGGTGGTAGGTGCTGGGGTGAAGAGAGGCGGTAGGTGCTGGGGTGAAGAGAGGTGGTAGGTGCTGGGGTGAAGAGAGGTGGTAGGTGCTGGGGTGAAGAGATGTGGTAGGTGCTGGGGTGAACGAGTGAAGAGAGGCGGTAAGTGCTGGGATGAAGAGAGGTTGTAGGTGCTGGGGTGAAGAGTGGTTGTAGGTGCTAGGGTGAAGAGAGGTGTTAGGTGCTGGGGTGAAGAGAGGTGGTAGGTGCTGGAGTGAAGAGAGGTGGTAGGTACTTGGGGTGAAGAGAGGTGGTTGGTGCTGGGGTGAAGAGAGGTGGTAGGTGCTGGGGTGAACGGGTGAAGAGAGGCGGTAGGTGCTGGTGTGAAGAGGTGGTAGGTGCTGGGTGAAGAAAGGTGGTAGGTGCTGGGGTGAAGGGAGGTGGTAGGTGCTGGGGTGAAGGGAGGTGGTAGGTGCTGGGGTGAACGGGTGAAGAGAGGCGGAAGGTGCTAGGGTGAAGAGAGGTGGTAGGTGCTGGGGTGAAGAGAGGCGGTAGGTGCTGGGGTGAAGAGAGGTGGTAGGTGCTGGGGTGAAGAGAGGTGGTAGGTGCTGGGGTGAAGAGAGGTGGTAGGTGCTGGGGTGAAGAGATGTGGTAAGTGCTGGGGTGAACGAGTGAAGAGAAGCGGTAAGTGCTGGGATGAAGAGAGGTTGTAGGTGCTGGGGTGAAGATTGGTTGTAGGTGCTAGGGTGAAGAGAGGTGGTAGGTGCTGGGGTGAAGGGAGGTGGTAAGTGCTGGGGTGAAGGGAGGTGGTAGGTGCTGGGGTGAACGGGTGAAGAAAGGCGGTAGGTGCTAGGGTGAAGAGAGGTGGGAGGTGCTGGGGTGAAGAGAGGCGGTAGGTGCTGGGGGGAAGAGAGGTGGTAGGTGCTGGGGTGAAGAGAGGTGGTAGGTGCTGGGGTGAAGAGATGTGGTAGGTGCTGGGGTGAACGAGTGAAGAGAGGCGGTAAGTGCTGGGATGAAGAGAGGTTGTAGGTGCTGGGGTGAAGAGTGGTTGTAGGTGCTAGGGTGAAGAGAGGTGTTAGGTGCTGGGGTGAAGAGAGGTGGTAGGTGCTGGAGTGAAGGGAGGTGGTAGGTACTTGGGGTGAAGAGAGGTGGTAGGTGCTGGGGTGAAGAGAGGTGGTAGGTGCTGGGGTGAACGGGTGAAGAGAGGCGGTAGGTGCGGGTGTGAAGAGGTGATAGGTGCTGGGTGAAGAAAGGTGGTAGGTGCTGGGGTGAAGGGAGGTGGTAGGTGCTGGGGTGAAGGGAGGTGGTAGGTGCTGGGGTGAACGGGTGAAGAGAGGTGGTAGGTGCTAGGGTGAAGAGAGGTGGTAGGTGCTGGGGTGAAGAGAGGCGGTAGGTGCTGGGGTGAAGAGAGGTGGTAGGTGCTGGGGTGAAGAGAGGTGGTAGGTGCTGGGGTGAAGAGAGGTGGTAGGTGCTGGGGTGAAGAGATGTGGTAGGTGCTGGGGTGAACGAGTGAAGAGAAGCGGTAAGTGCTGGGATGAAGAGAGGTTGTAGGTGCTGGGGTGAAGATTGGTTGTAGGTGCTAGGGTGAAGAGAGGTGGTAGGTGCTGGGGTGAAGAGAGGTGGTAGGTGCTGGGCTGAAGATAGGTGGTAGGTGCTGGGGTGAAGAGAGGTAGTAGGTACTTGGGATGAAGAGAGGTGGAGGGTGCTGGGGTGAAGAGAGGTGGTAGGTGCTGGGGTGAACGGTTGAAGAGAGGCAGTAGGTGCTGGGGTGAAGAGAGGTGGTAGGTGCTGGTGGTGAATAGAGGTGGTAGGTGCTGGGGTGAAGAGAGGTGGTAGGTGCTGGGGTGAAGAGATGTGGTAGGTGCTGGGGTGAACGAGTGAAGAGAGGCGGTAAGTGCTGGGATGAAGAGAGGTTGTAGGTGCTGGGGTGAAGAGTGGTTGTAGGTGCTAGGGTGAAGAGAGGTGTTAGGTGCTGGGGTGAAGAGAGGTGGTAGGTGCTGGAGTGAAGGGAGGTGGTAGGTACTTGGGGTGAAGAGAGGTGGTAGGTGCTGGGGTGAAGAGAGGTGGTAGGTGCTGGGGTGAACGGGTGAAGAGAGGCGGTAGGTGCTGGTGTGAAGAGGTGGTAGGTGCTGGGTGAAGAAAGGTGGTAGGTGCTGGGGTGAAGGGAGGTGGTAGGTGCTGGGGTGAAGGGAGGTGGTAGGTGCTGGGGTGAAGGGAGGTGGTAGGTGCTGGGGTGAACGGGTGAAGAAAGGCGGTAGGTGCTAGGTTGAAGAGAGGTGGTAGGTGCTGGGGTGAAGAGAGGCGGTAGGTGCTGGGGTGAAGAGAGGTGGTAGGTGCTGGGGTGAAGAGAGGTGGTAGGTGCTGGGGTGAAGAGATGTGGTAGGTGCTGGGGTGAACGAGTGAAGAGAAGCGGTAAGTGCTGGGATGAAGAGAGGTTGTAGGTGCTGGGGTGAAGATTGGTTGTAGGTGCTAGGGTGAAGAGAGGTGGTAGGTGCTGGGGTGAAGAGAGGTGGTAGGTGCTGGGCTGAAGATAGGTGGTAGGTGCTGGGGTGAAGAGAGGTAGTAGGTACTTGGGGTGAAGAGAGGTGGAGGGTGCTGGGGTGAAGAGAGGTGGTAGGTGCTGGGGTGAACGGTTGAAGAGAGGCAGTAGGTGCTGGGGTGAAGAGAGGTGGTAGGTGCTGGTGGTGAAGAGAGGTGGTAGGTGCTGGGGTGAAGAGAGGTGGTAGGTGCTGGGGTGAAGAGATGTGGTAGGTGCTGGGGTGAACGCGTGAAGAGAGGCGGTAAGTGCTGGGATGAAGAGAGGTTGTAGGTGCTGGGGTGAAGATTGGTTGTAGGTGCTAGGGTGAAGAGAGGTGTTAGGTGCTGGGGTAAAGAGAGGTGGTAGGTGCTGGGGTGAAGAGAGGTGGTAGGTACTTGGGGTGAAGAGAGGTGGTAGGTGCTGGGGTGAAGAGAGGTGGTAGGTGCTGGGGTGAACGGGTGAAGAGAGGCGGTAGGTGCTGGTGTGAAGAGGTGGTAGGTGCTGGGTGAAGAAAGGTGGTAGGTGCTGGGGTGAAGGGAGGTGGTAGGTGCTGGGGTGAAGGGAGGTGGTAGGTGCTGGGGTGAATGGGTGAAGAGAGGCGGTAGGTGCTAGGGTGAAGAGAGGTGTTAGGTGCTGGGGTGAAGAGAGGCGGTAGGTGCTGGGGTGAAGAGAGGTGGTAGGTGCTGGGGTGAAGAGAGGTCGTAGGTGCTGGGGTGAAGAGAGGTCGTAGGTGCTGGGGTGAATGACTGAAGAGAGGTGGTAGGTGCTGGGGTGAAGAGAGGTGGTAGGTGCTGGGGTGAAGAGAGGTGGTAGGTGCTGGGGTGAAGAGAGGTGGTAGGTACTTGGGGTGAAGAGAGGTGGTAGGTGCTGGGGTGAAGAGAGGTGGTAGGTGCTGGAGTGAACGGGTGAAGAGAGGCGGTAGGTGCTGGTGTGAAGAGGTGGTAGGTGCTGGGTGAAGAAAGGTGGTAGGTGCTGGGGTGAAGGGAGGTGGTAGGTGCTGGGGTGAAGGGAGGTGGTAGGTGCTGGGGTGAACGGGTGAAGAAAGGTGGTAGGTGCTAGGTTGAAGAGAGGTGGTAGGTGCTGGGGTGAAGAGAGGCGGTAGGTGCTGGGGTGAAGAGAGGTGGTAGGTGCTGGGGTGAAGAGAGGTGGTAGGTGCTGGGGTGAAGAGATGTGGTAGGTGCTGGGGTGAACGAGTGAAGAGAGGCGGTAAGTGCTGGGATGAAGAGAGGTTGTAGGTGCTGGGGTGAAGAGTGGTTGTAGGTGCTAGGGTGAAGAGAGGTGTTAGGTGCTGGAGTGAAGAGAGGTGGTTGGTGCTGGAGTGAAGAGAGGTGGTAGGTACTTGGGGTGAAGAGAGGTGGTAGGTGCTGGGGTGAAGAGAGGTGGTAGGTGCTGGGGTGAACGGGTGAATTGAGGCGGTAGGTGCTGCTGTGAAGAGGTGGTAGGTGCTGGGTGAAGAAAGGTGGTAGGTGCTGGGGTGAAGAGAGGTGGAGGGTGCTGGGGTGAAGAGAGGTGGTAGGTGCTGGGGTGAACGGTTGAAGAGAGGCGGTAAGTGCTGGGATGAAGAGAGGTTGTAGGTGCTGGGGTGAAGATTGGTTGTAGGTGCTAGGGTGAAGAGAGGTGTTAGGTGCTGGGGTAAAGAGAGGTGGTAGGTGCTGGGGTGAAGAGAGGTGGTAGGTACTTGGGGTGAAGAGAGGTGGTAGGTGCTGGGGTGAAGAGAGGTGGTAGGTGCTGGGGTGAACGGGTGAAGAGAGGCGGTAGGTGCTGGTGTGAAGAGGTGGTAGGTGCTGGGTGAAGAAAGGTGGTAGGTGCTGGGGTGAAGGGAGGTGGTAGGTGCTGGGGTGAAGGGAGGTGGTAGGTGCTGGGGTGAATGGGTGAAGAGAGGCGGTAGGTGCTAGGGTGAAGAGAGGTGGTAGGTGCTGGGGTGAAGAGAGGCGGTAGGTGCTGGGGTGAAGAGAGGTGGTAGGTGCTGGGGTGAAGAGAGGTGGTAGGTGCTGGGGTGAAGAGATGTGGTAGGTGCTGGGGTGAACGAGTGAAGAGAGGCGGTAAGTGCTGGGATGAAGAGAGGTTGTAGGTGCTGGGGTGAAGATTGGTTGTAGGTGCTAGGGTGAAGAGAGGTGGTAGGGGCTGGGGTGAAGAGAGGTGGTAGGTGCTGGGCTGAAGATAGGTGGTAGGTGCTGGGGTGAAGAGAGGTGGTAGGTACTTGGGGTGAAGAGAGGTGGTAGGTGCTGGGGTGAAGAGAGGTGGTAGGTGCTGGGGTGAACGGGTGAAGAGAGGCGGTAGGTGCTGGTGTGAAGAGGTGGTAGGTGCTGGGTGAAGAAAGGTGGTAGGTGCTGGGGTGAAGGGAGGTGGTAGGTGGTGGGGTGAAGGGAGGTGGTAGGTGCTGGGGTGAACGGGTGAAGAAAGGTGGTAGGTGCTAGGGTGAAGAGAGGTGGTAGGTGCTGGGGTGAATAGAGGCGGTAGGTGCTGGGGTGAAGAGAGGTGGTAGGTGCTGGGGTGAAGAGTGGTGGTAGGTGCTGGGGTGAAGAGATGTGGTAGGTGCTGGGGTGAACGAGTGAAGAGAGGTGGTAAGTGCTGGGATGAAGAGAGGTTGTAGGTGCTGGGGTGAAGATTGGTTGTAGGTGCTAGGGTGAAGAGAGGTGTTAGGTGCTGGGGTGAAGAGAGGTGGTAGGTGCTGGGGTGAAGAGAGGTGGTAGGTACTTGGGGTGAAGAGAGGTGGTAGGTGCTGGGGTGAAGAGAGGTGGTAGGTACTGGGGTGAACGGGTGAAGACAGGCGGTAGGTGCTGGTGTGAAGAGGTGGTAGGTGCTGGGTGAAGAAAGGTGGTAGGTGCTGGGGTGAAGGGAGGTGGTAGGTGCTGGGGTGAAGGGAGGCGGTAGGTGCTGGGGTGAACGGGTGAAGAGAGGCGGTAGGTGATAGGGTGAAGAGAGGTGGTAGGTGCTGGGGTGAAGAGAGGCGGTAGGTGCTGGGGTGAAGAGAGGTGGTAGGTGCTGGGGTGAAGATTGGTTGTAGGTGCTAGGGTGAAGAGAGGTGGTAGGTGCTGGGCTGAAGAGAGGTGGTAGGTGCTGGGCTGAAGATAGGTGGTAGGTGCTGGGGTGAAGAGAGGTGGTAGGTACTTGGGGTGAAGAGAGGTGGAGGGTGCTGGGGTGAAGAGAGGTGGTAGGTGCTGGGGTGAACGGTTGAAGAGAGGCAGTAGGTGCTGGGGTGAAGAGAGGCCGTACGTGCTGGGGTGAAGAGAGGTTGTAGGTGCTGGGGTGAAGAGAGGTTGTAGGTGCTGGGGTGAAGAGAGGTGGTAGGTGCTGGGGTGAAGAGAGGTGGTAGGTGCTGGGGTGAACGGGTGAAGAGAGGCGGCAGGTGCTGGGGTGAACGGGTGAAGAGAGGCGGTAGGTGCTAGGGTGAAGAGAGGTGGTAGGTGCTGGGGTGTTGAGAGGTGGTAGGTGTTGGGGTGAATGGGTGAAGATAGGCAGTAGGTGCTGGGGTGAAGAGAGGTGGTAGGTGCTGGGGTGAAGAGAGGTGCTAGGGTGAAGAGAGGTGGTAGGTGCTGGGGTGAAGAGAGGTCGTAGGTGCTGGGGTGAATGACTGAAGAGAGGTGGTAGGTGCTGGGGTGAAGAGAGGTGGTAGGTGCTGGGGTGAAGAGATGTGGTAGGTGCTGGGGTGAATGAGTGAAGAGAGGCCGTAGGTGCTGGGGTGAAGAGAGGCCATAGGTGCTGGGGTGAAGAGAGGTTGTAGGTGCTGGGGTGAAGAGAGGTGGTAGGTGCTGGGGTGAAGAGAGGTGGTAGGTACTGGGGTGAAGAGAGGTGGTAGGTACTTGGGGTGAAGAGAGGTGGTAGGTGCTGGGGTGAAGAGAGGTGGTAGGTGCTGGAGTGAACGGGTGAAGAGAGGCGGTAGGTGCTGGTGTGAAGAGGTGGTAGGTGCTGGGTGAAGAAAGGTGGTAGGTGCTGGGGTGAAGGGAGGTGGTAGGTGCTGGGGTGAAGGGAGGTGGTAGGTGCTGGGGTGAACGGGTGAAGAAAGGCGGTAGGTGCTAGGGTGAAGAGAGGTGGTAGGTGCTGGGGTGAAGAGAGGCGGTAGGTGCTGGGGTGAAGAGAGGTGGTAGGTGCTGGGGTGAAGAGATGTGGTAGGTGCTGGGGTGAACGAGTGAAGAGAGGCGGTAAGTGCTGGGATGAAGAGAGGTTGTAGGTGCTGGGGTGAAGAGTGGTTGTAGGTGCTAGGGTGAAGAGAGGTGTTAGGTGCTGGGGTGAAGAGAGGTGGTAGGTGCTGGAGTGAAGAGAGGTGGTAGGTACTTGGGGTGAAGAGAGGTGGTAGGTGCTGGGGTGAAGAGAGGTGGTAGGTGCTGGGGTGAACGGGTGAAGAGAGGCGGTAGGTGCTGGTGTGAAGAGGTGGTAGGTGCTGGGTGAAGAAAGGTGGTAGGTGCTGGGGTGAAGGGAGGTGGTAGGTGCTGGGGTGAAGGGAGGTGGTAGGTGCTGGGGTGAACGGGTGAAGAGAGGCGGTAGGTGCTAGGGTGAAGAGAGGTGGTAGGTGCTGGGGTGAAGAGAGGCGGTAGGTGCTGGGGTGAAGAGAGGTGGTAGGTGCTGGGGTGAAGAGAGGTGGTAGGTGCTGGGGTGAAGAGAGGTGGTAGGTGCTGGGGTGAAGAGATGTGGTAGGTGCTGGGGTGAACGAGTGAAGAGAAGCGGTAAGTGCTGGGATGAAGAGAGGTTGTAGGTGCTGGGGTGAAGATTGGTTGTAGGTGCTAGGGTGAAGAGAGGTGGTAGGTGCTGGGGTGAAGAGAGGTGGTAGGTGCTGGGCTGAAGATAGGTGGTAGGTGCTGGGGTGAAGAGAGGTAGTAGGTACTTGGGGTGAAGAGAGGTGGAGGGTGCTGGGGTGAAGAGAGGTGGTAGGTGCTGGGGTGAACGGTTGAAGAGAGGCAGTAGGTGCTGGGGTGAAGAGAGGTGGTAGGTGCTGGTGGTGAAGAGAGGTGGTAGGTGCTGGGGTGAAGAGAGGTGGTAGGTGCTGGGGTGAAGAGATGTGGTAGGTGCTGGGGTGAACGAGTGAAGAGAGGCGGTAAGTGCTGGGATGAAGAGAGGTTGTAGGTGCTGGGGTGAAGATTGGTTGTAGGTGCTAGGGTGAAGAGAGGTGTTAGGTGCTGGGGTAAAGAGAGGTGGTAGGTGCTGGGGTGAAGAGAGGTGGTAGGTACTTGGGGTGAAGAGAGGTGGTAGGTGCTGGGGTGAAGAGAGGTGGTAGGTGCTGGGGTGAACGGGTGAAGAGAGGCGGTAGGTGCTGGTGTGAAGAGGTGGTAGGTGCTGGGTGAAGAAAGGTGGTAGGTGCTGGGGTGAAGGGAGGTGGTAGGTGCTGGGGTGAAGGGAGGTGGTAGGTGCTGGGGTGAATGGGTGAATGGGTGAAGAGAGGCGGTAGGTGCTAGGGTGAAGAGAGGTGGTAGGTGCTGGGGTGAAGAGAGGCGGTAGGTGCTGGGGTGAAGAGAGGTGGTAGGTGCTGGGGTGAAGAGAGGTGGTAGGTGCTGGGGTGAAGAGATGTGGTAGGTGCTGGGGTGAACGAGTGAAGAGAGGCGGTAAGTGCTGGGATGAAGAGAGGTTGTAGGTGCTGGGGTGAAGATTGGTTGTAGGTGCTAGGGTGAAGAGAGGTGGTAGGGGCTGGGGTGAAGAGAGGTGGTAGGTGCTGGGCTGAAGATAGGTGGTAGGTGCTGGGGTGAAGAGAGGTGGTAGGTACTTGGGGTGAAGAGAGGTGGAGGGTGCTGGGGTGAAGAGGTGGTGGGTGCTGGGGTGAACGGTTGAAGAGAGGCAGTAGGTGCTGGGGTGAAGAGAGGTCATAGGTGCTGGGGTGAAGAGAGGTGGTAGATGCTAGGGTGAACGGGTGAAGAGAGGCGGTAGGTGCTGGGATGAAGAGAGGCGGTAGGTGCCGGGTGAAGAGAGGTGGTAGGTGCTGGGGAGAAGGGAGGTGGCAGGTGCTGGGGTGAACGGGTGATGAAAGGCGGCAGGTGCTGCCGTGAAGAGAGGCGGTAGGTGCTGGGGTGAAGAGAGGCGGTAGGTGCTGGGGTGAAGAGAGGTGGTAGGTGCTGGGGTGTTGAGAGGTGGTAGGTGTTGGGGTGAATGGGTGAAGAGAGGCAGTAGGTACTGGGGTGAAGAGAGGTGGTAGGTGCTGGGTTGAAGAGAGGTGCTAGGGTGAAGAGAGGTGATAGGTGCTGGGGTGAAGAGATTTAGTAGGTTCTGGGGTGAACGAGTGAAGAGAGGAGGTAGGTGTTGAGGTGAAGAGAGGTTGTAGGTGCTGGGGTGAAGAGAGGTGGTAGGTGCTGGTGTGAAGAGAGGTGGTAGGTGCTGGGGTGAAGAGAGGTGGTAGGTGCTGGGTTGAAGATATGTGGTAGGTTCTGCGGTAAAGAGAGGTGGTAGGTGGTAGGTGCTGGGGTGAAGAGATTTAGTAGTTTCTGGGGTGAACGAGTGAAGAGAGGCAGTAGGTGCTCGGGTGAAGTTAGGTTGGAGGTGCTGGGGTGAAGAGAGGTGGTAGGTGCTGGTGTGAAGAGAGGCGATAGGTGCTGGGGTGAAGAGGGGTGGTAGGTACTTGGGGTGAACAGAGGTGGTAGGTACTTGGGGTGAAGAGAGGTGGTAGGTGCTGGGGTGTTGAGAGGTGGTAGGTGCTGGGGTGTTGAGAGGTGGTAGGTGTTGGGGGGAATGGGTGAATAGAGGCAGTAGGTGCTGGGGTGAAGAGAGGTGGTAGGTGCTGGGGTGAAGAGTGGTGCTAGGGTGAAGAGAGGTGGTAGGTGCTGGGGTGAAGAGAGGTGGTAGGTGCTGGGGTGAAAGAGTGAAGTGAGGCGGTAGGTGCTGGGGTGATGAGGGGTGGTAGGTGCTGGGCTGATGAGGGGTGGAAGGTGTTGGGGTGAAGAGAGGTGGTAGGTGCTGGGGTGAAGAGAGGTGGTAGGTGCTGGGGTGAAGAGAGGTGGTAGGTGCTGGGGTGAACGAGTGAAGAGAGGCGGTAGGTGGTGGGGTGAAGAGAGGTTGTAGGTGCTGGGGTGAAGAGAGGTGGTAGGTGCTGGGGTGAACGGGTGAAGAGAGGCGGTAGGTGCTAGGTTGAAGAGAGGCGGTAGGTGCTGGGGTGAAGAGAGGCGGTAGGAGTTGGGGTGAAGAGAGGCGGTAGGAGTTGGGGTGAAGAGAGGTGGTAGGTGTTGGGGTGAAGAGAGGTGGTAGGTGCTGCGGTGAAGAGAGGTGGTAGGTTCTGAGTTGTAGAGAGGTGCTAGGGTGAAGACAGGTGGTAGGTGCTGGGGTGAAGAGATGTGGTAGGTTCTGGGGTGAACGAGTGAAGAGAGGAGGTAGGTGCTGAGGTGAAGAGAGGTTGTAGGTGCTGGGGTGAAAAGAGGTGTTAGGTGAAGGGGAGAAGAGAGGTGGTAGGTTCTGGGGTGAAGAGAGGTGGTAGGTGCTGGGGTGAAGAGAGGTGGTAGGTGCTGGGGTGAAGAGATGTGGTAGGTTCTGTGGTGAAGAGAGGTGGTAGGTGATAGGTGATAGGTGCTAGGGTGAGGAGAGGTGATAGGTGCTGGGGTGCAGAGAGGCGGTAGGTGCTGGGGTGAAGGTAGGCGGTAGGTGCTGGGGTGAAGAGAGGCGGTAAGTGCTGGGGTGAAGAGAGGTGATATGTGCTGGGGTGATGAGAGGTGGTAGGTGCTGGGGAGAAGAGAGGCGGTAGGTGCTGGGGTGAAGAAAGGTCATACGTACTTGGGGTGAAGAGAGGTGGTAGGTACTTGGGGAGAAGAGAGATGGTAGGCGCTGGGGTGTTGAGAGGTGGTAGGGGCTGGGGTGTTGAGAGGTGGTAGGTGTTGGGGTGAATGGGTGAAGATAGGCAGTAGGTGCTGGGGTGAAGAGAGGTTGTAGGTGCTGGGGTCAAGAGAGGTGCTAGGGTGAAGAGAGGTGGTAGGTGCTGGGGTGTAGAGAGGTGGTAGGTGCTGGGGTGAACGACTGAAGAGAGTTGGTAGGTGCTGGGGTGAAGAGAGGTGGTAGGTGCTGGGGTGAAGAGAGGTGGTAGGTGCTGGGGTGGAGAGAGGTGGTAGGTGCTGGGGTGAAGAGAGGTGGTAGGTGCTGGGGTGAAGAGATGTAGTAGGTGCTGGGGTGAGCGAGTGAAGAGAGGCCGTAGGTGCTGGGGTGAAGAGAGGCCGTAGGTGCTGGGGTGAAGAGAGGTTGTAGGTGCTGGGGTGAAGAGAGGTTGTAGGTGCTGGGGTGAAGAGAGGTGGTAGGTGCTGGGGTGAAGAGAGGTGGTAGGTGCTGGGGTGAAGAGAGGTGGTAGGTACTTGGGGTGAAGAGAGGTGGTAGGTGCTGGGGTGAAGAGAGGTGGTAGGTGCTGGGGTGAAGAGAGGTGGTAGGTACTTGGGGTGAAGAGAGGTGGAGGGTGCTGGGGTGAAGAGGTGGTGGGTGCTGGGGTGAACGGTTGAAGAGAGGCAGTAGGTGCTGGGGTGAAGAGAGGTCATAGGTGCTGGGGTGAAGAGAGGTGGTAGATGCTAGGGTGAACGGGTGAAGAGAGGCGGTAGGTGCTGGGATGAAGAGAGGCGGTAGGTGCCGGGTGAAGAGAGGTGGTAGGTGCTGGGGAGAAGGGAGGTGGCAGGTGCTGGGGTGAACGGGTGATGAAAGGCGGCAGGTGCTGCCGTGAAGAGAGGCGGTAGGTGCTGGGGTGAAGAGAGGCGGTAGGTGCTGGGGTGAAGAGAGGTGGTAGGTGCTGGGTTGAAGAGAGGTGCTAGGGTGAAGAGAGGTGATAGGTGCTGGGGTGAAGAGATTTAGTAGGTTCTGGGGTGAACGAGTGAAGAGAGGAGGTAGGTGTTGAGGTGAAGAGAGGTTGTAGGTGCTGGGGTGAAGAGAGGTGGTAGGTGCTGGTGTGAAGAGAGGTGGTAGGTGCTGGGGTGAAGAGAGGTGGTAGGTGCTGGGTTGAAGATATGTGGTAGGTTCTGCGGTAAAGAGAGGTGGTAGGTGGTAGGTGCTGGGGTGAAGAGATTTAGTAGTTTCTGGGGTGAACGAGTGAAGAGAGGCAGTAGGTGCTCGGGTGAAGTTAGGTTGGAGGTGCTGGGGTGAAGAGAGGTGGTAGGTGCTGGTGTGAAGAGAGGCGATAGGTGCTGGGGTGAAGAGGGGTGGTAGGTACTTGGGGTGAACAGAGGTGGTAGGTACTTGGGGTGAAGAGAGGTGGTAGGTGCTGGGGTGTTGAGAGGTGGTAGGTGCTGGGGTGTTGAGAGGTGGTAGGTGTTGGGGGGAATGGGTGAATAGAGGCAGTAGGTGCTGGGGTGAAGAGAGGTGGTAGGTGCTGGGGTGAAGAGTGGTGCTAGGGTGAAGAGAGGTGGTAGGTGCTGGGGTGAAGAGAGGTGGTAGGTGCTGGGGTGAAAGAGTGAAGTGAGGCGGTAGGTGCTGGGGTGATGAGGGGTGGTAGGTGCTGGGCTGATGAGGGGTGGAAGGTGTTGGGGTGAAGAGAGGTGGTAGGTGCTGGGGTGAAGAGAGGTGGTAGGTGCTGGGGTGAAGAGAGGTGGTAGGTGCTGGGGTGAACGAGTGAAGAGAGGCGGTAGGTGGTGGGGTGAAGAGAGGTTGTAGGTGCTGGGGTGAAGAGAGGTGGTAGGTGCTGGGGTGAACGGGTGAAGAGAGGCGGTAGGTGCTAGGTTGAAGAGAGGCGGTAGGTGCTGGGGTGAAGAGAGGCGGTAGGAGTTGGGGTGAAGAGAGGCGGTAGGAGTTGGGGTGAAGAGAGGTGGTAGGTGTTGGGGTGAAGAGAGGTGGTAGGTGCTGGGGTGAAGAGAGGTGGTAGGTTCTGAGTTGAAGAGAGGTGCTAGGGTGAAGACAGGTGGTAGGTGCTGGGGTGAAGAGATGTGGTAGGTTCTGGGGTGAACGAGTGAAGAGAGGAGGTAGGTGCTGAGGTGAAGAGAGGTTGTAGGTGCTGGGGTGAAAAGAGGTGTTAGGTGAAGGGGAGAAGAGAGGTGGTAGGTTCTGGGGTGAAGAGAGGTGGTAGGTGCTGGGGTGAAGAGAGGTGGTAGGTGCTGGGGTGAAGAGATGTGGTAGGTTCTGTGGTGAAGAGAGGTGGTAGGTGATAGGTGATAGGTGCTAGGGTTAGGAGAGGTGATAGGTGCTGGGGTGCAGAGAGGCGGTAGGTGCTGGGGTGAAGGTAGGCGGTAGGTGCTGGGGTGAAGAGAGGCGGTAAGTGCTGGGGTGAAGAGAGGTGATATGTGCTGGGGTGATGAGAGGTGGTAGGTGCTGGGGAGAAGAGAGGCGGTAGGTGCTGGGGTGAAGAAAGGTCATACGTACTTGGGGTGAAGAGAGGTGGTAGGTACTTGGGGAGAAGAGAGATGGTAGGCGCTGGGGTGTTGAGAGGTGGTAGGGGCTGGGGTGTTGAGAGGTGGTAGGTGTTGGGGTGAATGGGTGAAGATAGGCAGTAGGTGCTGGGGTGAAGAGAGGTTGTAGGTGCTGGGGTCAAGAGAGGTGCTAGGGTGAAGAGAGGTGGTAGGTGCTGGGGTGTAGAGAGGTGGTAGGTGCTGGGGTGAACGACTGAAGAGAGTTGGTAGGTGCTGGGGTGAAGAGAGGTGGTAGGTGCTGGGGTGAAGAGAGGTGGTAGGTGCTGGGGTGGAGAGAGGTGGTAGGTGCTGGGGTGAAGAGAGGTGGTAGGTGCTGGGGTGAAGAGATGTAGTAGGTGCTGGGGTGAGCGAGTGAAGAGAGGCCGTAGGTGCTGGGGTGAAGAGAGGCCGTAGGTGCTGGGGTGAAGAGAGGTTGTAGGTGCTGGGGTGAAGAGAGGTTGTAGGTGCTGGGGTGAAGAGAGGTGGTAGGTGCTGGGGTGAAGAGAGGTGGTAGGTGCTGGGGTGAAGAGAGGTGGTAGGTACTTGGGGTGAAGAGAGGTGGTAGGTGCTGGGGTGAAGAGAGGTGGTAGGTGCTGGGGTGAACGGGTGAAGAGAGGCAGTAGGTGCTGGTGTGAAGAGGTGGTAAGTGCTGGGTGAAGAAAGATGGTAGATGCTGGGGTCAAGGGAGGTGGTAGGTGCTGGGGTGAAGGGAGGTGGTAGGTGCTGGGGTGAAGGTAGGCGGTAGGTGCTGGGGTGAAGAGAGGCGGTAAGTGCTGGGGTGAAGAGAGGTGATATGTGCTGGGGTGATGAGAGGTGGTAGGTGCTGGGGAGAAGAGAGGCGGTAGGTGCTGGGGTGAAGAAAGGTCGTACGTACTTGGGGTGAAGAGAGGTGGTAGGTACTTGGGGAGAAGAGAGATGGTAGGCGCTGGGGTGTTGAGAGGTGGTAGGGGCTGGGGTGTTGAGAGGTGGTAGGTGTTGGGGTGAATGGGTGAAGATAGGCAGTAGGTGCTGGGGTGAAGAGAGGTGGTAGGTGCTGGGGTCAAGAGAGGTGCTAGGGTGAAGAGAGGTGGTAGGTGCTGGGGTGTAGAGAGGTGGTAGGTGCTGGGGTGAAGAGAGGTGGTAGGTGCTGGGGTGAAGAGAGGTGGTAGGTGCTGGGGTGAAGAGAGGTGGTAGGTGCTGGGGTGAAGAGAGGTAGTAGGTGCTGGGGTGAAGAGAGGTGGTAGGTGCTGGGGTGAAGAGAGTCGGTAGGTGCTGGGGTGAAGAGAGGTTGTAGGTGCTGGGGTGAAGAGAGGTTGTAGGTGCTGGGGTGAAGAGAGGTGGTAGGGGCTGGGGTGAACGGGTGAAGAGAGGCGGTAGGTGCTAGTGTGAAGAGGTGGTAGGTGCTGGGGTGAAGGGAGGTGGTAGGTGCTGGGGTGAAGGGAGGTGGTAGGTGCTGGGGTGAACGGGTGAAGAAAGGCAGTAGGTGCTAGGGTGAAGAGAGGTGGGAGGTGCTGGGGTGAAGAGAGGCGGTAGGTGCTGGGGTGAAGAGAGGTGGTAGGTGCTGGGGTGAAGAGAGGTGGTAGGTGCTGGGGTGAAGAGATGTGGTAGGTGCTGGGGTGAACGAGTGAAGAGAGGCGGTAAGTGCTGGGATGAAGAGAGGTTGTAGGTGCTGGGGTGAAGAGTGGTTGTAGGTGCTAGGGTGAAGAGAGGTGTTAGGTGCTGGGGTGAAGAGAGGTGGTAGGTGCTGGAGTGAAGGGAGGTGGTAGGTACTTGGGGTGAAGAGAGGTGGTAGGTGCTGGGGTGAAGAGAGGTGGTAGGTGCTGGGGTGAACGGGTGAAGAGAGGCGGTAGGTGCTGGTGTGAAGAGGTGGTAGGTGCTGGGTGAAGAAAGGTGGTAGGTGCTGGGGAGAAGGGAGGTGGTAGGTGCTGGGGTGAAGGGAGGTGGTAGGTGCTGGGGTGAACGGGTGAAGAGAGGCGGTAGGTGCTAGGGTGAAGAGAGGTGGTAGGTGCTGGGGTGAAGAGAGACGGTAGGTGCTGGGGTGAAGAGAGGTGGTAGGTGCTGGGGTGAAGAGAGGTGGTAGGTGCTGGGGTGAAGAGAGGTGGTAGGTGCTGGGGTGAAGAGATGTGGTAGGTGCTGGGGTGAACGAGTGAAGAGAAGCGGTAAGTGCTGGGATGAAGAGAGGTTGTAGGTGCTGGGGTGAAGATTGGTTGTAGGTGCTAGGGTGAAGAGAGGTGGTAGGTGCTGGGGTGAAGAGAGGTGGTAGGTGCTGGGCTGAAGATAGGTGGTAGGTGCTGGGGTGAAGAGAGGTAGTAGGTACTTAGGGTGAAGAGAGGTGGAGGGTGCTGGGGTGAAGAGAGGTGGTAGGTGCTGGGGTGAACGGTTGAAGAGAGGCAGTAGGTGCTGGGGTGAAGAGAGGTGGTAGGTGCTGGTGGTGAAGAGAGGTGGTAGGTGCTGGGGTGAAGAGAGGTGGTAGGTGCTGGGGTAAAGAGATGTGGTAGGTGCTGGGGTGAACGAGTGAAGAGAGGCGGTAAGTGCTGGGATGAAGAGAGGTTGTAGGTGCTGGGGTGAAGATTGGTTGTAGGTGGTAGGGTGAAGAGAGGTGTTAGGTGCTGGGGTAAAGAGAGGTGGTAGGTGCTGGGGTGAAGAGAGGTGGTAGGTACTTGGGGTGAAGAGAGGTGGTAGGTGCTGGGGTGAAGAGAGGTGGTAGGTGCTGGGGTGAACGGGTGAAGAGAGGCGGTAGGTGCTGGTGTGAAGAGGTGGTAGGTGCTGGGTGAAGAAAGGTGGTAGGTGCTGGGGTGAAGGGAGGTGGTAGGTGCTGGGGTGAAGGGAGGTGGTAGGTGCTGGGGTGAATGGGTGAAGAGAGGCGGTAGGTGCTAGGGTGAAGAGAGGTGGTAGGTGCTGGGGTGAACGGGTGAAGAGAGGCGGTAGGTGCTGGTGTGAAGAGGTGGTAGGTGCTGGGTGAAGAAAGGTGGTAGGTGCTGGGGTGAAGGGAGGTGGTAGGTGCTGGGGTGAAGGGAGGTGGTAGGTGCTGGGGTGAACGGGTGAAGAAAGGCGGTAGGTGCTAGGGTGAAGAGAGGTGGGAGGTGCTGGGGTGAAGAGAGGCGGTAGGTGCTGGGGTGAAGAGAGGTGGTAGGTGCTGGGGTGAAGAGAGGTGGTAGGTGCTGGGGTGAAGAGATGTGGTAGGTGCTGGGGTGAACGAGTGAAGAGAGGCGGTAAGTGCTGGGATGAAGAGAGGTTGTAGGTGCTGGGGTGAAGAGTGGTTGTAGGTGCTAGGGTGAAGAGAGGTGTTAGGTGCTGGGGTGAAGAGAGGTGGTAGGTGCTGGAGTGAAGGGAGGTGGTAGGTACTTGGGGTGAAGAGAGGTGGTAGGTGCTGGGGTGAAGAGAGGTGGTAGGTGCTGGGGTGAACGGGTGAAGAGAGGCGGTAGGTGCTGGTGTGAAGAGGTGGTAGGTGCTGGGTGAAGAAAGGTGGTAGGTGCTGGGGTGAAGGGAGGTGGTAGGTGCTGGGGTGAAGGGAGGTGGTAGGTGCTGGGGTGAACGGGTAAAGAGAGGCGGTAGGTGCTAGGGTGAAGAGAGGTGGTAGGTGCTGGGGTGAAGAGAGGCGGAAGGTGCTGGGGTGTTAGACCTGGCCCCTTGGCGTGAGTCTCCCTTCCTCTTTTTGTCGCTGTGCCTCATGTGTTTTTATGGTGTTGGCCGCTCAGCGCGCTGTGCCGCTGCCAACCAGTGTCGCGGTGCGAGTGCTCCCTATGTAAATTGTATATGTTGGTTGGATTCCATGATTGGATTGTTTGATTTACTGTCAGACCCCAGTAAAATGCGCCGGGGGCGCCAGGGCATGTAAATGCGAACAACGCTGGTGGGCTTGCAGCACTGGTTGTGCCACCCACAGAAGCGGCCGGTAAAATATGTCTGAGGTCTGCCATCGCAGAACCTGCGTGCAGTCTGGTACTGACATGCTGACCGGCAAGTGCCCACACTTGCCAGTCCCTAAAACCTTCCCTTAGCTGCATGTTAGTCACCCCTCTGGTAGGCCCACGGGCAGGGTGCGTTGTAAGCCTAAGGTAGGACAAGCCCGGATGCGTGGCATGTCCTAGTAGTGAATTACCGCCATCTTGTTGTTCACTACTGCAAGGCTACCCTGTTCTCATAGGCCAGTATGGGCGGCCTGGATTATTACACCCTATGATCCTAACCGACCCAGGGAACATGGTAGAAGATCGAGTTTAGTATGCCTGAACTCGGAATAATAAGGTACATCTTTTCGCAAGGTTTATTTTAATATTCCGGGTTTGCAAATGCCGCTTTTAGAAAGTTGGCCTTTGCTTGCCTAAACCTTTCAGCCGCCTCTGCGTGATGTGTATCTGATGTCTGGCTGGTATGAGTGACAGGGCTGGGGGAACCCAGATGGGCAGGGCTAGGTAGCCTGTTAATGAATAGGACGATCGACAGGTAGATGGGTGGGAGGAGTGCTCCTAGGCTCTGAATAGGACAGTGCTCTGCTACCTCAATGCCGGCTCCGCCCCCTGTGGAGCGTCTGATGACTCTGCCCTGCACTCTGAAAGAAGAAGCCTGCATCGCGTAAACAAAGTGCTCAGAAACCGGACTGAACTAGGCAAGGGCCCCCCTGGCCTGGGAGAACAAAAGATTTGCTGTATAAATGGAGGAGCCCTGCTCCTGAGAAACTAGATCCGCTTTTGACCAAGAAGAATCTCTGCCTGAGGAGGAGGCACCGGGAAAGCTGTAGGAGGAAGACTGTCCCTATCCTGGGGGATTGGCCTGCAGTGGTGACCTTGCTGCCAAAGGAGAGAAGAGAAACTGTTGCTGAAGACTTTCACTTTACTTTTACTTTCAAGACTTGTGCTTTTCCAAAACGATCTCCAAGGGCTTGGAACTGAGCTTGCCCCCTGAACTGAGCCCCAGGACCATTGGGCTCTACCTGATCTTCACTCGCCTGCTGCTGGACTGTGGTGTCCTTTCCCTCGCCGGAGCTGTGACCCTCGTGCCCCAGTCCCTCCTTGAGCCGTGACCAGGACTGCTTAGCCGCCCCCGCCTTGGGAAGAGCCTCGCTTGATCGGAGCCGCTCCCCCTACGCTGTGCTGGGCTGCCCCGTCACCTCGCTCGTTGGAGGCTCGCTGTGCACCTTCACCCTCCCGCCGGAATCGGCGTTTGTGAGCATCTCCAAGCCTCGGACGGCCCGGACGTATCTGCGTGCCCGGCTGCCCCGCTTTGTTCACCCGCCACCTGCAACACCCCGCTCTTGTCGTGAGCCTGAAGATCAGACCCCCATCGTGAAGTGTGGGAGCCTCGGACGCCGCCTCGCCCTTCTGTCGAAGGGCCGCTGAAATCCCGCACCCGCCTTTGCGTCAAGAAACAAGGTACTGTACTCACGAACTCGACCGCGAGCTCGCATCGGATCCAGGGTCCGCAACGTTCTTATTTCCCTGTCATCTGCTGTGTGCTTCCTGGGCGCTGCCTCAGCCCAAAGTGCGCTGAGGCCTACAGTTACCTTGTGCCCGCCTAAAGAACTTTCCGTAAAACAAAGAGAACTTTACCGTATTTCCAAGAATTGTGGCCCCATCAGTTCAACGTTACTGGGCCTTGTATTTGAATCTGCTGAATCTACATAAAAGCTTATTTTTATATACTTCCTGATTGGTGTCCGTTTGTGGTGCATGCAAGGGGTTTACTGTATGTGTAATTGCATTTGCTTAACCGTGTACGCCTGAGACTTAGCCTAGACTGCTCGCGCCACGCACCTAGAGGGTGAGCAGGGGTTATTCTGGGGAGTCATCCTTCGCCCTGACAAGAAGTAAAGGGTCCCTGCTTGTTGTGGGTTCACACCTGCGTCAACCGGAGCCCCCTCATTTCTAACATTGGTGGCAGCGGTGGGATTTACGGATTTGCATTTGCGGTTTGCGTATAGTGAACCACTGATCACCACGTAGTGAGAGCAGACCAGTAACACAGCCACAAGACTAGAATTTGTTTTTGTTTTGCCAAGAATCTCCGTTGTTAGAACCATGCCTGGTTCACTTCCCGCCGGAAGGGCAGCTTCTATAATCTCTGGATTTGAGGACATAGATTGGGAAGAAAGCGCACTTCGGAATTATAGCAATGAAGAATTGAAAGGTTTTTGCTCCAAGTTCAGAATTGCCCAAACTGGATTGAAAAACAAGACCCAATTCGTGAAGGCGCTGAGGGCCTGGTATGAGTCAAAGGCACCAGAGAATCAGGTGGAAGTGGTTCCACCAGAAAGTGTCCATGAGTTTGGCCGAGGCCTGTCGCCAGAAGAGTTGGCAGACAGGGCAGCAACCCGGGCACACGAGGTGGAGATGGCAAAACTTCATGGGCAGATGGATATGGAAAAACAAAGACTAGCCATGGAAGAAAAGAAACTACAATTAGAGCATGACATGAAGCTGAGGGAGCTGGAGCTGAAAGCAAAAAGTTTGGAGCTTAATCCCTCTGGTGGCAGCACACCGCCAGTACCGGCGGAACCAAGAGTTTATATTCCCAAGGATGTGGTGAAGGAGTTCTTCAAGAATGACGACATCGGGCAGTGGTTCAGAGCCTACGAGGTAGCCATGTCTTCCCACCGGGTCCCTGAGAAAGATTGGGGAGCGGGGTTGTGGGGACGGTTCCTGAGTGAAGGGCGGGACACACTGTTAGATTTACCTGCTGATGTTCATAATTCTTATGCCCATATGAAGGAAGCATTGATGGCTAGGTATGGGTTGACCCCTGAGTTATATAGACAGAGGTTTAGGGGTTGCACTAAGATTCCCAATAGTACGTATGTGGAGTATGTGACTTTCTTTTGCAGAGCGCTGGATGGTTGGGTAAAGGGTAGTAAGGTAAATGATTATCAAGGGCTTCTTGATTTAGTGGCATGGGAGCACTTGTCCAGTAATTGTTTTCCTGAGCTACGCCAGCACCTGATCGATAGTAGGCTGACTAACCCTAGGAAGCTTGCTGAGGAGGCGGACCGCTGGGTCAGTACCAGGGTCCACAAGGGTACCGTGGGGGATTCCGACAAAGGTGGGCAGGGTCCCCAGCAGAAGAGTGGGGGGGACAGGGGTAAACAGAAGCAGTTCCAAAAAGGGCCCCAACATAGTCCCCAAGGGAACCAAGGGAAGGGTTCTCAGCCTCCCCCACCCCAGAAACCGACCGGGGCCCCGACAGGTCCTCCTGTTCAAAAGGGGCCCGTAAGATGTTACAGGTGTAACAATTTGGGGCATTTTGCCTCTGATGTAAAGTGTCCATTGTTTGGTAAACCAGCGCCCACTGGTGCTCCACCCCGGCAGGTGACTAGTGTAGCCTTGGGGGAGGAGAGGGATGTCCAAGGTGGGTGGGGTCCCGCAGAGATGTCCCTGGTCTCGCTAGGAGACCGTGAAGTGGTCCCTCCAACCCAGCTGCCTGAGAACACTAAGAAGTACAGGCAGTGGGTGACCATAAATGGCCATAGAGTGGAAGCTCTTAGGGATACAGGAGCCAGTGTGACAGCTGTCAGGTGTCACCTGGTGTCTCAGGAGCAGGTGGTCCCCAACGCATTCTATCCCGTTGTTGCCGCTGACAACACAGAGAGACACTGCAAGGTGGCTCAGGTTCCCTTTGAGTGGGGGGGGGTCTCTGGTACTCTTCAGGTAGCTGTGAGGCCCGCCATGCCTGTAGACTGTTTGTTAGGGAACGATTTGGAGAGCTCACCTTGGGCTAAGGTGGAGCGGAGTGCTCACCTGGAGATGTTGGGTATGCCGGATTGGGCGTGTGTCACCACACGGTCCATGGCAGCCAGTAGAGGTACTCAAGAGGTCCTGGAGCCTGAGAGGGAGGCCCAGGAACCGGCCTCAGAGAGAAGGAGCAAGGGGCGCGGGAAGCCAGCCCCTGAAGTTCCCACGGTCCAGGAGGAAGCAGACCTTGAGGGGGATGCCCTGGAGCCTACAGGGGAGCAGATAGCTGAACTGGGAGACCTGCCGGAGCTGACCCATTGGCAGCAGGAAGGGGGTCCCACCAGGGAGGACTTTTGCAAGGCACAGAAGGAGTGCCCTTCTCTCGTGGGTATGCGGCAGCAGGCTGCAGACCAGGCCGCAGGTGATCAGTCAGGATCACATTTCGTTTACTGGGAGAACGACCTCCTATATACAGAGCCTAAGGTTGCTGAGCCTGGGTCAGCCCGTGCGCTGGTGGTACCCCAGGACTTCAGAGCCTTCCTACTGGGGCTGGCTCACGATGTGCCATTGGCAGGGCATTTGGGGCAGGACAAGACCTTTGAAAGGCTTGTCACCCACCTTTATTGGCCTCAAATGCGCAGGAGTTCAGATACTCACTGCAGGACATGCCAGACTTGCCAGGCAAGTGGAAAGAGTGGAAGGAAGCAGAAGGCTCCACTCCAGCCATTCCCTGTGGTCGGTACCCCATTCCAGCGAGTGGGGATTGACATTGTAGGGCCACTGGACCCCAGGACAGCGATGGGCAATAGGTTCATCCTGGTCCTGGTGGACCATGCCACCCGGTACCCGGAAGCCATTCCTCTAAGGACAGTGACGGCCCCCGTGGTGGGACGGGCACTGATGGGAATTTTCTCCCGAGTGGGATTCCCTCTAGAAGTGGTGTCTGACCGAGGTACCAATTTCATGTCCAAGTACATGAAATCTCTTTGGCAAGAGTGTGGTGTAACCTACAAGTTCACCACCCCTTACCACCCCCAAGGAAACGGGTTGGTTGAGAGATTCAACCGAACCCTCAAAGGCATGATAATGGGCCTGTAAGGAGCCATGAGGCGTAAGTGGGACGTCCTCTTACCATGCCTTCTCTTCGCTTACCGTGAGGTGCCACAGAAGTCTCTGGGGTTCAGTCCCTTTGAGCTTCTGTATGGTCACCCAGTCAGAGGACCTCTAAGTCTGGTCAAAGAAGGCTGGGAGCAATCTCCCAGGAAACCTCCCCAGAATGTATATAGTTACATGCTGGCCTTCAGGAATCAGACTAGGCGATTCAGGCAACTTGCTGAGGCAAATCTGGAAGCCAGCCAGGAGGAGATGAAGCGGTGGTACGACCAGAACGCCCCTCTGGTAGAGCTTCAGCCTGGGCAGAAAGTATGGGTCTTGGCCCCCGTGGAGCCGTGTGCGCTCCAGGATAAGTGGACCGGTCCCTTTGAGGTGGTGGAGCGCAAGAGTCCTGTTACCTACGTGGTGGACCTAAAGTCTCCTAGGAACCCCTTAAGGGTCCTACACGTCAACCGCCTCAAGCCCCACTTGGAGAGGTCCCAAGTGGGCATGCTCTTGGCAACAGATGCTGGAATGGAAGAGGAGACAGAACCTCTTCCTGACCTCCTGTCAGCCAAGGAGCAAGATGGGTCAGTGGATGGTGTCATCCTCTCTTCCACCCTGACCCCTGAGCAACAGAATGATTGTCGCCAGTTGCTGGGACAATTTTCTGACCTGTTTTCCCTGGTCCCTGGTGTCACTGATTGGTGCGTCCATGATGTGGACACTGGGGATAGTCCACCTGTGCGGCACAAGGCCTACAGGGTGACTGACAGGGTGAGGACATGCATCAAGGAGGAGGTCTCCAAGATGTTTGCACTCGGGGTAATTGAGTCTTCTAGCAGTCCTTGGGCCAGCCCCGTGGTCTTGGTCCCAAAAGCTGCAGCGCCGGGAGCCACACCCGAACTCCGGTTCTGTGTGGACTACAGAGGACTCAATTCGGTCACTAGGACCGACGCACACCCCATCCCCAGAGCTGATGAGCTCATCGATCGGCTAGGGGCTGCCAACTACCTCAGCACGTTTGATTTAACGTCTGGGTATTGGCAGATCGCCTTGACCGAGGGGGCCAAAGAGAGGTCAGCATTTTCCACCCCAGATGGGCACTACCAGTTCCGGGTTATGCCATTTGGGATGAAGAATGCCCCTGCCACCTTCCAGAGATTGGTCAACCAGGTGTTGGCTGGGCTGGATTCGTTCAGTGCAGCCTACCTGGATGACATCGCAGTGTTCAGCTCCACTTGGGAGGAACACTTGCGTCACCTCTGGGAAGTGTTGATGGCGCTGCGCAAGGCAGGCCTCACGATCAAGGCGAGTAAGTGCCAGATCGGGCAGGGTTCCGTGGTGTACTTGGGACACCAAGTTGGGAGTGGCCAGGTGGCACCCCTTCAGCCCAAGATAGAAACCATCCTGAATTGGGAGGCGCCCAAAACCCAGACGGAGGTGAGAGCCTTCCTAGGTCTCACCGGGTACTACAGGAGGTTTGTCAAGGGGTATGGCAACATGGTTGCCCCCTTGACAGCGCTGACTTCGAAGAAGCAGCCCAGGAAAGTGATCTGGACTGACACCTGTCAGAAAGCTTTTGAGGCCTTGAAAACTGCTATGTGCACGGCGCCCGTGCTCTTGGCTCCCAACTTCTCCAAAGAGTTTATCGTTCAGACAGACGCTTCAGAGCATGGTGTGGGGGCTGTTCTTTCACAGATTAATGAGGAGGGCCTAGATCAACCCGTAGTCTTTCTTAGCAGGAGGTTACTTCCACGGGAACAAAGGTGGAGTGCTATTGAGCGTGAGGCATTTGCTGTGGTCTGGGCGCTGAAGAAGCTAAGACCCTACTTGTTTGGGTCTCACTTCCGGGTTCAGACGGACCACAGGCCCCTCAGATGGTTGATGCATATGAGGGGTGAGAATCCAAAGCTGTTGAGGTGGTCCATTTCCCTACAGGGTATGGATTTCACGGTGGAACATCGCCCTGGTACAGATCACGCCAATGCTGACGGTCTGTCCAGATTTTTCCGCCTTAGTGATGAGGAACTCCCTGGGGTAGGGTAGTTCTCCCCACTTTTCAGCTGGAGGGGACACGTGTTAGACCTGGCCCCTTGGCGTGAGTCTCCCTTCCTCTTTTTGTCGCTGTGCCTCATGTGTTTTTATGGTGTTGGCCGCTCAGCGCGCTGTGCCGCTGCCAACCAGTGTCGCGGTGCGAGTGCTCCCTATGTAAATTGTATATGTTGGTTGGATTCCATGATTGGATTGTTTGATCTACTGTCAGACCCCAGTAAAATGCGCCGGGGGCGCCAGGGCATGTAAATGCGAACAACGCTGGTGGGCTTGCAGCACTGGTTGTGCCACCCACAGAAGCGGCCGGTAAAATATGTCTGAGGTCTGCCATCGCAGAACCTGCGTGCAGTCTGGTACTGACATGCTGACCGGCAAGTGCCCACACTTGCCAGTCCCTAAAACCTTCCCTTAGCTGCATGTTAGTCACCCCTCTGGTAGGCCCACGGGCAGGGTGCGTTGTAAGCCTAAGGTAGGACAAGCCCGGATGCGTGGCATGTCCTAGTAGTGAATTACCGCCATCTTGTTGTTCACTACTGCAAGGCTACCCTGTTCTCATAGGCCAGTATGGGCGGCCTGGATTATTACACCCTATGATCCTAACCGACCCAGGGAACATGGTAGAAGATCGAGTTTAGTATGCCTGAACTCGGAATAATAAGGTACATCTTTTCGCAAGGTTTATTTTAATATTCCGGGTTTGCAAATGCCGCTTTTAGAAAGTTGGCCTTTGCTTGCCTAAACCTTTCAGCCGCCTCTGCGTGATGTGTATCTGATGTCTGGCTGGTATGAGTGACAGGGCTGGGGGAACCCAGATGGGCAGGGCTAGGTAGCCTGGTAATGAATAGGACGATCGACAGGTAGATGGGTGGGAGGAGTGCTCCTAGGCTCTGAATAGGACAGTGCTCTGCTACCTCAATGCCGGCTCCGCCCCCTGTGGAGCGTCTGATGACTCTGCCCTGCACTCTGAAAGAAGAAGCCTGCATCGCGTAAACAAAGTGCTCAGAACCCGGACTGAACTAGGCAAGGGCCCCCCTGGCCTGGGAGAACAAAAGATTTGCTGGATAAATGGAGGAGCCCTGCTCCTGAGAAACTAGATCCGCTTTTGACCAAGAAGAATCTCTGCCTGAGGAGGAGGCACCGGGAAAGCTGTAGGAGGAAGACTGTCCCTATCCTGGGGGATTGGCCTGCAGTGGTGACCTTGCTGCCAAAGGAGAGAAGAGAAACTGTTGCTGAAGACTTTCACTTTACTTTTACTTTCAAGACTTGTGCTTTTCCAAAACGATCTCCAAGGGCTTGGAACTGAGCTTGCCCCCTGAACTGAGCCCCAGGACCATTGGGCTCTACCTGATCTTCACTCGCCTGCTGCTGGACTGTGGTGTCCTTTCCCTCGCCGGAGCTGTGACCCTCGTGCCCCAGTCCCTCCTTGAGCCGTGACCAGGACTGCTTAGCCGCCCCCGCCTTGGGAAGAGCCTCGCTTGATCGGAGCCTCTCCCCCTACGCTGTGCTGGGCTGCCCCGTCACCTCGCTCGTTGGAGGCTCGCTGTGCACCTTCACCCTCCCGCCGGAATCGGCGTTTGTGAGCATCTCCAAGCCTCGGACGGCCCGGACGTATCTGCGTGCCCGGCTGCCCCGCTTTGTTCACCCGCCACCTGCAACACCCCGCTCTTGTCGTGAGCCTGAAGATCAGACCCCCATCGTGAAGTGTGGGAGCCTCGGACGCCGCCTCGCCCTTCTGTCGAAGGGCCGCTGAAATCCCGCACCCGCCTTTGCGTCAAGAAACAAGGTACTGTACTCACGAACTCGACCGCGAGCTCGCATCGGATCCAGGGTCCGCAACGTTCTTATTTCCCTGTCATCTGCTGTGTGCTTCCTGGGCGCTGCCTCAGCCCAAAGTGCGCTGAGGCCTACAGTTACCTTGTGCCCGCCTAAAGAACTTTCTGTAAAACAAAGAGAACTTTACCGTATTTCCAAGAATTGTGGCCCCATCAGTTCAACGTTACTGGGCCTTGTATTTGAATCTGCTGAATCTACATAAAAGCTTATTTTTATATACTTCCTGATTGGTGTCCGTTTGTGGTGCATGCAAGGGGTTTACTGTATGTGTAATTGCATTTGCTTAACCGTGTACGCCTGAGACTTAGCCTAGACTGCTCGCGCCACGCACCTAGAGGGTGAGCAGGGGTTATTCTGGGGAGTCATCCTTCGCCCTGACAAGAAGTAAAGGGTCCCTGCTTGTTGTGGGTTCACACCTGCGTCAACCGGAGCCCCCTCATTTCTAACATGGGGTGAAGAGAGGTGGTAGGTGCTGGGGTGAAGAGAGGTGGTAGGTGCTGGGGTGAAGAGAGGTGGTAGGTGCTGGGGTGAAGAGATGTGGTAGGTGCTGGGGTGAACGAGTGAAGAGAAGCGGTAAGTGCTGGGATGAAGAGAGGTTGTAGGTGCTGGGGTGAAGATTGGTTGTAGGTGCTAGGGTGAAGAGAGGTGGTAGGTGCTGGGGTGAAGAGAGGTGGTAGGTGCTGGGCTGAAGATAGGTGGTAGGTGCTGGGGTGAAGAGAGGTAGTAGGTACTTGGGGTGAAGAGAGGTGGAGGGTGCTGGGGTGAAGAGAGGTGGTAGGTGCTGGGGTGAACGGTTGAAGAGAGGCAGTAGGTGCTGGGGTGAAGAGAGGTGGTAGGTGCTGGTGGTGAAGAGAGGTGGTAGGTGCTGGGGTGAAGAGAGGTGGTAGGTGCTGGGGTGAAGAGATGTGGTAGGTGCTGGGGTGAACGAGTGAAGAGAGGCGGTAAGTGCTGGGATGAAGAGAGGTTGTAGGTGCTGGGGTGAAGATTGGTTGTAGGTGCTAGGGTGAAGAGAGGTGTTAGGTGCTGGGGTAAAGAGAGGTGGTAGATGCTGGGGTGAAGAGAGGTGGTAGGTACTTGGGGTGAAGAGAGGTGGTAGGTGCTGAGGTGAAGAGAGATGGTAGGTGCTGGGGTGAACGGGTGAAGAGAGGCGGTAGGTGCTGGTGTGAAGAGGTGGTAGGTGCTGGGTGAAGAAAGGTGGTAGGTGCTGGGGTGAAGGGAGGTGGTAGGTGCTGGGGTGAAGGGAGGTGGTAGGTGCTGGGGTGAATGGGTGAAGAGAGGCGGTAGGTGCTAGGGTG